>NW_028318240.1:3325000-3979773 GCF_062004578.1 Staurois parvus
TGCCTGCCAGTGCCGCCCTGCCGCCGTATATCTACAGTGGCAGGGAGGCAAGTGGTTAACCACTTAAGCTCTGGAAGATATTACCCCCTTCATGACCAGGGCAATTTTTGCTATTCTGCTCTGCACTACTTTAACTGACAATTGCTTGGTCGTGCAACACTGTACCCACATGAAATTTATATCATTAATTTTTCACATAAATAGCGATTTCTTTTAACGGTGCTTGATGATCATTCTTTTACATTATGTAAACCAGGGGTCCTTAAACTACGGCCCGCGGGCCACATGCAGCCCGCCAAGGACATTTATCCGGCCCGCAGGGCAGGGGCGTATCTGCCGCAAGGCAAGGGACCAGGGGTGTATTTGCCGCCCCCCCCTTTCCCATGGAAGAGACACGTCTGTGGGAAAGATACAGGGGCAGGACTGCCATGGCTGAGGGACCGGCTGCAGAGGAGAGCGGAGTGAAGGGCAGATCCCCGGAGCGCGCTCGGAGTGCGTGAGGGGAGGGGCCCGCTGTCAGTGTGCTGGTATCCAAGTGAAGGCCAGAAGGAGGAAGCAGAAGAGGATGAGATCAGGGGGGCGGAGCCGGCTCGCTCCTTTGCAGCCGCCGCCGGAGATCGAGGGGGAGAAGGGACACAATCACCCATCCTGGAATGATCCTGACACCATCTGGAGGAGCCGCTGCTGGACAGGTAAGTGCTTGGAGGACTGGTGCTTCCCCACTCCTGTCTCACTGTCCCCTAATACACTGCCTCCCACCTGTTCTACTTCCCTCCTCCGTCCCATTGCCCCCCATCCATCACACTGCCCCCACATGTCACCCTGCCCCACACCTGTTCCACTTCCCCCTCCTGTCCCCCACATTGTCCCACTACCACCCATCTGTCCCCACTGCCCCCCACCTGTCCCTCTGTGCTCCTCCTGTCCATCTGCCCCTCACCTGTCCCACTGCGCTCCTCCTGTCCATCTGCCCCTCTATGCTCCTCCTGTCCAGCTGCCTCGATACTGTCCCATGCCCTCTTTCCCACTGCCCCTCACTTGTCCCACTGCGTTCCTCCTGTCCATCTGCCCCTCACTTGTCCCACTGCGTTCCTCCTGTCCCACTGCCTCTCACTTGTCCTAGGGGCATATTTGCCACGAGTCAAACAAGGCATTTGCCTAGGGTGGAACTTTGCAGGGGGGTGGCATGGCGATGTAAGTATAATTGGCGTCAGTGGGAGTAATAGTGCCTCATCATTAGTGTCAGTGTGTGAGGAATAGTGCCCCCTCATTGGTGTCACTGACACCAATGAGGGGGCACTTTTCTCCCACTGACACCAATGATGGGGCACTATTCCACTGACACCAATGATGGGGCACTATGCCTCCGAGCCTCCCACTGACACCAATGATGGGGCACTTTTCCTCCCACTGACACCAATGATGGGGCACTATTCCTCCCAGTAATACCAATGATGGGGCACTATTCCTCCTACTGATACCAATGATGGGGCACTATTCCTCCCACTGATACCAATGATGGGGCACTATTCCTCCCACTGATACCAATGATGGGGCACTATTCCTCCCACTGATACCAATGATGGGACACTATTCCTCCCACTGACACCAATGATGGGGCACTTTTCCTCCCACTGACACCAATTATGGGACACTATTCCTCCTACTGATACCAATGATGGAGCACTATTCCTCCCACTGACACCAATGATGGGGCACTTTTCTTCCCACTGACACCAATTATGGGACACTATTCCTCCTACTGATACCAATGATGGGGCACTATTCCTCCCACTGACACCAATGATGGGGCACTATTAATCCCACTGATACCAATGATGGGGCACTATTCCTCCCACTGATACCAATGATGGGACACTATTCCTCCCACAGACACCAATGATGAAGCACGATTCCTCCCCACTGACACCAACGATGGGGCACTATTCCTCCCACTGATACTAATGATGGGGCACTATTCCTCCCACTGATACTAATGATGGGGCACTATTCCTCCCACTGACACCAATGATGGGGCACTATTCCTCCCACTGATACCAACGATGGGGCACTATTCCTCCCACTGATACTAATGATGGGGCACTATTCCTCCCACTGATACTAATGATGGGGCACTATTCCTCCCACTGATACCAATGATGGGGCACTATTCCTCCCACTGACACCAATGATGAAGCACGATTCCTCCCCACTGACACCAATGATGAAGCACGATTCCTCCCCACTGACACCAATGATGGGGCACTATTCCTCCCACTGACACCAATGATGGGGCACTATTCCTCCCACTGATACCAATGATGGGGCACTATTCCTCCCACTGATACCAATGATGGGGCACTATTCCTCCCACTGATACCAATGATGGGGCACTATTCCTCCCACTGATACCAATGATGGGGCACTATTCCTCCCACTGACACCAATGATAGGGCACTATTCCTCACACACTAACACTAATGATGGGGCACCATCTCATGTACTATGTCCGCAGTCTCTGGTCATCTCCTGTACCATGTCAGCAGTCTCTGGTCATCTCCTGTACTGTGTTCGCAGTCTCTGGTCATCTCCTGTACTGTGTCCGCAGTCTCTGGTCATCCCCTGTACTGTGTCCGCAGTCTCTGGTCATCTCCTGTACTGTGTCCGCAGTCTCTGGTCATCTCCTGTACTGTGTCCGCAGTCTCTGGTCATCTCCTGTACTGTGTCCGCAGTCTCTGGTCATCTCTTGTACTATGTCCGCAGTCTCTGGTCATCTCCTGTACTGTGTCCGCAGTCTTTTGTCATCTCCTGTACTATGTCCGCAGTCTCTGGTCATCTCCTGTACTGTGTCCGCAGTCTCTGGTCATCTCCTGTACTGTGTCCTCAGTCTCTGGTCATCTCCTGTACTGTGTCCGCAGTCTCTGATCATCCCCTGTACTATGTCAGCAGTCTCTGGTCATCTCCTGTACTGTGTCCGCAGTCTCTGGTCATCTCCTGTACTGTGTCCGCAGTCTCTGGTCATCTCTTGTACTGTGTCCGCAGTCTCTGGTCATCTCCTGTACTGTGTCCGCAGTCTCTGGTCATCTCCTGTACTGTCCGCAGTCTCTGATCATCCCCTGTACTATGTCAGCAGTCTCTGGTCATCTCCTGTACTGTGTCTGCATTTGTTCATAGTTTTTTTTTTTTAAACTATAGTCCAGCCTTGCTATAAAACATATCCAATAAAGAATTTTAAAAATCAAATTTCTTCATAAATTTAAGCCAAAATGTATTCTGCTACAAGTCTTTGATAAAACAAAACACACAAAAAAACAAAAAAAACCAATATGTATATGTTGATTATTTTTGTGTGAAAATTATAGCGTCTATAAACAATGGTATATATACTGAAATCTTTAAATGTATATTTATATTTTATACTAGTAACGGCAGTGATCAGCAACTTATAGTGGAGCTGTGACTGTGCGACGGGCAATTTGACATTAACTGACACTGGGTGGGAACTGACTATCTGACACTGACACTAGTACAGTCATCAGTGATAATACTATACACTGTCTCTGTACTAATGACACTGGCTGGGAAGGGGTTAGCATCTAGGGGCAATCAATTGTGCGCCTAACAATGTGGAATGTGTGAAATATGTACTGCTTTTACTAGGAGACGTGGTTGTTTTTTCTCCCTGCTTTGCAGGGGGAAAACAAACAGCTACATCACTGCTCTCTGTACAGAGCCCTGTGTTGTTACTAAACACAGGTCTCTGCACTGTGATTTGATAAGCCAATAAGCACGTCATGGCCATAAATCATTGGCCGGGACCTGCTGACCAACCTGTGCTGTACTGAATGACAGCACAGTTAGGGCAGCGGATGCGCCTCCTACCTGGAAATGCTGGATCACGTACATGTACGAGAACCAGTGCAGAGCGCCTGCCTGCCCACAATATGTAATGGTGGGCAGTCCACACCTGGTTATATAATGTAAGTGTATATGAACCTTAACTTCCCTTCTTAGCTTTTTTTTTGTCAGGATGGGCAGAGAAGACATTTTCTTTAAGAAAATCTATTCATGACAAAAATGGCTTTTGCTTCAACAGATTAAACACTACATGGTATTATATACTATATGGGTAAAAAGGTTTGGGTACACCTACCCATAATACCTTAGTGAACTTGTCGGATATATTATTCCAAAATCATGGGCATACATATGGAGTTGCAGTGAAAAGAGTATTTGTGAGGTCAGATACTGATGGTGGACAAGAAAACCTGGCTGGCAGGTGTCTAGTAGAGATAACGTTAGGGCTCTGTAAAGACATTTGTTTCTATGGAGCTGCCTCTATACACAGGGGCACAGTCAAGCTGGAACAGAAAGGGGTCTTCCCCGAACTGTAAGACTGAAGAAGCCCACTGCTGTCATGGAGAGGTATACAAGCATACGGATGGGGGAATTCTATATTAGATTAGGCTTCGAGGCTGGGCAGGGTAAAGCAATGGGTTTTAGCTTAAAGGCAACTCTGTAGCTCAATTAAGGCTCTAAATAAAACACCACTCCACTGTCCAAAACACCACTCCACTGTATAAAACACCACTCCACTGTCCAAAACACCACTCCACTGTCCAAAACACCACTCCACTGTATAAAACACCACTCCACTGTCCAAAACACCACTCCACTGTCCAAAACACCACTCCACTGTATAAAACACCACTCCACTGTCCAAAACACCACTCCACTGTCCAAAATACCACTCCACTGTCCAAAACACCACTCTATTGTCCAAAACACCACTCCACTGTCCAAAACACCTCTCCACTGTCCAAAATACCACTCCACTGTCCAAAACACCACTCTATTGTCCAAAACACCACTCCACTGTCCAAAACACCACTCCACTGTCCAAAATACCACTCCACTGTCCAAAACACCACTCTATTGTTCAAAACACCACTCCACTGTCCAAAACACCCCTCCACTGTCCAAAACACCTGTCAGGGCTCCCAGGTGTGACCAGAGGTGTGTGACTGATGCAGGGAAACGCAGACTTCAGATATGTGATAAACAATATAATTTATTAACACTAACCATACAAACATAAACGCAGTGCAATACTAAAACATAATACAGTGCAAACAAACCAACCAACCACCCACAGATAACAGTACATACAAGCAAGCGTCGTCAGGCAGGCCGGGTCAATATCAATAGGGCAGGTAGGTACAGGGGGAGCAAGCGGAGATGGGTCGGGGTCACAGGCCAGGTTCAGCAGGTAGCTAGCAGCGTAGTACAGAGGGTCAGGCAGAGGGATGGTCAGGGTCACAAGCCAGGGATCAGAACAGGTAGCAAGCAGCGTGGTACAGAGGGTCAGGCAGAGGGATGGTCAGGAGCGAGCCGGGATCAGAGCAGGAGAAGTCAGCAGCGGTTCAGATCAGGCAGGGTCAGCAAAGGAACAGAAACAGGATGCAGGACAGATACAGGGCTCAGGACAAACACAACACCAAGGCAGAGTCTGTGGGTCTGGCCATCCCTTAAATACCCCAGCATAATCAGTTCCAGGTGTTAGCTGACTGAAAGGTTGAGTCTCTGATTGCTGGGAGCACCCGCTGGCCAGCCCTGGTACTGCAGATCAAAAGGCAGGTGAGTCCCACCATTGCTGGCCAGTCCATTCCTGACAACACCACTCTATTGTCCAAAACACCACTCCACTGTCTAAAACACCACTCCACTACCCAAAACACCACTCCACTACCCAAAACACCACTCCACTGTCCAAAACACCACTCCACTGTCTAAAACACCACTCCACTACCCAAAACACCACTCCACTGTCCAAAACACCACTCCACTGTCTAAAACACCACTCCACTACCCAAAACACCACTCCACTGTCCAAAACACCACTCTACTGTCCAAAACACCACTCCACTGTCTAAAACACCACTCCACTGCCCAAAACACCACTCTACTGTCCAAAACACCACTCCACTGTCCAAAACACCACTCTACTGACGATAAATCACCACCTGAAGATTACACTTCCAGGAGAGTTGATCCTCTGGTTCCTCATGCTCTTACAGGCTCCTGCTGCTGGCCTCAGCATCACTACTGTGTCCTTGAGTGATGCAGGGGTCAGCGAGAGAAATCACTTAATACTGTGGGGGATGCAGGATTAACACCAGGCAAATCCTTGATAATAATGTATTCATTTCAGGTACTTACAGTATATAGTGCTGTCAATGTACGCAGTGCTTTACATATATATTGTACATTCACATCAGTCCCTAACCCTCAAGGGGTGTACAATGTAAGGTCCCTCATAAGAGGCATGGAGGAGCTCAGCTGTGAGGAAAGATTAGAGGAACTGAATTTAATCTCTCTGGAGAAGAGGAGATTAAGGGGGGATATGATCTCCATGTATAATACATAAGGGGGGATATGATCACCATGTATAATACATAAGGGGGGATATGATCTCCATGTATAATACATAAGGGGGGATATGATCTCCATGTATAATACATAAGGGGGGATATGATCACCATGTATAATACATAAGGGGGGGATATGATCTCCATGTATAATACATAAGGGGGGATATGATCTCCATGTATAATACATAAGGGAGGATATGATCTCCATGTATAATACATAAGGGGGATATGATCTCCATGTATAATACATAAGGGGGGATATGATCACCATGTATAATACATAAGGGAGGATATGATCACCATGTATAGTACATAAGGGGGATATGATCACCATGTATAATACATAAGGGGGGATATGATCTCCATGTATAATACATAAGGGGGGATATGATCACCATGTATAATACATAAGGGGGGATATGATCACCATGTATAATACATAAGGGGGATATGATCTCCATGTATTATACATAAGGGGGGATATGATCTCCATGTATAATACATAAGGGGGGATATGATCTCCATGTATAATACATAAGGGGGGATATGATCTCCATGTATAATACATAAGGGGGGATATGATCTCCATGTATAATACATAAGGGGAGATATGATCACCATGTATAATACATAAGGGGGGATATGATCACCATGTATAATACATAAGGGGGATATGATCTCCATGTATAATACATAAGGGGGGATATGATCTCCATGTATAATACATAAGGGGGGATATGATCTCCATGTATAATACATAAGGGGGATATGATCACTATGTATAATACATAAGGGGGGATATAATCTCCATGTATAATACATAAGGGGGGATATGATCTCCATGTATAATACATAAAGGGGGATATGATCTCCATGTATAATATATAAGGGGGGGATATGATCTCCATGTATAATACATAAGGGGGGATATGATCTCCATGTATAATAAATAAGGGGGGATATAATCTCCATGTATAATACATAAGGGGGATATGATCTCCATGTATAATACATAAGGGGAGATATGATCACCATGTATAATACATAAGGGGGGATATGATCTCCATGTATAATACATAAGGGGGGATATGATCACCATGTATAATACATAAGGGGGGATATGATCTCCATGTATAATACATAAGGGGGGGTATGATCTCCATGTATAATATATAAGGGGGGATATGATCTCCATGTATAATACATAAGGGGGATATGATCTCCATGTATAATACATAAGGGGAGATATGATCACCATGTATAATACATAAGGGGGGATATGATCTCCATGTATAATACATAAGGGGGGATATGATCTCCATGTATAATACATAAGGGGGGATATGATCCCCATGTATAATACATAAGGGGGGATATGATCTCCTTGTATAATACATAAGGGGGATATGATCTCCATGTATAATACATAAGGGGGGATATGATCTCCATGTATAATACATAAGGGGGGATATGATATCCATGTATAATACATAAGGGGGGATATGATCTCCATATATAATACATAAGGGGTGATATGATCACCATGTATAATACATAAGGGGGGTATGATCTCCACGTATAATACATAAGGGGGGATATGATCTCCATGTATAATACATAAGGGGGATATGATCTCCATGTATAATACATAAGGGGGGATATGATCTCCATGTATAATACATAAGGGGGATATGATCACCATGTATAATACATAAGGGGGGATATGATCTCCATGTATAATACATAAGGGGGATATGATCTCCATGTATAATACATAAGGGGGGATATGATCACCATGTATAATACATAAGGGGGGATATGATCTCCATGTATAATACATAAGGGGAGCATATGATCTCCATGTATAATACATAAGGGGGGATATGATCTCCATGTATAATACATAAGGGGGGGATATGATCTCCATGTATAATACATAAGGGGGGATATGATCCCCATGTATAATACATAAGGGGGGATATGATCTCCATGTATAATACATAAGGGGGGATATGATCTCCATGTATAATACATAAGGGGGGGTATGATCTCCATGTATAAATACATCAGTGGTTCATATAGTGAACTCGGTGTAGTTATTCACCCTGAGGTCATCACAGAGGACAAGGGGGCTCTCTTTATGTCTGGAGGAAAAGAAATGTAATCTCCAAACACGGAAAGGTTTCTTCACAGTGAGAGCTGTGAGAATGTGGAATAGACTCCCTCAAGAGTTGGTTCTGGCCAGCTCAGTGGATTGCTGTAGGAAAGTCCTGGATTGTTTCTTGGATACACAGAATATAACTGGATATAACATTTATAGGTAAAGTTGATGCAGGGAATATCTGATTGCCTCTCGGGGGATCAGGAAGGAATTTTTTCCCAGCAGGAGCAAATTGGATCATGCTTTGCTGGTTTTTTGCCTTCCTCTGGATCAACTGTGGGTGTAGGATTATAACTTTTTTTTCTATGGTTTAACTGATTTTTTTTGGGGGGAATGCATGCTCAGAGGGAAATTTGGGAGGTAGACGATTTCTGCTAATAGTGTGGATTTTGGTAGGGAGTGGATTTGAGCTGGGAGTAGGGTGGGTGGTATTTGTACTGGGAGAAGGGGAATTTTTGCTTTGGGGAGAATTCTGGCTTGCAAAGGGAATTTACTGTATGCTTGGGGTCGGTGTGCAGATTAGTGCTCAAATTTTTTTTAGGAGAAGTTTTTTTTGCTGACACATAACGATCATACCTTTTGGGGAAAGGGGGCGCCATTTGGCATCTTTGACCTGGGTGCTAGATGACCTTGTCCCGACACTGGTGACAGGTTAGTATAAGACTGGCAAGGTGGTAGGGATCAGGGGCGGACTGACCATTTGGAAACTCGGGCACTGCCCGAGGACCCAGGGTCAGTAGGGGGCCCCATGAGATGCCCCTGGTACCTTTTTCATAGGCTTTTTTAAGTTTGGGCAAGGACACAGGGGCCCCATGATCCCCTATTGCCCGGGGGCCCCATGAGTTGTCAGTCCGCCCCTGGTAGGGATTAACACATGCAGTTGAGGGATAGTAAAAAGGTATGAGGGATGTACGTTACTGGCAAGTGAGCATGCAGGGCACCACTCCTCCGGACAAAGCGAATTGCGGCTCCTGGTACCCAGCCACTTTGAGTGGCTGAAGTACCACGTAATCGCTATGCAATCACGTGATCACAATGTACACACAACTATTATGAATGGGTTTCATTCATAGCAGCTGCGCTTGGTATTGTGATGCTTTTGATTGGCCCGCAGCTATCACATGATACCTGAGCCAATCACAGCACCCTGCATCATGAGATAGCTGTGGGCCAATCACAGTACACAATAGCAATCACAGATGTTCAACACATTGCTGTTACAGTGATCATCACCCCCCCAGATTGGTACAGTGTCACTATGGTGACACTGAACTATTCTGATGAAAGAATGTAAAAAAAAAGTTAGTAAAAAATTATTTACATTTCTTTTCAACATACTGTCACCAGTCAGTATCCCTGATCACCGCCACACCAATCATATGATGATGCTTTCAAAATAGAGAAAACATTTATATTGTTTACACATTGGGTCAGGAATAATATTGTTTATTTATATTTATTCATGCTTATGTATGTGTCATGTGATTTACTCATCATTTTTTTTGCTCACCTAATATGTATTGAGTCACGTTATCACATTTATTCCATTTTTTCCATTTGCTTTTTTATTTTTGTACATACATTTTTTGGGTCATATTGCTTGGCTCATTAGTCATCATGGGGGTTGTTTTTTTTTGGGTAGCGCAGCATCCTTTTCTCACAATTTTTTTGACACTATTGGTATCATAGGTAGGTGCTAGCAGCCATCCAGATTTTGGTTTTGGTTTTTTGGGGGGGAATATATATATATTTCTTATGAGGATGCTGTATTTTCCTGTTGACAGTATGTATAAAAAAACACATTTTATTTAGTTTCTTCATTTTCTAAAAAATTTTAAGAAAAAAATTACAACTACAAAAAAATCACCATACCTCTTACTAAGTACTTCAGACGGTCTACTTTCCAGAAAGGGATCATTTGGGGTTTTTTTGCACTGTCCTGGTGTTTTAGGGCCTGTCAGTACATCAGGATTAATCATATTTTAAATATATATATCATAGTTTGTAAACACTATAACTTTCACACAAATCCATACACGTATTGGGATTTTTTTTCACCAAATACATGGAGCAGAATACATTTTGGTCTAAATTTATGAAGAAATTTGATTTTATTGGATATGTATTATAACAGAAAATAGAAAATATATATTTTTTTAAAATTTAGTTTTTTTATTGCAAACAATAAAAAGTCCAGTAGTGATCAATACCACCTGAAGAAATTATTATATATATTTCATCTGGGTACAGTGTTGCATGACCGCAAAATGGCCAGTTAAAGTAGCACAGTGCTGAAAAGCAAAAAATGGCTTGGTAATGAATTGAATAGGGGCACACCACAACCGTCCTGCAACCACATGCATGCGGTGTTTTTTAGGGGTTAACACAAGTGGTGAGGAGGCAACAGTCCTCAATGCCTGTCCAGCACCCTCTCAAAAGCAAATAACCAAGGATAGCTCTTCAGAGAGCCACTTCTAGTGTAAAAGTGCATTAAGTTTAATGTCTCGAATTGCGGCTCCTGGTACCCAGCCACTTTGAGCAGCTGAAGTATCATGTAATCGCTATGTAATCACATGATCACAATGTACACACAACTGTTATGAATGGGTTTCATTCATAGCAGCTGCGCTTGGTATTGTGATGCTTTTGATTGGCCCACAGCTATCACATGATACCTGAGCCAATAACAGTGAGGTGAGGAGGCAACAGTGCATTAAGTTTAATGTATCTGGTCATTTTGCAAGCTTTTTTTTATTTTGAGCATTTGCACAGTCATTTTTGCGTCTTTTTGTGGTCATCTGAAGTTTGAACATTTTTAAAAAATTATTTTTATGCAGTGGAAAGCTAGTTACTAGGTAAAAGAAATGCGTGATGTGTGCTTTTTTTTGCATTTTTTTCAAGAACTTCCATTGACGTTTACTGGGGCCAAAAATGCTTGAAGCTTGAACCTTGCTACAGGGCGGCAGGGCTGCGCAAAATTACATATATATATAAATATATGTGATTTTGCATTTCTGGGTAGGGGGTGCCCATAGGTGGCTTCAGCTGTCAATCATCGGGTCCCGGCCAGAGATTCCCCGCCAGGACCCAGCGATCACCAAGGAAGAGTGAAAGGGGAGAAGTCTGTGTGTAAAAAATACACATCTCTCCCCTGTCAGCACCAGCAGAGCAGAGTAATACAAAGCAGCTTGTTTCCCTAGTAAAACAGCACACAGTTAACCCTTTGATCACCCCAGATGTTAACCTCTTCCTGCCCAGTGCCATTAGTACAGTGTCAGTGCTTTTTATTAGCACTGAACACTGTATTAGTGTCATTGGGATGTCAGTGGCAGTTAATTAGTTTCCCCAAAGTGTCAGATTGCCCGCCGCAGTCCCACAGTAATGCAATAAGTCAATGATCGGCACCATTACTAGTATTAAAAAAAAATCCAATATATATACCGCCATTTGTAGACTCTATAACTTTCACGTAAATCGAGTAATTTACATGTACTGGGATTTTTTTCTAGCAAAAACATGGGGCAAAATACATTTTGGGCTAAATGTATGATGAAATTGGATTTTTTAAATTTTTTTACTGGATATATTTTATAGCAAAAAATCTAAAATATAGTTTTTTTTCAAAATTGTCAGTCTTTTTTTGCTTATAGTGCAAAACAAAAAATTGCAGATGTGATCAATTAACACTGAAACAAAGTTCTATTCGTGAGAAAAAAAGACATAAATTTCATTTGGGTGCAGCATTGAATGACCGCACAATTGTCAGTTAAAGTAGCGCAGCGCTGTATTGCAAAAAATGACCTGGTCAGGATGGGGGGTAGATCCTCTGGAGGGCAAGTGGTTAACAGTAGCAATCAATACCAAGCTGCAGCTTTTGGGGTGAGCAAGTTATTTTCTCAAACTAAAGTAGGAAAAGACTCAAGACCAAAAGAGAGATACAACCTTGCAACTACACAAAGCACTTGTAGGAACCGTCCATGAATATGCAATTCAGTTTTTTGTGCCAGTTTGCAAAAGGATTGTAGTGGAACTTAAAAAACTGCAGAGAAGGACAAATACATTAGCAGTATGGATAATCTCAACCATTAGGCAAGATTGAATAAGGTGAACTATTTATACATGTTTTATGTTTACTTTTACAGAAACATCGAGTACAGATTATACGTCGCCTGTAACTAGTCCATCAGCTAATGAAGATGCATCAACTGTGACCGATACCCCTTCTTTAACTGGTTCATCAACTAATGAAGATGCATCAACTGTGACCGATACCTCATCTTTAACTGGTTCACCAACTAATGAAGATGCATCAACTGTGACCGATACCTCATCTTTAACTGGTTCACCAACTAATGAAGATGCATCAACTGTGACCGATACCCCTTCTTTAACTGGTTCATCAACTAATGAAGATGCATCAACTGTGACCGATACCTCATCTTTAACTGGTTCATCAACTAATGAAGATGCATCAACTGTGACCGATACCCCTTCTTTAACTGGTTCATCAACTAATGAAGATGCATCAACTGTGACCGATACCCCATCTTTAACTGGTTCACCAACTAATGAAGATGCATCAACTGTGACCGATACCTCATCTTTAACTGGTTCACCAACTAATGAAGATGCATCAACTGTGACCGATACCCCTTCTTTAACTGGTTCATCAACTAATGAAGATGCATCAACTGTGGCCGATACCTCATCTTTAACTGGTTCATCAACTAATGAAGATGCATCAACTGTGACCGATACCTCATCTTTAACTGGTTCATCAACTAATGAAGATGCATCAACTGTGACCGATACCTCATCTTTAACTGGTTCACCAACTAATGAAGATGCATCAACTGTGACCGATACCCCTTCTTTAACTGGTTCATCAACTAATGAAGATGCATCAACTGTGACCGATACCTCATCTTTAACTGGTTCACCAACTAATGAAGATGCATCAACTGTGACCGATACCTCATCTTTAACTGGTTCATCAACTAATGAAGATGCATCAACTGTGACCGATACCTCATCTTTAACTGGTTCATCAACTAATGAAGATGCATCAACTGTGACCGATACCTCATCTTTAACTGGTTCACCAACTAATGAAGATGCATCAACTGTGACCGATACCCCTTCTTTAACTGGTTCATCAACTAATGAAGATGCATCAACTGTGACCGATACCTCATCTTTAACTGGTTCACCAACTAATGAAGATGCATCAACTGTGACCGATACCTCATCTTTAACTGGTTCACCAACTAATGAAGATGCATCAACTGTGACCGATACCTCATCTTTAACTGGTTCACCAACTAATGAAGATGCATCAACTGTGACCGATACCCCTTCTTTAACTGGTTCATCAACTAATGAAGATGCATCAACTGTGACCGATACCTCATCTTTAACTGGTTCATCAACTAATGAAGATGCATCAACTGTGACCGATACCTCATCTTTAACTGGTTCATCAACTAATGAAGATGCATCAACTGTGACCGATACCTCATCTTTAACTGGTTCACCAACTAATGAAGATGCATCAACTGTGACCGATACCTCATCTTTAACTGGTTCATCAACTAATGAAGATACATCAACTGTGGCCGATACCTCATCTGTAACTGGTTCATCAGCTAATGAAGATGCATCAACTGTGACCGATACCTCATCTGTATCTGATTCATCAACTAATGAAGATACATCAACTGTGGCCGATACCTCCTCTATAACTGATACATCAACTGTGGCCGATACCTCATCTGTAACTGATTCATCAACTAATGAAGATGCATCAACTGTGACCGATACCTCATCTTTAACTGATTCATCAACTAATGAAGATGCATCAACTGTGGCAGTTACCTCATCTGTAACTGATTCATCAACTAATGAAGATGCATCAACTGTGGCCGACACCTCATCTGTAACTGATTCATCAACTAATGAAGATGCATCAACTGTGGCCGACACCTCATCTGTAACTGATTCATCAACTAATGAAGATGCATCAACTGTGGCCGACACCTCATCTGTAACTGATTCATCAACTAATGAAGATGCATCAACTGTGACGGATACCTCATCTGTAACTGATGCATCAACTAATGAAGATGAATCAACTGTGGCCGACACCTCATCTGTAACTGATTCATCAACTAATGAAGATGCATCAACTGTGGCCGACACCTCATCTGTAACTGATTCATCAACTAATGAAGATGCATCAACTGTGGCCGATACCTCATCTGTAAGGGATTCATCAACTAATGAAGATGCATCAACTGTGGCCGACACCTCACCTGTAACTGATTCCACAACTAATGAAGATGCATCAACTGTGGCCGATACCTCATCTGTAACTGATTCATCAACTAATGAAGATGCATCAACTGTGGCCGACACCTCATCTGTAACTGATTCATCAACTAATGAAGATGCATCAACTGTGGCCGATACCTCATCTGTAACTGATTCCACAACTAATGAAGATGCATCAACTGTGGCCGATACCTCATCTGTAACTGATTCATCAACTAATGAAGATGCATCAACTGTGACCGATACCTCATCTGTAACTGATTCATCAACTAATGAAGATGCATCAACTGTGGCAGTTACCTCATCTGTAACTGATTCATCAACTAATGAAGATGCATCAACTGTGGCCGATACCTCATCTGTAACTGATTCATCAACTAATGAAGATGCATCAACTATCGCCGATACCACATCAGTAACTGATTCATCAACTAATGAAGATGCATCAACTGTGGCCGATACCTCATCTGTAACTGATACATCAACTAATGAAGATACATCAACTGTGGCCGATACCTCCTCTATAACTGATACATCTACTAATGAAGATACAACAACTGTGGCAGATACCTCATCCATACCTGATACATCAACTAATGAAGATGCATCAACTGTGACCGATACCTCATCTGTAACTGATCTGTTAACTAGTGAGGATACAAGTGTGACCATTACCTCTGTAAGTGATTTACCAACTGATGACGGTACAACTGTGACTTCTACCTCATCTGGACCAGATTCATCAACTGTGATTGGTACCCAATCTATAACAGGTACATCAAATGAGGAACTTACATCAGTGAGTGATACTTTACCAACTGCAACTGCTACCTCTGCTGTATTAGATACATCAATTGATGCAGATACATCAACTGTAAGTGACTCATCAGAAGCACAAACATCTCTTGTAAGTGACCAGACAGGAGCAACAGTAACAATTCTTCAAACGTCTTCTTCAAACGATCAAACGTTGGGCATAAGTTCTCCAGAAACTGGAACAACAGAAGAAATACCCTCTGTAACTGGTGTTACAGAAACTGAAACACCTACATTGACTGGAACAGCTGAAGAAACATCCCCTGTATCTCACATAACAGAATCTGAAACACCTGGAAATACTGCCACAGAATCAGTAGCACCTTCTTTAGCTGGACCAACCTCAGATACTTCCCAAGTAACTGACACACCAGAACCTGAAACAAGTCCATCAAGTGGAACAACGGAAGACGTCTCTACTATAACTAATACTATGGAATCTGAAACATCTTCTGTAGCTGGAACAACTAAAGAAGTGTCACAGGAAACTCATACAATAACACCAGCAGCATCTGGGACAACCATTGTGACAATATCTGGAACAGTAGAAACAACTGTAGAGTCCTCACCAGCTACCGACATAACAGAATCTAAAACAGCTGGGGTATCAACAGAAACTGTAGATGTAACAGATATAACAGGACATTTATCATCTCCAGCAGATGGAACAACAGTAGAATCTTCACCAGCAACTGATACAACAGATCCTGAAACAGCTCAAACAGCAGAAACCTCACCTGTAACTGATACTTTAGGACCTGAAACAGCTGGGGTAACAGCAAACCCCTCTCCAGCAACTGATACAACAGATCCTGAAACAGCTCAAACTGCAGAAACCTCACCTGTAACTGATACAATAGGACCTGAAACAGCTGGGGTAACAGCAAACCCCTCTCCAGCTACTGATACAGTAGATCCTGAAACAGCTCAAACTGCAGAAACCTCACCTGTAACTAATACTTTAGGACCTGAAATATCTGAAGCAACAGCTCAACCTTCTCCAGCTACTGATACAACAGATCCTGAAACAGCTCAAACTGCAGAAACCTCACCTGTATCTGATACAATAGGACCTGAAACAGCTGGGGTAACAGCAAACCCCTCTCCAGCTACTGATACAACAGATCCCGAAACAGCTCAAACTGCAGAAACCTCACCTGTAACTGATACAATAGGACCTGAAACAGCTGGGGTAACAGCAAACCCCTCTCCAGCTACTGATACAACAGATCACGAAACAGCTCAAACTGCAGAAACCTCATCCGTAACTAATACTTTAGAACCTGAAATATCTGGAACAACAGCTCAACCTTCTCCAGCTACTGATACAACAGATCCTAACACAGCTCAATCAGCAGAAACCCCACCTGTGAGCAATACTTTAGAACCCGAAATATCTGAAGCAACAGCTCAACCTTCTCCAGCTACTGATGCAACAGATCCTAACACAGCTCAATCAGCAGAAACCCCACCTGTAAGTAATACTCTAGAACCCGAAATATCTGGAGCAACAGAACAACCTTCTCCAGCTACTGATACAACAGATCCTAACACAGCTCAATCAGCAGAAACCCCACCTGTAAGCAACACTTTAGAACCTGAAATATCTGAAGCAACAGCTCAACCTTCTCCAGCTACTGATGCAACAGATCCTAACACAGCTCAATCAGCAGAAACCCCACCTGTAAGCAATACTTTGGAACCCGAAATATCTGGAGCAACAGAACAACCTTCTCCAGCTACTGATGCAACAGATGCTAACACACCTCCAGATTCTCAGACATCTCCAAAAGCAGAAGTTACAACAGAAATCAATCCTACAACAGTGCCTGAAATACAAACCACTGAAGCAAAACCAACTTCCACTGTGCAACCTACCACCACAACTACCACCACGGTTGTCACCACAAGCTCTCCTACCACCAGGAACCCTGCAGCACCAACCCGTAAGTGCATGTTTATATTCTGTTTCATATTTTTGGATAGCATTAGTTCAAGCAAAGTGAAATATGTTATAAATCTTGAATTAGTGGAGTTCTCCCGGAAGGCAATACATTTTTAATTTTTATGGAGGGAGGTATTCCAGTGAATTAAAACAATAAAATAAATGAAAAGGATTAGTTGTTAGAGGGCTGTCTTGCGGTAAACACCTGTTCAATTTATGGACGCATGCTATTGTAATAAACAGGATTTTTCTAAGTCACCTTATGGTTACACTCATACCTAAGTGTCACATTTTTAAGTGTTTTTTCAAGCGTTTTTGGAGCAGAATTGGACGTTTGCAGCATTTTTCAGGCGTCTTTTCAGGTATTTTTAAACTAAGCATTTGGAGTGCTGCTGAAAAAGGGATGGATACCTGTTTTTTGAACAGAAAATGAGCAACAAATCTCTTGAAAAAACACTCATGTCACACTTTTCCATCGAAGTCTATGAGGACAAAAATGCTCAATTCTGCCTGAAAAGTAGCTCGTGTATTTCTTTTAGTGACAGGCGCTATTCTAGAAGCGACTGTGAACAAGGGCTATTGAAAACAAAATGTTTTTGCTTGTTGAGCGTTTCTGAGCTTTGAGTTACAAGCTGCAAAATGTCCAAGTGTGAACAGGGCCTGAAGAGTATTTCCATTTTTGAAGCCAGATTGGGATAACACCTACTTTATATTTGTTATGTTTCCATTTACAAAATAAAACCTAAAAAAAAGATTACATTTCAGCTTGCCCATTTTAGATGCTCTTTTCTGAAAATTCTGGCAAGGAAAACCTCTATTTAGTTCTCCTTAAAGGGGCCTGAAAGGTATGTCTACCATAGTTAACTCTGTCTAGAGGCAGATATATCATAAGTAGCACTACATTTTATTATTATTAATATGATTAGGATTTATAAAGCACCAACAGTTTGTGCAGCACTTTACAGTGGGACAGTACAATCACAGTTCACAGTTCAATACAGAAGGAATAGGAGGGCCTTGCTCATGGAGCTTACAATCTAAAGTAGTCTCTCAGCCAGGGTGCCTTGAGGTTTTTTCATGGGTGCCTTGGGAAAATGTCTTAAAGTTGCCCAAAACTTGTATACAAGCCAGCAGGTGGAAGAAGCCTGACTTTTAGTTACACAAAGCCACAGGTTTTCATTGTGCACTGTTGCAACCTCCTACCCACCAGCGTCCTGACAACCAATGACATCATCAGTTGATAATGAGGATGTCAGCTGCCTGAACAGCATCTTTGTTTGAATCTCCCCTAGTTTTTACATTTTAGAATGGGGTGCCTTGAGATTGTCCATAATTTTGAAGGGTGCCTCGGGGCTGTCCATAAGTTTAGAGGGTGCCTTATAAATTGTCCATAATTTTAGAGGGTGCCTTGAAATTGTCCATAATTTTAAAGAGTGCCTTGAAATTGTCCATAATTTTAGAGGGTGGCTTGAAATTGTCCATAATTTTAAAGAGTGCCTTGAAATTGTCCATAATTTTAGAGGGTGGCTTGAAATTGTCCATAATTTTAGAAGGTGCCTTGAAATTGTCCATAATTTTAGAGGGTAGATTGAAATTGTCCACAATTTTAAAGAGTGCCTTGAAATTGTCCATAATTTTAGAGGGTGGCTTGAAATTGTCCATAATTTTAGAGGGTAACTTGAAATTGTCCATAATTTTAGAGGGTGGCTTGAAATTGTCCATAATTTTAAAGGGTGCCTTGAAATTGTCCATCATTTTAGAGGGTGGCTTGAAATTGTCCATCATTTTAGAGGGTGGCTTGAAATTGTCCATCATTTTAGAGGGTGGCTTGAAATTGTCCATCATTTTAGAGGGTGCCTTGAAATTGCCCATAATTTTAAAGAGTGCCTTGAAATTGTCCATAATTGTAGAGGGTGCCCTGAAATTGTCCATCATTTTAGAGGGTGGATTGAAATTGTCCATAATTTTAGAGAGTGCCTTGAAATTGTCCATAATTTTAAAGAGTGCCTTGAAATTGTCCATAATTTTAGAGGGTAGCTTGAAATTGTCCATAATTTTAGAGGGTGGCTTGAAATTGTCCATCATTTTAAAGGGTGCCTTGAAATTGTCCATCATTTTAGAGGGTGGCTTGAAATTGTCCATCATTTTAGAGGGTGGCTTGAAATTGTCCATCATTTTAGAGGGTGCCTTGAAATTGTCCATCATTTTAGAGGGTGCCTTGAAATTGTCCATAATTTTAGAGGGTGCCTTGAAATTGTCTATCATTTTAGAGGGTGGCCTGAAATTGTCCATCATTTTAGAGGGTGCCTTGAAATTGTCCATAATTTTAGAGGGTGCGTTAAAATTGTCCATAATTTTAAAGGTTGCCTTGAAATTGTCCACAATTTTAGAGGGTGGCTTGAAATTGTCCATAATTTTAAAGGATGCCTTGAAATTGTCCATAACTTTAGAGGTTGCCTTGAAATTGTCCATAATTTTAGAAGGTGGCTTGAAATTGTCCATAATATTAAAGGGTGCCTTGAAATTGTTCATCATTTTAGAGGGTGGCTTGAAATTGTCCATAATTTTAGAAGGTGGCTTGAAATTGTCCATAATTTTAAAGGGTGCCTTGAAATTGTCCATCATTTTAGAGGGTGGATTGAAATTGTCAATAATTTTAGAGGTTGCCTTGAAATTGTCCATAATATTAAAGGGTGCCTTGAAATTGTTCATCATTTTAGAGGGTGACTTGAAATTGTCCATAATTTTAGAAGGTGGCTTGAAATTTTCCATAATTTTAAAGGGTGCCTTGAAATTGTCCATCATTTTTAAGGGTGCCTTGATATTGTCCATCATTTTAGAGGGTGCCTTAAAATTGTCCATCATTTTAGAGGGTGCCTTGAAATTGTTCATCATTTTAGAGGGTGCCTTGAAATTGTCCATAATTTTAGAGGGTGCCTTGAAATTGTCCATAATTTTAGAGGTTGCCTTGAAATTGTCCACAATTTTAGAGGGTGGCTTGAAATTGTCCATAATTTTAAAGGATGCCTTGAAATCGTCCATAACTTTAGAGGTTGCCTTGAAATTTTCCATAATTTTAGAAGGTGGCTTGAAATTGTCCATAATATTAAAGGGTGCCTTGAAATTGTTCATCATTTTAGAGGGTGGCTTGAAATTGTCCATAATTTTTGAGGGTGGCTTGAAATTGTCCATCATTTTAAAGGATGCCTTGAAATTGTCCATCATTTTAGAGGGTGGATTGAAATTTTCCATAATTTTAGAGGTTGCCTTGACATTGTCAATAATTTTAGAGGTTGCCTTGAAATTGTCCATAATTTTAAAGGGTGCCTTGAATAAAAAAAAGGTTGAGAAACACTGATCTAAAGGAAGGGGGAGGTGATACAAAAGGTGATAGCTGCAGGGTATGATCTGATGGAGATGATTCAAGTACAGTTCTTAGGTGGAGGTGGGGTAGGCTTCCCTGAATAAGGGAGTTTTCAAAGATCGCCTTAAGGCAGACAGGGTGGGGGCTGACCAGACACACTGGGGTAGGGAGTTCCAGGCAATGGGGACAAGGGAGCTAGAGAGCAAGATTTCTTGGGAGGAGTGGAGAGGACGGTTTGGATGATATCTGGGGATGAAGTTGGTGATGTAGCTAGGGGCAGTGTTGTTGATGGCTTTGTACATTATGGTTTGTATTTTGAATTTTATATGTTGGGTTATTGGAAGCCAGTGGAGGGATTGGCAGAGAGGGGCAGCAGTCGCTGATCAGTTGGTAAGGTGATATACAGTACATTTGGTCTGTCTTTACAAAACTTTAATGGTCTAGGAGTTGGGCTTCTGCACTGCACATTAATAAGAACTCGACTCCCCAACTCAGATATTGGGACAGATCACATTTCACTAGCTCCAAAATCTTTGCAGTCAGCCATGGTACCTTCTCTTCAGAAATATCAAAAAGGTAATACCGTATTTGCCGGCGTATAAGACGACTGGGCGTATAAGACGACCCCCCTACTTTTCCTGCTAAAATTTAGTGTTTGAGCTATACTCGCCGTATAAGACTACCCCTCTTCCAATGCACACCAGTGGCAGGAATAGTGCCCCATCATTGGTGTCAGTGGGAGGAATAGTGCCCCATCATTGGTATCAGTGGCTGGAATAGTGCCCCATCATTGGTGTCAGTGGGAGGAATAGTGCCCCATCATTGGTATCAGTGGCAGGAATAGTGCCCCATCATTGGTGTCAGTGGGAGGAATAGTGCCCCATCATTGGTATCAGTGGCAGGAATAGTGCCCCATCATTGGTGTCAGTGGGAAAAATAGTGCCCCATCATTGGTATCAGTGGGAGGAATAGTGCCCCATCATTGGTGTCAGTGGGAGGAATAGTGCCCCATCATTGGTATCAGTGGCAGGAATAGTGCCCCATCATTGGCATTAGTGGCAGGAATAGTGCCCCATCATTGGTATCAGTGGGAGGAATAGTGCCCCATCATTGGTGTCAGTGGCAGGAATAGTGCCCCATCATTGGTGTCAGTGGGAGGAATAGTGCCCCATCATTAGTATCAGTGGGAGGAATAGTGCCCCATCATTGGTGTCAGTGGGAGGAATAGTGCCCCATCATTGGTATCAGTGGCAGGAATAGTGCCCCATCATTAGTATCAGTGGGGGGAATAGTGCCCCATCATTGGTATCAGTGGCAGGAATAGTGCCCCATCATTAGTATCAGTGGGGGGAATAGTGCCCCATCATTGGTATCAGTGGGGGGAATAGTGCCCCATCATTGGTGTCAGTGGGAGGAATGGTGTACCAACATTGGTGTCAGTGGGAGGAATGGTGTCCCATCATTGGTGTCAGTGGGAGGTGGAATAGTGCCCCATCATTGGTGTCAGTGGGGGGGGGAATAGTGCCCCATCGTTGATGTCAGTGGGGGGGAGGAATAGTGCCCCATCGTTGGTGTCAGTGGGAGGAATAGTGCCCGATCGTTGGTGTCAGTGGGAGGAATAGTGCTCCATCATTGGTATCAGTGACACCAATGATGGGGCACTATTCCTCCCACTGACACTTGCTGACCCTGTTCTCGTATGGTGCTGCTGCAGCCAGCTTATGTGGTTGCAGCAGCACCTCTACACTGACCACTTACCTGCTGGTCCTGCACTCGATTTTCGCGGGGCCGCTCGGCTCCACCCCCTCGCCGGTGATTGGCCGCCTGTGTGCCTTTCCTGAGCTACAGTTCTGGCGGCCAATCACTGGTGAGGAGGCGGAGCCGAGCAGCCAGTGGCCGAACTGAAGGCGCAGCCGCGCTTCCTGGACCGGATCGTCGTGGGACCGGAACCAGGTAAGAAACAGCCGCTGCCCACCCCTGTACTTAGTGTCCCTTCCATTGGGGGAAGGGGGGGGGGCGGTGGCGGCAACGCGCCGCCCCCCTAAAAAGTGTCAGTATGCCGTATACCGGCGTATAAGACGACCCCCGACTTTTGAGAAGATTTTCAAGGGGTAAAAAGTCGTCTTATACGCCGGCAAATACGGTAAGTATTTAAAAAAAAAATTTTCGGCACATTTTGTGAATAGGAATGCAGAACAAACATACAGTGCAGTTTTCTCAAATGTGACTAAAAATGCTGAAACACACTTTAAGGCACTAGTCAATTCCTCACCACAGAGTGATTTTGATTAAATTGATCATCAATTTTATTGATCTTAAATTTTGCTTTGGAAACTCAATTTTGCTCATTGAGCTTCAAAGGTGACATTTTTTTCCCCTCATTTATTTGGATGGCTTGTATGTGTTTTGTTGGGGAGGAAAGAGATGTATTCAGAGTAGTATAGGATATTTCATTTTTTTTTCTTTTAATCATTATTTGTGTACTTTCATTTTACATGTTTACTGCCTTTTTACATATCATCCAAACCGTAAAAACATAAATGAATGAGGTTAATAAACCATTTTTGCCAAAAGCCAACTCCAGGATAGTTGAAAGGAGCTTCTGTAACCCTCAAAGTTCTTTCCTAAACAAAAGAAAAACACTCTAGTTTTGCCTTCCCTGTTGACGTCAATGCATTTCCCCAAAACGGCAAAACTTATCAAAGTCTTGCCAAAGTTCTGTGGGAGTGAAAACTCTCAATTGTATCTCATCCCTAGAGCTTAATCTGCCTTTTCTAAAATTCTGCATAGTTAGGTAGGGAACACTGGATACCATCTCTTATAGTAACATATTATTGTATGTGTGCATGTCCCTGACAATTATTCTGTTGTTTTTCTCTAGTTCATTGTCAGAATGGAGGAACCTATGATGAGATTAAGTGCATCTGTGAGGATGGTTTTATCGGGACCTATTGTGAGACAATCTTAGACCAGTTTGAAATTGGTAATTGTATACTATTACAAAAGACTATATTCTCAAAAACCACAACTAAGGTCTGGTGCAAACTAATGTGCATTTGGTACCCTTAACTACACCAGGGACTCCCTATATAATGCATAATGAGATCTGTGTCATTATACTCGCTATTCATGCCTTGTTCAATATGTTTCTAATGCTAAACTCCAGGCAAAGAGATAAATCCCCCTGTCTCTGTTCCCCTAATGGTGCTATTCAATGTGTTTGGCTATGGGAAGGAATGGCAGGAAGGTGCTGTGTTTAGATTGTCCTACCCACATGCAAGAAAAATATATTTGAAATATATTTTAAAAATATTGACATATATTTGAAATACTACAAGTTTGGCCATATTCAATATATATATATATATATATATATATATATTTATGTACACACAAATATATATATATATATATATATATATATACAGTATATATATATATATATATATGTATATATATATATTCATACATACATATAAATATATACATTTTCAAATATACTGTGCGTCTTTAAAAATACAAATCTACATTTTTGGAATGCATTTACAAATATATGTAAAATACATATGTTAAAATGACTTTTTATATGTTCAAAAAAATATTCTTCCCAAATATGTTGACATATATTTGAAATACTATAATGTTGGCCATATTCAATATATATATATATATATATATATATATATATATATATATGTGTGTGTATACTGTATAATGAAATGCTTTTTTATTACAAGATAAATGAAAAATATTTTTAAAAATATAGATCTACATTTTTGGAATGCATTTACAAATATATGTAAAAATATATGTTAAAATTACTTTTTTATATGTTCAAAAAAATAGTCTTCCCAAATATGTTGACATATATTTGAAATATGTTGGCCATATTCAATATATTTAAAAAAAAAATAAATAAATAAATATATATATATATATATATATATATATGTATATATATATGTATACTGTATAATGAAATTAGTTTTTATTACAAAATAAATGAAACATATTGTTAAATATATAGATCTACATTTTTGGAATGCATTTACAAATAGATTTAAAAATATATGTTAAAATGACTTTTTTATATGTTCAAAAAAATCTGAAGAATATATTTAAAAAAATACTTTTTGAAAAATATTTTTCATATATTTTGTAATATATAGAAAACGCATTTCAACATGCAGTATATATATATATATATATATATCTAGATATAGATATATCTATATCTATAGATATATCTATAGATATATATATATATATACTGCATGTTTTCATATATTTTGTATATGAATATACATATATATTGTGTATATATATATATATATATATATTTATTTTTTTTTAATTGAAATATATTGAATATGGCCAAAAGTTTAGTATTTCAAATTTATGTCAATATATTTGGGAAGAATATTTTTAAAATATATTTCAAATATATATTGCTAGGGTGGCATTTTGCTTTGGGGGTCCATTGGTCCATTGTTGCTTGAGGAATCTATTGTTGCTGGGGGGGGTCTAATGCTGCTGACATGAATCTTCCCTTGAAATCACCTTGCTGCAGTCTTAATTGCATTGTAAGCTCATGGGGTCCCCGTGCAATAAGGGATCATGGGGCCCCTGTGTCCTCACCCACACCCAAAAAAGCCTATGAAAGAAAGGTACTAGAGGCATCTCATGGGGCCCCATACTGACCCTGGGTCCTCAGGCAGTGCCTGCGTAGAATCACACATTTATATACGTGAGCCTTCATTTCTGGGTAGGGGGTGCATAAGTGCGCCGTCCTGCCCACCCAGCTGTAGTCTCAATGGCTCACTTACTTGCTGATCACCAGGTCCTGGCCAATGATTCATGGCTGGGATCTGTGCATCATTTGTTAGACATGCATTTCTTTTGAATTTTTTGTTGCTATTCTGTCTCTCAGTGTTACAATACACCGAACATTCGATTTTTAGACCGATCATTTCTTTGTGAGTGGGCAAACATTCAAAATCAGCAGGGGATCAAATACTTATTTCCTTCACTGTAAATAAGAGAGACAAATATGGCACCAGGCTATCTACGTCAATATTTCTTTTGGTTTGGGGATTTGGGATTTTGTATATACGGCTCAAATGTGGATAACATTTATGTATTTCTATATCTAATACAATAATTCACTGATTCCGTTACAGATACAAAAGTGAACACATCTGTAAGTGTAACACTGCGATTTCCCCAGCAGTCCTTTGAAGATTTTCAACAAAATGAAGAAAAATTCATAGAAGATTTTAAAACTGTGGTGAGATATCACACATAAATAGGAGGGATATGTGGTGTATTTTTTATTTGTGCAAGATCATATTCTCTATTAAAAGTCCTTCTCTTCTCACAGATGAAAGACGTCTATAAAGATGTACCAGGTTACAAGGATATTGAAATTATAGAAGTATTGTAAGTCTTCTTTTTTCTTTTTTTTTTTTTTTATTCTTACAAGCTGCTTATTTTTATTTCAGCCGCTTTTCGGTGAACTGATACTTTGCAATGTGAAATGAAAAAAGGCCTGCCTGAGAACACAAATCACAAGATGCCTTTATTAGCTAGGAAAAGTCTCTTCTGTACCCCTCTCTGATTTAGCTTCATTGACTGTGGCCTAACCTTCCCTGATTTCATATCTGAGATCCATTAACTGCCACCTCACTTTCCTTGACAGTTAGAGCTCTTTACCCTAGTGCTAACCCTCTGAGGAGCGATCCATGGTGATCTCTATGATTAGGCCCAATGGGTGCGCCGAAACGCGTTATTGGAGAAGCATAGGCTGCTCCTTATTTCTGTCTCAAATAAACTGGCTGGGAGAGGGGCGTCTTCTCTATGTTACGTTTGTCATTCCTGGATGCATGCATCTGGATGCCGCCACCTCCATTCTTAAGGATCAAAGGGGAAAATCTCCTCTCTAGCCTCTCTAGCTTACAGCAGCACACCAAACTCTTCTTTTCAGAGTAATCCACAATGGATCACTTTCAAAGGGCATTTGGCAAGCTGTGAGAATGTCCCGTTTTCACCCTTAAAAGCTTGCAACACTGTGCAGCAATTGTGTGCATTGCTTGCGATTGCAGCATGGCTTCAATCACCTAAAGTGATTGTAAACCCTTAATTAAATACCAAACATGTCATACTTAACTGTTTTGATCAGAGCTGCCCTGATCCTCCTCTTCTCGGGTCCCCCCTAGCTCTCCTGGCTCATCCTCCCAACCAAGTGCCCACCATGGCAAGATGCTTGCTATGGGAGCAGGGGCGGACTGACCATTTGGAAACTTGGGCACTGCCCGAGGGCCCGGGGTCAGTAGGGGACCCCATGAGATGCCCCTGGTACCTTTTTCATAGGTTTTTTTGAGTTTGGGCAAGGACACAGGGGCCCCATGATCCCCTATTGCCTGGGGGCCCCATGACTTGTCAGTCCGCCCCTGTATGGGAGCACTTGTGCATGATCGCTCCCGAGCAGGCTCTGTATGTCCATAGATATACAGAGCACTGCTTGGCTCTGCCTCCCACTTCCTCCTCACTGGCTGCGATTGACAGCAGCAGGGGCCAAGGGCTCCTGCTGCTGTCCCTTAGCCTATGAGGAGGGAGAAAGATGCTACTCTTGTGCAGTGAATCAAGATTGGAGTCAGGTACGCATAAAGGGGGGTTGAGGGGAGAGTACCTTGATGCAGAGAATGTGTTACGGTACAAAACCTTTAGCCTTTACAATCACTTTAAATTGGTCACATTAGTGGGTGACAAGCAGGGGTGAACTGACAACTCATGGGGCCCCCGGGCAATAGGGGATCATGGGGCCCCTGTGTCCTTGCCCAAACTCAAAAAAAGCCTATGAAAAAGGAACCAGGGGCATCTCATGGGGCCCCCTACTGACCCCCGGCCCTCGGGCAGTGCCCGAGTTTCCAAATGGTCAGTCCGCCCCTGGTGACAAGGGGTTTCTTGGCATAGTCACAATGCTTTGCAGTTTAACCACTTACCTACCTGGACAATTTTTTGCTAGAAACTACTGTACACCCTTAAAAAGCATTTTTTTAAAAAAGCAGAGACCCTGGAAAATAAAATTGTGGTAGCTGCAAATTTTTATTGCCCATGATATTTGCACAGCTATTTATCATATGCATATTTTCAAGAAAAAATACACTAAAATGACTTTTAGTGCTGAAAAAGTCGATACTAATCACATTTTTTGGTAAAATATAAAAGATTGGACAGCATCAAGTAAAGAGATACAGTGAAATAAATAAGTATTTTATCCCCTGCTGATTTTAAATGTTTGCCCAATCACAAAGAAATGATCAGTCTAAAAATCGATTGTTTGGTGTATTGTAACACTGAGGGACAGAATAGCAACAAAAAATTCAGCAGAAATGCATGTCTAACAAATGATGACTGATTTGCATGTTCATGAGGGAAATAAGTATTTGATCCCCTATCATTCAGCAGGATTTCTGGCTACCAGGTGTCTTTCATACAGGTAACAAGCTGAGATTAGAAGCAGTCTCTTAAAGGGAGTGCTGCTAATCTCATTTTGTTACCTGTATAAAAGACACCTGTCCACAGGAGCAATCAAACAATCAGATTCCAAACTCTCCACCATGGCAAAGACCAAAGAGCTGTCCAAGGATGGTACTAAACATGTCAAGCCTTAAAACTGCACACGCCTATGAAATCCCAAACAACTATGGCACCCAAATTTCTCCATAGATGATGCTTTAAAAGCCTTTACAGGTTATCAGTATAGTGCTAACCATGCATTATGGACCTTGGAATTATTACTGTCACTCCTACATTCACAATGATACCTCACTTGGGTTGCACACTGGATGTTTACATACATACATGTGCTCGCCCTATGCTGCATGTTGAAATGGGATGTGTACAGGGGTGACGGGGTGCTTTATTTTTTGTTTTTTTGTCTATATATTTTATATCATTCAGTTTTGTACCCTTTTTTTTTAACTTTATTGCTATTACAAGAGGGCTAACAAGCTCCCTATGTGACATCATTTGACAGGTGACAGTTCCTCTTTTTGGAGACATCAGGAGTCCATTAGTCCATTAGAGCCCCAGTGTCTCCACTACCCTCTAATGCAGCTTGATTAACTGCATCCTTAACTACATTAGACAAGGAATGACAGATATGAGCCCCGAGGTGATGCCATGGTCCCAGGCACTCCTGAGGAATGGAAGAGCCTGGTTACAACCATGGACAACGTCTACAAGGATGGGAGGGTGGGAACACTTTCATAGCCTCATAAAATTGATCAGGTGGCTCTCCTAGACTTGGACAAGGATCTGAACACACCCCGGCTCATCCCTATTCAAGAACAGCTGCAATGTTTGGAAAGATGATAACAAAAATGTTGGGGTAGCATTTCTATAGGAGGTTTGATAGCTCTGATTCAAATTCCACTTTATTTCTCTTTGCAGTATATTGTAAAATAAAACCTATTGGATGGATTATTTTTCAGGAATGGAAGTGTTATTGTGGACCATGTGGTGATCATAGAACTGGACCATGTCTCTGGAACTTTGACTGAGCAATATGACAACGTTTTTGAAATGCTAACAAAAGAGCTGGAGGCTCAGAAGGATGACAGCTGTAACCCAGACAATGAAAACAGTAAGTAATCATTGTTGTCTTCATAAGAAAAAAGGGCCCTTAGAAATGCTTTTTGATGAATACATCTTAGAAATGACAGTCCTGCCATGTAAATAACAGAGTTACAGTCAAGGAGAAAAAAATGGTATACAAGAAAAAAAAGAAAAAAATGTTCATATTACTTTTAACTTTCTTGTTTAAGATCATTCTAGCTTCAGACTGCTGGTCATCATCTGTACAGTGTATGGAAACAATGGCTTCTGTTGAGTTGGGATTGGGCTGTTGGTAGGATTGTGAAAGGCCTGAGGCACCCCTAGACACTGAAACAAGAAGTGTGATGAGGTCCATGCAATGGTACTGCATGGACTTCTTAGGTACTGCACAGTACACACAGTACACATATGCCACAGTCCTTGCACCATTAATATATTCTTTAAAATGGTTGTAAACCTAAAAGAAAACCCTGCCTAGGGCAGCACAAAACCGAAATACACCACTGGGTAGGGCTTGGGCTGTTGGCAGGATTGTGAAAGGCCTGGGGCACCCTTGGACACTGAAACAAGAATCGTGATGAGGTCCATGCAGTGGTACTGCATGGACTTCTTAGGTACTGCACAGTACACACAGTACACATATGCCACAGTCCTTGCACCATTAATATATTCTTTAAAGTGGTTGTAAACCTAAAAGAAAACCCTGCCTAGGGCAGCACAAAACCGAAATACACCACTGGGTAGGGCTTGGGCTGTTGGCAGGATTGTGAAAGGCCTGGGGCACCCTTGGACACTGAAACAAGAATCGTGATGAGGTCCATGCAGTGGTACTGCATGGACCTCTTAGGTACTGCACTGTACACACAGTACACATACTGTATGCCGGAGTCCTTTCACCATTAATATATTTTTTTAAAGTGGTTGTAAACCTCAGAAAACCCCCTGCCTAGGGCAGCACAAAACCTAAATACACCACTGGGTTCGGGTAAGTACTGAGGAGGCTGGGGGAGAGCAACACACAGGAGGTTTTTTACCTTCAAGCTAAAAGGTAAAAAACCTTGTGCCTTTACAACCACTTGAAGAAGTCATGTAGAAAGATGTCACCACTCCAAGTATGCTGACTAAAGGAGCCCAACCACTCTTATGAACTAAATAGGAAAGCAGTCACACACCAATGGCAGCAGAACACAACATGGCTCCTAATGAGTCAGACTTGTAGAGAGGTGGAGGTATTCTTCTGTAGCGCTACCCTCGTGAGGGTTGAGGTATTGTGGGTACCCCCAAGCTTCTCTCTGTGCAAACAGGCAACAGGCATTTCTCACACAGACTTACATCCATGAAACAGTAACCAGTACATAGGCTTGGTTTCATTGTTTTATTAGGGGAAATCAACTTTGATAGGGAAATAGGGATTATGGGATACCCAGTTGGCTTAAATCAATGAAAGGGGGACACTTCCTTCCTATGTAAAAAAGCAAATTCTGGACTGTTATTTTCTTGAAAGCCATCAATCGTTGTAGATCAGTAGCAACAGCCCTTTACGGGCGAGGAACTAGCAGCCCCTCAAAAATCAGATTAATTTCTCGTAACTACATGCAGAGATGTCTTCTCTCCCCTGTAGAGCTGCATCCGGCCTGCAAACACTACCAGTCCTCCTGGCTTCTCGGAAGATCTCCCTGGACAAGTATAAAGGATTGAGACCAGTGTTGTCCTTAGAAAGCTTGTTACGTGTGGAAGTCTTTCTCCTTGTAGATTCCAGAGAGTGCTGCTGTACTCACTCTGTCCTCTTTGCTCCCTGCTGCTCCAGGTCTCGATCCCATTCATGTCTCACTGCTGGATGTATCCTCCTGAGCCAGCCCAAGCTCAGCATGGAGGGCAGCCCCCCTAGACCTAGGGGACTCCTTCCAGGCACCAACAGTCTCCTCAGCACTCCATCTTCCACTCTACCTGGGCCAGTCTACCACTCTACCAGGGCTTCCAAACCTGGGATTGGCCAGACTCTCATAAACATGCAGATTAGAACTCCACCCCTTCCTGTCTACCAACTTCTGGAAGGTTTTATGGTCCTCCAGAGTCAGGAGGAGGCAATAGAGCCACAACCTGTTAAGTCATCCAGCTGACCTGCAATAGTCTGACCTCAATCACAGACTCAATGAGCCATACACAATGATTTTGCCTACAATACACTACATTATTCTAGTGGGACACTAGAGGGTGCTACACTTCTTTCCTGTAGGTGGCACTTTGATAATGCTAGAGGGAAACAGGAGTTTGTTAAAGCGGAGTTCCACCTGAAAAAAAAAATAAAAGTCAGCAGCTACAAACACTGTAGCTGCTAACTCTTAAAATACAGACACTTACCTGTACCTCGGTCCAGCGGTGTACTCACTACCGCTGGTTTACTGGCCATCTTCTCTCTCCAGCGCCAGCATCTTTAGTGTGGGCACCTGGCTGTGACAGCTTGCGGCTTCAGTGGGTGACACGTGACAGGTCCCGGAAGATTACGGGGCCATTCACAAAGCGCGGCGCTTCTCGAGCATGCACAGTGGGCATGCAAGTACTTTTATGTTTTGTCAGCGGTAGGTTGGCAACACTGCACCAGGTATTTATTCTGTTGCTGAAGCAGAGCACACTGGGTTTACCGGAATTGCAGTATTTTTCTGGATTGAAATGATGTTTTATTGTCTGGAGTCAGTGCTGGATTGATAAAGGGGCAAAAGGGCAACTGCCCTAGGCCCCCCTCTATACAAATATTTAAAAATTATATAAATTAATAAAAAAAGTAAAAAAAAATATAAAATGTATACTAAAAAAAATACTTTTAAATTTAATTTTGTTAAAGCAGTAGTAAACCACACACACACAAAAAAAGTCCACGAAAAATTTCCCCCTGCAAAATAATAGCATAATGTGCTAGTATGCACCGCATACTAACATAGTATGAAAGACTTAGCTGAAAACGAAGCCCTCCGGCCGTGCGCTGTCACCACTGTAGGCTCTTCCATCTTCACCCGGTCTTCTTTCCAGATTTGTGGACTTCGGCTGTTTGACTGGCCGAGCCACAATGACATCAGTCACGGCCATGGTACGGCTCCCTCACCGGCTGCTATTATTTATTTATTTCAGGTACTTATATAGCGCCGTCAATTTTACGCAGTATTTTACATATATATTGTACATTCACATCAGTCCCTAACCCTCAAGGGGTGTACAATCTAAGGTCCCTAACTTACATTCATACATACACATATTAGGGCCAATTTAGACAGGATCCAATTAACCTACCAGCATGTCTTTGGAGTGTGGGAGGAAACCGGAGTACCCAGAGGAAACCCACGCAAGCACAGGTAGAACATGCAAACTCCATGCAGGAGGCGCCATGGTTGGGAATCGAACCAATGACCCATTTTTACTGCAAGGCAGACGTGCTAACCACTAATTATAGTAAATACCTACTATAGTAAACAGTACACATTTAGGAGATATTTACCCCCGGTTCACATCTATGCGGCCGTGCGGGCACGAAAGCCCATTCATTTGATTGGACTCCCATGCCTGTGACACGCACGTCCCTGCACTTCTTTGGAAAATGCATCCCACATGGGAACCTCGATTCCCAGTACGGTTGTGTCTTCCAGTGCGGGCGGCGTGCCATTAGAACTAATGTCACCCGCATTTCTCTGTGCGGATGGTGCGGCTGCACGGATTTTCGTGCTGATCTGCAGCGGCACCACCCGCACAGATGTGACCCTAGGGTTGCTGTACATACAGGTAAGTGTTATTTTAGGCTTACCTGTAGGTACAAGGAAATAATGGCACTTTACTACCATTGGGAAGTATTATTATGCCAGTCATCATCTGTAAAAGTTTTTATTCTGGACTGGTATATTGTTTTGCTTTTAAAAACAAATTTTGGCAGCTCAAGTGAACTACACATAGAGCGCTATCACTGTGTGTGTACGTGTGAGCAGGGGCGGACTGACCATTTGGGAAACTCGGGCACTGCCCGAGGGCCTGGGGTCAGTAGGGGGCCCCATGAGATGCCCCTGGTACCTTTTTCATAGGCTTTTTTGAGTTTGGGTAAGGACACAGGGGCCCCATGATCCCCTATTGCCCGGGGGCCCCATGAGTTGTCAGTCTGCTCCTGGTCCACACTCTGATCATCGGCAAGGAACACCGTTTCTCATTTATCTAACAATTTTTGAACAAAGCAGAACTCTGGGACCTAGTTAGGTTCGGGAGCTAGAGAGCAGATAAAAGGTAAGAAATGAAAGATAGGCGAAGAAAAGAGAGAAAAAAAAAGAAGGGAGAGGGGAGATGGGACAAAGGGAGACCCAGTTGCCCCCCCCCCCCCCATGGCATATTTAATGAGCTTTCTGAGGCAAGTTAATGGAGGAGCTACTGCTGAGAAGCTAGGGGAGGGATATTAAATTTAACAGAAATAATTATTAGAAATTGAGATATTAGCAATAAATATGAAAGAAATGGATCTAGAAGAAGAAGGTTTTATCAATGAATTATAAGAGTCCTTGATTTGATGGTCCATGCTGGCGTGAAAAGAATCGAGAATCTGAAAAGTGATTCCTTCAGAAAACCGATAAACTTATTTACACAATTTTATGATCTGCAGTGATTACATAAAACGATGTTTGGAAAAGGTGTTGCTTGGCTGTAAATGTGTCCTTAGAATGATAAATAAATCACATTTCTTAATATGTGTTATGCCCGGAGTCAGTAGGGGGCCCCATGAGATGCCCCTGGTACCTTTTTCATCTGCTTTTTTGAGTTTGGCCAAAGACACAGGGGCCCCATGATCCCCTATTGCCCGGGGGCCCCATGAGTTGTCAGTCCGCCCCTGCGTGTGACCACAGAATGACTTTGTGTCCTGCATTTAAAAAATGTGCTACTGTCATTGAGAATGTCAATCAACTTTGTGTATAAGGGGCCCCCTGATCCTGAAGTGCCCCTGGCCCCCCAAAGGTCTAAATCTGGCCCTGGCTGGCGTTGCTTTTGAAGCGTGCCATAAGATATTGCTTGTAGCCAAGTAAGTGCTAGTATAGGGATGAATACAGCTGAAAAATAATGAAGTGAAGTGGATTCATTTAATTGGTTTCTCTTTTTCTTTTCTAGGTGTCTCATTCTGTTTTTCTGAAACTCCAAATATAACCAAGCAGGAAGTACCCGAGGATATTGGTAAGTGAGAGTTTTCTGTGCGTCTTTTATTTCTTAGGGCGCGTTCACACTTGACTTTATATCTAACTCTTGCCAAACGCCCCTATAGCATTTGACAGGCGTTAGGCATTTGGGAAGAGTTTTTAACGCTCCTCAAACACTCCCCAAATGCCCTATGCGCGGTTTTGAGGCATTTGATAGGCATCTGCCAAGCATTAAAACTGCACCACAAATGCATATAATGAAGTTAAATGGTATTAACGCTCCGCAAACGCCTACCAGGTGTTTGAGGAGTGGCACCATAAACTTGAATGGGAGGTTTCAACTCTTCCTGACTCGACATGAGGCTTCAGTTTTGCCGCGACGCAACGCTTACGCTTCAGTGTGAACAGCATTGTGTGCTGCCATGTGCAGAATTTTCATAAGCATTTGATAAGCATTAAAAACGCTTCCCAAACGCCTGTCTAACGCCTGCTGACAAAGCTAGTGTGAACGTAGCGTTACAGAGAAGATATGCTTTGCAATGCATCACTATTAGGAATGATAGGTGGGTTTAGCCAAATTTAAAAGCAAAATTGATGACCTTGTGTTGGCCAAAATTGCCTTCTAATTTTGCCTCACAGCGCTATATTGTATTTTTATTTTACACATACAAAAATAGAATCAGAAAAAGCAAAAGAAAAAGCAAAATAAAAAGCAAAAAAACTATATCTTTGTACTGTCTCTACATTTTTCAAGTTGCTGTTTGGTCTTCTTCTTACCTATTGTTCTTAGATTGTAAGCTCCAAGGATCAGGCCCTCCTAACCCTCTTGTATTGAACTGTATTGTTGCTGTATTGTCTCCCGTTATATTGTAAAGTGCTGAGCAAACTGTTGTCGCTATATAAATCCTGTATAATAATTATAATATATAAATCCTGTATAATAATAATATATAAATCCTGTATAATAATAATATTATATAAATCCTGTATAATAATAATAATAATAATAATATATAAATCCTGTATAATAATAATAATATATAAATCCTGTATAATAATAATAATAATAATAATAATATATAAATCCTGTATAATAATAATAATATATAAATCCTGTATAATAATAATATATAAATCCTGTATAATAATAATAATAATAATAATAATCATCTATAAATCCTGTATAATAATAATAATAATAATATATAAATCCTGTATAATAATAATAATAATAATCATCTATAAATCCTGTATAATAATAATAATAATAATATATAAATCCTGTATAATAATAATAATAATAATCATCTATAAATCCTGTATAATAATAATAATAATAATATATAAATCCTGTATTATAATAATAATAATAATATATAAATCCTGTATAATAATAATATTATATAAATCCTGTATAATAATAATAATAATAATATATAAATCCTGTATAATAATAATAATATATAAATCCTGTATAATAATAATAATAATAATAATATATAAATCCTGTATAATAATAATAATATATAAATCCTGTATAATAATAATATATAAATCCTGTATAATAATAATAATAATAATCATCTATAAATCCTGTATAATAATAATAATATATAAATCCTGTATAATAATAATAATAATAATAATCATCTATAAATCCTGTATAATAATAATAATAATAATATATAAATCCTGTATAATAATAATAATAATAATATATAAATCCTGTATAATAATAATAATAATATATAAATCCTGTATAATAATAATTGTCTAAAAAACTCAAAGAGCTAAAGAAAAATCAGACATGACCTTTACATTTTGTATATTAAACATTGGTTGCATTTATTTCTTTAGATTTAAAAACTCTGTGCTCAATGGTGGTTCCAAGCGGCTATATAGAGTATTTTACTCCCATCCCAACTTCGGGTAAACTGGCCTGTGTGTCTCACTGCGATCGAGCTTCTCCAGACTTCTACAACTGTAATAGTGGAAAATGTGATCTCGTTAAAGAAAGTGGACCTCAGTGCTAGTAAGTATTGTTTATTAATACACTATATGGTGAAAACTGTGGGGGTACCTGACCGTTACATCTACTGATATGGTAAAACTTATGTGGACACCCCTCCAAATGATTCAGAAGGTAGACTTTAACTCCTTCAGGATCAGAATCCCCCATAATCAGGGGTGGAGGTTCTTTCCCACCTGAATGTCCCTCTGAACCTCCAAAATTCTGGGTCCCAAATAGGCAATTTTCAATGCAGAGAGGACTGTAAGTCAGTCCTCTCCTCTATGCTTGACTGTTCTGGAACCTCTCACCCTCTACTGGTGAGGATTCATGAGTACACTAACTGCACCAACCACTTGCCATAAAGGGACCATAACCCAAATATGGAAGAGACATTGGGTTACCACTTCATCCCTTTAAAAACCTGAACAAACATATTAATTACACAGGTTCTATGGCTAATTTAACCACTTGGCAACTACGCTATAGCCGAATGACGGCTACAGCGAGGTTTTCCAGTTCTGGGAGGGCGTCATATGACATCCTCCCAGAACGCGCCCACCCGAACGCCCCCAGCGGCGCGCACCCAGTGATCTCCTACGGACACAGCTGATCATGTGATGTGGTAAACGGCCAATCACGGCAGATCACTGGGTACATGCAGTTGCCGGTTATCGGCTGCATTTTTGTCAGAGAACAGATCAGCACTGATCATCAGTGCCCTGATGATCAGCACCCAGCAGTACCACCCACCATTGCCCAGTAGTGCCACCCACCAGTGCCCAGCAGTTCCACCCACATGTGCCAAGCAGTGCCACTCACCTGTGCCCAGCAGTGCCACCCATCTGTACCCAGCAGTGCCCAGCAGTGCCACCCAACTGTGCCCAGCAGTGCCACCACCTGTGCCCAGCAGTGCCACCCACCAGTGCCCCCCCATCAGTGCTGCCCAGCAGTGCCACCCAACAGTGCCCAGCAATGCCGCCAGTCAGTGCCCAGCAGTGCTTCCAGTCCTTGCCATCAGTCAGTGCCGCCCATCAGTGCTGACCATCCATGCCACCCATCAGTGCCCATCATTGCAGCATATCAGTGTAGCCTCATCAGTGCCAGCTCATCAGTGCTGCCTATCATTGCCACCTATCAGTGCCCATCAGAGCTGCCTGTCCATGCCACCTCATCAACGCCACCTATCAGTGCACATCAGTGCCGCCTATCAGTGACCATCAGTGCTGCCTATCAGTGCAGCCTCATCAACGCACATCAGTGAAGGAGAAAAATTACCTGTTTACAAAATTTTATAATAAAAACAAAGAGCAAATGTTTTGCTCTTTTTTTGTTTATAGCGCAAAAAATAAAACACCCAGCAGCAAATAAATACCACCAAAAGAAAGCTCTATTTGTGTGAAAAAAAGTGATAAAATGTCATATGGGTACAGTGTTGCATGACCGCACAATTGTCATTAAACTTTGACAGCGCTGAAAGCTGCAAATTGGCCTGGGCAGGAAAGGGGTATAAGTGCCCGGTAGGCAAGGGGTTAATGCAGATAAGACTCTAAATGAGTTTAATTAACCCCCTTAATCAGCCTCAGAACCTGTGTCATTAACATGTTCGGTTATAAAGTGATGAGGTGATGACCCTAGAGAGACATAGCACCCAGCCAGGTCCCATCCTCAGGTCCCGTACAAGATATATGTTATATACAAAAATATGGACACTTTATACACAAAAGAAGTTGTGCGTCGGCAATATATGTTATACCAATTATTTTTAAAAAGCTGAATTTTAAATGATGAAATGAGGTAAACATATAACTTTCTTTTCCACAATAGCTGTTCTAGGACAGATCTCTACATTTATACATCTCCGAGATGTGAAGGGAAGCTCCTGAAAGCTGGTGTGTATGGAGGAGTTGGGGCGGCCATCGCCGTGTTGGTGATTGCAGCTGTCACTGTGGGAGTTTTCCTGTTCCGTGCCACACATAAGAAAGAGAAGTAAGACTAATTTTTTGTTTTGTTTTGTTTTCCCCTCCTGTAAGACATTAAGTAGACACTGACCACAATAAAAACCCCTTTACAAGTAGAATGGATAAGATTTATAAATTGAGATTTTTGTTGCGCCCTTGTTGTGTTGTGTCCTTGTTGTCAAGAATTTCCATACTTTCTGCGTTCGGGAACAATGAAAACCTGACAATGGTCTCGCCCTCCAAGTTTCAAAATAAAAATGTGGCTATGGTGCTACTTTAACCTTTGCTATAAAATGAATAAATACATTGACCACTTGTTGACTGCAATACGTATATATATATACAGTGGGGCAGAAAAGTATTTAGTCAGCCACCAATTGTGCAAGTTCTCCCACTTACAAAGATGAGAGAGGCCTGTAATTGGCATCATAGGTAGACCTCAACTATGAGAGACAAAATGAGAAAACAAATCCAGACAATCACATTGGCTGATTTGGAAAGAATTTATTTGCAAATTATGGTGGAAAATAAGTATTTGGTCAATATCAAAAGTTCATGTCAATACTTTGTTATATATCCTTTGTTGGCAATGACAGAGGTCAAACGTTTCCTGTAAGTCTTCACAAGGTTGGCACACACTGTTGCTGGTATGTTGGCCCATTCCTCCATGCAGATCTCCTCTAGAGCAGTGATGTTTTGGGGCTGTCGCTGGGCAACATGTACTTTCAACTCCCTCCAAAGGTTTTCTATGGGGTTGAGATCTGGATGACTGGCTAGCCCACTTCAGGACCTTTAAATGCTTCTTACGAAGCCACTCCTTCATTGCCCGCTTGGTATGTTTGGGAACATTGTCATGTTGGAAGACCCAGCCACGTTTCATCTTCAATGCCCTTGCTGATGGAAGGAGGTTTGCACTCAAAATCTCATGATACATGGCCCCATTCATTCTGTCCTTTACATGGATCAGTCGTCCTGGTTCCTTTGTGGAGAAACAGCCCCAAAGCATGATGTTGCCACCACCATGCTTCACAGTAGGTATGGTGTTCTTTGGATGCAACTCAGCATTCTCTCTCCTCCAAACACGACGAGTTGTGTTTCTACCAAACAGTTCTATTTTGGTTTCATCTGACCATATGACATTCTCCCAATCCTCTTCTGGATCATCCAAATGCTCTCTAGCAAACTTCAGACGGGCCCGGACATGTGCTGGCTTAAGCAGGGGGACACGTCTGGCACTGCAGGATCTGAGTCCCTGGCGGCGTAGTGTGTTACTGATGATAGCCTTTGTTACGTTGGTCCCAGCTGTCTGCAGGTCGTTCACTAGGTCCCCCCGTGTGGTCCTGGGATTTTTGCTCACCGTTCTTGTGATCATTTTGACCCCATGGGGTGAGATCTTGCATGGAGCCCCAGATTGAGGGAGATTATCAGTGGTCTTGCATGTCTTCCATTTTCTAATTATTGCTCCCACAGTTGATTTGTTCACACCAAGCTGCTTGCCTATTGCAGATTCAGTCTTCCCAGCCTTGTGCAGGTCTACAATTTTGTTTCTAATGTCCTTCGACAGCTATTTGGTCTTCACCATAGTGGAGTTTGGAGTGTGACTGTTTGAGGTTGTGGACAGGTGTCTTTTATACTGATAACAAGTTTAAACAGGTGCCATTGATACAGGTAATGAGTGCAGGACAGAGGAGCCTTTTAAAGAAGAAGGTACAGGTCTGTGAGAGCCAGAAATCTTGCTTGTTTGTAGGTGACCAAATACTTATTTTCCACCATAATTTGCAAATAAATTTTTTCCAAATCAGCCAATGTGATTGTCTGGATTTGTTTTCTCATTTTGTCTCTCATAGTTGAGGTCTACCTATGATGCCAATTACAGGCCTCTCTCATCTTTTTAAGTGGGAGAACTTGTACAATTGGTGGCTGACTAAATACTTTTTTGCCCCACTGTATATATATATATATATATGTTGCAGTTAGCAAGTGGTTTACCGGGGTATGGTTGAAGCTATCAGCCATGACCCCAGTATTTTTTTTCCAGTCGGTGACTAGCTTTCTCATGAAGCTGGCTAATGAGTCGCTGGATAGCTTTCAGAAGCTGCGGGAGGGAACTTCCCCTTCGCCCCCCTTGCCGTTTGCAGTGTTTCTCGGGCTTACCGTTCTTTTTTCATTTTTTTTTAAAACAACAGACCAAAACTTTGATATTTTGCTTTTAAAGGTAGAGGAGAGATTTGGGGTCTTAACGAGCACCTGTCAATCCTTATTTCTATTACAAGAGATGTTTACAAAAATAAAAAATAAAATAAACCAGAAAAAATTAATTAAAGTGCCCCATCCCTCCTTGTTCGCACGCAGAAGCGAATGGATACAGAGGTCATGGCCACATATTTAACCTCTTCACGCCGGCTGAACACAAATATGCGGCCTCCCGGAGTCTGGGTCTAGACGCCGAGCTGCCGCAAATTTTCGTTCTATTAATAAAGAACATTTGTGCTGAGCGCGCGCCCTGCACACATGTCCGGTGCTCACGGAAAGGTCCGCTTTGTATAAATTGATCCTTTATGTCTTGTAGGTGTAAATTGTTTTTATTGCTCATGTATGTGTGCGACTCTTTTATGTTTCCAGGGACATCATGAATGATGATGACAGTGATAAATGGTATGAAGATAATGATGACGAATGGGATGTAAATAAAGGCTTTTCCAGACTGGGTGAACAATCAGAGGATATGCCAGATGGTTCACAGTATGGTAATTAAAACATAATTTCCTCTAGTCAATAAGGTCACAGTATTTTAGGCACTGCCACATAAATAGATGATGGCCACTGTCTTTTCCACCTTATTTTTTGCTCACTCCCCTCCTTCCTTCCGTCATTATTTATTTCAGGTACTTATATAGCACCATCAATTTACGCAGTGCTTTACATATATATTGTACATTCACATCAGTCCCTAACCCTCAAGGGGCTGTACAATCTAAGGTCCCTAACTCACACTCATACATGCACATACTAGGGCCAATTTAGACAGGATCCAATTAACCTACCTGCATGTCTTTGGTGTGTGGGAGGAAACTGGAGGACCTGGAGGAAACCCATGCTGGCACAGGGAGAACATGCAAACTCCAGGCAGGTGGTGCCGTGGTTGGGATTCGAACCAACGACCCTAGTACTGCCACACGGAAGTGCTAACCACTAAACCACTGTGCTGCTAGAGGCTATTGTTTCTATGCACTGGATCAATGATAGCCAATAAACCTGAAACAACTTTAAGTAGTTTGGAATAAATGGCCCTATCAGGATAAGTCTGGTAATAGAGGAGTCATTATTTTTTTCATTCAACACGAGGGCTCTATGAAAAACAAACTGACTTGACTCCCTGATCCACACATTCGAGGTAGATGGGGGAATCCTTCCTGCTGTGTCTTTGCATTCTGGCAAAAGACTGTACTGCTGATCAAGCAGACATTTTCTAGTAGGGTAATTGAACAAAAGTTGATCTGTAGATTGATTTCTGTTCAACCACAGTGGCCACACATGGATCCAAATGAATCCAGTCCCTGTAGAACCATCCAAATTTCTATCTGTGTATCACCATCTTGAGGCAGTATCTATACTATAAACCAATAGTTCCTAATGTACAGTTGACCAGTGGAGCAGGCTCATAGCTCCCTTCTGTATGTGTAGTAATGAGGTAAGGTTCAAATAAAACCTGCTGGAAGCTGATACATCACAGCAGGCCACCAGCCCAATCACCTGTGATTGGGGAAAAGGGGCAGGGATGCAGAGGACATCATTGACCTAACATGGCCACATCACTCTATTTGGGCAATGCCATTAACCAAATATGTCCTTGAAGCCATATATGATGGAATTCCCCATACATGGGGAATTTGCAGACCACATTTAATAGGGCCAGTGGCCTGCTATCATGGGACAGCATCTTGTGGGCTCAGCCTAGCTCATCCCAATTCAGGAGCCGGAACAATCTCATAGCTCTCTTTTGTCTTTCTCATACTTGGGAGAAGGTGCAGACATTATTATTATTATTGTTATACAGTATTTATAAAGCGCCAATGGTTCGCTCAGCGCTGTACCTTACAAAGGGGGACAGAACATGTGACAGAACAATACCAATACAATGCAAAACATGAGGGGATCGAGGGCCCTGCTCTTTTGAGCTTACAATCTCGGAGGGAGGGGATGGTGGCACAGGAGGAGATAGCTGTGGGGGATGGAGTGGTAGGAAGAGTGGAGGAGGTCGGCAAGTTAGCAGGGGGTGGTGTAGGCTTCCCTGAAGAGATGAGTTTTCAGAGTGCGCCTAAAGGAGAGGAGAGTAGGTTATAATCTGATGGGTTGGAGCAGGGAGTTCCAGAGGATGGGTGACACCCTGGAGAAGTCCTGGAGGCGGGCATGGGAGGAGGAGACCAGGGAACTAGAGAGAAGGAGGTCTTGTGAGGAGCAGAGTGTGTGTGCTGGGTGGTACTTGGATATTAGGTCGGTGATGTAGTTCGGGGCAGTATGGTGGACAGCTTTGTATGTCAGTGTTAGGATTTTGAATTTGATCCATTGGGCAATCGGAAGCCAGTGGAGGGATTGGCAGAGGGGGGTGGCAGAGATGGAGTGGTTGGAAAGGTGAATGAATCTGGCTGCCGTATTCAGGATAGTCTGAAGTGGGGATAGCCAGTGGCGAGGCAGGCCAGTGAGGAGGGAGTTGCAGTAGTCGAGTCGTGATATGATGAGGGAGTGGATGAGCTGTTTAGTGGTTTCTGGGGTTAGGAACGTGCTGATTTTGGCGATGTTGCGGAGGTGGAGTCTGCACGAGTTAGTTAAAGATTGGACTTGGGGCTGGAAGGATAGGTTGGAGTCCAGAATGACACCAAGTACTCTGGCCTGCGGGGCAGGTTTGATGGTGGCGTTGTTGGATGTGACGGAGAAGTCAATGGGGGGTGGTGTCCGGGCTGGAGGGAAGACAACAAACTCGGTTTTGGAGAGGTTCAGTTTAAGGAAGTGGAGCAACATCCAGTCTGATATGTCGCTCAGTAGGTGTGTGATTCGGGCGGAGACCGAGGGGGAGACATATAGCTCCCTTTAATCTTTGCCACTGTGTCAGTTTGAGGACAGTTTAATCAGCTGATAGTTTCCTATGTCATATGATTTTTATTCTTTTTTATTCACATAGACTCAGCCAAGAACAGTGATTCTGGTAAAAAGCCATTCAAAGCCCAACTGGACTCAGTAGACACTAATATTCAGGTGAGTTAAAAACAAAATCTATCATTAGTGATGATGTGTTTATAGTTAATTTGGTGAATTTCAGTTTTATGGCCTTAGCATGTAAACTATGTTATCCAAATTGCAATGAAAACAGTGATAGATATATGCAGAAATTTAAGTAACCTAAGAAAATGCAAAGCATGGTCAAGTCATTAGAGTGTATCTGTACAGTGGATGAGGCTGGGAAGACTTCTCTGAAGCTGTCAAAATCCAGCCCTGTGTAAATAGAACTAAGAGTCTCCCAGGAAAAGCCAAGGCTGAGTTTCGAGGTTGTTGTGGAGTCAAATACAGAGGAAGTGTGTGTTTCAGGGCATGCCGAGTGAGTAGCACTGGAGGACTGGGGTGGTGGGCAGGAACCATATCCCCTTGGCTAAACTAATATGATGTGCTGGGGTGGTGGCCCTGGCTGGAGATAATCAAACATTATGACATTGATCAGAGCGGGACCTACAGTTAGTGACACAAGGTGAACTTTATATTGCCCCCCCCCATTCAATCACAATGTCTAGCAGAAGGATGTCCTTCAGCACCTCTTTCCTTTGCAGCTCTGAGATGTCATGTGTTTAAATGACAAGAGCCACCAAGGAAGTTGAAGCAGGATAATGATAATATTAATAATAATAATAACTCAGAATCTGAATAGCCATCCTATAGATGGAAATTGGAAGTGATGGTTCCTGCACAGGGGCGGACTGAGCATTTGGAAATTCGGGCACTGCCCGAGGCCCCGGGGTCAGTAGGGGGCCCCATGAGATGCCCCTGGTACCTTTTTCATAGGCTTTTTTTGAGTTTTAGCAAGGACACAGGGGCCCCATGATCCCCTATTGCCCCATGAGTTGTCAGGCCGCCCCTGTTCCTGCATATATTCTGTCCAGTACTCCATCTTCTGTCCAGTACTCCATTTGGATTATGATAACGAATGAATACACATGAGAATGAGCTAACGTGCGGAGAGCAATTAACAGATACACCACGACAATCCGAACAGTTATAGGCAAAAAGCGTGGCAACAAAGGGTCACACGCACATGACATCACTTCCAATTACACGATGGAACAAAGCTATGCACAAGGAAAGTTGTTACAGATCGCACGAGAAAATTTGTCTGCTTCAGCAGCATTCTCGAATGCAATATGAAAGTAGCATGCAAAAAAAAACATAAACAATTAGTCATACAATTATTTCATCATGTCTACTAGGCTTAAGGACTGTCCTTCTAAGAAACTAACATCTCCCTGCTAGTAAGGCAGGCCATAGACGGGTTGTTTATCGGCCGAACTTTCGGCCAATAAACAAAAAATCGGCTGGCGCCATTGCCGATGCTGCCACCATCGTCAACAAAAAACGGCCATTTTTCATGGATTTTCCAGCATGACTGATAAAAGTAAATGAGACGATCCATGAAAAACAGCCGACGGGCGGGCCCCACTAATGGTGTAAATATTGGCCGATTTTTCGTGCTGCCTGATAAGATCTTGTAAGCTTGTGGCTATAGATAAAGGCAATCCATCATCACCTCAATAGAGGCAAACTATCAGAAGAATCCTACTGAGCTGCTGGACCCCAAACTGTCTGTGATCATTACTCATAAACCAACGATCAGGGGGAATATGTTTCACCTCCACCATAAATTCCAAAATACTACTCGTGGGGAGATGAGAGTCATTTCCACTGAAAGTACAAATTATGAGCTGCATGTGGATAGAAAACACATATACTGGTCTTATAAAACCACTTAAGAACCAACTAGCCATGCAAGTCCTGTTGTGTTTGGACTGGATATAATTGGTATGATGAGTGGTGTTGCAAAGCTTAATTCCAACTCAGCCATGAAAACTGGCTGGTCTATATAATCTATTGCCATTTCTGAGGCAGATAACGTTCCTTGCACCCAGCGTGGTACAACCCCCAAAAGCCATATTGGTTAAGGGTGGAAGCGTCTTTTCCATATCTCTACCCCTTTAAAATGAAGTGGCATGGAACATAACAACGTAATTCACCTTGAACTTGTTCTGAACAAAACAGTCATGGATGTTCCCCAGTGTTCCCACCCTCTAAAAAAGACAATACTATCTAAATGATAAGTTGATAGGTTTTCTGCCATTTTTATTTTATAACAAATAGCCAATATTTCTCTATGCAATTTTTTTCTTTTTGTAATTATTATTTCTGTGTTCTTTCATACACCATTCTTCAGTTTTGGAGAGACTATTGTGCTATCTGTATTTTATTGCGAGTGCCCATAAACTTGGTTGTAATTTCTCTGCTAATCTGTGTGAGATTGCATCATGTGGCTGCACCTTTGTGTTTGCTGAAATCACAGATGACAGATAATGAACTGGACAGTTTGTTTGTATACTGGATACTGTCAGTATGTAGGCTTTTCTATCTGCAATAGGTAGGGATCAGGGGCAGACTGACAACTCATGGGGTCCCCGGGCAATTGGGAATCCTGGGGCCCCTGTGTCCTTACCCAAACTCAAAAAAGCCTATGAAAAAGGTACCAGGGGCATCTCATGGGGACCCCTACTGACCCCGGGCCCTCGGGCAGTGCCAAGTTTCTAAATGGTCAGTCCGCCCTGGTAGGGATGGATCTCATAGCCAGCAAGGATACGTGTGCATGTGCAGTTGCCTAGTAGATCAGCCAGCTGACAAACAAGTGGTGGCATATACTTGGATCTCGTGACCATTTAATAAAACCACTTAAGAACCAACTAGCCATGCAAGTCCTGTTGTGTTTGGACTGGATATAATTGGTATAATGATTGGTGTTGCAAAGCTTAATTCCAACTCAGCCATGAAAACTGTCTGGGCTATATAATCTATTGCCATTTCTGAGGCAGATAACGTTCCTTGCACCCAGCGGGGTACAACCCCCAAAAGCCATTGGTCAAGGGTGGAAGCGTCTTTTCCGTATCTCTACCCCTTTAAAATGAAGTGGCATGGAACATAACATCGTAATTCACCTTGAGCTTGTTCTGAATAAAACAGTCATGGATGTTCCCCAGTGTTCCCACCCTCTAAAAAAGACAATACTATCTAAATGATAAGTTGATAGGTTTTCTGCCATTTTTATTTTATAGCAAATAGCCAATATTTCTCTATGCAATTTTTTTCTTTTTGTAATTATTATTTCTGTATTTTTTCATACACCATTCTTCATTTTTCGAGAGACTATTGTGCTATCTGTATTTTATTGCGAGTGCCCATAAACTTGGTTGTAATTTCTCTGCTTATCTGTGTGAGATTGCATCATGTGGCTGCACCTTTGTGTTTGCTGAAATAGCAGATGACAGATAATGGACTGGACAGTTTGTTTGTATGCTGGATACTGTCGGGGTGTAGGCTTTTGTATCTGCAATAGGTAGGGATCAGGGGCGGATTGACAACTCATGGGGTCCCCGGGCAATATGGGATCCTGGGGCCCCTGTGTCCTTGCCCAAACTCAAAAAAGCCTATGAAAAAGGTACCAGGGGCATCTCATGGGGCCCCCTACTGACCCCGGGCCCTAGGGCAGTGCCGAGTTTCCAAATGGTCAGTCCGCCCCTGGTAGGGATGGATCTCATAGCCAGCAGGATACGTGTGCATGCGCAGTTGCCTAGTAGATCAGCCAGCTGACAAACAAGTGGTGGCATATACTTAGATCTCGTGACATTGGGTTGCATTTACCCTGACCCCCTGTCATCTAGTCGCTTAGCGTGTGCATGATGTTTTTCAGTTATGTACTGTGTCCAGACAGCATAACCTTGGGTTCTCAAGATAATTTGCCAATGTTCTGGTCAATTTTAAAGGATGTTCAACAGCAATAATTTGTGCATTGTCTAGCCTCCATGGTCCTTGTACTCACTTTACCCCAATCAATGACAGGTGTGTCATGTTATTGAGGAACACCCAGCTTTCACCATATCAACCAAAAGCTATGGTACCATGGGACACTTTGCATGGCGCACTTTGTAATCCCAGAGCAATCCACCACGAGAGAGTCCCCTGACTGTCATCATCCCTAAAGCCAAAGGTTTCCAGTCTTCCATTGGTAAAGAGTTTACTATCAGCAGAGGGCTGAAACAAGGGGATGATATTTCTACAAGAATCTTACCTTAAAGTGGTTCTAAAGCCTTGGAATTTTTTTAACTTAATGCATTCCCACGATTTATTATCCTCCCTCCCTTCAAACACTTACCTGAGCCTGTCCGTGATCCAGCACTGTGCCCAACTGCAGTCTTCTCCCCCCTCTCTTCCTCTTCTCAAAGGGATTTGGGCAGCAGCAGGAGCCACTGGTTCCTGCTGCTGTCAGTCAAATCCTGTGAGCAGAAAGTGGGGGGCAAGGCTTAGTCATGTTGGGGATGCAACAGCATGTACTATATACAGTATTGTGTTTTAATATCACTTGACCAGTAGATGGCACTGTATACTAAGGTTACCAGTTGTGAATATCTGTAAAACTTGTTGGTTCTTTTTCTTCTCTCTTTCTCTTCATAAACAAAGATGTCTGCTGTTACAGTCTGCTGAAATGTTTTGTATGTTTGCAACTTAAGCCACACAAGTAAACCAAGTTCTGCCTCATCACAAGCTACCAGTGTCTTCTCTAACACATAACCAACAAGTCACACTGTGTGTCACTACCACTGCCACTGCCCTGATCCCATTTTTATATAAATAGGAATATGATTAGCCTCCTGACTACTCAAAATGTAGCAATTCTGGCCTGAGTAGCCAATCACCAAGGCCCAGCACTATCATCTAGAACCAGGGGAGGAAGCCATAGAGTGTGAAATTATCAGCAATGCCTTATTGGTTTGTTTTACAGGTGAAAATACAGAGACCGGTGATATCCTATGCATAATCAGATGCGCTGGAAAAAGGAAGGAACGCCCTGTACACCCTGGCGGTATTTCCAAAGGACTGCATATATGAACAATATTGCACTGGAAATGCTGATGAAGAGTCCATGGAATGGAACCTGGATGTTTTCTCTTTACGGTCACTGTATGTACTGACTGATAATAATCTTATACACCAAAGAGACAAGCCATACCCATCCTCAGACCTCCTTTCATGGTTGAATATCTTTTACTTTTTTTGTACCTGGCATCGGGATAATTATGAAACTAGATGTTAAACCCGGCACATGCCGGGAATGTAACTGTGTTTTGAAAATGTTAAATTGATGTTGCACAGATATGTTAAATCCCAGGTCCGGTTTGAAGGACTCCCTGCATTCACAGAAACACTACATACTTTCAGGCTCCTTGTAGTTCCTGCTGTTAAGAAATAGTATAATTCAGGGAACTTTTTGCATGTGACAGTTTCACAATAATTATTGCCCTTACAGCAATAACCACTCCTTGTATTGAGAAATCAATGTGGTTTGATAATAACATGTCAACAAGCCACACTGATTTCACAATACAAGGAGTGGTTACTGTTCTGAAGACTTACATGCATATTGAGACATTTCAGGGTGTCCATGTCTTCCTTCTGCCCTTCTGCCTTTATTAATTTTTCCAAATGTCCTCAACACCAGATGGCTATCATATTGTCTTCCACAAATCATTACTGGGGAGAAAATTAGAAGTTCTGTGGGTGGGACTTTGAAAAAATTGGAAGTAAACTAAACCCCCAATGCTAAAAAATAATTTTTTAGAGAAGTTCTAGTTTGAACAATATGAGGCAACATTTTATTCAAGCCTAACTTCTGGCAGAAGTAAAATCATTAAAACTGCCCAAAGAAATTGCTCCCTTTTCTAGGGGATCCAACACAGAGTCATGCTTACTTTAATCCATGGTCTGGTGTCTTCCTTCACATCAGTTACATAGTCTGACTGAAAAAATACAAAAGTCCCTCCAGTTCAACCATTAAATAAAAAAAAAGTTATAAGATGATCCAGAGGAAGGCAAAAACAAACCCAGCAAAGCATGATCCAATTTGCTCCTGCAGGGGAAAAATTTCTTCCTGATCCTCCCGAGAAGCAATCGGATATTCCCTGGATCAACTTTACCTATAAATGTTATATCCAGTTATATTCTGTGTATCTAGGAAAGTATCCAGGACTTTTTTAAAGCAATCCACTGAGCTGGCCAGAACCAACTCTTGAGGGAGTCTAGTTCCAGTTGTAAAGTTCTAAAGCTGCTCTTCTTTGTATCCTCCAACCAGTCTTGTTGCCGTCCTTGTTTGCAAACAATATTATATACAAGTCAGGAGTAGTGGTCATGTCCTATTGCAATGACATGTCCATTGGTCCTGCTTTGTATCTAACGACATAAGAGTTCCCAACCATGTTCAAGTGCTGGAAAGTGGAGAATTGGACTGCTGGCTGTCGCAAGATCATACAATAAGCTAGGCATTACATTGCGTTAGATCATCCCTTTGCAAAAGGTACAATATATTTTTCATCAACTGGAAGGGGGCGGGGGGTTAATTATTTTATTCCTCAGCATTGAATTTAAATCTGACTGAAAAATTGTATTTTATTGCCTTAACTATTTTGCTGCTTTAGAAATGTTCTTATCTATTTTACAATTACAGTTTTCTTATTCCTTTTTCATATATTTCTCTTCTGTGATTTTAATGAAAACAAGAGTCGTTAATATATTTGAACATTACTACGTATATTATATTGTACTGTGCAAATCATGAACATTGTAAACAAAAACTAATAATTAAATTATTAAAGAAATATATATATTTTTGCATAATCTCTAGCATTCTTGAATTATTGATTATTCAAACTTCAACCATTTTTTGAATAAAGATTACAATCAACACAATGAAACGAGAAGTTTGAAACAGAATTATAGAAGTATTTTAGTGATAATATGATTTTATGATCACACTACTAAACATTCATATTAATAAATTCATCATTTTAAATGGCATTAATGCTTTAGATGCATGTGATTTTGTGAATTGGTAATTGCTATGCTTAATACTTACTTAGTTATTCTATGCTTGGCTTAGAATTTAAAGTATTTTTATTTGGATAGAAAGGAGATGTTTTTAATCCCTGTCAAATTTGTATTTGCTGTCTGCGTACCCATTAGAGTATAACTAAAGGCAAAACTATTTTTTCATTTTGGATAGCGTGCAGAGGGATTGAAAAGCCTGTCAGGTTTTTATTGCTGTCTGTGTCTCCATTAGGCCCCATGTACACAGGACACTTCTGAACGATGGAAAGTGACTGCTGGAAAACGTAGGTTAAAAAACGTCTGTTTAGTCACGTTTGCATACCACGTTTATGCGCATTTCTGAGCGTTTGCATTTAAAAGCATTTTTTAAAGATAACCTCAGGAGACCTTCCAAAATGCCCAGAATGCACTGAAAAGTAGTAAGAAATTAACTATTTCCGACATTTTGTGAGAAATAGAGAGAGCAGAAGCAGAGACAGCAGTATGTGTTGAGATGACCTGTCTTTTTTTTTGTGGTGTTTTGATGTGTTCCGGCTCATTTCTGTGCAGAAATTATTACAGCAACGTCTAAAATATTTTCTTTCATGCGGAACCTCAAAGTATGATGTACTGGGTCCATTTGAGTACCGGGAAAACGCTTTGCATGCATTTTTCATGATGAAAAAATGCTCTGGACAGCATCTGGAAATGGAAGAGTTCAAAAAAATTCCAAACGCAAACGCTTATAAATGTGGTTAGCTGTGTTTACAAGCATTTGGCGTTTGAAACGCTGATAAAATCTACTCCTGAACGCAAGTTTGGTGCATTAAAAAAAAAACGACTGTAAACTCAACTGCCTGTAAACGACGATGTGTACATGGACACATAGGAAAACATTAGGGAGAGTTCAGGGGCTGCTGAAAAAAACTCAGAAAAGCTCCTGAACGTCAGTTTATCAGCTGCAGTGTACATGGAGCCTTAGGGAGATCCACCATCTCTATTTGTTCTGCTTACCATTAGTATTGAAAGTGAAAGTAAAAGAAAATCCCAAATTTTGGGTTGTCCTAAGTGGGGAAATCTTCTAATAGGGGAAATCTTCTAATGGGGATACTAGTTCTGATGTCCTGGGGGTCCCCAAGGAATTCACTTAACCTCTTGGCGCCGGCCGAATGCAAATGTGCGGCCTCCCGGCGTCTTGGCCTAGACACCGAGCGGTTGTACATTTGTGTTCTATTAAAAAAAGCATAGGTGCTGAGAGTGTGCGCGCCCTGCACTCTCCCAGCCAGGGGCGGACTGACAATTAATGGGGCCCCCTAGCAATAGGGGATCATGGGGCCCCTGTGTCCTTGCCCAAACTCAAAAAAGCCTATGAAAAAGCTACCAGGGGCATCTCATGGGGCTCCCTAGTGCCCGAGTTTCCAAATGGTCAGTCTGCCCCTGCCCCCAGTACCCATGTCCAGTACTCACGGAAAGGTCCCAATCTCCTCTTTCGATCAGGACCTTTCCCAATCATGTGACCGCCGTGACGGCGTGTCACGGCGGTCACATGACCCTAAACCCCACCCCGCCTCCCAGCTCCTGAAACCCTTAAAGGGCTGGGAGGCGCCAGGGCCAAGGGGATAATTTTCAGGAATTTCCTCTCATTTCAGGTGTGGCTATGGAACAGGAAGTGAAGGGAAATCTCCTCAATGGGGCACAGATGGAAAAAAAATCAGCAAAGGTTATAACCCCCCTTCTTCTATCCAAAATATAAAAAAAAAGGTTTGCCTACAGTTCTACTTAAAGTATATTTGCTGTCTTTATTGTTCCTGGTTCCTGGTGACCTTTGTTACTGAGATAGAAAGTGATAGGAAATCCAAACAGGTACAATTATTACCAGACAGCTAGAGCACAGATAGCAATAAAAACATAACAGGGATTCTAAACGTCCCTACTCTATCTAGTTATCCAATAAATCTCATTTAAACAGTTATACCAAAATATTTTCTTGTCAACTCTTTTAATGATGAATGAGGAAACATAAAACTACAATCCTATTTTATATTTCTAAATAGAACCCGTAAAAGATCAAAAATGAGAGACTGCAGTAAGAGAAAAGAAACAGCAGAGGATATGTAGAGAGTGTGTATGGAGAAACAATACTTTAAATATACATCGAATCCCAATTTATTGTGCTACACATAGTTCAATGCTATTAATGATGGAGTCAAGAGAATAGCTGATTCACTTTTTGATTAATTTGAATATTGGCAGAAAGATCTGTCTATTATTTTATATTATATTATTTTATACATTAGTATTACACACTCACAGGCCACTTTATTAGGTACACCTTAGTAGTCCCAATAAAATCTCCCAAACACCATGACACCACCACCACCAGCCTGAACCATTGATACAAGGCAGGATGGATAAACCACACCATGACACCACCACCACCAGCTTGAACCATTGATACAAGGCAGGATGGATAAACCACACCATGACACCACCACCAGTCTGAACCATTGATACAAGGCTGGACGGATCCACCACACCATGACACAACCACCACCAGTCTGAACCATTGATACAAGGCAGGATGGATCCACCACACCATAACACCACCACCACCACCAGCATGAACCATTGATACAAGGCAGGATGGATCCACCACACCATGACACCACCACCAGCCTGAACCATTGATACAAGGCTGGATGGATCCATGCTTTCATGTTGTTTACTCCAAATTTTGACCTGACCATCTGAATGTCTCGGCAACCAGTCTGCCAATTCTCCTCTGACATCCACAAGGCATATTTTTTCACACAACTGCCGCTCACTGGATGCTTTCTATTTTTTAGACCATTCTCTGTAAACCCTAGAGATGGTTGTGCGTGAAAATCCCAGTAGATCAGCAGTTTTTAAATACACAGACCAGCCCGTCTGGCATTAACAACCATCCCATGTTTAAAGTAATTTAAATCCCTTTTCTTCCCCATTCTGATGCTCAGTTTGAACTTCAGCAAGTTGTCTTCACCATGTGTAGATGCCCAAATGCATTGAGTTGCTGCCATGTGACTGGCTGATCAGCAATTTGTGTTACTAAGAAATTGAACAGGTGTACCAGTGAGTGTACATTGTGTAATTCTTTGCAATTAAAAAAAACAAACAAACAAAAAAAAAAAAACAAATTTATGCAAACCAATTTGCCTTATTTGCAAATGCATTTTTAAAATAATACTTACTATATGCATCATAGATATACATCGTCTAAAGATAAGTCTTGTGATTTATTAAACACGTATATGAAGAAGCTGTGTGCAACTATGTAAAAGGAGCAAAGAGTAAGTTAATGACTATATTTTTTCTGGACTTTAGATCTGCACAATATACCAAAAAGTTACCAATTATACTTAAAGTGTTACTAAACCCCGGACCCTGCATTCACTATATCTGGTCTCCCCAGGACCCTGCATTCACTATATCTGGTCTCCCCGGACCCTGCATTCACTATATCTGGTCTCCCCAGGACCCTGCATTCACTATATCTGGTCTCCCCAGGACCCTGCATTCACTATATCTGGTCTCCCCAGGACCCTGCATTCACTATATCCGCTCTCCCCGGACCCCGCATTCACTATATCCGGTCTCCCCAGACCCTGCATTCACTATATCTGCTCTCCCCAGACCCTGCATTCACTATATCCGCTCTCCCCGGACCCTGCATTCACTATATCTGCTCTCCCCGGACCCTGCATTCACTATATCTGGTCTCCCGGGACCCTGCATTCACTATATCTGGTCTCCCCGGACCCTGCATTCACTATATCCGCTCTCCCCGGACCCTGCATTCACTATATCTGGTCTCCCCAGGACCCTACATTCACTATATCAGGTCTCCCCGGACCCTGCATTCACTATATCAGGTCTCCCCGGACCCTGCATTCACTATATCTGCTCTCCCCAGACCCTGAATTCACTATATCTGGTCTCCCCAGGACCCTGTATTCACTATATCTGGTCTCCCCAGACCCTGCATTCACTATATCTGGTCTCCCCGGACCCTGCATTCACTATATCTGGTCTCCCCGGACCCTGCATTCACTATATTCGGTCTCCCTGGACCCTGCATTCACTATATCTGTTGTCCCTGGACCCTGCATTCACTATATCTGGTCTCCCAGGACCCTGCATTCACTATATCCGGTCTCCCAGGACCCTGCATTCACTATATCCGCTCTCCCCGGACCCTGCATTCACTATATCTGGTCTCCCCGGACCCTACATTCACTATATCCGCTCTCCCAGGACCCTGCATTTACTATATCCGGTCTCCCCAGACCCTGCATTCACTATATCTGGTCTCCCCGGACCCTGCATTCACTATATATGCTCTCCCCAGACCCTGCATTCACTATATCTGGTCTCCCCGGACCCTGCATTCACTATATCCGGTCTCCCCGGACCCTGCATTCACTATATCTGGTCTCCCTGGACCCTGCATTCACTATATCCGTTCTCCCCAGACCCTGAATTCACTATATCCGGTCTCCCCTGACCCTGCATTCACTATATCCAGTCTCCCTGGACCCTGCATTCACTATACTGTATCTGGTCTCCCCGGACCCTGCATTCACTATATTCGGTCTCCCCTGACCCCGCATTCACTATATCTGGCCTAACTGGACCCTGTATTCACTATATTTGGTCTCCCCAGACCCTGCATTCACTATATCTGGCCTAACTGGACCCGCATTCACTATATCCGGTCTCCCCTGACCCCACATTCACTATATCTGGTCTCCCCTGACCCCGCATTCACTATATCAGCTCTCCCCCGGACCCTGCATTCACTATATCTGGTCTCCCCGGACCCTGCATTCACTATATCTGGTCCCCCCGGACACTGCATTCACTATATCTGGTCTCCCCCGGACCCTGCATGCACTATATCTACTCTCCCCGGACCCTGCATTCACTATATCTGGTTTCCCCGGACCCTGCATTCACTATATCTGGTCTCCCTGGACCCTGCATTCACTATATCTGGTCTCCCCGGACCCTGCATTCACTATATCCAGTCTCCCCGGACCCTGCATTCACTATATCTGGTCTCCCCTGGACCCTGCATTCACTATATCTGGTCTCCCCGGACCCTGCATTCACTATATCTGGTCTCCCACAGTACACACAACATGGAAATGCAATTATTTTAGTAAATATAAACTGCTAGATACCTTTTCTCAGCAGCAGTATATAGCAGTCTTGTGACTTCTATCGGTGTCCAGTTGAGCACTGGTTAATCATATAGGAGGAGTTATTATTCTGTTCTGACTGTCCTATGAGGATGCATAACCCCTGATCCTTTGTCTGGACAGCTCTGATTAGCCCTTTGTCTGGACAGCTCTGATTGGCCCTTTGCTGATCACATGCACCCTCCTAAAGAAAAAAAACTCACTTGCCATACACTGAGCATGGACAGAGTGACTCCTAGAGCTCTGTACTATCAGTAGATGGATTGGGGACAGTAAAAGAAGGGGAGTATCAGAGAAGACAGGATCAAACAGCCTTTTGACACAAATCACAGGATTAACCCCTTAGATTCCATAGTGAGTATAACAAGCATGCTTTATTGCATATATATGTTACTGTTGTGGATTTAGTAATACTTTAACCATTTGAGCGTTCACACCTATATACTCCTAAGGAACCTGAGCAAATTTAGAATATTCACTATAGGTTTATTGAATGAGCAAAACATTGTCCTTACTTAAAGGGTTAGTTCACCTTTTCAGAAAAAAAGGAAGGTCCTCAATGATGTGTAAATCATGCCAGCACCATTGTAAGTGCAAGGTGCTATGGTGATGCTCCCTATGGGAAAGGTCCATGATGTCCTGCATTCAGCTATGTTCTCCCAGCAGTTACACAATCAGTCCACATCTCAGTGCCACCAATCTGCCTGATACCTGGTCAGGGGCGAACTGGCAACTCATGGGGCCCCCGGGCAATAGGGGATCATGGGGCCCCTGTGTCCTTGCCCAAACTCAAATAAGCCTATGAAAAAGGTACCAGGGGCATCTCATGGGGCCCTCGGGCAGTGCCTGAGTTTCCAAATGATCAGTCTGCCCCTGTACCTGGTTAACCCTGTGAGACAACAGGGTGCTGAGCCAAGGAGCCCATTCAAGCTCCGTACAAGGCATCAATCCAAATGGCTTTCACTCCTATGACATCATTTAGATTTGATTCAGTTTGTTTGCCAGAGAGCGCACACAGCATACTTCCACCTAGGACTGCCCCCCTAATGCATTTCTCCATCCAGTGATTAGCTGTCCAAGACTAATGCAGGCCATAGATGGGTCGAAAATCGGCCGATTTTTCGGCCGAAAATAAAATCGGCCGATTTTCGGATCGTTAGTGGGCGATTTGGTCGGCCGTTTTTCGGTATTTTGGCCGTTTTTTTTAATCGGGAAAGTTGGAAAAAAATTGGCCGATCGGCCGATTTTCGCGGCAATAATGGGCTAATCGGCCGATTTTTTACCGATAAAAAATCTGCGCATGAGCAGTGACCTGCAAGAGGAAGACAAAAAGAAGAAAAAGAAGAAGAGGAAGAAGAAGAGGATGAAGAAGAAGAGGAAGAAGAAGAGGATGAAGAAGAAGAAGAGGATGAAGAAGAAGAAGAGGATGAGGATGAAGAAGAAGAGGATGAGGATGAAGAAGAAGAAGATGAGATGAAGAAGAGGATGAAGATGAAGAAGAAAAAGAAGAGGATGAGGATGAAGAAGAAGATGAGGATGAGGATGAAGAAGAAGAGGATGAGGATGAAGAAGAAGAGGATGAAGATGAGGATGAAGAAGAAGAGGATGTGGATGAGGATGAAGAAGAAGAAGAAAAAGAAGAGGATGAGGATGAAGAAGAAGAGGATGAGGATGAAGAAGAAGAGGATGAGGATGAAGAAGAAAAAGAAGAGGATGAGGATGAAGAAGATGAGGATGAGGATGAAGAAGAAAAAGAAGAGGATGAGGATGAAGAAGAAGAGGATGAGAATGAAGAAGAAGAGGATGAGGATGAAGAATAAGAGGAAAACGAAGAAGAGGATGAGGATGAGGAAGAAGAGGATGATGATGATGAAGAAGAAGAGGATGAGGATGATGAAGAAGAAGAGGATGAGGATGATGATGAAGAAGAAGATGAGGATGATGATGAAGAAGAGGATGATGATGATGAAGAAGAAGAAGAAGAAGAAGAGGATGAGGATGATGAAGAAGAAGAAGAAGAAAAAGAAGAAGAGGATGATGATGAAGCAGGAGAAGAAGAAGGATGAAAAATTAGAGGAATTCCAGTACGGCAAAAAGTGTCCCTGCAGAGAGCTCCGCTATTACTTTGACAGTTCCTTGACATTTACAGCAGTTGCAACAATGTATCTATTTGTTTCCGAATAAAAACATCTGTATCCTAAATGGATACAAATAGATACATTGTTGCAACTGCTGTAAATGTCAAGGAACTGTCAAAGAAATAGCAGAGCTCTCTGCAGGGACACTTTTTACCGGCTCTAGACGGGATGAAAATCGGCCGATTTTTTTTACCATTGATGGTAACGTCGGCCACTTGAACGACCGATTTTTCGTTTTTTAAAAGAAAAATCTGCCGTTTTTCTCCCCATCTATGGCCTGCATAAGCCGTGGATGGGCGAAACGCATTAGAGGGCTGGACATAGGTGACAGAAGGCAGTGTGCGCTGTATGTCAAATAAACTGAACTGAAGTGACATCATAGGTGTGCAGCCCATTTGCATGGTGTCATGTTCTGTCTCTTACCCCATTGGAGAGATTTTCCTCCACTTTGGCCAATCAGTGATCACATGCAAAGTAGTAAGCAAGATGTCACTTGTGACATCATTGCTTACTACGTGTGAAATCTGTGCATGATCACAGAGATCACATGGTACAGGGCTATTCACAACAGCCTTGTACCATGTGACAAGCTGTGACCAATCACAGCTCACTCAGTACTTCTAAATGAGTGTAAGAATGCACACAGAGAGAAAGAGAAATGATTGCTTTTACATCCTATATGGGTGTAAAAGCAATCAGTGTAAAAAAAAAAAAAAAAAAAATCTTCATCACCCCCCACAAGTAGTACAGTGTCACCATGGTGACACTGTACTGCTAGGGTGACAGTATGTAAAAAAATAATAATAATAATAATATAAAAAAATAAAATAAAAATGTAAAAAAAATGTTTAAAAATTATACTTTTTCGTTATAAACTAATTTGTATTTTTTTTTTACTAAAAAGATAACAGAATAAATTTTGGCAAAGATTTATGATGAAATATTATTTATTTGCAAAATTTTATAAAAAAAACACTTTTTTTCAAAATTTTTGGACTTTTTCATTTAAATAGCAAAAAAAATAAAAATCCCAGTGGTGAATAAATACCACCAAAATAAAGCTTTATCTGTCTCAAAAAAAATGGTAAAAAATTCATTTGGGTACAGTGTGGCATGACCGCGCAATTGTCATTCAAAGTGTGACAGCACTGAAAGCTGAAAATTGCCCTGGTCAGGAAGGGGGTAAAAGTGTCCGGTCTGGAAGTGGTTAATAATGTAGGTACATATCTAAAGTTCTTTTTTACACAGTTTTGAAAATCATATCAGGTAGGTGACGCCCCCCATTGTCCATACACTGAATAAGCCGATTTCTGGCGTTTTTCATGACCCTTAGCAGCATAGCAGCGGGTATGTTGGCAATTTCTGCGTGGATGTTGGCCTTCAGGTCTTGTAGGGTCCTTGGACGGTTTACATAAACGCGGGATTTCAAAAAACCCCACCAACAAAAGTCGCAAGGGGCCAAATCGGGGGAGCGGGCTGGCCACTCCAAATCGCCCCTTATTGAGATGAGGCGCTCCGGGAAGTGTTCCCTTAAAACAGCCATTGATGCTCTTGAAGTGTGAGCCGTTGCTCCATCCTGTTGGAACCAAATGTCCCCTAAGTCCAATTCATCAAGTCGTGGAAAAACAAATTCCTCCAACATGTTCACATACCAGTCTGAATTCACTTATTCAGTGTATGGACAATGGGGGGCGTCACCTACCTGGTATGATTTTCAAAACTGTGTAAAACAGAACTTTAGATATGTACCTACATTATTAAAGACAATAAAAACAATTCTGATTCATAAAATGGGTTTTATTGCATTTTGAAAAAAGGAAGTTATGTTGCTGCACCCTGTAGTAAAAAAGTAAAAATGAGGAATCTGACATTTGCTACATTTTTAATGACACTAAAGAGGTTGATTTATAAAGAAATTACATAGCCCTTTGCCCAGTGAAAGTGCATTCATTCTGTGCAAATCAGGGAAAAAAAACAGGCTCTATCCTGTGCTATTCGAATGCAAATCATTGATTTAAAAACTGAAAATACTACAGTTGACTACTAGATGGAGTAAAGTATTATAGGAAATTCCTATAATAAGTACCTCCAGCTGGTAGCCAAATGCAGTATTTTTCATTTTAAATCAATAATTTACATTGAAAAGTACAGGATGTAGCCTATTTACAATCGTTCGCACAAATCAAATGTGCATGTACTTTCACTTTGGGAATGGCTATAATTCTTTAAAAAAAGCAACCCCTAAATGTTGTTTCTGGTAAAAAGGATGGTCAAGTTTAAAAAAAAAATTAAATGCACTCTTCTGTGTGTATTTTTGAATACCACAACACACGAATAGACAAAAACAGAAAAGTCTTTAGATTGTGTTACCTTGGGTTCACACCTATGCGGGCCACGTTTGCCACGTTTGCCACGGGGGCCCGTTCATTTGAATGGACTCCCGTGCCCGTGACACGCAGAGAAGAAGTCCCTGCACTTCTTTGGAAAACATAACCCGCACGGGAACCTCGGTTCCCAGTACGATTGCATTTCCCAGTGCGGTTGGCGTGTCATTAGAATTAATGACAACCGCCTGCGGGTCCACATTTCTCTGTGCATTTCTCAGGATTTTCATGCTGATCCGCAGGGGCACCACCCGCACTGATGTGATCATAGGGTCGGTGTTCTGTTGAGAAAAACTGCGGTGTCTGCATCCCTTTAGAAGTATTTAGGACTTAAGGAATATCCGCAGCGGCACCACCCGCATAGATGTGAACCGAGGGTGAAAGAGTGGATAAAGAGCAGGCATAAGCTCACAGTTCAGTTTGTTCTCCTCCCCTTGATGATTTGGAAGCGACGTGTAAAATGTCACTTCTGGGTCCTCCTTTTGCTGTCCCTGTCTCTCATTGGAACACAGGAACTCAGATGAGACATCATTAAATAGAACCTGTCACCAAAAAAGCATCACACGCAGGGGTGGGCAACTGTGGCCCTCCAGATGTTGAAAAACTACAAGTCCCATTAGGCATTGCAAAACTGACAGTTACAAGCACGACTCCCAAAGGCAGAGGCATGATGGGACTTGTAGTTCACCAACAGCTGGAGGGCTCCTTCCCTTGTTGATTTGGAAGTGACGTATAAAATGTCACTTCTGGGTCCTCCTTTTGCTGTCCCTGTCTCTCATTGGAACACAGGAACTCAGGTGAGACATCATTAAAGAGAACCTGTCACTAAAAAAGTATCACATGCAGGGGTGGGCAACTGTGGTCCTCCAGCTGTTGAAGAACTGCAAGTCCCATGAGGCATTGCAAAACTGACAGTTACAAGCATGACTCCCAAAGGCAGAGGCATGATGGGACTTGTAGTTCACCAACAGCTGGAGGGCTCCTCCCCTTGCTGATTTGGAAGTGACGTGTAAAATGTCACTTCTGGGTCCTCCTTTTGCTTTCCCTGTCTCTCATTGGAACACAGAAACTCAGATGAGACATCATTAAAGAGAACCTGTCACCAAAAAAGTATCACATGCAGGGGTGGGCAACTGTGGCCCTCCAGCTGTTGAAAAACTACAAGTCCCATGAAGCATTGCAAAGTTGACAGTTACAAGCATGACTCCCAAAGGCAGAGGCATGATGGGACTTGTAGTTCACCAACAGCTGGAGGGCCATAGTTGCCCACCACTGACATAGGGTACTTTCTGTCCCCTATGTGATGAAAAAGAAGTTAAGAAAAAGATATAAAAAATCTAAATTTCAAAAAAGTTTGTCTTGCACCCAAGCGCACACAATCCCCCCAAACAAATTTCTGAGACCACCCCATCCCCACATACACACACATACAAACCTAAATGCATGCATCGGAGGCCCCTATGCATGAAAAGATTGATTGTGATACACATGTTACATGTTGCCATGCACTCTGGAGTGAGAGCAATAATTCCAGCACCAGAGCTCCTTTGTAACACTAAACTGATGACTGGTAGGGGCATTTAAAGCATCATCTGTGGAAAATATAGGGTACTGAAGTTTGTCACCATTTCATTGGCGCATGCAGTTTTAAGGTTGGACATATTGGGTATCTGTTTACTCAACAAAATCTCAAGTTTTATATTTTACACAAAAAAAAAATTGGTGATTTATTATGTTTTTGTGCCCTAAAATTAACTTTAGTGTATTTTTTTTTACTGAACTTTTGCTCTTCCTAGACCGTTGTGCTAATATTGTGTAGCATTAAAAATTGGAACAACCGCCATTTTTTTCTCTAAGGTAGCCTTTTCAACATGGAGGAACCCTTGAAATACCTTTCAGGTCTAAGGGAACTCCTGATAAAAGTTATTATATCTACAACTCACGATACATTAGTGTGATGGTCAGTGGGAAAAATATCCCTTATATTTGTGGTCATTGGGAAGAATTACCCCCATTACAGTATTGGCTCTTCTTTAAATTGTCCCTAGTATGTGTATGTATGAATGTAAGTTAGGGACCTTAGATTGTATGCCCCTTGAGGGTTAGGGACCTTAGATTGTACGCCCCTTGAGGGTTAGGGACCTTAGATTGTACGCCCCTTGAGGGTTAGGGACCTTAGATTGTACGCCCCTTGAGGGTTAGGGACCTTAGATTGTACACCCCTTGAGGGTTAGGGACTGATGTGAATGTACAATATATATGTAAAGTGCTGCGTAAATAGAAAGTGCTATATAAGTACCTGTAATACATTTGAAAAAAATAATTGGTGTCAATGGAAACTTTTCACTAGAGACAGAAACTGCTCATTGCTCAAGTAACCTCCAGAATCTCTGGAGGAACTCTAGAGTTCCATGGAACCCTGGTTGAGAAACCCTGCTATAGGGTGTCTGCTTTCAGAAAATACGTCATGTTTTGGGGGTTTTATCTAATCTTCAGGCCTAACTTAATTATTTTTAAACATGAGTTCAAAAATCACAAAAAAGGGCCTGGAAGCGGAAAAGGTCTCGAACATCTCCTAAGGTCTCGATCATCTCCTAAGGTCTCGATCATCTCCTAAGGTCTTGATCATCTCCTAAGGTCTCGATCATCTCCTAAGGTCTCTCTGGATTTATCATCAGGTCACCTCTCTTGTGATCTTGTCAATAGGTACAACTGTGTAACACAATACCCATCCAGCAGCTCCTCAGCTCAAAGAGATTAAAAAATTATAATTTTTAAAGGCCAAGTAATAGATAGGAAGATAATGACTTTTGCAATTACCAATTATTATATATCAGTCCCTTTTACTGCCATACAGAATCTTGAAGAATAAGACGCTCCTTACCGAAAATGTTTAGTGGCTAAAACAGGATGATACGCTTAGTCATCAATAATTACAAAGTATTATTTCACTGACTTGGCTTTCAACATGCATTGTGACATAGTAACACATTAATAAGCAGTGTGTCCTCTTTACTCTTTGATCTTCATGTGGCGCTGTATCTAATCTATGACTTAAACGTATATATATTCTAGAAAGATAAAGGGAACAAAAATACTTAAAAGAAATAGCTGAATGAACAGTTGAGTATAGATTTAATTTTTCATTTTGAAATCCCTAAGGAAGCTCACCCAGATAGCTAAACCATCCCAGCTATTAACTGTACTATCACAGTGCAAAGATCATCACCATATAGGGACAGATCCTGCACTATTTTCTCATTTTGGGGTTTGTTGGTGGTAATACCATTTCAGCTATATGATAAACATTCTCAGATGTTGCAAGCGAAGTGCTGCAAACATGAAGGCAGCACAGGTCCTACTGCTGCTGTTGGGTCTACTGCTTCTGGTGACAGGTGAGCAACCAATAGGAACTTAGGAACTGGCTTCTTAAATCTACTAAAATAATGAAAAATAAAATGTTCCTTTATGTGATAGCAAAAAAAAAAAATACAATTATATATATATATGCACATCAAGCTATATATACAACACTTTTCTTATCCTTGGCAATAAATTGTCCAAAAAAGGTTGGTTCACTTTAGATACTTCTAGACTTGCCTGTCAACTTCACATATAACTATAAGCAGATTACATTATATAGCAGATTTGGTATGTAGTATTTGGAGTATTTGGTATGTAGTGTTTAGTGTTTTAGTATTTGGTATGTAGTATTTTAGTATTTGGAGTATTTGGTATGTAGTGTTTTAGTTTTAGTATTTGGTATGTAGTATTTTTGTATTTGGTATGTAGTATTTTAGTATTTGGTATGTAGTATTTTAGTATTTGGATTATTTGGTATGTAGTGTTTTAGTATTTGGAGTATTTGGTATGTAGTGTTTTAGTGTTTGGCGTATTTGGTATGTAGTGTTTTGGTATGTAGTATTTTAGTATTTTAGTATTTGGTATGTAGTATTTTAGTATTTGGAGTATTTGGTATGTAGTGTTTTAGTATTTGGTATGTAGTGTTTTAGTATTAGTATTTGGTATGTAGTGTTTTAGTATTTGGATTATTTGGTATGTAGTGTTTTAGTATTAGTATTTGGTATGTAGTATTTTAGTATTTGGAGTATTTGGTATGTAGTGTTTTAGTATTTGGTATGTAGTATTTTAGTATTTTAGTATTTGGTATGTAGTGTTTTAGTATTTGGTATGTAGTATTTTAGTATTTGGTATGTAGTATTTTAGTATTTGGTATGTAGTATTTTAGTATTTGGAGTATTTGGTATGTTGTGTTTTAGTATTTGGAGTATTTGGTATGTAGTGTTTTAGTATTTGGAGTATTTGGTATGTAGTGTTTTAGTATTTTAGTATTTGGTATGTAGTGTTTTAGTATTTTAGTATTTGGTATGTAGTGTTTTAGTATTTTAGTATTTGGTATGTAGTATTTTAGTATTTTAGTATTTGGTATGTAGTGTTTTAGTATTTTAGTATTTGGTATGTAGTATTTTAGTATTTGGTATGTAGTGTTTTAGTATTTGGTATGTAGTATTTTAGTATTTGGAGTATTTGGTATGTAGTGTTTTAGTATTTGGAGTATTTGGTATGTAGTATTTTAGTATTTGGATTATTTGGTATGTAGTGTTTTAGTATTTGAAGTATTTGGTATGTAGTATTTAATATTTGGAGTATTTTGTATGTAGTGTGTTAGTACTTGGAGTGTTTGGTATGTAGTGTGCTAGTACTTGGAGTGTTTGGTATGTAGTATTTTAGTATTTGGAGTATTTGGTATGTAGTATTTTAGTATTTGGAGTATTTGGTATGTAGTGTTTTAGTATTTGGAGTATTTGGTATGTAAAATTTTATATCTGGCATGGAGTTTCCTCTTTATTTCGCATGGCTTTATATACATATTTTTTTCCAAGCTATCAGGCAAACGTGTGAGTGACTACGATGTATTTGCACTAACATTGGCTATGAACAATACCTTGACCTGTTCAAGTGTTTAATGGTTTCTGATACAATTAAATATTAAATAAACTTTTTTTTTTCATTTGGACCCATAAATATATTTTCCCCAACTCTATGGCTTTCATGGTTCTATCACACCTGTGTTGGCAAGCCCTTTCTATGAAAAGATATGAAAGATTATAAATGTGTATGAGGTCCGCATTAAATCAGATTTGCTGGTATACTAAAAAAATTGACAGGAGGACGAAATAAGAAAACAATTAAAAATACTTCACAGAGCGCTATATTTATTATAATATTCAACCAACATTTGTTAAGGACAAAGAAAACATATTATGGGGTTAACTTACTACAGGCAAATAAGTTGTGAACTTTGCATGGGAAGTTGCATTTCACAAAGAGGTTTAACCCAGAGCTTAGTAAATGGGGTGAAATCTTAAATTGTAAGGAATCATTTGCAAGGAAAATTAAAAAAAATGTTTCTTGCCCATGACTGAATGATGGAAGTCAGCAGAGCTTTGTCTCATTTAATAACCCTTTCACAACTAAGGGTAAAACAAATCTAAATGCCTAAGCACAATTTTGCAACGTTGACATGTGTTAGTAAAACCATCCATATCATCACAACTACTTTGTACATCCAGATGGATTATACTGCGTTTTTTTCAGGACAAATTGGGCTTTTATTTGGTGGCAAATGGTAATGGATATATCCTGATTTTTTTTTCTTATTCTCAAAGGAAAACTGGCCCAAAATAGTAAAAAAAAAAAATATTTTTTTTATTTAGCTGTGTGTTTCTTGTTACTACCATAACCTACCACCACAGAACAACCCAAAATAAATTCTCCAGCTCTTTACGATCGCAGTGATACCATATATGTGTATGTTATTTGTTGTTTGTACCCGGAGTACAGCCCAGAAACAATAATGTGCATTTTGTTTTTTTTGTTTTTTACCCAAAACACACTGACATTGACACTAACTGACACTGATAACAATTTTGTTTTTTAAATCCTGACCTGTGACTTGACTTTTTTGACCTTGACCTTTGACCCTTACCCTGATCCAAACACTAACCCTGGCATTGAACTAGATCAAACCTTGATCTAGGTATTTTTTCTTTATTTTTTTCTTTTATTTTTTAATATTTATTTATCTTTTTTTTTTTTTACAAACATTTTTTTCTCTCTATGCCAGGAGTTAGAGAAATACAATGTATCTCTCCCCTCCATTCATAGAGAGAAAAAAACAAGGGGGCCGGGCTGCACAGTGACTGATCATTGTGATAGTCAATCAGAGGTTATCACAGCGATCATGTGACCCAGAATCGGGAGTTCTGACTCCTGATCATTAGAACGGGACCTGGTGCTCTCAGTGACACCGTGGTCTTTGCGCCATGAGGCGCGCTCCCAGCACAAAGACAGGTATGCAAATATGTGGTGTCGCAAACGTGCGTGCCAGAGGCAGGCACGGCCCTCCATTTTGTTAAGAGTTCTCCATGTTGTCCCTTATTCTCCCCCCTTTTCTCTGTTCATACACATTGACATATGGCCTGTTTGTTAGGAGTGTCACAGGATAGAGCACAGCAGGAAGCCCAGAGCTATAAAACACCTCTCTGAGCAAGGTGCCTAGTTGTCTGAGGGAGCTGTGCCATGCCTAAGAAAGTTAAGTTGAAGAATACTCCCGTTTAACATCAGAATCAACTTGGGAGACGGTGCCCTTTTGCTCTGAAACTTGATCTGCAAACCCAAGTATGATTGGCAAGTACTTTAACCCTTTAACCTCCTTTCTGTTATCTCTTTGCTGTGCTGTTGCTCTCTGTATATTTTTATATATATTGGTTACATCTTTTTTCTGTAAATATTTTTACCTTTTAGTAATAAATCTTTCCTTCTGAAAGTGTTGAACTGTTTCTATAGCTCTTTATTGCAATTTCCGAATTCCTACCTCTAAAATAGCGCTACTCTGTTTGTTTAACCCTCTGTATAACCGACCTGCGGTGACCGTGTTATACAGATGATTACCTCAACCATTATAGTGTTATTGAGGATATCGCCGAGTTTCCTCTTTCTCTGTACAAAAAGGCGGTGGTGGCAGTGTGAAGGGTTAATTGCGTAATTAAGCTGACCCAGTAACAATCGCTCCCAGGCTGCTGGTACATAGATTGTGGTCCAATTAGCTGGAAAATCATTGTGCAGGGTGCAGCTGGGCGTGGCATTGTTACGCACGTGACATTGCGGTTTAGATTGGCCAGTCCTTCGGTCACGAGTTTGGTGAGAAGGTCAGGGGTCTGACGCCGCGTTCGTCTAATATTGGTGACAGCGATTGTGGGTTCGTCACATATTGGTGGCAGCGATCTTGCGTCCATCACATGTGGCCTCACGGAAAGAAACCCAGTTCTGTGAGGCCGCACATTTGTGTTACGTCAGTGTCAAGGGGTTAAGCTCTATGTCAAGTCTAGCGACTATCCGCTTGCAAAGTGAAACTTCCTTTGCAAAGTGAACAGTCTATTTGCCTTTAGTAAACTAGCCAAACCATCAATATGTCTGTGACCTTGTAAAGGATTGTGATACTTACCTTGTGAATACTCTATATTGGCTAAAATAAACCAGCCACTTGTTTTTAACATTTTCTTTTCTTGTGATGGAACTGTTTTTTTTTTCCATCAAAAGTCTTTTTGTGTTCCTATTGATGTCTGGGGTTATCATGAAATGGAAATAATCTGATCCACATTGCACCTTTTTATGTACTTCAAAAATGATCATCAAAGGTGAGCTGATGTGTTCCCTAATGCAACAACAGTTTGGAGCTGAAACTTTGCTCATTGATGGTCACTCGCTTCTTCAAGCAGGAAAAATTTGCCCTTGGTCACATCCCGGTATCACAAGGGTTTATAGAAATCAATAGGAAAACAGCATCTGCTTTCCATAGCATGTCTTAACATGTTGCACACAAAAGGTGCTTACTCATAAGGCTGCCTGCTGTAGCTGTGTGAGGCCATTTCGTACTTAACCTCCCTGGCGGTATTCCCGAGTGTAGCTCGGGGTAAAATTTCTATACCAAGAGCGGTAACCCCGAGCTACACTCGGGCTTACCCTGCGGCGTTGCTCAGGGGGTCCCTGCAGCGTCCCCGGCCATCTCCTCCGGCCAATGCCAGCATCCGGCTTCTGTGTTCCGGTCCCTGTGACGTCGGGACGTACGGGCGGGAAATTTGAAATTTTTAAAAAATTTCATTTTTGCTGTCATTGCTGTTTCAATGCATTTCACATACATTTTGTCCCGAGTGCTTTGTCCGGCGCCCTGCCTGCATTTTGACTGTTCTTTCTGCCTGGAAACTTAGAAAAGTCCATGGCGTCCAAAAAGCGCCCCTTTACGTCAAAAGCGGTTTTAGACCGGCTAGAGAACAGCGATAGTAAATCAGAACCACTTGCAGAATTGAGTGATAATGATTCGTGGGAGAAATTCGTCATCAAACACTGAAAACGATTTTGCGACTTTGCTCAGCGATGTGCAAATTTGCCTCTGTATTTCAAATTTCAGTGTTTTTGGTTTGATTATATTATTGAATTAAATGTATTATTATTATTATATTATTTTTTATGATTATTTATTAAATTATAATTTATGATTTCGTGTTTCAAGTTTTATCATCCCCGGGATGTTTACTAGACTCTTGTTCGGACAGATTTCAGTGAGTTATTCCTAAAAATTACAGCCTACAATAAAAAACTACATATTTCCATGCAAAAAATGGTACCGCTTTCAGCACCAAAAATCGGAAAGAATCATACCGCTAGGGAGGTTAAACAATGATTTATTATTATTATTATTATTATAAAGCCATTTATAACTCTGCCCCAAATTACATCACCGATCTTGTCTCTAAATATCACCCAAACCGTACTCTCCGCTCCTCGCAAGACCTCCTGCTCTCTAGCTCCCTTGTCTCCTCCTCCCATGCTCATCTCCAGGACTTCACCAGAGCTTCCCCCATCCTCAGGAACTCTCTATCCCAATTTATCAGACTATCACCCACTTTGCTCACTTTTAGATCTCTGAAAACCTATCTCTTCAGGGAAGCCTATCCTGCCCTCAGCTAATACTGGAATCTTCTACTCTTCCAACCAGTCCATCCCCCACAGTTACTATCTTTTGTACCACTAGCCCCTCCCTCCTAGATTGTAAGCTCCAAGGAGCAAGGCCCTCCTAGCCCTCTTGTATTTAACTGCATTGTTGCTGTATTGTCTCCCACTATAAAGCGCTGAGCAAACTGTTGGCGCCATATAAATTCTGTATAATAATAATTGTTATTATTATTATTATTATACAGGATTTATATGGCGCCAACAGTTTGCACAACACTTTACAATATAAAGGGAGACAATACAGCAACAATACAAGAGGGTTAGGAGGGCTCTGCTTCTGGGAGCTTACAATCTAATAGGAAGGGCCTGGTGGAACAAAAGGTAATAACTGTGGGAGATGAACTGCTGGGAAAAATAGAAGATTCAGTTTTTAGCTGAAGACAGGATAGGCTTCCCTGAAGAGATAGGGATCACCTAAAATTGGACAGAGTAGGAGATAGTCAGACAGATTGGGATAGACGGTTCCAGAGGATAGAAGAGGCTCTGGAGAAGTCCTGGAGACGAACATGGGAGGAGGAGACAAGGGAGCAAGAGAATAGGAGGTCTCTAGAGGAGAGGAAAGGATGCTTTGGGTGATATTTGGAGACAAGATTGGTGATGTAATTTGGGGTGGAGTTGTAAATGGCTTTATATGTTATTATTAATGTTTTGCATTTTATTTGTTGAGCAATGGGAAGCCAGTGGAGGGATTGGCAGAGAGGGGTGGTGGACACTGAACAGTTGGTAAGGCAGATGAGTCTGGCAGCAGCATTTATGATAGACTGAAGAGGGGATAGCCTGTGATGAGGCAGGCCATTGAGGAGGGAGATACAGAACTGTATCTCATAGCTGACACTGGTAATATTGATTTCACAAGACTCCAATGTGGCAGCAGTTGTTCTCTTATAGTTAATGCTCTGCTGATGATAAACGACACGATTGATGAGAAACCTTTGACTGACCAGTGTCGAGGGTCTGTTTTGGTGTTTTTATAGAATTTGATGGATTTTTTTTGTTTTATTCAAGCTATCCTTTGGTTGTCAGGGACAAACTGACAACTCATGGGGCCCCCGGGCAATAGGGGATCATGGGGCCCCTGTGTCCTTGCCCAAACTCAAAAAAGCCTATGAAAAAGGTACCAGGGGCATCTCACGGGGCCCCCTATTGACCCCGGGCCCTCGGGCAGTGCCCGAGTTTCCAAATGGTCAGCCTGCCCCTGTGTACATCATAATTTTTAGACGTTAAAAAAAATATGTATAAATTCATACCTCTTCAGTATATGGTTCGGGATCCAATAATGATTATAAGTCTCATATCACATTCAGCTTTGTAGCTTCACCTCTACTACACACATTTTTGGTTCAGTTATCACCCTCAACCCTCAAACAATACATTAAAGACTGAATGACCACTTAAAAAGCTTTGAATATATGGAAACAAATTATTACAAATGAAAGTTATCAAGAAGAAACACCCAGTGTAATGGTTCAGCAGGTGTCTGGTGAGGTGGATACATGAATGATGTTACAGAAGTTAAATCCAACAAGCTTGTACAGACCCAACAATGATAACCATTGAGTATATAACAGAATAAAAGTATATAACACAGGCCAACACACATTTTGGTGCCTGGAATGTTTGCACTGTTCCTGAGTATATTTCCCCCACTGATTCCAAAAATGGCACAAATGTTCCCTATCAGCTCTAATTTCTGCATAAATGCCCAATACCACCCTTCACTCTGGTCACCTGTCAAACATCAGGATATTTTAATGTTTTGTTTAATCTCTTTGTAGCATGAAAGAAACACATAAAAAAGTAGCCCTAACCTTTACGGTGCTCCGTCTGCAAAAATAAAACAACATGAGTGCCAATATATACAGACCTCCTATTTAATTAAATGATATAAATTCAACCATATCCGAGAAACTAGAACTGATGCAATCTAGCCAAAGTTATTTATTGAAGCAGTGCCCCCAAAAACCCGAATAACAGGGGTACCTATATGGGTATATGACAGAATAAAAGTATATTTGTACCTGTTGATCTGGGAGTTCTGGGCAGGGGCGGACTGACAACTCATGGGGCCCTCGGGTTATAGGGGATCATGGGGCCCATGTGTCCTTGCCCAAACTCAAAAAAGCCTATGAAAAAGGTACCAGGTGCATCTCATAGGGCCCCCTACTGACCCCGGGCCCTCGGCAGTGCCCGGGTTTCCAAATGGTCAGTCCGCCCCTGGTTCTGGGTATCCCAGCACCTCCTATTGCATTCTTCAGACTATAAAATAAAACAAAAACCTAAAAGGTACAGAAGAACTTTTGGTGAATGTTAGTCATGGTGGGGTCTTTCCTTACTTTCTCTCCTCGTGGTTACTTTCATCAGTACAGGGGCCAGTGGAAGGAACAGTGCCCCAGTATTAGTGCCAGGGGTTCCGAAACATTGATGTCATTGGGAGCATCAGCGGGGTTATTTCCTAAAACTGCATGGTGCAAAATCTGGTGCAACTCTACATATAAACCAATCAGTTTCCAGGTTTAATTAAACAAGCTGAAGTTAGAAGCTGATTGGCTACCATGCACAGATTCTGAGTGCACCAGTTTTAATTAATCTACATCAGTGTTACAAACTATTGCATGCCAGCATGAGAGCCGCCATGTGTTTGCCATTGTAGGTTTTGCTTGCATTTTAGATTTTTAGATTTAATTCATTGTAAACAAGTCCTGCAAAGGACACCTGGGACACTTAATGGACATGAGCTCTAGGTGACAGGATCTATCAATGCTGCTGCCTTGACCCATAAGGTTCTTCTTCCATTATAGATCTTCAATATTTTATTCCCAAATTATGATATAAAATGTATATATTAGTTAAATCCTCCCCACTGTTCCCCAAAAAGAAAAGCTCTACCAAATCAAAAAAGTTAACCAAGTTTAAGGACAAAACCAAAAACAATTAATAATGCAAGTGAATTACCAACTTCCATTTTTTTTTCAAGCATGGTAAAATCTTTGGTTTTTGCTAAACAAAAATTCTTAAAAACACCCCAAACATAGATTTCCTGGAATCAGAGGCATTGTACAATAAATGGCGGTAGTTATAATTTGTTCTTGTCTGCTATTTATGCAGTTGTTTACTAAATCTATATTTTCAGAAAAAAAGCCCCACTAAAATGAATTGTATTGCCCACAAGCAATTGTTTACCAAATCTATATTTTCAGAAAAAAAACACACTAAACCGAATTGCTCACAAGCAAAATTTAATCCCAATTTTTTTGCACAAAATAAAAGGTGAGTTAGTGTCAAGTAAATAGATACCAAATATGTCAAGCCTCAAACTGCAAAAAAATAATGATATTAAAATGGAAATCCTCATTGGATTTTTTTCCTCTTTTTCTATTCTGCTGACAACTCAAGATTTAGAATTTTCCCTCAAATACAAAGCAATAACAACCTGACCAGGATTTTAACACTTCCTCACTGTTTTCCAAACTTTAAAAAAAATTGTTTGGGCTTTTCATATACTTTAACCCCTTCCTGCTCAGCTTGGTGTCCCCATTTCAATGCATCTTTACACCTGGAGGGCTGGATGGACTTTCCAAACACATGACTATTGTAATTGGCCTTGACAGTGGTAACGACGTCGGGAGCTCGTTCTACCAGCTCCTGACCATAACTAGAGATACAAAGCTGTCTATGACAGCCTGGCCACTGTGCTGAGAGGGTGCAGCGAGCAGGGGCGGACTGACCATTTGGAAACTCGGGCACTGTCCGAGGGCCCGGGGTCAGTAGGGGGCGCCATGAGATGCCCCTGGTACCTTTTTCATAGGCATTTTTGAGTTTGGGCAAGGACACAGGGGCCCCATGAGTTGTCATTCTGCCCCTGGCAGCGAGCAAACCTTCAGAACAGGAATCTTAGCCATCCATAGGCGCATGTGTGTTTTAAAGCTCACCCTATTTGCCAACCCACATATGCCTTATGTAGGCAGCAATAAATTAAAATATCAGCAAAATCATGAATAATGCAATATAATAAACATAATTTTGGTCAGCTGGGGGCTCAGAAGGGTTGCTATTCATAATTCCAAAGACTAATAAAATCAACAAAGTTCAAACTAGAAGTCAGTATCATCTTATAATGCTCAGAAAGAAAAAAATTAAACAACTTGATTGAGGGCTTAAGTAAATATACGTATCTCGCAAAAAGACAATATAGATGAGATATCAGAGCAAAGTTCAATGGTTGTAAAACCACAGAAATGGACAAAATACATCTAATGACTAATACAGATTACCAGACAGAAATGTATGTTTTACTAAAACGTGTGTTGTGGTGAACATACACAGAACGATTTTCTAGACGATCATATATTTAATAATATGCAAAAAGGTAAAAGTGAGCGCTAAAATAAGCCTCTGTACACCAAAATGGTACCAAAGAACCTCTATAAATCAAACTGACAACAAAGGCGCAGCGCTGAAATTCCAATAACAATCAAATATAAAATGCAAATGCTGGTATGCTGAAAAGATGATCTGCAACAGTATGACCACAACTGGACAGTCTCAATGAGCATAAAATTCCACTAGTAATGGAGAAATAACTAAGTAGTGCATATATATATATATATAAACACAATTGTGAATATGATATAGAACCCAAAAAACCAAATAACACTCTAAATTCCAATTAGAAAAAACTTTCAGCCCTTGAAAGCTCAAAATTATATAAAATTATTCCAAGAAGAATCTCCCCCTCTTTAAACAAATTCCCGACTGAGATATATAAACAAAACACACCCCTTACAAGTGATAATTGATAGTTAAACCAACAATAATCATAAATAAGTCCAGTGTCTTAATAGTTCAAAAAGCACTCAAAATAATAAAAATGATAAACTTGAAATTTTTTTATAGTGTTGATTGCATCCGGTGACTTTTGTGAAAACCTCAAAAATAAAAGAAACTCAGATAGTGTATTAACGTAACATTAAGGAAAAAAAAACAAAACTATATATATATTCAAAAATACAATACTGTGTGAAACACACAAAAAAAGTGAAACTCGTGAAAAAACTTTTCAAACAGCACTCGTGCTCAATCCTAAAGTGTTTCACTCAGTGAAAACCATAACCCACGTGTAGCACTTCTAATAAATGAGGCATATATACCCTTCCCAACAGTAATAAAACAAACGCTTTAAGGTATCAACTGTAGAAATCATCCAACAAATGTTTCTCCTCCTTCACTTGTTTGCAGAGTAACACTGTGCTATCATCCTTCCATGATCATTCACAAGCCTTGATCCCAAATTGCCAGGCTCCAATCATATAATAGGAAATGACCATAGTGTGACTCCGTATATTTATAAGATCATACTGCTTTAATATATCTGAATTGTGCAGCGATTTCCACAACAAAGATGGCCGCCGTGGCACTTCCGGTTCCTGCTCCTTGCGTCCGACGTCACTTCCTCTTGACGCGTTTCGTCACATCCGGGACTTAGTCATAATATATATATATATATATATATATATGTACACAAAAGTGGCTACTTAATGCCACAGTGCCAAAGTCTGTGAATAAATATAAATAAGGTAGGTGATCCACTGTGCGTCTTCTGGTGATCAAATATTCAAATTATACACTCACCAGATGTATAATTCCAATATGCATGTAGAAAAATGTAACATCTCTATGGTTCAGTTGAATCCTCTTATGGGCACGTCTATCATCTCTGGGCTTCCCTCTGGGCACCTCTATCCATGTCCCACATGGGCCGGCGGCCATCTATAACTCTTTTCATGGTCAGTTTTTCTTTACCTACTATGTCTATGTCTACTATGGATCAATAAAATACCTTTTAAAACGATATCACACCATTCTGGCATCCTTTCTTGGGACTCTTGTTGAGTCCACCACCCACAGAGTCCTCAGGGAAGGGAGTCCAGAGGTGCAGTATCCAATCGGATGATCCAGAGGGAACCCTAGTAAAGGATAGAGGTGCCCAGAGGGAAGCCCAGAGATGATAGACGTGCCCATAAGAGGATTCAACTGAACCATCAACTGATCGATAGGCCTCAAATGGCACGCTCCCTACCCAGAAATGCAAAATCACTTATATATATGTGATTTTGCGCACCTGTGCCACCCCGTAGGAGTACTTCTGCTATAGGGCGGACGGTAAGCAGTTAATAAGTCAGCGTAGTGCTAACCATAACTAAGGAGAATTGGCAGGAAAATCAAAACCAATGATATCAACATCACTCAGTTATCCTCTACAAAGCAATGATCCCCACTGAAAAGTATCAACCCGGAAAGGAAAAAAAGAGAAGGACACAGAATGAAAAAGACAGAAAGAGAAATATAGGAAAACATAGAGGGACAGGAGAAAGAGGAAAAGTCAGGGAGGAAAAGATATCACGAATCCAGGGCCAGCACAGGCAGCGGCTATAAGAGGTCATAAATGGTGGGAGATAAGGATGGAAAGGAATAGTTTATCCAGGGTTCCCAAACTTTAAGGAATTTCGGATGTGAATCTTTGAGGATGCTGGACATCTGTTTATAAATCATCATGGCAGTCATCCATGTTTTCACACCCTGGAAGGCAACCGAAGAGGTCTTCCAGGCTTGAGCTATAGTACATTTGGCAGAAATGAAAAAGTAATAAGCTAATTTCTGCTGGGGTGTGAAAAGGCCCAGGAAAAGGCAATGCAGAAGGGCCAATCTGACATCCTTGCGGATCTGTAAGGGATTTCCGGCAAGAAGAATCACGATCGGAAATGCTCATGCGCATAGGAATTGCCGCAGAAGAATTGTACTGTCAAGTACCTGATGGGAGACTGAAATGACGAGGTCGGCCTCACTTGTGTCACTAGCCCTGACTCCTCTGGAGTTGGAACAGAGGGAGTCTAGGACCCAGGGGAACAAGAGTGCTAGTAGTTGTTGTTTGCAGCTCTTGCAGATGATGACCTTGGAAGGCTGATGATCCACTGATTTTGGCACAGTAGTAGTAGGCAGAGCAGGTTTTGTAGATTTCCAGGCGTGCACCAGAGCAAGGCAGATAGTGAGGACAAGAGACTGGAGCAATGTCATGAAATAGCCAGGGTCATCAACAGTCGGGCAGCACGGTACAGAATCAGAAGGAAAAGCCAAGGTCAGGAGCAGAGCCGAAGTCAGGAACCAGTATCAGGAGAGCAATCAGAGTCAGGTGAGGAACAAGCCGGGACAGCAACAAAGGAATCACACAAGAACAAGCAGGACACGGGGGAGCTGAAGACCAGTCAGCACTGAACTTGAGCAGAGGCACTCCTTAAATAGGCCGTCTGGTGCCAATCTTCGCCATGCGTGTGCGCATGCGTGTGCGCGATCGCGCATTCCCGCACGTGTGCGCACAACCCGACAATTCTTCTGCGGGAGTTCCTATGCGCATTTCCAATCACGATTCTTCTTGCCGAAAATCCCTTACAGGATCGTTACATGAAACAGTGTTTGCAGCAAGCCAAAAACCCTAGACCAGAAGCCTATCGAATGTGGGCACGGCCACCAAATATGCAGGGCGTCCCCACGCTGACCACAGTTCCTAAAACATTTATCGCTACTGCTGTAGGTGGTATGATAGGTATGACCAGTCAGAGCCAGGACCTAGTACCTCCGCAGGAGAACTTTGTAGGCGGCCTCAAGTGTGGTGGTTTTGAAAGAATATTTAGCTATCATCTTCCAGATCTTGCTTCAGTCTTCTACCTCAATAGATGAATCAAGATCTCACTGCCATTGAGTCACATAGGATAGGGATGTTAAGGAAGTCCTATTGTTAAGACAGGCATAGAGTGTAGAAATGAGACCAGGGGACCCCGGAGAATGGTCACTGTAATTGTAAATTGTAAGGTGTTGTTTTAGACATAATATGCTTGTTTCACACATATTACAAACATTACAAGAATTATTTGCAATGCTTAAGCAAATACTGAGACCTTATTTTTAAAATAGACCCCTTTATTGTGACCTTATGTCCTTTTTTCAACAATCGGTAGGTGGCTTTCTGCATAATTTTCTTTCAAGTAGTTTGTAAAAACTTTGGCATCACTCTTGTGTAGCACGGTTCACTTTTTAGTGCCTGTGCAGTGTCCTGCAAATCCCTTTATTTGTAATGGCTATTTGAAAATAAAGAGGATCCAAAGATTCAGCAAATGTGTCTTGTCATCCACCAAAGACACATCACGTACTAACCAGCCTTAGATTTCTCCACATTATAAATACAGGAAATGTTGTGCAATGAAAAGTGGTATGTTGTGTTGGGTCCAGCTGTCCTGTACCTGGAGGAGACCAAGATGGGAGGTTTCTCATACAGCTCAAGCCCGAATTCTCCACAATCTGGTTACAGTAGGTGAAGAGGGAGAGCGAATCAAGAGTCCATGGGTTACCTTAGTCAGCAAATGCATAATCAGGTTCAGGCCGGAGTTAGTAAGGAGACAAGCCAAGGTCAATAACATGCAAAGCATCAGTGTGCAGAGTGGGCATACAAAGACAGAGTTAGTAGTCAAGCCAGAGTCAATACTAAGTCCATAGTAATGTCAGCAGAAGGGTCAACTCAAAGTAAGTCATGAACAGTAGGCTATGTTGGTAACAAGAATAATAGTATAATGGGGTCAAGTCACAGGAAACTGCTGAAGACCTTTCAGAGTCAGCAACAAACTCTGAACAAGGTATGGACATGTTTAAGTAAACCACCTAGTGCTAGGTGTGCTCAAAAGAACATTAATTCTGCCTTGATCCTGTGTGAAGGGCCACATGACAAAGCACCTGCATGCACATGTGACTGCTCCAGTCTAATGCAACAGTACAATTCTCCTGAGATGAGGAAAAGGAATGTTCATTAATTTACCCCCCATCTATATATATCATATTTGGGAATTATGAAAGGGAGATCTCACTGTTGAAGTATTGAAATTTGGAGTCAACTCAACATACCTGGTTCCACCTACAGCCATACTGATATTTTTTTAGGTGGGTTGACCATTTAATTTTTCTTTAAATATTCTACCCAAAAATGTGTTTAATTTTTTTTTGGATCACCTTTATTGCTGTCACAAGGGATGAATAACTCTCCTTGTAAAAGCATGGGCCATAACAGGTCCTCTTTTTGGAGATATCTGGGAACTATTAGACCCCATATCTCTCCTCTGGTCTCCAAAGTATTTGATCATATTGAAATTGATGTGAACAGAAGCTGTACAAGCTGGTTAAGGCTTGTAAACAAACAAACCTGAAACTGGAAGTGACAATGTCAGGAATGGACTTGCCAATAACGGTGGGACTCACCTGCCTTGTGGGCTGCAGTACCAGGGCTGGCCAGCGGGTGCTCTCAGCAATCAGAGACTCACCCCTGCAGTCAGCCAAAACACCTAAAGCTGATTGCAGGGGTTGTATTTAAGGAATGTCCAGACTCACAGTCAGGGCCTTGGTGTGTGTTTTTCCATGGGCCCCTGTATCTTGTAACCTGCATTCCTGTTCCTGTTTCTGCCTGACTTGTTGCTGACCCTGCCTGATCCTGACCTCTGCTGACTTCTCCTGTTTGATCCCTGGCTTGTGACCCTGACCATTCTCTCCGCCTGCTCCTCCTGTACCTACCTGCCCGATAGTTATCGACCCGGCCTGCCTGACTACGTTGTGCTCTATATGTGTATGTACCTGTGTATCTATATCAGTTTAGGTTTGGGTTTGTTTCACCTTGTTGTAGGTATTTGTGTTAGCTTGGGGTTTGGTGCACTGCGTTTATATTTGTATTGTTAGTCTCAATAAATTATATTATTTACTATATCTGAAGCCTACGTTTCCCTGTGTCAGTCCACACACTTCTGGTCACACCCGCATCCCTGACAGACAAAATCCTCATCTCTTCTAGTTTCCGAAGTCATAGAAGAGGGACGATCATGGGAACTTCCCTTCCTTCCACTCGTCACATAGAATGCGACCTGATCAGTTACATAGGTACTGGGCTCCATGGTGGGATGACAGCCCAGTAAAGGCAGTGGTGAACTGCTGCCTGTAAAAGTGATCAAGTAGTTGTATAGTGACTTGGATCGTTTTTACCTCAGTGATAAAAAAAATACAGTTATAGCACTGCATTAATACTGGTTGCAGAGTGTTAATTAAACACAAGATGGCAGTGTTCTGTGGTTCAGTTATGCAGACTTTATTGAAGCAAAGCCTTGTTGAACTTGTATGCTGGTAGCAGGACTTCTGAACTCAGACAAGGAGTGAACAGACTACATTTCCCAGAAGAGCTGACAAAGGGGCAGGAGCGTACATATTGAGAAGCCCAGGAACCTCAAAGGAAGGAAGTAGATGGTGAGAGGTAGAGGACGTGTGTGTGTGTGTGTGTGTGTGTGGAGAAGGCCTTGTGGGACTCCTGGGTTTCAGGCTGGACCGGGCCGCTTCGTAGAGAAGGAGAGAACGAATGGCCTGTTTAAGGTCATGCCACAGCATCTCAATCAAATTTAAGTCTGGACTTTGACTAGGCCACTCCAAAACCTTAATGTTGTTTTGTTTTTAACCATTCAGAGGTGAACTTACTGGTGTGTTTTGGATCATTGTCCTGCTGCATAACCCAAATGTGCTTGAACTTGAGGTTACGAACTAATGGCTGGGCATTCTCCTTCAGGATTTTTTGGTACAGCACAGAATTCATGGTCCCATCAATTATGGCAAGTTGTCCAGGTCATGAAGCTGCAAAGCAGCCCCAAACCATCACACTACCATCGCCATGTCTGACTGTTGGTATGATGTTCTTTTTTATAAAATGCTGTGTTAGGTTTACGCCAGATGTAACAAGACACACACCTTCCAAGAGGTTCAACTTTTGTCTCATCAGTCCACAGGATAAATGCCCAAAAGTCTTGGGAATAATCAAGATTTTTTTTGGCAAATGTGGGCAGAGCATTTGTGTTCTTTTTGGTCAGCGGTGGCTTTTTCAACTCTCCAATGGATGACATTTTTGCCCAGTCTCTTTCTTTTTGTTGAATAGTTAACACTGACCTTAACTGAGGCAAGTGAGCTCTGAAGTTCTTTAGATGTTGTTCTTGGTGCTTTTATGACTTTCTGGAAGGGTCATCCTTGTGCTCTTGGAGCAATTGGAGTGGTAGGACGGCCACTCCTGGGAAGGTTCACCACAATTCCAAGTTAAATATATATTGCAGAACTGCAGAATAAATTATTGCCATATAAATAAAAAATAATAAGGTATCATGGTAACAACATAATATGGTGATTAAAAACATTACATTTTCTACAATAATTTATTGCAACCTTCTCTATGTTCTCTATGCTGTGCAAATTGTAAATAATCTATTTCTCCTTCATGTTATGTTCACGACAGGATCAGCATCCCAAGTATGTGTAACTGTATCCTCTGCATCATCAGCTACCGGAACAACAGGAGTACCTGAAACTACATGTGTACCTGAGGGAACAAGTCAGGCAAACACCAGTATGTGGTCCATTTTATTTTTATTTTTACAAAGAATAACCCAACAGGTAACCTCAGGAGAAATACAGGCTGCTCTGAAAAAAGATGGTGTGGTTGTTTGAAGGAGCATAATATGACGATACTTCAGAAAGCAGACTTTACTACTCCACAAAAAAGCCCGGTGGGGCATGTCAAGGTGTTGTCAGGCTTATTGTAACCGGACTTTTTTGTGGCATTGGTGCAGTAAAGGCTTCTTTCTGGCAACTTGACCATGTAGCTACAGTATAGATACCCCCTCCCAGCAAATGACAGTTTGAGGTATTTAGTAAGAGGCATAACTAGTTTTTTGAAGCTGTAATGTTTTCTTACAATTTTGTCGACAATGAATACATTTTTAAACATTTTTTTTTCAGATTTTTTTTTTTTTACATACTGTTACAAATGCAGTACAGCGTCATCATATAACTGGGGTAGGTGATCAGGGACACAGACTGATGACAGTATGTAAATAATAATAATAATTTTTTACAATTTGTTTTATTTTTTATTAAATTTTTTTATCACACTGTGACCAGGCCAATATAAAGTTACAATAGTAACACGGTACTACTCTGGGGAAGTGATCAGGATTTTTTTTTTTTACACATTATGATTGCTTATACCAGTGAATTTACTACTATAAGCAACCATTTTTACTGAACGAAATTGATTAATTCAGTGTTTACTATTGTGGTTATCTGTGATTGGCTCTGTCTGTATCATGTGATCACTCTGACCAATCACAGAGATCAACACAATAGTACACAATGAATGGCATTAATGAGATCCATCCATTGTGTACAATTGTCATGTGATTTGCTGATATGCGGCTGGTACACTGATTGGTCATTATCTGTGTCCGATGGACACGGCAGGTGACAGACTGTGCCGCAACGCAGTCCATGGGGTGTGCGCAGGGGCGGACTGACCATTTGGAAACTCGGGCACTGCCCGATGGCCCGGGGTCAGTAGGGGGCCCCATGAGATGCCCCTGGTACCTTTTTCATAGGATTTTTTTAGTTTGGGCAAGGACGCAGGGGCACCATGATCCTCTATTGCCCGGGGGCCCCATGAGTTGTCAGTCTGCCCCTGGGTGTGCGCAAGGTGCATTCTGGGAGGACATCATATGGCGTCCACCTATATTGGTGAATGTCTTGCCCGGCTGTCATTTGACCATAGGTCAGGTGGGAACTGGTAAAGAGGAGCTACAGTCTCCTACTGAAAACATCCGTTTTTGATCCTCAAAAATTGCTTTATTTACTTTGAAAATGGTTAATATTCTAATTGCAGTCCTTACTTACCAAATCTTCTGTTTTTTGGCCCCTGCAGAAGTGCTGGCATCAGGGGGAAATGTATGGTGTACAGGGAGGGTTTTGGGTGCGGCGAGGGGGCAGTTACTAGAACCGATGCTCTGTATGGTTCTCTTTACAGCAGCTGAAAGCTAGAATGAGGGAGAAGAGAAAAAGCCAGCTTTAAGTTTCTGAAGAAAGAGCCATACAGGGAATTGGTTCCAGTAATGCCCCCCCCCCATTCTGTGCTGATCTCCCTCCCTGCCCACATCCACTTCATCTAGTTACCTGGGCCCATTACAGGAGGTCTGGTGGTACCCCCTTATCCACGGCCCTGGTGGCATGCATGTAATGAGGGTTTCCTGCACCGCGTTCTGGTGTGAACTGACCCTTCAGTCATTGTTCCCTTCTTGATAAGTTGCATTTTCCATCTTGATTACCTAGAAATATTATTTTATATCTGTCAGGGAGACTGCTAGTAAGATCTCAGTTCTCAATTTACAACTCCTGCATAAATGCCAAGGATACACAGAGAGACAACACTCTCACTAATACACTGCTTCTTTTTTTTATTTTCCAGTTAGTCTGACACATTCTATGTCTGATACAACACTTGTTCTTGAGACTACATCAGATATATCAACCTCACCGGATTCAACAACTGAAAAAGCAGAAACATCTACTTTGTCTGACACAACATCAGAAACATCACCTGGGGTTGAGACAACTGTTTCTGAAAGAACAGAAGAAACAACACCGGTTCCTAAAGCAAGCACATCTGAATTATCTAGTGTATCTGATACAACACCTTTTCTTATCACCACACCAGATACAATACTGACTTCTGAAACAAGCACAAGGGATGTTGAGACAGTATCTGATACAACTTTGGAAACAACAAAGGAAACTCTTGTTTCTGGAACAGTTACATCAGAAGTATCAACTGTTTTTGGTACATCAACTGAAATAACATTTACACCTACTGTAGAAACACCTATGATGTCTGTAGAAACAGTAAGTGTCCCTGAAACTACAACAAATATCGCAACAGTATTGGATTCAACAACTTTAAAAGCAGAAACTTCTACTGTGTCTGACATAACACCAGAAACATCACCTGGTGTTGAGACAACTGTTTCTGAAAGAACAGAAGAAACAACACCGGTTCCTGAAGCAAACACAGCTGAATTATCTAGTGTATCTGATACAACACCTTTTCTTATCACCACAACAGATACAATACTGACTTCTGAAACAAGCACAAGGGATGTTGAGGCAGTATCTGATACAACTTTGGAAACAACAGAGGAAACTCTTGTTTCTGGAACAGTTACATCAGAAGTATCAACTGTTTTTGATACATCAGCCGAAATAACATTTACACCTACTGTAGAAACACCTATGATGTCTGTAGAAACAGTAAGTGTTCCTGAAACTACAACAGATATTGCAACAGTATTGGATTCAACAACTTCAAAAGCAGAAACTTCTACTTTGTCTGACATAACACCAGAAACATCACCTGGCGTGGAGACAACTGTTTCTGAAACAACGGGAGAAACTACATTGGTTTCTGAAGGAAGCACAACTGAATTGTCTGGTGTATCTGAAACAACAGCAGAAACAACATTTTCTCCAGAAACATCCACATCAGGTATCTCAACTGTACTTAATACTATATCTGATGCAACAGCAGAAACATCATTCCACCCTGACATAACCACGGGAGATTTAACAACTGTTTCAGACACAACAGGAGATACAAGCCTGAATTCAGGGACAACGACAGATGCAGTGTCAAGTGTGCTTGATACAACAGCAGAAACAACAAAAGAAACTGTTGTTCCTGGCACGGCTACAACAGATTTAACGACGTTGCTTGATACAACAGTTGACACATCAACTGTCTTTGATACATCAGCTGAAAGTGCACTCACACCTACTGTAGACACAAATACCATGTCTGATACAACTCTAGAAACAACGCTTCTTCCTGAGGCTACATCAGATATGTATACTGAACTTGATTCAACCACCGGAAAAGGAGACACTTCTATTACGTCTGACACGACAAGAGAAACTTCACCCAGTGTTGAGTCAACTGAAGCAGACTTAGGAACAGTTTCTGAAACAACACTGGTTGGTGGAACAAGCACAATTGCACTGTCAAGTGTATCTGCTACAACAGCAGAATCAACCATTATTCCACAAACACCTACATTAGATACATCGCCTGTTATTGATACAACAACTGAAAAAGCTGAAACATTTACCATGTCTGGCGTAACAGCAGAAACATCACTCCATCCTGTTGCTACAACTGGAGATTTAACAGCCATCCATGAGACAACAGCAGATACAACCTTGGCTTCTGAAGCAACCACAGCTGCAGTGTCAAGGGTGCTTGACACAACAACAGAAACATTTACAGACACAGTCATACCAGATATAACAACTCTTCTTGTTACAACAACTGAAAAAGCAGAAACGTCTACTTTGTCTGAACCAACAGCGGAAACACCGCTTCTTCCAGATACCACCACAGCAGATTTAGATACAACCTTGGTTTCTGAAACAACCACAGCTGGCATGTCAAGTGAGCTGGATACCACAGTTGAAATGCATTTTACAGAAACAATCACACCAGATATAACAATCATAACTGGTACAACAAAAAAAGTAGAAACATCTGCCATGTTTGAACCAACAACAGAATCATCTCTTCCAACTGATATTACTACAGACATCTTAACAACTGTCCCTGGCACCACGGTAGACTTAACAAACATTCCTGAGACAACAGCAGACATAACACTGGCTTCTGAAACAACAATGGCTGAAGTGTCAAGTGTGCCTGTTTCGGAAACAACCACATTAGATATAACAACCAGACTTGATACAACAACTGTAAGAGCTGAAATGTCTACCATGTCTCCTACAACATCACAGACATCACTTCACCCTGAAACAACTACAGAAAAATTAACAACTGACACCATAGCTGATACAACACGAGATTCTGAAACAGGCGCAATAGAAGTGTCTACTGCCCTTGATGAATCAGCTAAGACAACCGTCTTAGTAGTTACATCTACTGTAGAAACACATACTTTGTCTGATACAACCGTAGAAACAATTATTCCTGAGACAGCTACACCAGATAGATCTACTGTACTTGATACAACTGTACAATCAGAAACAATTGTTCATGAGACGACAGTAGACACAACCTTGGCTTCTGAAGCAACCACAGCTGCAGTGTCAATTACACTTGGTTCAACAGCAGAAACAACAAAGGAAACTGTTGTTCCTGGTACAGCTACACTGGATTTAACAACAGTGCTTGATACACCAGCTGAAACCTCAGTTGTGATAGCTACGACTGATGCAGCAACTGAAACAACACTTATTCCTGAAACAGCCACATTATATATAACCACTGTACTTGGTACAACAGCTACAAAAACAGAAATGTCGACTGTGTCCGAATCAACAACAAAAACATCACTTCCTCCTGAAACCACTATAGATAGTTTAACAACTGACCTTGGGACAACAGCAGATGCAACACTGGCTACTGAAACAACTCCTGAGGTATCAAATGTGTCTGATGCAGCAACAGAAACAACGATTGTTCCTGACACTGTAGCAGATACCACCCTGGTTTCTGAAACAACTCCTGAGGCATCAGGTATGTCTGATGCAACAACAGAAACAACGATTGTTCCTGACACTGTAGCAGATACAACCCTGGTTTCTGAAACAACTCCTGAGGCATCAGGTGTGTCTGATGCAGCAACAGAAACAACGATTGTTCCTGACACTGTAGCAGATACAACCCTGGTGTCTGAAACAACTCCTGAGGCATCAGGTGTGTCTGATGCCACAACAGAAACAACGATTGTTCCTGACACTGTAGCAGATACAACCCCGGTTTCTGAAACAACTCCTAAGGCATCAGGTGTGTCTGATGCAACAACAGAAACAACGATTGTTCCTGACACTGTAGCAGATACAACCCCGGTTTCTGAAACAACTCCTAAGGCATCAGGTGTGTCTGATGCAACAACAGAAACAACGATTGTTCCTGACACTGTAGCAGATACAACCCTGGTTTCTGAAACAACTGCTAAGGTATCAGGTGTGTCCGATGCAACAACAGAAACGATTGTTCCTGACACCGTAGCAGATACAACCCCGGTTTCTGAAACAACTCCTAAGGCATCAGGTGTGTCCGATGCAACAACAGAAACAACGATTGTTCCTGACACCGTAGCAGATACAACCCCGGTTTCTGAAACAACTCCTAAGGCATCAGGTGTGTCCGATGCAACAACAGAAACAACGATTGTTCCTGACACCGTAGCAGATACAACCCCGGTTTCTGAAACAACTCCTAAGGCATCAGGTGTGTCCGATGCAACAACAGAATCAACGATTGTTTCTGCCATCACAGCAGATACAACACTGGCTTCTGAAACAGGCACAACAGATGTAGAGACTGGGTCTGATACAACTGTAGAAACAACAAAGGGGACTCTTGTTCCTGGCACAGAAGTATCAACGGTCTTTGATACATCAGCTGAAACCAAAGTTACAGATTCATCTACTGTAGATACTCATACAATGTTTGCTACAACTGTAGAAACAACACCTATTCCTGAGACTGCACCACATAAATCAACTGTGCTGGATGCAACAACTGAAATAGCAGAAACGTCTACTTTATTTGACACAACACCAGAAATATCACCCGGTGTTGGCACAACTGTAGCAAATTCAACAATAGTTCCTGAAACAACAGAAGAAACAACGCTGGTTCCAGAAACAAGCAAAGCAGAACTGTCAAGTGTATCTGATACAACAGCACAAACAACAATAGTTCCAGAAACCACTACTCCAACTATACTTGACATAACTAACAATGAAGACACATTTACTACGTCTGAAGCAACAGCAGAAACGTCAGTCCACCTGGACAAAACTACTGTAGATTTAACAATTGTCCCTGAGACAACAGTATATACAACCCTGGCTTCTGAAATAACCACAGCTGATGTGATTGATTCAACAGCAGAAACAGCATCTACAGAAACAGTCACAGCAGATATAACAACCCTACTTGCTACAGCAACTGAGAAAGCAGAAACATCTACCACCTCTGAACCAACAACAGAACCATCTCTTCCCGCTGGAAACACCACAGCAGATTTTACAACCACAGCTTCAGTGTCAAGCGTGCCTGATACAACAGCAGAAACAACGCTTGTTCCTGAAACAATATCATCAGATATGACCACTATACTTGATACATCGACTGAAAAAGCAGAAACATTGCCAATGTCTTACACAACAGCAGAGATAACACTCCAACCAGACACAACTACAGCAGATTCAGTACTCATTCCTACTACTGTTACTAGTACAACTCTTACTACAACTACGGGCACTACCACAGTTCTCACTCTGACATCAGCTGAGACTACCACAGCGCCTATTACAGCTGAAGTTGAAACTGTAGCTACTACTACATCAATAGATGAATCTTCTACTCCTACCTTGATTCCAACTACAACTGCACCTGGAGCTACTACTGCTACTTCCCCAATCCCTACAACACCCACAGTTACATCTACTGTGGCTGATTTAATTCCTACTACAGCTGCAGTTGAAACTCCTACTACTACATTAACTACCTCTGAAACTTCAGCTGGATCTACCACTAGTATCACAGTTTCTACTACAACTGCAGCTGATACTACTATAACCGTTGAAACTCCTACAAAAACTATTGCTTCTACCATGGCTCCTATTACAACTGCTGCTGAATACACTACTACAACTACTACCACTACTACTACAACTACTACAACTACTACTACTAGACCAACTACCCGTAAGTATTTGTAGCTCTATGTGTTTCACTTTAAAGGATAAGTTTACCTTTACAAAAAAAAAATAAGTTCACATATTTTTTCAGAAAAAATGTAAATAATAATAATAATCATAATAATTTTTTACAATTTTTTTTATTTTTTATTACATTTTTTTAATACGCTGTGGCCAGACCAATATAAAGTTACAATAGTAACACGGTACTACTCTGGGGAAGCGATCAGGATTTTTTTTCATTATTAGAATCATAATAATAATGTTTTACAATTTTCTTTATTTTTTAATTTTTAAAGGATAAGTTTACCTTTACACAAAAAATAAGTTCACATATTTTTGCAGAAAAAATGTAAATAATAATAATAATAATCATAATAATTTTTTACAATTTTTTTTATTTTTTATTACTTTTTTTTATACACTGTGGCCAGACCAATATAAAGTTACAATAGTAACACGGTACTACTCTGGGGAAGTGATCAGGATTTTTTTTTAATTGTTAGAATCATAATAATAATAATAATGTTTTACAATTTTCTTTATTTTGTATTACATTTTTTTAACACGCTGTGGCCAGACCAATATAAAGTTACAATAGTAACACGGTACTACTCTGGGGAAGTGATCAGGATTTTTTTTTAATTATTATAATCATAATAATAATAATAATGTTTTACAATTTTCTTTATTTTTTATTACAGTTTTTTAACACACTGTGGCCAGACCAATATAAAGTTACAATAGTAACACGGTACTACTCTGGGGAAGTGATCAGGATTTTTTTTAAATTATTAGAATCATAATAATAATAATGTTTTACAATTTTCTTTTTTTTTAATTACATTTTGTTAACACACTGTGGCCAGACCAATATAAAGTTACAATAGTAACACGGTACTACTCTGGGGAAGTGATCAGGATTTTTTTTAATTATTAGAATCATAATAATGTTTTACAATTTTCTTTATTTTTTATTACAGTTTTTTAACACACTCTGGCCAGACCAATGTAAAGTTACAATAGTAACACGGTGCTACGCTGGGGAAGTGATCAGGACTTTTTTTTAATTATTATAATCATAATAATGTTTTACAATTTTCTTTATTTTTTATTACATTTTTTTAACACACTGTGGCCAGACCAATATAAAGATACAATAGTAACACGGTACTACTCTGGGGAAGTGATCAGGATTTTTTTTTTAAATTATTATAATCATAATAATAATAATATTAATGTTTTACAATTTTCTTTATTTTTTATTACAGTTTTTTAACACACTGTGGCCAGACCAATATAAAGTTACAATAGTAACACGGTACTACTCTGGGGAAGTGATCAGGATTTTTTTTTTTTTTTTTTTACACAATATGATTGCTTATACCAGTGAATTTTACTACTATAAGTAACCATTTTTACTGAACGAAATTGATTCATTCAGTGTTTACTATTGTGGTTAGCTGTGATTGGCTCTCTCTGTATCATGTGATCACTGTGACCAATCACAGAGATCAACACGATAGTACACAATGAATGGCATTAATGAGAGCACAAAAAAATAATAAGTTCACATATTTTTGCATTTATTATTTTTTTTCCTGCAGGAGCCTGGAAAGCATTGAATCTGTGATTAGTAGATCACGGGTGCAATGTGGGCTCCTGCAGACATGTCATCTAGCTTTCAGCCACACCTCCGTATGGACTTTCTATTTGAAAACCAGAGAACATGTCAGTGGACTACAAGAGCACTCATCTACTCCCCCGCTGCCCACTGAAGATACATGTTAGTCCTGAGCTGTGGCAAACAGTATCTGCATTCATAAGGTCACGTAATTCCAAATAACGAACGATACTCTAGCTCAGGGGTGGACTGACCATTTGGAAACTCAGGCACTGCCCGAGGGCCCGGGGTCAGTAGGGGGCCCCATGAGATGCCCCTGGTACCTTTTTCATAGGCTTTTTTGAGTTTGGGCAAGGACACAGGGGCCCCATGATCCCCTATTGCCCGGTGGCCCCATGAGTTGTCAGTCCGCCCCTGCTCTAGCTAAACTATTTCATAACACAAAGCATTCGGTTGGGTCATACAAACGCTTCTTGATGCCCCAGTTCCTCAACGACGGTAAATGTCTCATTCCAATCCACTAGAAATCCCCGGTAGTACCCGTTATCAAATAGTGGCTGCAGGAAGTACACAATATAATGAGGCTGAGGAGTGGAGCCATCAATGTGCACATTGCAATGAACAGTTCTATGGGTTATGTATAACTTATGTTTCCTATTGTACTCTTTCTCTCTGATTACCCCTGCTTGGTATGTTACCCTTCCCGCCTCCCCCTTCCCTCGCTCCCTTTCCCCTTGTCCCTTACATTCCCCCTTGGCTTGTGTAAGCCAGGTATCCATAGATGTTTCTGTCTAGTTGGTCACTATACTTGACCTTATTAAAATGCGGTACTGTTATAGTATTTAAAAAAAAAGTGAGTGGATGCGGGGAGAAGAACCCCCATCCACTGTTACAGTAAATGTGAAAATGAGGGAAAGAGAGGGCAGGAGCTTGAACGTGTTACATGTTCCACTCCAAATATGAGTGGAACAGACATTCACTTTCTATACTTCCCTTCTTCAGCCGGTGTATGCTGACCTAGATTACGAACTAAAAAACAAATGGGTGGTGGATGTGGGGGAGCTGGAGAATGATAAATGGGAGGATATCCTAGAATCCAGTAAATTGGCCTCCCCAAAACTTTCTGGCCATCTCTCCCACCTATATATTCTACATAGAGCCAGGGGCGGACTGACCATTTGGAAACTCGGGCACTGCCTGAGGGCCTGGGGTCAGTAGGGGGCCCCATGAGATGCCCCTGGTACCTTTTTCATAGGCTTTTTTGAGTTTGGGCAAGGACACAGGGGCCCCATGATCCCCTATTGCCCGGGGGCCCCATGAGTTGTCAGTCCACCCCTGCATAGAGCCTACCTAACCTCTGTTCAACTAGTCAAATATAGGCCCCATTACAACCCTGTATGTCCCAGATGTGCGGATCCCAGTGGATCTTTCTTTCATTCAATATGGTCCTGCCTGTAACGGAACCGACCCAGACTGCGCTTGAGTAGTTCCGTTAGAATACCGCTTCCCCGCCCGAACACCGACAACAGACACCACAGCCAACCATGCAAAACTAGACGACACCAGTCTGTCTGAACATGGAACTCTTTATTTTAAACTCAAACAGGCTTTTTGTACACTCGGGGGTCAATCCCCCCTCCCTGCATAATGTCACAGGGCAGGGCAATCTACATTTAGTAACAAGAGACGCACAGGTATGTAAACTTCACACCAGCAGACAGTCCCATCAGGAGGGAGGGCTGCTTGAGACACCCCCCCCCACTAAGCTAGTACATATACATCCCATAATAGTTTGCTCCCAAGCAAGACACACAATAGAACAATGGGATGCAACCACATGGCATTAAACAATCAACAACCCCCACCCCACCTATCTCCTAAACATGTCTATAAAGTCTGAGACAAAGCCCACACAATATTAGGACAGATCACCCTGTACCCCTAACAGGCACAGGGTGACTTACACATAAGAGGGATATGGGGAGCTGAGACCTCTCCAACGTGAGCTGGGTTCCATGGGCCCCCCACCCAAAGTGACTCCCGCCACACTGCCCAGTTATTCAAGATTATTAGTCTCAGGTGGTCCACTTTCTACATGATCACATGGGCTCTCCATTAACTCAATGCCCAAAACAATGTCTCCTGGGACTTCTTCCCAATCAAGAAAGTGACATTTGCATGTTTTTTTTCAACACTTTTTGTTGCCAGACTGCTGATAGCAAGGGTCTAGCTTAGAGCCTCGCCCCCGGACAATTGCCCCCATCAATCTTACCTTACCATACGGAAAAGTCATATACATACACAGAAGATGTCTGGCCAGATTATAATTATTATTATACAGTATTTATAAAGGGCCAATAGTTCGCTCAGCGCTGTACATTACAAAGGGGGACAGAACATGTGACAGAACAATACCAATACAATGCAAAACATGAGGGGATCGAGGGCCCTGCTCTTTCGAGTTTACAATCTAGGAGGGAGGAGATAGTGGTACAGGAGGAGATAGCTGTGGGGGATGGAGTGGTAGGAAGACTGGAGGAGGTCGGCAGGTTAGCAGGGGGTGGGGTAGGCTTCCCTGAAGAGATGGGTTTTCACGGTGCACCTAAAGGAGAGGAGAGTAGGGGATAATCTGATGGGTTGGGGCAGGGAGTTCCAGAGGATGGGTGACACCCTGGAGAAGTCCTGGAGGCGGGCATGGGAGGAGGAGACCAGGGAACTAGAGAGAAGGAGGTCTTGTGAGGAGCGGAGTGTGTGTGTTGGGTGGTACTTGGATATTAGGTCAGTGATGTAGTTCGGGGCAGTATGGTGGACGGCTTTGTACGTCAGTGTTAGGATTTTGAATTTGATCCGTTGCGCAATCGGAAGCCAGTGGAGGGATTGGCAGAGGGGGGTACAACAAGATACAACAAGATATGGGACAGATGGCCAGAACAACCCTCCACATGCAATAGAGATGAACTAGTAGACTCAGAATGGGTCCCCTCTTTGCTTCTTTTCATGTACAGCATTGCTTCACGACTATGCTATTTATGTAACAAACATTCCTTTCATCGAGAATGCATCATGGTATGGCATTATTTGTATTTTATATGTTTATCTCTTTTATAATAAAGAGCTCTTTTGATAAAAAAAAAAACAAAAAATGGGAGGAACAAGTAATATGCTCCAAAGGTGAACTTATCCTTTATTCTGTAAAGATCGATCATCACAAGAAATCTGCAATTGCCATCATAAACGTTTTCCCTTTTTTTCCCCCTTTTTTTGTTTGACCTTTTATTTTGTATCTTTGTGAGTTGTGTGACGAATTGTCAAAAAGTTAAAACATTTTTAAATTTAAAATACATTTATACATGTATTTTATCTGTATATATAACTCTTATCCTGGAGCATAGCTTTAAGTGGTTGCAAACCTCTGAGATGAAATATGAACAAAGCATATCCCTCTATAATGTGTACTCTCAATCCAGAGCACTGTCATTTCTGTCTACTGTTTCATTCCTCTGCTATCAGCATGAATCACTTCTGACATGTTTTCCTGACACCAAGAGGAAAATGGTGACAGAGGAGGGACCTCCAGCTGATTGACAACCTCAGCTCTGTTCCTGTTTGCTGTGTGAAGGGGGTGTGTCCCTTCCAGGGGCCGACTAACCATTTGGAAACTCGGCCACTGCCCGAGGGCCTGGGGTCAGTATGGGGCCCCATGAGATGCCCCTGGTACCTTTTTCATAGGCTTTTTTGAGTTTGGGCAAGGACACAGGGGCCCCATAATCCCCTATTGCCTGGGGGCCCCATGAGTTGTCAGTCTGCCCCTGGTCCCTTCCCTTTAATCAGTTCTCAGAGCTCAGCTCACTGAGCTCTGCAATGTGTAATTTCAGCTCTCCACTCCTTTTTTTCTGAACTCTCAGACAAGCTGTGTACATTCTGGACTTTGAATGGATGTAGAGAAGAAAGATCTGTTTCATCTCTGTGTATCACCTGGGGTCAGTCACTTCACTGGGTATACTGTATGTAAGGGTTTACAACCACTTTAAGTAAAGTATGATATTAATAATGATAGTATGATATATTCATTAGTTTGCCTTTCTTCCTGACCTTTAAATTCTCTTCCACAGCGAACTGCAAAAATGGAGGTTACTATGATGGAAACAGATGTATTTGTCCAGACATGTTCTACGGGACTCTCTGTGAGATCCCCTTAGATAGAGTCCCACCTGGTAAGTATCTGAATGTTACATTGAAGCATATCCAGGGGTGGACTGACCATTTGGAAACTCGGGCACTGCCCAAGGGCCCAGGTCAATAGGGTCCCCATGAGATGCCCCTGGTACCTTTTTCATAGACTTTTTTGAGTTTGGGCAAGGACACAGGGGCCCCATGATCCCCTATTGCCCGGGGGCCCCATGAGTTGTCAGTCCGCCTCTGAGCCTATTTATGGTCAAAATGTAAAATCATGTATTTGTTTCCACATTGAATTTCAGTTATTTGTAGCCTACTCCTATTCATATGAACAATCGTGTACACTTACTTTGTGAACACCCCACACATTTACTTCCTTGCATCCTGTGACACATAGGCACTATGCCCTGTTGGTAGGCACTGCTGTGTCACACATTTCACGGAGCCTGCCTATAGTACACTGCTTGCAGGCAGCAAAGTACCATGGGATATGTAGTCCTGAGGAATGGTGGAGAAGCTGCAAAGCAGGGTGGATTTGATTTAAATCAAACTGATTTAAATCATGATTTAAATCACGATTTAAATCACTAGTCAGTAAGGCTTGATTTAAATCCTAGTTTTCTACATAAAGACTAATTCTTGCTGGTATAACTTTAATATGCAAGTAGATGAAGATTTTTAGAATAACAACTTTTCATATTAGTTTTTTTATCCCCACTTTAATAGGTTAATCATTCATATTTGGACAACATTTCTGTTGTATTTAGGAAGGAGAAAAATAATCATCACCTTAATAATAACAATTTAAATAGATTTATTCATCTGAAACAATAACATTCCAGCATATGTGATTTGCTTAAACATCCATGTTTGTTAACTAATTTGGCTAAACAAAATATATATATTTTAGAAAACTTAGACTGTCAGCCCCTTCCTCCTCCACTTAGTTTCACTTTCTTCTTGTGCAGATCTATTCCACTCCAAACAATCAGAAAAATATTCTTTCTATTCTATTCACTGAACTTCTTGAAACTTCGCACTGAAGGGGTTGATTCTGTATTCATAGGTTTGTAGAAGTTAGGATGAAGGTCTTTTTCTTAACTCTGTTCATGTTATAACATTTTTGCTGTGAAGAAGAGGCATGTGATCTCCGCTGAGTCAAATTCAGTTTTGAGAACTGCAAAAGTAAACCAATCATCTGTGATAATATCTTGTAGGCAGAGAAACTGCCCAATAATCTTACAAAACCCTCTGGAAGAGCATGACATTGTGAATGGATTCATGGGATTTATTTACCAAGAAAATTAAACATATACAGCCTTATTCTACATAATTAAAAAACTAATCTATATTTCATGATGGAATAACCTTTGGATGGTAATATATTTTCCTCAAAAAGCATTTTATTTAAAAAAATCCGATTTAAATTAAAAAAATCCAATTTAAATAAAAAAAATCAGATTTTTTTGATTTTTTAAAAAAAATCATTGATTTTTATCCACCCTGCTGCAAAGCATTCAGGGAATTCAGAAAGTCGCAGAAAGAGTAGACCAGCAGACTGGCAACATGAAAGGGGATTGTTCAAGTAAACTTATGATGGATTGTCAGAAATAACTATTGTTAGTATTTTTATTACAATGCTGATGCTAAAAAATAGAAGTGCATACTGTGATCATAGAGATACACCCACTATTTGTATTATTTATTTCAGGTACTTACAGTTGCAAGAAAAAATATGTGAACCCCTTGAAATTACGTGGAGTTTTGCATGAATTGGGCATAAAATGTGCTCTGAATGTCATCTAAGTCACAACAATAGAAGAACACAGTCTGTTGAACATAATACTACACAAACATTAGATGTTGCCATGGTTTAATTGCACATAACATGTAAACATTCATAGTGCAGGGAGGAAAAAGTATGTGAACCTTTGGACTTAATAACTGGTTGACCCTCCTTTGGCAGCAATAACCTCAACCAAACGTTTCCTGTAGTTGCAGATCAGACCTGCACAACGATCTGGAGTAATTTTGGACCACTCCTCTTCACAAAATTGTTTCAGTGTAGCAATATTCTTGGCATGTTTGGTGTGAATCGCTCTCTTAAGGTCATGCCACAGCATTTAAATTGGGTTGAGGTCAGGACTCTGACTGGACCACTCCAGAAGGCGTATTGTGTGCTGTTGCAGCCATTGTTTTGTTGAATTACTTGTATGCTTTGGATCATTGTCCTGTTGCATCACCCATCCTCTGTGGAGCTTCAGTTGGCGGACAGATGTCCGTACGTTTTCAAGCAAAATGTCTTGATAAACTCTGGAATTCATTTTCCCATCAATGACAACAATCCGTCCAGGCCCTGAGGCAGAAAAGCAGCCTCAAACCATGATGCTCCCTCCGCCATGTTTTACAGTGGGGATGAGGTTTTGATGTTGGTGTGCTGTGCCTTTTTTTCTCCACACATAGTGTTGTGTGTTCTTCCCAAACAACTCAATCTTGGTTTCATCTGTCCACAGTATATTTTGCCAGTAGTGCTGTGGAACATCCAGGTGCTCTTTTGCAAACTTCAAACGTGCTGCAATATTCTTTTTGGACAGCAATGGCTTCCTCCGTGGTGTCCTCCCATGTACTCCATTCTTGTTTAATGTTTTCCTTATTGTAGATGTGTCAACAAAAATGTTAGCATGTGCCAGAGATTTCTGTAGGTCTTTAGCTGACACTCTGGGATTCTTCTTTACCTCATGCAGCATTCTGCTCTGTGCTCTTGCAGTCATTTTTACAGGACGACCACGCCTAGGGAGAGTAGCAACAGTGCTAAACTTTCTTCATTTGTAGACAGTCTGTCTTACCATGGACACATGAACATCAAGGCTTTTGGAGATACTTTTGTAACCCTTTCCAGCTTCATGCAAGTCAACAATTCTTGATCGTAGGTCTTGTGAGAGCTCTTTTCTGCGAGGCATGGTTCACATCAGACAGTGCTTCTTGAAACCAGTAAACCCAAAACAGGTGTGTGTTTTTTAAGGGCAGGACAGCTGTCAGCAACACATCCAATATCATCACACTGATTGGAGTCAAGGTTGGCTCACTCCTGGCTCCAATTAGCTCTGGGAGAAGTCATTAAGCTAGGGCCTCACATACTTTTTCCTCCCTGCACTGTGAATGTTTACATGTTATGTGCAATTAAACCATGGCAACATCTAATGTTTGTGTAGTATTATGTTCAGCAGACTGTGTTCTTCTATTGTTGTGACTTAGATGACGTTCAGAGCACATTTTATGCCCAATTCATGCAAAACTCCACGTAATCCCAAGGGGTTCACATACTTTTTCTTGCAACTGTATATAGCGCCATCAATTTACGCAGCACTTTACATATATATTGTACATTCACATCAGTCCCTAACCCTCAAGGAGCGTACAATCTAAGGTCCCTAACTCACATTCATACATACACATACTAGGGCCAATTTAGACAGGATCCAATTAACCTACCAGCAAGTCTTTGGAGGTTGGAGGAAACCGGAGTACCTGGAGGAAACTCACGCAGGCACAGGGAGAACATGCAAACTCCAGGCAGGTGGTGCCATGGTTGGTGCCAGGCTGAAGTGCTAACCATTTAGCCACTGTGCTTTTAGTAGTTAAAGTTGTAAAAAACCCTGACTGTAAAATGCACCCACCTTTTTTTTCACATAACTACAGTATTTATTCTAATATTTTAGCAGCATTTTTGCCCTAAGACGTATTTCTCTTTGCTCATTGAATCCTTGCAGCAAAAATCATGGGACATAAAATCCTGACACATGGAGCTTCTGACTATTTCCCCACTTGAACAGAGTGCTCTCTGACCAGAGTTTAATAGCATAGTAGCATACTTGCTTCAAAAAAGTCCTGGATTGTTTCCTAGATACACAGAATATAACTGGATATAACATTTATAGGTAAAGTTGATCCAGGGAATATCCGATTGCCTCTCGGGGGATCAGGAAGGAATTTTTTCCCAGCAGGAGCAATTTGGATCGTGCTTTGCTGGGTTTTTTGCCTTCCTCTGGATCAACTGTGGGTATAGGATTATAACTTTTTTTTTTTTTTTTTCTATGGTTGAACTGGAAGGACTTTTGTCTTTTTTCGGCCAGAATAACTATGTAATTAGCAGATTATGAGAGACTTGTCTGAAAATTAAGCCCTCCAGCCCCGAGGCTTCCATCTTCACTGGGTCTTCCCTCCAGGTTAGTGAGCTGCGGCCATCTGATTGACTGAGCCATGATGTCATCATGGAGTTTCAGGTATGGCTCTCTCAAATGATGGCACGCCGTCCATTGAGAGCGAAGTCAGCATGTGCCAGGGACATCATCAGCACTTCTACAGTAAATATCCCCTACATGGTACACGGTTAGGAGATATTTAGAGTACCTACAAGTCTTATTAAAGGCTTACCTGTAGATAAAAAATCCAAAATGGGCTGTACTTCCACTTTAACTGCAGCAGAGAAAAACCAGGTCTCTACTGTCCTGCCAAACTGGACTATACTTTGTGGCAGAGCTATCGAAAGCTTAGGGCTGGATGGACAGAAATATAAATCCTTTGGCAGGTAACACAACTCCAATACATGCATTTGATCTGAATGTTTAGCTCTTTTCCTAGAGTGCAGCTTTAAAGTGGAGCTCCACCCAGGGGAAGTTCCGCTTTAAAGACTTGTCCTCCGCTCTCCATTAAGGATTGGTGCCATTGGGGAGCGGGTACCGGAATTGACAGGTACCCACTTCCACTTCTGCTGTGATCGCCTAGGCGATCGGAAGCTGAAGTTGTCCTCCTACCCTCCCTCCGTGTAGTCTTCTGGGACACATGATAAGTCCCAGAAGACTACGGGGCCATTCATTAAGCGCAGCGCTGCTTGTGCATGCACAGTGGGCACCCTGCTCTGAAGCTGTCACAGCCGGGTCCCCACACTGAAGATGCCGGCACCTGAAACACTAGACGACGGGTGCAACGGGCTGCGGGGAGGACACTGCAGGATTGAGGGACAGGTGAGTGACTGTTTTTTAAAAGTCAGCAGCTACAGTTTTTGTAGCTGCTGACAGGGGTGTATTTACCACAAGGCAAACAAGGCATTTGCCTAGGGCGGCATTTTTCAGAGGGGGTCAGCACCCCCCAGGAAGAAGGGAAATGTGCAGCACGGGGACCAGGTGGAATACAAAAGAAGCTGCAGGCTGCTTATTGGTGTATGCAGAGTTCAACTCATATTTCTGGGGATGTCCATAGCTGTGAAGGTGAGTGTCTTTCTCTCTGTTGCCGGGGGAGGGGTTGAGTGGGTGTTAGTGATAGAGTCTCTTGTGGGGGGGGGGGCAGGGGTGTTGTTGGTCACTGTCAGGCTCTCTCCACGGGGGTGGGTCTTCTGTTGGTTGGTGTCAGGCTCTCTCCGCGTCTGCCTAGGGCAGCACAAGACCTAAATACTCCACTGGCTGCTGACTTTTATTTTTTTTAGTGTGAGTGGAACTCCGCTTTAAGTAACATAATAGTATGAGTGTTCATTCATTTGCCTTTTCTGACTTTTAAATTCTCTTCCACAGACTGCAAAAACGGAGCTACCTATGACGGAATCAAGTGTATTTGTCCAGAAATGTTCTATGGGACTTACTGTGAGAGCGTCATAGATAGAGTTCCACCAGGTAAGTGTCTGTATGTTACCTAAAGCATATCTGGGGTTAAAACGTAGAAATCATCTATTTATTGGCACACTGAATCCCACTGAATTATTTCTAGCCTACTTTTAGAAATGATCTTGAAGTTTCTAAACTTGCTTTGTGAATTTAACTGAAGCAATGGTAGCCAACCCCCTTTATGGCACTTTTAAGGCAGATATGACAATCGTGTATATTTCAATAAAAGGCTGGTATGCCAAATTTATTGCAAAAGATCCACAGAGTATACAATTACATTACATACACAAAATACTGTTTCAATGTTAGTACATAGTGATGGGCCAAACACCCTTCGGTTCGATTCGCTGTAGAACATTCGAACAGAGCAAAAGTTCACTGCCAACATCAAACCTAATGCAACTCTATGGGACTCGAATTTTCAAATTCAAAAGTGCCCATTTTGAAGACTTATGTGTAAGGTATCGGCCATAAGAGTGGTATGGGAACTCAGGTACTGCCCTGAGAGACAAGAATCAGTGAAAACAAACATTTTCATTGCTTAAAGTACTAAAAATAATTTGAAAAATGCCTTTAAATATAATGCCTGGGGGGTTCCCTAAACTACCTGCAAAGTTGCACATCTTACAAAATATAGAACCTGCTGCAGCAGGAATGACATAGTTTTATGTTTATAAAAAAAACAGCGTGGGGTTCCTCACCCCCCAGTCTATACCAGATTTGGTATTTTAATGTATTTTTGTAATTATTATTCTTTAATTGTTTTGTCTTTTTTTCAGGGAGAGTATTCTCTCCTCTGTCTTATATAGTGTGGGGTAGATACTGTGCACCGTGAGAGGACAGTGCATTGTGGTGTGTTTGGTGGATGAACAGTTGGTGGTGCCTTCACACCATAACCCTTCAGAGCAGGGGCGGACTGACCATTTGGAAACTTGGGCACTGCCCGAGGGCCCGGGGTCAGTAGGGGGCCCCAGAGAATGCCCCTGGTATCTTTTTCATAGGCTTTTTTGAGTTTGGCCAAGGACACAGGGGCCGCATGATCCATATTGCTCGGGGGCCCCATGAGTTGTCAGTCCGCCCCTGCTTCAGAGTTATTCTTGGCAAGTGCATTGGACCCTGCTCTAAAAATTCTAATTATATGCAACTACTGTATCATGGAGGCGCAGAAAAATTTGGCCTTGGGTGTTGGTGGTGCCTGAACACTGTAACTCCTCACAGTTACTATTGATGAGCGCAGGAATGGGTCCTTCAGTTAAAAATTGTTAACAATAAGAGAAAAATGGTGAAAAATTGAAATTAGATGCACTGGTCAAACAGGTGCAGAAAATTGGGCCTTGGGTGTTGGTGGTGCTTGAACACTGTAACCCCTCACAGTTACTCTTGATGGGTGCAGGCATGGGCCCTGCAGTTAAAAATTGTTAACAATTACAGAAAAATGGTACAAAAATTGAACTCACATGCACTTGAGAAACAGGTGCTGAAAAATTGGGCCTTGTGTGTTGGTGGTGGCCTAAACCAAAAACATTATTGGAAGCTAGCAAAATAAGGATTCAGGAATAGGATAGGCAATCTTCAAGCGATCCCAGATCCCTAACAAATTTAGTCAGGTACATCAGCTTCAGGGGCAAGATAGTTGCTGTTGATCCAGGACAGATTCATTTTGATAATGCTGCGGTCTGCTGCACATGTTTTGAAAAAAGCCCACATAAGAGAACTTGTGGAAGTCTGCTGGGAGTCAGCAGCGCCCTGCACCTCTGGAGCTCTGTCATGTGCTGCCATCAGTTGGCTGCCCTTATGTCTGCCAATGGAGAACATCCTGCCTCGTTGGAGTTTTGCCTCCTCCTATCTTTCTTCCTCTGTTCTCTCAGGCACCCAAGTACAGTCAGTGACCTCATCGTCCCCTTCCTCCTCGTTAATGGAGCCAACTTGGCAGTGTACTGAGGCTGGGGGAGCATGGCTGCCAACTTCTTTTCCCTCACTTGCACCTCATCTCTCTAGGTTCACGTCGCATCCAAATAATCTAGTGACTCTGCCATGCATGATAGTGGGGCTACGGAAGGAGCAGCTGTGGTGGACAAAGAGCCTGTGGAATAGGCCACTTTGGCAGCTGCGGTGAAAGGAAAAATAGTATTAGCCTGGGTGACAGAGGATGGGAAGGATGAGGATGGCTGAGTTATCCACTCCATCACCTCTTCTCCATGTTATGGCTCAATGATATGGCCAGCACCAGAAAAAAAGGACAAGCGTGCCCTGCCTGCAAAGGATACAGATGTCCACAGCCACCACTTTTCCTGTGGACACATAGGCTGCTTGCCCTCTCTTAGCTGCCTGTGAGCATTGCACCCATGTGCTTGGGTGCAATATGTTTGTGCTTGATGCGCTATAAACTGTTTTTTTTTGCTCCTATAACACTGCACAAGACCACTCCTATAACACACACTACACAAGGCAGCAGAATCAGCAGCCTTAATAGTGTGGGGCGTGGTCTTAACGACTGAACCATGATTGGCCAAAGTCACCAAGACTTTTGCCAATCATGGCTCTTCCTGGGAACTCAGCTGTGATTGGCCAAAGCATTCCACCATGCTTTGGCCAATTACAAAGCATGTTTTACGTTGTTTGGACACACGAGCAAACTTCCAGCCGAACGCCCCTTCCGTTCGAGTGTTCAGTGAACACATGAACGGCCAATGTCGAGTTGAACAGCTAAGCTCTGAAGAAGGGGGTCCATCTCCCGAAACGCGTCAACTATCCCTAAATAGGGCACAGCATTGTATTGACTGCTATTGTGGACTACATATTCTGCTTTTTATTTTTCCTTTGGTTTGTGAGTATACATCTATTTGTTTACACAATAAACACATGGTGTACCAGGGTAATGCACGATGACAGTGCGCCCTTGTTGGCTTTTGTTTATCAGTATCCAGATTTCCCGATCTTTGAAGGGCTGCACCTCCTCGGCTGGCATTCTGAATTCCTTCTAGTTTGCATGAAGATTTGAGCGCTGGTTTTGTTTGTTTGTTTTTGATCTTATGATCCACTCGAACCATCAGCCCATCCTTATTAATACATAAACAATCTCCCCTTGGGGGAGATTGGCTAAAACTGGAGCACTTTAGTGCACCTGTGCATGGTATCCAATCAGCTTCTAACTTCAGCCTGTTCAATTAAGCTTTGACAATAAAACCTGGAAGCTGATTGGTTTCACCAGATTTTGCACACTACAGTTTTAATAAATCTTCCCCCATAGTATATAAAAAATCGTAGTATACCTGTAATGGCTTAAAGTTTAGTAGAGACATGAGGACAAAAAACAACACATTTCAGAACTGTAAGTCAAGCATTTCCAAAGTGTAAACTGAAAAAACCAGGACTCATGGTCATGGCAGGCATGTCAGTTTCTCTCAATGCATTTTCTCACTATAAAAAGCTACTTTCTCAAACAAACTGGTGAAATGCTATACCTATTGTTTGTATTGTTATTATAATACTGATATTATAAAATGTAATGATATGATGTGACTAGAGATGAGCGAAGTATTCAAAAATTCGATTTGACTGATTCGGCGAATTCGTGGAAAATATTCGATTCGAGTCGAATATATTCGCTGTGAATTTAACTTAAAAAAGGGTGTTTCTAGGCTTCAGAGAGACTTAATATTAGTGCAGAACACTGTACCTTTAATTTAAATGCCCTTGGAGTCTGCTGGGGAAGAGAAATAATACTGTCAGTCAGTATGACATGCAGATGAGTGCCGTCGATCTTAGAATCACCGCACACTTCACTCATTTGGGCAGTCACGGGGCCAAAACCAGTGTTTGGAGCCACAGTGTGGCGGTGGAGGCAGCAGCAATGGGAGGCCATACAGCAACCTATGACAAAATGGAAACCAGCAGGAGTGTGAGGAGACCTCAAAGTGGCACATGGCAGAGTGGGAGCAATGGGAGGCGGTACAGGGACCCATGTCACACTGTGGACCCAGCAGCAGCGTGACCAGGCGGTACGGGGGCCCATGGCAGATTACAGGCCTGGCAGCAGCAATGGGAGGCCCGTAATCTGTCAGCACCCTATGACAAAAAATGGAACACACCAGCAGTGTGTGAGGAGACCTGAAAGTGGCACATGGCAGAGTGTGGCGATGGAAACAGCAGCAATGGGAGGCCGTATAGGGACCCATGAGAGACTCTGGACCTGGCAGCAGCATGAGGAGGCGGTATAGGGGCCCATGGCAGATTAGGGGCCTGGCAGCAGCTATAGGAGGCCCGTAATCTGCCAGCACCCTATGACAAAAAATTCAACACACCAGCAGTGTGTGAGGAGACCTGAAAGTGGCACATGGCAGAGTGTGGCGATGGAGACAGCAGCAATGGGAGGCCGTACAGGGACCCATGAGAGACTCTGGACCTGGCAGCAGCATGAGGAGGCGGTATAGGGGCCCATGGCAGATTAGGGGCCTGGCAGCAGCTATGGGAGGCCCGTAATCTGCCAGCACCCTATGTCAAAAAATTCAACACACCAGCAGTGTGAGGAGACCTGAAAGTGGCACATGGCAGAGTGTGGCGATGGAGACAGCAGCAATGGGAGGCCGTACAGGGACCCATGACAGACTCTGGACTTGGCAGCAGCATGAGGAGGCGGTATAGGGGCCCATGGCAGATTAGGGGCCTGGCAGCAGCTATGGGAGGCCCATAATCTGCCAGCACCCTATGTCAAAAAATTGAACACACCAGCAGTGTGAGGAGACCTGAAAGTGGCACATGTTTGGGGCATGATTCATGGCGGATTTAGTCAGTTGTGTCAGGAACTGGTGGTTTGAAATCCAGACTAATCCACGCCTGATTCATTTTCACAAACGTGAGTCTCTCCACACTTTGGGTGGACAGTCGTGTCCTCCGCGGAGTTACAATACCTCCTGCCGCACTAAACACGCGCTCCGATGCCACGCTACTGGCCGGGCATGACAGCCTTTCAAGGGCAAATTCAGCTAGTTGGGGCCAAAGGTCAAGTTTCGTTGCCCAGTAGTCAAGGGGATTGTCTACCTCGGTTGGCAGGGTGCTGTCCAAGTAGGCCTAAGCCTGTTGTTTGAGGTCCTGCTCCAGGTCCACCTGATGCTGCTGCTGCTGCTGCTGCGGCTGGTTATTAGTTTCCTCACTGCGCTGGTGAAGAAAGCTACTCATCATCGACTGCAGACTGAGGCAGCTGCTGCTGGTGGAGCTGCCACTGCTCCTACCACCCCACCCCTCCCCTGCTGCCATGGCAGCGTAACGCGAGCGCACAGGGCCCACAGTGTCTGAGGATGGACGTTGGCGCAGACAGGCAGAGACCAGCTGACTACATAGGTGGTTTTTATATTTCGTTATTTTGGCCTCCCTCTCAGCAGGTGTGAAAAAGGCCACCATTTTTGAACGGTAGCGAGGGTCCAACAAGGTGGACAGCCAAAAGTCATCCCTCTGTCTGATGGTTATTATTCGGCTGTCGGTACGCAAGCAAGCGAGCATGCTATGGGCCATTTGTGCCAAGGAATGCGAGGGACTCCCTGCCTCCATCTCCACAGCATACTGCCACGGTGCGTCTGGGTCCTCTGTCTCCTCCTCCTCCTCCTCTACCAGATGCTCCTGCTCCTCCACTCCTGTCCGCTGAGTGGAAAAACCACCCATTTCACTCAATAATTCCTGAGCACCAATGTCCTCCTCTACCTCCTCCTCTTCTTCCTGTCCTGCCCCCACAGGGGTCATGTGGCGTTGAGATCTGTGCGCCACGTCTACCGCACCCTGACCAGCCATTATTAACAGCATTTGTTCCAGGACGTGCAACAGAGGAATGACGTCGTTCATCCCATAGTCCTGCCGACTCACGAATAGCGTGGCCTCCTCAAAGGGCCTGAGCAAGCGCAGGTGTCACGCATGAGCTGCCAATGGCTGACATCTAAGTTACACAGGGAGTACCTTTATCCGCTTTTAACATCAGGAAATCTGTGATGGCCTTTTGCTGTTCGTAAAGGCGGTCTAACATATGTAGGGTTGAATTCCACCTTGTTGCAACGTCACAGCATGAGGAGTCGGTACGGGGCCCATGGCAGATTACGGGCCTGGCAGCAGCAATGGGAGGCCCGTAATCTGCCAGCATCCTATTTCAAAAAATTCAACACACCAGCAGTGTGTGAGGAGACCTGAATGTGGCACATGGCAGAGTGTGGCGATGTAGACAGCAGCAATGGGAGGCCGTACAGGGACCCATGACAGACTCTGGACTTGGCAGCAGCATGAGGAGGCGGTATATAGGGGCCCATGGCAGATTAGGGGCCTGGCAGCAGCTATGGGAGGCCCGTAATCTGCCAGCACCCTATGTCAAAAAATTCAACACACCAGCAGTGTGTGAGGAGATCTGAAAGTGGCACATGGCAGAGTGTGGCGATGGAGACAGCAGCAATGGGAGGCCGTACAGGGACCCATGAGAGACTCTGGACTTGGCAGCAGCATGAGGAGGCGGTATATAGGGGCCTATGGCAGATTAGGGGCCTGGCAGCAGCTATAGGAGGCCCGTAATCTGCCATCACCCTATGTCAAAAAATTCAACACACCAGCAGTGTGTGAGGAGATCTGAAAGTGGCACATGGCAGAGTGTGGCGATGGAGACAGCAGCAATGGGAGGCCGTACAGGGACCCATGACAGACTCTGGACTTGGCAGCAGCATGAGGAGGCGGTATATAGGGGCCCATGGCAGATTAGGGGCCTGGCAGCAGCTATGGGAGGCCCGTAATCTGCCAGCACCCTATGTCAAAAAAATTCAAAACACCAGCAGTGTGTGAGGAGACCTGAAAGTGGCACATGGCAGAGTGTGGCGATGGAGACAGCAGCAATGGGAGGCCGTACAGGGACCCATGAGAGACTCTGGACTTGGCAGCAGCATGAGGAGGCGGTATATAGGGGCCCATGGCAGATTAGGGGCCTGGCAGCAGCTATAGGAGGCCCGTAATCTGCCAGCACCCTATGTCAAAAAATTCAACACACCAGCAGTGTGAGGAGACCTGAAAGTGGCACATGGCAGAGTGTGGCGATGGAGACAGCAGCAATGGGAGGCCGTACAGGGACCCATGAGAGACTCTGGACCTGGCAGCAGCATGAGGAGGCGGTATATAGGGGCCTATGGCAGATTAGGAGCCTGGCAGCAGCTATAGGAGGCCCGTAATCTGCCAGCACCCTATGTCAAAAAATTCAACACACCAGCAGTGTGAAGAGACCTGAATGTGGCACATGGCAGAGTGTGGCGATGGAGACAGCAGCAATGGGAGGCCGTACAGGGACCCATGAGAGACTCTGGACCTGGCAGCAGCATGAGGAGGCGATATATAGGGGCCCATGGCAGATTAGGGGCCTGGCAGCAGCTATGGGAGGCCCGTAATCTGCCAGCACCCTATGTCAAAAAATTCAACGCACCAGCAGTGTGTGAGGAGACCTGAAAGTGGCACATGGCAGAGTGTGGCGATGGAGACAGCAGCAATGGGAGGCCGTACAGGGACCCATGACAGACTCTGGACTTGGCAGCAGCATGAGGAGGCGGTATATAGGGGCCCATGGCAGATTAGGGGCCTGGCAGCAGCTATGGGAGGCCCGTAATCTGCCAGCACCCTATGTCAAAAAATTCAACACACCAGCAGTGTGTGAGGAGACCTGAAAGTGGCACATGGCAGAGTGTGGCGATGAAGACAACAGCAATGGGAGGCCGTACAGGGACCCATGAGAGACTCTGGACTTGGCAGCAGCATGAGGAGGCGGTATATAGGGGCCTATGGCAGATTAGGGGCCTGGCAGCAGCTATAGGAGGCCCGTAATCTGCCAGCACCCTATGTCAAAAAATTCAACACACCAGCAGTGTGAGGAGACCTGAAAGTGGCACATGGCAGAGTGTGGCGATGGAGACAGCAGCAATGGGAGGCCGTACAGGGACCCATGAGAGACTCTGGACCTAGCAGCAGCATGAGGAGGCGGTATATAGGGGCCTATGGCAGATTAGGGGCCTGGCAGCAGCTATAGGAGGCCCGTAATCTGCCAGCACCCTATGTCAAAAAATTCAACACACCAGCAGTGTGAAGAGACATGAATGTGGCACATGGCAGAGTGTGGCGATGGAGACAGCAGCAATGGGAGGCCGTACAGGGACCCATGAGAGACTCTGGACCTGGCAGCAGCATGAGGAGGCGGTATATAGGGGCCCATGGCAGATCAGGGGCCTGGCAGCAGCTATGGGAGGCCCGTAATCTGCCAGCACCCTATGTCAAAAAATTCAACACACCAGCAGTGTGTGAGGAGACCTGAAAGTGGCACATGGCAGAGTGTGGCGATGGAGACAGCAGCAATGGGAGGCCGTACAGGGACCCATGACAGACTCTGGACTTGGCAGCAGCATGAGGAGGCGGTATATAGGGGCCCATGGCAGATTAGGGGCCTGGCAGCAGCTATGGGAGGCCCGTAATCTGCCAGCACCCTATGTCAAAAAATTCAACACACCAGCAGTGTGTGAGGAGACCAGAAAGTGGCACATGGCAGAGTGTGGCGATGGAGACAGCAGCAATGGGAGGCCGTACAGGGACCCATGAGAGACTCTGGACTTGGCAGCAGCATGAGGAGGCGGTATATAGGGGCCAATGGCAGATTAGGGGCCTGGCAGCAGCTATGGGAGGCCCGTAATCTGCCAGCACCCTATGTCAAAAAATTCAACACACCAGCAGTGTGTGAGGAGACCTGAAAGTGGCACATGGCAGAGTGTGGCGATGGAGACAGCAGCAATGGGAGGCCGTACAGGGACCCATGAGAGACTCTGGACCTGGCAGCAGCATGAGGAGGCGGTATATAGGGGCCAATGGCAGATTAGGGGCCTGGCAGCAGCTATGGGAGGCCCGTAATCTGCCAGCACCCTATGACAAAAAATGGAACACACCAGCAGTGTGAGGAGACCTGAAAGTGGCACATGGCAGAGTGTGGCAATGGAGACAGCAGCAATGGGAGGCCGTACAGGGACCCATGAGACACTGTGGACCTGGCAGCAGCATGAGGAGGCGGTACAGGGGCCCATGGCAGATTACGGGCCTGGCAGCAGCAATGGGAGGCCCGTAATCTGCCAGCACCCTATGTCAAAAAATTCAACACACCAGCAGTGTGTGAGGAGACCTGAAAGTGGCACATGGCAGAGTGTGGCGATGGAGACAGCAGCAATGGGAGGCCGTACAGGGACCCATGACAGACTCTGGACTTGGCAGCAGCATGAGGAGGCGGTATATAGGGGCCCATGGCAGATTAGGGGCCTGGCAGCAGCTATGGGAGGCCCGTAATCTGCCAGCACCCTATGTCAAAAAATTCAACACACCAGCAGTGTGTGAGGAGACCAGAAAGTGGCACATGGCAGAGTGTGGCGATGGAGACAGCAGCAATGGGAGGCCGTACAGGGACCCATGAGAGACTCTGGACTTGGCAGCAGCATGAGGAGGCGGTATATAGGGGCCAATGGCAGATTAGGGGCCTGGCAGCAGCTATGGGAGGCCCGTAATCTGCCAGCACCCTATGTCAAAAAATTCAACACACCAGCAGTGTGTGAGGAGACCTGAAAGTGGCACATGGCAGAGTGTGGCGATGGAGACAGCAGCAATGGGAGGCCGTACAGGGACCCATGAGAGACTCTGGACCTGGCAGCAGCATGAGGAGGCGGTATATAGGGGCCAATGGCAGATTAGGGGCCTGGCAGCAGCTATAGGAGGCCCGTAATCTGCCAGCACCCTATGTCAAAAAATTCAACACACCAGCAGTGTGTGAGGAGATCTGAAAGTGGCACATGGCAGAGTGTGGCGATGGAGACAGCAGCAATGGGAGGCCGTACAGGGACCCATGAGAGACTCTGGACCTGGCAGCAGCATGAGGAGGCGGTATATAGGGGCCCATGGCAGATTAGGGGCCTGGCAGCAGCTATGGGAGGCCCGTAATCTGCCAGCACCCTATGTCAAAAAATTCAACACACCAGCAGTGTGTGAGGAGATCTGAAAGTGGCACATGGCAGAGTGTGGCGATGGAGACAGCAGCAATGGGAGGCCGTACAGGGACCCATGAGAGACTCTGGACCTGGCAGCAGCATGAGGAGGCGGTATATAGGGGCCTATGGCAGATTAGGGGCCTGGCAGCAGCTATGGGAGGCCCGTAATCTGCCAGCACCCTATGACATAAAATAGAACACACCAGCAGTGTGTGAGGAGACCTGAAAGTGGCACATGTTTGAGGCATGATTCATGGCGGATTTAGTCAGTTGTGTCAGGAACTGGTGGTTTGAAATCCAGACTAATCCACGCCTGATTCATTTTCACAAACGTGAGTCTCTCCACACTTTGGGTGGACAGTCGTGTCCTCCGCGGAGTTACAATACCTCCTGCCGCACTAAACACGCGCTCCGATGCCACGCTACTGGCCGGGCATGACAGTCTTTCAAGGGCAAATTCAGCTAGTTGGGGCCAAAGGTCAAGTTTCGTTGCCCAGTAGTCAAGGGGATTGTCTACCTCGGTTGGCAGGGTGCTGTCCAAGTAGACCCAAGCCTGTTGTTTGAGCTCCTGCTCCAGGTCCACCTGATGCTGCTGCTGCTGCTGCGGCTGGTTAGTAGTTTCCTCACTGCGCTGGTGAAGAAAGCTACTCATCATCGACTGCAGACTGAGGCAGCCGCTGCTGGTGGAGCTGCCACTGCTCCTACCACCCCACCCCTCCCCTGCTGCCATGGCAGCGGAACGCGAGCGCACAGGGCCCACAGTGTCTGAGGATGGACGTTGGCGCATAAAGGCAGAGACCAACTGACTACATAGGTGGTTTTTATAGTACGTTATTTTGGCCTCCCTCTCAGCAGGTGTGAAAAAGGCCACCATTTTTGAACGGTAGCGAGGGTCCAACAAGGTGGACAGCCAAAAGTCATCCCTCTGTCTGATGGTTATTATTCGGCTGTCGGTACGCAAGCAACCGAGCATGCTATGGGCCATTTGTGCCACGGAATGCAAGGGACTCCCTGCCTCCATCTCCACAGCATACTGCCACGGTGCGTCTGGGTCCTCTGTCTCCTCCTCCTCCTCCTCTACCAGATGCTCCTGCTCCTCCACTCCTGTCCGCTGAGTGGAAAAACCACCCATTTCACTCAATAATTCCTGAGCACAAATGTCCTCCTCTACCTCCTCCTCTTCTTCCTGTCCTGCCCCCACAGGGGTCATGTGGCGTTGAGATCTGTGCGCCACGTCTACCGCACCCTGACCTGCCATTGTTAACAGCATTTGTTCAAGGACGTGCAACAGAGGAATGACGTCGTTCATCCCATAGTCCTGCCGACTCACGAATAGCGTGGCCTCCTCAAAGGGCCAGAGCAAGCGGCAGGTGTCACGCATGAGCTGCCAATGGCTGACATCGAAGTTACACAGGGGAGTACCTTTATCTGCTTGTAACATCAGGAAATCGGTGATGGCCTTTCGCTGCTCGTAAAGGCGGTCTAACATGTGTAGGGTTGAATTCCACCTTGTTGCAACGTCGCAGATCAGGCGATGATGTGGAATTCCGTTCTGCCGCTGCAGCTCAATGAGGGTGTGCTTTGCGGTGTAGGAATGGCTGAAATGCATGCAAAGTTTACGTGACATTTTAAGGATGTCTTGCAGTGGGATGGTGGATTTTAGGAACCGCTTGACAACCAGATTGAACACGTGAGCCATGCATGGCGCATGGCACAACCTTCCTTGACGCAGAGCAGACACCATGTTCTTTCCGTTGTCGGTCAACATGGTTCCGATTTTCAGTTTGCGCGGATACAGCCATCTGTCGATTTCTCTGTTCATTACACTGAGAAGTTCCTCCCCTGTGTGACTACGTTCGCCAAGGCATACCAGGTGCAGAACAGCGTGACACCGTTGCGCCCTGCACATGTGATATGCCGGTCGGGTAATAGGACTTGGCACGGGGGTGGCGGCTGAGGACACGGCGGAAGAAGAGGTGGTAGAGGCGGACATCTTTTGTGGACCAAGGATGTGCAAACGTGGAGGCAAAAGCGGCGTGACCTGTCCAAGTTGCTGGTGCGGCTGTGACGGCACCACGTTCACCCAGTGGGCCGTAAATGACATGTACTGTCCCTGACCGTAGTTACAGCTCCACACGTCGGCGCTGCCGTGCACTTTGGCAGAGACCGACATGCTCAAAGACTGGCCCACCATGTCTTCTACATGTGAATGCAGGGCTGGCACTGCCTTTTTGGCGAAGAAATGATGGCTTGGCACTCTCCACCGCGGCGCGGCACAAGCCATCATTTCTCGGAAAGGTGCTGAGTCCACCACTTGGAAAGGGAGGGACTGCAGCACCAGCAACTTGGACAGGAGGACGTTCAGCTTTTGCACCGTCGGGTGCGTGCAAACTGTTGTCTCTTGGAAACGGATTCCAAGAAAGACTGCTGACGGAATCCGTGAAGAGGAGTAGCAGGAGAAGGAGCATCTGAACGAGCGGAAGATGCCAACGAGCGACAACTCCCCTCAGCAGAGGTGTTGGAGCCTTGACTGGCTGATGGAGGGCGATTGACGTCGGGTGACGGAGCAAGTAACGGAGCGGGTGATGGAGCGGGGGCTGGGGCGGGCAGAACCGCCGTATCTTTATTACGGTTTTCCCAGGCCACCAAATGGCGACGCTGCATATGCTGCCGCAACGCTGTAGTCCCAACATGGGCCCCCTGGCCACGCTTGACTTTCTGGCCACATAGTCGACATACGGCTACGTTTACTTCCTCGGGCGGCTTGACGAAAAATTGCCACACCGCCGAGTAGGAAACTTTGCCCCCGATACTCCTCACTGGCTGACTGCTGCTTCCTCCGTGCACACCGGCACCACTACTGGCCGTGGTGGTAGGCTGCAGTGGAGCTGGTGCTCTACTCCGTGGCCGTTTGGCTCCACTGACACTGCTGCGACCCTGCTGCCTCCTGGGCAACCCACCGACTGTTTCGCTCGCTGCCAAGCTGCCACCCTCTTCTCCTGATGATGCGGAAGAAATTGCCTGATGACGACGAGGCTGCCAAGTGCGATCAACCTCCTCATCATCAAGTAGGGTCTCTGCCTCACTACTACCCCCTCGGCTGCGTCTGGGTCAGGAGACAGACCTGTCTCTAGACCGGCTACCGAGCCACTCTCCTCGCCACTACTTCTTCGCCTGGCTGCTGAAAAGGCGGATGTCTCCCCCCGTTCCTGACCGCCCTCTGTTAGCTCTTCCTCACTGTACAGTGGGGCTGAGCCCACAGCATGCGATACTTCGCTTGGTGAGGGAACACCAAAGGACAGGGACAGGTAGAGGACACGTGATTTCAGTGGGCTTGGTCCCAGGCCATGCCAACTAACGGTTGTGTCTGACGTACCCACCGACCGTTGGCTGTAGGTGTCAGAGGTGACCTGGGAAGAGGAAGACGACCGAGCCAACCAATCGATGACGGCAGGGTTGTCGGTGGAGACACGACCGCTGGATGACACCGGGAGCACTGGCCTCTGGCTGCGAATAGTGCTGCCTCGACCCCTTCCTCTGCTGCCACGTCTGCTCACTCCTAAAACATTGCCTCCTCTGCCACTCCTCTGCATGTTGTCTGACATACTCTTTAATTCAACGATTCTGTGTCCCTGAGTAACAATTCTGTGTCCCTGAGTAACAATTCTGTGTCTGTCCCTGAGTAACAAATCTGTGGCCCTAAGTAATGGTTCTGTGGCCCTCAGTAACAATTCTGTGTCCCTCAGTAACAATTCTGTGTCTGTCCCTGAGTAACAATTATGTGGCCCTAAGTAACGGTTCTGTGGCCCTCAGTAACAATTCTGTGTCCCTGATTAACGTTTATGTGGCCCTAAGTAACGGTTCTGTGGCCCTCAGTAACAATTCTGTGTCCCTGAGTAACAATTCTGTGTCTGTCCGAGTAACAATTCTGTGGCCCTAAGTAACAGTTCTGTGGCCCTCAGTAACAATTCTGTGTCCCTGAGTAACAATTCTGTGGCCCTAAGTAACGGTTCTGTGTCCCTGAGTAACAATTCTGTGTCCCTGAGTAACAATTCTGTGGCCCTAAGTAATGGTTCTGTGGCACTCAGTAACAATTCTGTGTCCCTGATTAACGTTTATGTGGCCCTAAGTAACGGTTCTGTGGCCCTCAGTAACAATTCTGTGTCCCTGAGTAACAATTCTGTGTCTGTCCGAGTAACAATTCTGTGGCCCTAAGTAACAGTTCTGTGGCCCTCAGTAACAATTCTGTGTCCCTGAGTAACAATTCTGTGGCCCTAAGTAACGGTTCTGTGGCCCTCAGTAACAATTCTGTGTCCCTCAGTAACAATTCTGTGTCTGTCGCTGATTAACGTTTACCTGGCCCTAAGTAACGGTTCTGTGGCCCTCAGTAACAATTCTGTGTCCCTGATTAACATTTCTGTGGCCCTAAGTAACGGTTCTGTGGCCCTCAGTAACAATTCTGTGTCCCTCAAGAAACAATTCTGTGTCTGTCCCTGAGTAACAATTCTGTGGCCCTAAGTAACGGTTCTGTGGCCCTCAGTAACAATTCAGTGTCCCTGATTAACTTTTATGTGGCCCTAAGTAACGGTTCTGTGGCCCTCAGTAACAATTCTGTGTCCCTGATTAACGTTTCTGTGGCCCTCAGTAACAATTCTGTGTCCCTCAGTAACAATTCTGTGTCTGTCCCTGAGTAACAATTCTGTGGCCCTAAGTAACGGTTCTGTGGCCCTCAGTAACAATTCTGTGTCCCTCAGTAACAATTCTGTGTCTGTCCCTGATTAACGTTTACGTGGCCCTAAGTAACGGTTCTGTGGCCCTCAGTAACAATTCTGTGTCCCTGATTAACGTTTCTGTGGCCCTAAGTAACAGTTCTGTGGCCCTCAGTAACAATTCTGTGTCCCTCAAGAAACAATTCTGTGTCTGTCCCTGAGTAACAATTCTGTGGCCCTAAGTAACGGTTCTGTGGCCCTCAGTAACAATTCTGTGTCCCTGATTAACTTTTATGTGGCCCTAAGTAACTGTTCTGTGGCCCTCAGTAACAATTCTGTGTCCCTGATTAACGTTTCTGTGGCCCTCAGTAACAATTCTGTGTCCCTCAGTAACAATTCTGTGTCTGTCCCTGAGTAACAATTCTGTGGCCCTAAGTAACGGTTCTGTGGCCCTCAGTAACAATTCTGTGTCCCTGAGTAACAATTCTGTGGCCCTAAGTAACGGTTCTGTGGCCCTCAGTAACAATTCTGTGTCCCTGAGTAACAATTCTGTGTCTGTCCGAGTAACAATTCTGTGGCCCTAAGTAATAGTTCTGTGGCCCTCAGTAACAATTCTGTGTCCCTGAGTAACAATTCTGTGGCCCTAAGTAACGGTTCTGTGGCCCTCAGTAACAATTCTGTGTCCCTGAGTAACAATTCTGTGGCCCTAAGTAACGGTTGTGGCCCTCAGTAACAATTCTGTGTCCCTCAGTAACAATTCTGTGTCTGTCCCTGAGTAACAATTATGTGGCCCTAAGTAACGGTTATGTGGCCCTCAGTAACAATTCTGTGTCCCTGAGTAACGTTTCTGTGGCCCTAAGTAACGGTTCTGTGGCCCTCAGTAACAATTCTGTGTCCCTGAGTAACAATTCTGTGTCTGTCCCTGAGTAACAATTCTGTGGCCCTAAGTAACGGTTCTGTGGCCCTCAGTAACAATTCTGTGTCCCTGAGTAACGTTTCTGTGGCCCTAAGTAACAATTCTGTGGCCCTCAGTAACAATTCTGTGTCTGTCCCTGAGTAACAATTCTGTGGCCCTAACTAACGTTTCTGTGGCCCTAAGTAACAGTTCTGTGGCCCTCAGTAACAATTCTGTGTCCCTGAGTAACGTTTCTGTGGCCCTAAGTAACAATTCTGTGGCCCTCAGTAACAATTCTGTGTCTGTCCCTGAGTAACAATTCTGTGGCCCTAACTAACGTTTCTGTGGCCCTAAGTAACAGTTCTGTGGCCCTCAGTAACAATTCTGTGTCTGTCCCTGAGTAACAATTCTGTGGCCCTAACTAACGTTTCTGTGGCCCTAAGTAACAATTCTCTGGCACTCAGTAACAATTCTGTGTCTGTCCCTGAGTAACAATTCTGTGGCCCTAATAACGTTTCTGTGGCCCTAAGTAACAGTTCTGTGGCCCTCAGTAACAATTCTGTGTCCCTGAGTAACGTTTCTGTGGCCCTAAGTAACAATTCTGTGGCCCTCAGTAACAATTCTGTGTCTGTCCCTGAGTAACAATTCTGTGGCCCTAACTAACGTTTCTGTGGCCCTAAGTAACAGTTCTGTGGCCCTCAGTAACAATTCTGTGTCTGTCCCTGAGTAACAATTCTGTGGCCCTAACTAACGTTTCTGTGGCCCTAAGTAACAGTTCTGTGGCCCTCAGTAACAATTCTGTGCCTGTCCCTGAGTAACAATTCTGTGGCCCTAACTAACGTTTCTGTGGCCCTAAGTAACAATTCTCTGGCACTCAGTAACAATTCTGTCTGTCCCTGAGTAACAATTCTGTGGCCCTAATAACGTTTCTGTGGCCCTAAGTAACAATTCTCTGGCACTCAGTAACAATTCTGTCTGTCCCTGAGTAACAATTCTGTGGCCCTAACTAGCGTTTCTTTGGCCCTAAGTAACGATTCTGTGGCCCTCATTAACAATTCTGTGTCCCTGAGTAATGCTTCTCTGTCCCTAAGTAACGTTTCTCTGTCTCCAAGTAACGTTTCTGTGGCCCTAACTCTGTCCCTAATACAGAGCGGTCTGCCTCTCTTGAATGACTGGAGGCAAATGAAGAATTCTAAAATGGCCGCTATTTATAGCTCGACCATTACACAGTGCTGGCTGGCTGGCTGCTGATTGGCTAATGCGATCACATGTCATTAAGGAATGCATTATGGGTCAGCGCGCCTTGTCTGCGCGCCTTCCCAGACATCCCCGCTCCGTCGCCGCACATGTCCGCCGCCATTTTAGGAAAAATTTCGATTTTCCAATATTCGACTCGAATTCCACTTCGCCTACTTCGATTCGCTCATCTCTAGATGTGACCATAGAACTCTTTTAACCCCCTGGCGGTATTCCCGAGTGTAGCTCGGGGTAGAATTTCTATACCAAGAACGGTAACCCCGAGCTACACTCGGGCTTACCATGCAGCGTTCTCTGGAGGTCCCTGCAGCACTTACCTTGTCCTTCGCTCCCACGATGGGTCCCCTGCAGCGTCCCCGGCCATCTCCTCCGGCGGATGCCGGCATCTGGCTTCCGTGTTCCGGTCCCTGTGACGTCGGAACGTTCGGGCAGCGGAACTGGCGGGAAATTTTAAATTTTTAAAAAATGGCATTTTTGCTGTCATTGCTTTTTCACTGCATTTCACATACATTTTGTCCCTACTGCTTTGTCCGGCGCCCTGCCTGCATTTTGACTGTTCTTTCTGCCTGGAAACTTAGAAAAGTCCATGGCGGCCAAAAAGCGTCCCTTTAGGTCAAAAGCGGTTTTAGAACAGTGATAGTAAATCAGAACCACTTGCAGAATTGAGTGATAATGATTTGTGGGGAAATTCGTCATCAGACACTGAAAACGATTTTGCGACTTTGCTCAGCGATGTGCGAATTTGCCTCTGTATTTCAAATTTCAGTGTTTTTGGTTTGATTATATTATTGAATTAAATTTATTATTATTATATTATTATTTTTTATGATTATTTATTAAATTATAATTTATGATTTTGTGGTTCAAATTTTATCATACAAGGGATGTTTACTAGACTCTTGTTCGGACAGATTTCAGTGAGTTATTCCTAAAAATTACAGCCTACAATAAAAAACTACATATTTCCATGCAAAAAAATGGTACCGCTTTCAGCACCAAAAATCGGAAAGAATCATACCGCCAGGGAGGTTAAGAAGATATAAACCCTCACTGTAAAATGTCTTTTCACCTTTATGTATACATAACTGATTATTATTGTAATATTTTTAGTAGCATTTGTTGTGAGAAAGAAGTATTTCTCTTTGCTTAATCACTCCTTGCAGCACTTCCTCAAAATTGTAGTTATGGAAGGCACACTGTACAAATAACTAAGTTTGAAGTTTCATGTGTCGGGACTATATGTCCCATGGTCAGTTGCACCTTGTCCCAAATGTTGTTCTCAGAGATCATCTGTTGGTCCTTCCTCCCACAGCTCAATCAGTAGAGGACCAGCAAACGAAGCTGAAGTACTGTACTTACAGTATACATCGTTGTGTTGCGGTAGTGGTTTGGGAACTTTTTGTCTCGTTTCCTGTAAATAAACTGGGTTGAGCTGAGCGTTGTCCAGCCATTCACAGGAAGTCTTGTATTTTATCAATGAATACAAGGCTTCCTCTGTATGTCTGGGGTGAAGAGCATGGTGTCATCCTCCCACCTGTCCATCACAGCCAATCAAACAAAGCCTTGCATTAATTCATCAAAATACAAGGCTTCCTGTGAATGTCTGAGCAGTGCTCGGCCTAACTCGATTTTTGTTTCGGCAATAAATGGGAAAATGTGATCACTGACATTAGCAAAGGAAATAGTTTATTTATGCCAGCTTGGCCAAAACAAACTATTTAAATGGATAGCAAACCTGGATTTAGGCTTCAAATCACATCAAAAGCCTTTTTTTTTAGTTTTGGATAGGGTATGAAACAATTCAATTTCTTGTAGGATTTTTTTTCTCTCTGTGTCCAATTGGAGATATTTCCCCTCCTTCTTTATGGGTTAGACCACAAAAAGTAAGAGGACACCACTTCAGAGTGAAGGAAATCCCCTCTTAGACAGCTGTCAGTACCTGTGGTAGTGAGCCCTTGTAGATAATCAACTTAGGGTTCCCCAGGGTGCGGAGTCAAAGCCCAGGCTGCTTCCTCACCAGAGCCCCTGATGGTGGGGATGGACTTGCAGCAAGCTGGGACCAGATCGCGGCCGCCAGGTACGCCCAGCTGAGGATAAGGAGGCCACTCACAGGAGCAGAGTACAATAGGGGGAGACAAACGGAAATCCAATAGACTAGCCGAGGTCAGGACGGGTGGAAAATAAGCACAGTCAGAGAATGAAGCCGGGGTCGGTACACAAGTAGTCAATGCAGGATACAGGCAATAGCAACACACAGGAGCTCCGACAACTAGGAAGTTGCTCAGGCAAAGTGGCCTAGACTGAGCATGTCTTATATAGACAAGGAGGAGGGCCAGGAAGTGATGGAAGGGAAGGAAATAAAACCCAGAGGACAGCAGATGACGCCCATAGGTGAGCACAAACACATGAGAAGGGATCAGGAACAGCACTACAGCAAGGAGGTAAGAACACAAACAAGAAACTGCAGGCTAACTTGCGACAGTCACCAAAAACACATGCCAAAACTTCTCTTTCCTACTCTGTCCAAAGCTGAAGCAAACAGTTACCTTTAGAAGCACTTTAAACAATGACTGTACATCCGTAAAAATTTGTTAATATTTGTTCTAATTCTTTCTTTCCTGTAGTCAAGTCCGTTGACACCTCTGTGACTGTTGACCTAAGAATCACCAACATAGAGTATACAGACAATCTGAAAGACCCCACAACAGAAGAATATAAGGATTTTGAGGCTCAGTTTAAAACAGAGGTGAGTGATCAGAAGGTTTTTTTTTAAATCTGGCTGGCATAATTTATCTTAGAATTAACATCACATATAATGAATTACCTGTCACATCTCTCCATGCAGATGAGATCAGTCTATTCCAGTGTCCCTGGATACAAAGATGTGAACATTACAGAAATCAAGTAAGTTTATCAAAAGCATGGATATTTAATTGTGTCCAGGCTTATGAAATAAATAACCTTCCATATTCTTAAGGAGCTTTTGAAACAAGCCATCACTGATCTCTGTAGCTGCTGTCGCTGTTATGTAATTCATCCCCAAATTTTAAAGCAGAGATCTCTAAGTTTTTCTTTCACCTTTTCTCAGCTTCCTTCATTGGCTGCATTCACACTGTGTAGTGTGCGAATGTGTGCAAAAAATGTGCTTCTCGCTTGGCACGCCAAACATGGGAAGCGAGACACACAGAGACAAAATGTGCAACAAACATGGAAAAACACACAGAATAGAATAAACAAGACACTAAAGGAATAGAATAGAAAATACTATTGTAGAAAAGAATAGAATAAAGTAGAATAGAATAGAAAAGAATAGAATAAAATAAAATGAATAAATAGATTAGACTAGAATGTTTATAGTTGTCTTCTGAAATTCGAATTGTAAATTTGAATTTTGAATCAGTTTGAAAATAACAAACATACTTCAAGATACGACCGTTCCTAACCTCGGAAACCACTAAACAACTCATTCACTCCCTTATTATATCACGCCTCGACTATTGTAACTCCCTCCTCACTGGCCTACCTCATCGCAGGCTATCCCCACTTCAGTCCATCATCAATGCTGCTGCCAGACTCATTCACTTTACTAGCCGCTCTGTATCTGCCATCCCTCTCTGCCAATCCCTCCACTGGCCTCCACTCAGTGTCCTCCACACCTCTCTGCCAATCCCTCCACTGGCTTCCAATTGCCCAGCGGATAAAATTCAAAACACTAATACTGACGTATAAAGCCGTTCATAACTCTGCCCCAAATTACGTCACCGATCTTGTCTCTAAATATCACCCAAACCGTACTCTCCGCTCCTCGCAAGACTTCCTACTCTCTAGCTCCCATGTCTCCTCCTCCCATGCTCATCTCCAGGACTTCTCCAGGACTTCCCCCATCCTCTGGAACTCCCTACCGCAAGCTATCAGGCTTTAGGCGCACTCTGAAAACCTATCTCTTCAGGGAAGCCTATCCTGCCCCCAGCTAATACTGGAATCCACTGCTCCTCCTACCACTCCATCCCCCACAGCTAATTACCTCTTGTACCACTATCCCCTCCCTCTTAGATTGTAAGCTCCAAGGAGCAGAGCCCTCTAATCCCTCTTGTATTGAACTGTATTGTTACTGTACTGTGTCCCTCCATAATGTAAAGCGTTGAGCAAACTGTTGGCGCTATATAAGTCCTGTGTAATAATAATAATAATACTAAACAAATCCGAATGTACAAAATGAATTCCAGAAACAAATCATTCTAACATAACAAATATTATGAAAAAAAAAGTATTAACCTAACAAACAAATTTGAAATGAAACTAATTTTTCTGTTGTACACATCTCTAAATTTTAACCAGCAGTTTTTAGATAATTTCACGTTATTCTGGTGTGGGCCTTGTGGAGGTGTACTTCAGCCTGATGGAGCATGGTGTAGATGGAGCATGGTGTAGATGGAGCATGGTGTAGATGCAGCATGGTGTAGATGGAGCATGCTGTAGATGGAGCATGGTGTAGATGCAGCATGGTGTAGATGGAGCATGCTGTAGATGGAGCATGGTGTAGATGGAGCATGGTGTAGATGGAGCATGGTTTAGATGGAGCATAGTGTAGATGGAGCATGGTGTAGATGGAGCATGGTGTAGATGGAGCATGGTGTAGATGAAGCATGGTGTAAGGACATCATTTTGAAGACATCAAGAAGATGCTTGAAAAGGCTTTGCCACTGCCTGGTATACATTGGAGGGCTCTATTTGTTGTTTCTTTTGATGAGGAATATTTTTAGTGGTCCCTCTCTGCTCAAAAACAATGGAGATCTCCAAAACCCATTCAAGTGAAACTTTAGGGTTTGCAGTTTGGACCCTATCCAATCTTGGTAACCCCAGGTATAGCTGATTGATGGGTCAATACTAGAACCTACTCTTAGAGCTCCATGTACACTGCAGCTGATAAACTCACGTTTAGGAGCTTTTCTGCGTTTTTTTCAGCAGCCCTGAACTCTCCCTATTGTTCTCCTATGTGTCCATGTACACATCTTCGTTTACAGTAGTTTACAGGCAGTTGAGTTTACAATCGTTTTTTTGAAAGCACAAAACTTGTGTTCAGGAGTAGATTTGATCAGCGTTCAAACGCCAAACGCTTGTAAACGTGACTAACCGCGTTTATAAGCGTTTGCGTTTGGAATATTTTTGTTATCTCTTCCATTTCCAGATGCTGTCCAGAGCCTTTTTTCATCAAGAAAAATGCATGCAAAGTGTTTTCCCGGTACTCTCATGGATCCGGTACACCATACTTTGAGGTTTCTCATGAAAGAAAATATATTAGACACTGCTGCAATAATTTCTGCACAGAAATGAGCCGGAACACATCCAAACACCACAAAAAAAAGACAGCTAATCTCAACACATACTGCTCTCTCTGCTTCTGCTCTCTCTATTTCTCTCAAAATGTCTGAAATAGTTAATTTTTTACTGTTTTTCTGTGCATTCTGGGCATTTTGGAAGGTCTCCTGAGGTTATCTTTAACCCCTTTACGCCAGCCGCATACAAATGTGCGGCCTCCCTGCGTCTGGGCCTAGTCGCCGAGCGGCCGCACATTTGCGTACAATATACAAAATACATATGTGCTAAGAGCGCGCGCCCTGCGCGTTCCCAGCACACGTGTCCGGTACTCACGGAAAGGTCCCGGTCTCCTCTTTCGATTGGGACCTTTCCCGATCATGTGACCGTCATGATGACGCGTCTGGGCCTAGACACCGAGCAGCCACAGATTTGCGTTCAATATACAAAATACATATGTGCTGAGAGCGTGCGCCCTGCGCGCTCCCAGCACACGTCCGGTACTCACGGAAAGGTCCCGGTCTCCTCTTTCGATTGGGACCTTTCCCGATCATGTGACCGCCATGATGACGTGTCTGGGCCTAGACACCAAGCGGCCGCTCATTTGCGTTCATTATACAAAATATATACGTGCTGAGAGCGCGCGCCCTGCACGCTCCCAGCACACACGTCCGGTACTCACGGAAAGGTCACGGTCTCCTCTTTTGATCAGGACCTTTCCTGATCATGTGACCGCTGTGACGATGCATCACGGCAGTCACATGATCCCTAAACCCCGCCCGTCCCGCCTCCCGGATTCTGAAACTCTTAAAGGGCCAGGAGGCGCCGGTGTGAAGGGGTTAAAAACCAGCTTCTAAACGCAAATGCTCATAAATGCGCATAAACGCGGTATGCAAAAGCGGCTAAACAGACGTTTTTTAACCTACGTTTTCCAGCAATCAGTTTCCATTGTTCAGATTGTCCCGTGTACATGGAGCCTAACGATGGCTGTACACACAATTAATGGTCTATGTCTTTTCCACTCAATCTCTTCTGACACAAATGGTTGATCTATAGTCGACAACCCATTCCATCGATATGACACATACGGGGAAGTAGATTTAAATCAATTGTTAAGATATGATCATAATTAAGGATTGTAAGTTATCCTTCTCTGTTTCCACCAATGTATTCATGAACAAAGTATCTCAATAAATAATCAATCATTTTCCTCCCTGACCAATCAACTCAGTTTGATCAAATCCAACCTAGATGGAGTGGAAATTGTTTGGAAGGGAAGTTATAGTTTTTCAATAGTTTGCAGATTTGAACAGATATTAATTTTGAAGCGTGTGTGGCCACCATTATGTTTGGCCTTTCCATTTTGAAAACCAAAATAAAAATTGGTTGAAATTTTTTTCCGTACCCAGCAATATTCTGTGTTCTTTATCTGTGGCAGGATGGGCAGTGTTATTGTGAATCATGAAGTGATTGTGGAGATAGAATACCGAACAGATGTGGCTGTAGAGGATCAGTACCAGGAGATATTCCAGGATATCAAGGTGAAGGTGGAAACAGCGAAGGTGGAGCAGAACTGCACAGAAAGTGGTATGTTTGCCGATTCCTTTAACCTTAAAATAATTTGTAATAATGTAACTGTTCTCACTTTACTTTCTAGAGCGCAGACTGTTTTGGTTTTTGATACACTTTAATGCCTACCAGCAGGGGTGGACTGACAACTCATGGGGCCCTCGGGCAATAGGGAATCATGGGGCCCCTGTGTCCTTGTCCAAACTCAAAAAAGCCTATGAAAAAGGTACCAGGGGCATCTCATGGGGCCCCCTACTGACCCCGGGCCCTTGGGCAGTCCAAATGGTCATTCCGCCCCTGCCTTCCAGACACTTTTACGCCCTTCCTACCCAGGATATATTTCAGCTTTCAGCGCCGCTGCATTTGAATGACAATTGCGCGGTCATGTAACACTGCACCCAAACTAAATTTGTATCATTTTTTTGAGACAAATAGAGTTTTCTTTTGGCAGTATTTAATCACCACTGGGGTTTTTATTTGTTGCTAAACAAACAAAAAAAAAGCCACTCTATGCCATAATTATGTGCCAATGCCATAATGTAAATTTCTTCAACAGTCTGCGGGTTCCCAACCCCGGCATCCTAACTGTGGGCAGTTGGTTGTGCTGCTTGTTGCTTCACATCCAGCTACTCACTGCACATGTGCGAGCCAGGTTGTGCTTTGTGAATGGTCCCACAGTCTTCTGAGACCTGTGACATGTCCCAGAAGACTGTGGGGAAGGAGGGGGAGAGGAGATCGTCTAGGCGATCCGAGCAGACGTGGGAGTGGGTATCTGTCAAAACTAGGTACCCGCCCTACCCCCCCAAAATGACATGCCAAATTAGGCAGAGGAGGGCAGAGGACGATGTAAAGCAGAACTTCCACTTTTGGGTGAATCTCCGCTTTAAAATATAGCATGTCTACAGCACTATGAGACTGGAGCTGACGAGTGCTTTAAGGGCTCCAAAACCCTGTGTGACATTTATTTATTTATTTCAGGTACTTATATAGCGCCGTCAATTTACACAGCGCTTTACATATATATTGTACATTCACATCAGTCCCTAACCCTCAAGGGGTGTACAATCTAAGGTCTCTAACTTACATTCATACATACACATACTAGGGACAATTTAGACAGGAGCCAATTAACCTACCAGCATGTCTTTGGAGTGTGGGAGGAAACCGGAGTACCCAGAGGAAACCCACGCAGGCACAGGGAGAACATGCAAACTCCAGGCAGGTGGTGCCGTGTTTGGGATTCGAGCCAATGACCCTGGTACTGCTAGCGGAAGGGCTAACCATTTACTCACTTGGTAAAAACCCTGGATATGCTTGCTGAATATCATGTTTTTTAGAGTAGTATTTCCAAATTAACCACTTCCCGTCCGGCCCATGTATATAATCGGCTGGACGGGAGCAGTGCAGGGGCGGGTGTCCGTTTATAAACAGCCTCCCCGCCCCCTGCTTGTGTGCGCTCCCTAATGCCCCATACACACAATAAGAAAATTGTACGAAAATTTTGTGTGGAACCACTGATTGAACGATTTTCTCTGCATTGATGAGCAGGATGTTTTAACCGACAACGATAATGTGAACGAAAAAATCCATTGTCATTTCGCATCGGAACGACCAGTTTTCTATGCGGTAGTATGACGGTCATACAAAAAAAACCTATTAAACGCTATCACGCATGAGCGGAAACAGAAGATGACTCGGATGTTTATGTCCAAGGAATCTTCGTAAAGACGAATGAAAAATCCAAATGTTAAAAGTAAATTGGCCTAATGAGATAATGAAACCAGAAATTGCATATTATATGTAATGGAACCGACCCCAGACTGCGCTTGGGTGCTTCCGTTAGAATACGGCTTCCCCGTCCGAACACCGATAACAGACACCGCAGCCGACCATACAAGACTAGACAACACCAATCTTGAAGTAATCCAGAAGGTAGACTAGTTTATTTGAACAGAGATACAAGATATATACACTCAGGCGACAATCCCCCCTCCCTGCATAATGACACAGGGCGGGGCAATCTACATTTAGTAACAAGAGACAGACAGGTATTCAAACTTCACACCAGCAGACAGTCCCATCAGGAGGGAGGGCTGCTGGAGACACCCTCCCACTAAGCTAATACACATAAACACATACATCCCATAATAGTTTGCTCCCAAGCCAGACAAACAATAGAACAATGGGATGCAGCCATATAACACCAAACAATCCACAACCGCCACCCCACCTATCTCCTAGACAATATTAGGACAGATCACCCTGTACCCCTAACAGGCACAGGGTGACTTACACATAAGAGGGATATGGGGAGCTGAGACAGGGGTCTCCCCACCTCTCCAAAGTGAGCTGGGGTCTATGGGCCCCCCCACCAAAGTCATTCCCGTCACATTATATTTTATGTGTCACTATTTATGTGTATAGGTAATGTAATAAACGATATTATACTCATTGCTGGTCATTGTTGTGTATATCGCTCGTTCTGGCTGGAAGGGCGTGGCTACAAGGTCACACGCACACCGCATCACTTCCACTTGTATGGAAGACGTCAACACTATGTATTGCCCAACAAACGATTTTTTTAGATTGGTTAATGTGGGTCACAATTTCGACCAACGAACAAACGCCTCTCGGTCGTCAGATGACCGATCGGTCGATTTTCTAATCGTGTATTCTCACCTATAGGCTGTGTAGCAGAGGCAACAGAGTAGTAGATTGGTTGCACTTTCATCCAGATGACTCCATTTTAACTTTCACATATCTGTTGATATCAGAGTAATAATTTAAGCAGATACATAGTTCTCTGTTCCACCAAACTCAATTTTCTTTTCCGTACAGCTTCTACTTGTCTGGTTTTTGATGAAAAATACGGGAATGTCACACAAAACGAGGTTCCTAAACCCCAAGGTAATTCATTCTTTTCTTAAGTGGATAAAATGTCTTTTCAATCATACAGGGTGCCAGATAAAGTTTTACATTTTTTATTTGTTCCTAGTCTGTAGTATTATTGAAGATGGATATAAAGCGTTCTACATAGAAACAATCACTTCTGATGGACTGACCTGTATGTCATTTTGTGATCCGGCCTATGCAAAGTATAAGTCCTGTAATGAAGGAAGATGTACGATTCAGAAAGATGTTGGTCCTCAGTGCTTGTAAGTGGGATGGCCTCAAATTTTATGTTAAAGGAACGTAGAGTGGTTTTGTATTTGTTCTCCTCATTGATGACGTCAGTGTTTCTCAACCTTCTTTCAGTCAAGGCACCCTTTAAACTTATAGACAGTCCCGAGGCACCCCTTAAAATTATGGACAGTCCTGAGACACCCCTTAAACTTATGGACAGTCCCGAGGCACCCCTTAAAATTATGGACAGTCTCGAGGCACCCCTTAAAACTATGGACAGTCCCGAGGCACCCCTTAAAATTATGGACAGTCCCGAGGCATCCCTTAAAATAATGGACAGTCCCGAGGCACCCCTTAAACTTATGGACAGTCCCGAGGCACCCCTTAAACTTATGGACAGTCCCGAGGCACCCCTTAAAATTATGGACAGTCCCGAGGCACCCCTTAAACTTATGGACAGACCCGAGACACACCTTAAAATTATGGACAGTCCCGAGGCACCCCATTCTAAAATGGGGTGCCTCAAGACTGTCCATAATTTTAAAAGGGCACCCCATTCTAAAATGTCAAAAACTATTCTAATAGCAACATCCACACATGTAGGACACCCAACATTAGAGGTATTTATTCTTCCAAAGCAAATACACACTTTCGCAAACTTGTACTTTTTTTTTCTTTTTAATTAATATTTTATTGCATTTTTTTCATTTCTATTCCATTCCAATATAAAAATTTAATGTCACTTATTCAAATATTTTCACCCACAATACAACATACAAAATTACAAATACAAAACCTTCCCCCTCCCAATCCATAATCCTAATTAAAAGGTATGCGCTAATAACAAACTTATACAAAGGTGTATATCATCATCCAAAAAACATTAGTGTTTTAAATAAATAATTATAGTGTCCAAACATAAATTAGTGTCCAAAAAATATATATATATCTTCAGTGACTTGAACCAATTGTGAAAAATCCACCACCAAAGGAGATTAAATGAACTCCCCAGAGCTAATGGCTGGTCAGATTATAAACCAGCCTCCCAATCCATACCTTCCCCTCCCCTTCCCTCCTCCTCCCTTCCACTCAGCACCAATCATCTTCTTTTTCATCTTCTTTTTTTTTTTTGAAGTCCTAGGGTTTTCTATATACTTTCATTTAATTTAACCTTCCTAAACTCCTCCCACTTCTTCCACTTCTCACGAAAACCTTCCATTTTATCTTCATCTAAATGGTATAATTCCTCCATTTTATATATCTGATCTACTCTCTTAATCCAATCTATTATATTTGGTACTCCCTTTTCCATCCAGATTTTGGAATCAGACTTTTTGCTGCGTTCATGTACTGCAATAACCCAGAATGTCTATATTTTTCTACTGTTAGCTCTGTTGCATGTAAAAGACATATCCCTGTGTCCAGGGGTGTATTTAGGTTTTGTGCTGCCCTAGGCAACACAAAAATTGGCTCCCCATCCCCCCCCCCACGGAGAGATTCTGACACCGACCAACACCTCCCTCCCCCACGAAGAGAGCCTGACATTGACCAACAACACCCCACCCCCCACCCACATTGGAGAGAGCCTTCCACTACCACTGCCCCCCATACACTGGCACCCCCCACCCGGGGAAGAGATAAGACACTCACCTTCACAGCTCCGTAAATCCCCGGGAACAAGAGTCAGGCTCTGTATACACCATCAAGCAGCCCGCAGCCTCTCTCAGATCCCACCTGGTCCCCGTGCTGCGCGTGTTCCTTCTTCCATCCCTTCTTTTGGGGGCGGTGCTGCCCCACTGAAACATTCTGCTGCCCCCCTGAAAAATGCCGCCCTAGGCAAATGCCTTGTTTGCCTTGTGGTAAATACACCCCTGCCTGGGTCCCGCACACTGGTACTGACTAGTATTCCAATGTTTCTCCTCTCCCTCAGTTTTTCTCTATCACTGAGCTAATGTGACCCCAGCACTGATGTAGAGGGGCAGGAGGGGGTCAAACTAGGATGCTGTGCAGGCAGCTGACATCCTCCTTATCAACTGATGATGTCATTGGTTGTCAGGATGCCGGTGGCTACAAGGTCGTAATGGTGCACAATGAAAGCCCGGGGCTTTGTGTAACTAAAAGGCTGGCTTGTTCCACCCGCGGGCTTGTATACACATTTTGGGCAAATTTTAGACATTTTGCCAAGGCACCCCTGAAGAAACCTCAAGGCACCCCAGGGTCACTGGGCACCCTGGTTGAGAAAGGCTGTATTACGTCAAGAACCAGAAAGATACAAAATGTTATATTTTTCCTATTGAGGTTTCAATCAGAGAGGACCATCCAGATAGGTAGCTACTTTTATTGTGCTGTCTGTTTGCCAAACCTATTGTAAAGCAATTGAAAAACCCTATTGTAAAATAACCTACTGTGCAAATGTGTTAAGTACTTGTGGAAAATTGCTATAAAATGAGAATGTTTTATTTTAACAATGTCCAAAGTGCATTTGCACACAGTTAAGGATTTTGAGGGCATATTGGCAAGTGTATGAATATACAATTATAGCAAATGGTTGATAACAAGCAACATGACAACAAGCGAGGTAAAATACAGTCATCAAATCTACAGAATCAGTTGTGTAGGAGGAATGAAACAGGGTGCTTCCATACACTATACAATTTTCTGTCCAATTTCTGTCCAATTTCTGCCCAATGTCCTTTAGATCTACCTTCACCTATGTAGTGCAAGGGCCTGCCTAACTGGATACAATTGAAAGTGTTGTTTAGGCTTGACTTCATATTATATGGTTTTTGGTAAATCTAAAGCAAAATTCTCAAGAAAACTGTATAATGTATAGTCAGCCTTATGCAGGCCATACATTGATCAAAATTCAAAAGATTTTTTTTTCTAAATCCTGTGGCCAGGATTTTCGTGAGGCCATCAAAATTGGGTGATCAGGCATGTTGGAAATTTTTTGAAAAACCAAATTAATTTCTAATCAATGATGGGAGAATTGTGTGCGAAATATAATAAGAAAAAGAAATGATCATGAGTTGTGACCTGGAAAGAAAAGAAGATTCTTGGCCACAAAAATTAATTTCATGCTCCCAACTTTGTGGGAAGAGTTTGGGGATGGCCCCTTCCTGTTCCAACATGACTGCGCACCAGTGCACAAAGCAAGGTCCATAAAGACTTGGATGAGCCAGTTTGGGGTGGAGGAACTTGACTGGCCTGCACAGAGTCCTGACCTGAACCCCATAGAACACCTTTGGGATGAATTAGAGCAGAGACTGTGAGCCAGGCCTCCTCCCCCGACATCAGTACCTGACCTCACAAATGCACTTCTGGAAGAATGGTCAAATCTTCCCATAGACACCCTCCTAAACCTTGTGGACGGCCTTCCCAGAAGAGTTGAAGCTGTTATAGCTGCAAAGGGCGGGGCCAACTCAATATTGAACCCTACGGACTAAGACTGGGGGGCCATTAAAGTACATGTGTATGTAAAGGCAGGCATCCCAATACTTTTGGCAGTCTGGTGTACTTTGGAGAGTCAACTGATTTTCAGTAAAATGTTTTAGTTTGGAGGACTTTTATGTTTCCTTTACATTGCACTAAAAAAAATAAATAAATAAATATTAAAAAAGAAAAGAAAAAATACCTAGATCATGGTGTGACCTAGTTCAGTGCTAGGGATAGTGTTTGGGTCAAGGTCAGGGTCAAAGTTCAGAATTTAAAAAAATGGTATCAGTGTATTTTATATAAAAAAAAGACAAAAACAAAATGCACACTATTGTTTCTGGGCTGTACTCTGGGTACAAACAACAAATAACACACACATATATGGTATCGCTGCGATCGTCAAGAGCTGGGGAATTTATTTTTGGCTTTTCTTTGGTGGTAGATTATGGTGGTAACACAAAACACACAGCTAAATAAAAAAATATATATTTTTTTTTACTATTTGGGTGCCAGTTTTCCTTTGATAATAAAAAAAAATCAGGACCATTACCATTTACGACCAAATGAAACCCAATTTGTCCTGAAAAAAATGCGGTATAATCCACATGGATGTACAAAGTAGTTGTGATGATATGGACGGTTTTACTAACACATGTCAACGTTGCAAAATTATGCTTAGGCATTTACATGTGTTTTACCCTCAGGTGTGAAGGGGCTAAACAAATTTGTGTCTTTTTCTAAATGTTTCCTTTATATAGTTGACATTTAAAAATGCGATGGCTATAAAATACCACCAAAGGAAACCTCTGTCTGTCTCAAAGAATTATATAAAATTTATTTGGCACAATGTTGATTGACCAAATAATTGTCCAGCAAACTATCAGAAAACCTGAAAAATTGTGTATTAATGGAAGGGGTGAAACATGCTGTTCCTGGGTGGATAATGTATGATTTCTTCACACAGGTGTCCAAGGACAGACATCAACATATACACAGGTCCAAGCTGCACAGGAAAAATATCAAAAGCTGGTGTGTATGGAGGGGTGGGAGCTGCCCTTGCTGTCCTTTTCATTGTTATTATCACAATATCATTTTACCTGGTCAAAGAAAAGAAGAAGAATGGGTGAGTACCGTGCAAAAAGTTGTGGACTGACATTTTTATGGCAATGGTGACCAATTTAATTGATATAGAAGCCCCCAGAGCAGCCAATGCCATTGCCAAAGGGTTTACATAAATTCTGAGTGTATGTATTGCTACAGTGAACGGTTAGATACTGGAGACATACTACAGGAGATGGTCAGAGACTGAAGACATACTACAAGAGATGGTCAGAGACTGCAGACATACTACAGAAGATGGTCAGAGACTTCAGACATGCTACAAGAGATGGTCAGAGACTGCAGACATGCTACAGGAGATAGTAAGGAACTGCATACATGCTATAGGAGATTGTCAGGGACTAGAGACATAGTACAGGAGATAATCAGAGACTGCAGACATACTATGGGAAATAGTCAGAGACTGGAGACATACTATGGGAGATGGTCAGAGACTGCAGACATACTATGGGGGATGGTCAGAGACTGCAGACATACTATGGGGGATGGTCAGAGACTGCAGACATACTATGGGGGATAGTCAGAGACTGCAGACATACTATGGGGGATGGTCAGAGACTGCAGACATACTATGGGGGATGGTCAGAGACTGCAGACATACTATGGGGGGTGGTCATAGATTGCAGACATACTATGGGGGATGGTCATAGACTGCAGACATACTATGGGGGATGGTCATAGACTGCAGACATGATGCAGGAGATGGTCAGAAACTGCAAACACACTATGGGAGATGGTCAGAGACTGCAGACATACTATGGGAGCTTATTATTATTATTATATAGTATTTATATAGCGCCAGAAAGGTTTGCTCAGCGCTTTACAATATAGTGGGGGACAGAACATGAGACAATACAGTAACAAAACAATACACGAGGGGTTAGAGGGCCCTGCTCTTTCAAGCTTACAATCTAGAAGGGAGGGGATAGTGGTACAGGAGGAAGTGGCTCTGGGGGATGGAGTGGTAGGAGTGGAGGAGATCGGCTGTTAGGTGAGGGTGGGGTAGGCTTCCCTGAAGAGATGGGTTTTCAGGGTGCGCCTAAAGGTGAGAGGGAGATGGTCAGAGACTGCAGACATACTATGGGGGATGGTCAGAGACTGCAGACATGATGCAGGAGATGGTCAGAGACTGCAGACATGATGCAGGAGATGGTCAGAGACTGCAGACATACTATGGGGGATGGTCAGAGACTGCAGACATACTATGGGGGGTGGTCAGAGACTGCAGACATGATGCAGGAGATGGTCAGAGACTGCAGACATACTATGGGGGATGGTCAGAGACTGCAGACATACTATGGGGGATGGTCAGAGACTGCAGACATGATACAGGAGATGTTCAGAAACTGCAGATACACTCTGGGAGATGGTCAGCGACTGCAGACATACTATGGGAGCAGGGGCGGACTGACCATTTGGAAATTTGGGCATTGCCTGAGGGCCCGGGGTCAGTAGGGGGCCCTATGAGATGCCCCTGGTACCTTTTTCATAGGCTTTTTTGAGTTTAGGCAAGGACACAGGGGCCCCATGATCCCCTATTGCCCGGGGGCCCCATGAGTTGTCAGTCCGCCCCTGTATGGAAGATGGTTAGAGACTGCAGACATACTATGGGGGATGGTCAGAGACTGCAGACATATTATGGGGGATGGTCAGACACTGCAGACATGATACAGGAGATTGTCAGAAACTGCAGATACACTCTGGGAGATGGTCAGCGACTGCAGACACACTATGGGAGATGGTCAGAGACTAAAGACATACTACAGGAGATGGTCAGAGACTGCAGACATGCTATAGGAGATGGTCAGCGACTAAGAAAGGGAAAAAAAGGGAACGAAAAATCAGAAAAAAGGTAGACAATTAACAAATTAGCAAGAAGGCGTAGAAAAATAAACCAAACCATTTAGCTAATAGAAGCCAGCCTAACAAATATGATAATAACTGATGAATGTGGCTGCTGGGGACTACAGAAACCTCAGTTTCTTGTTATTACCTAGTATAAATGAAAGACACCTTTACTACAAAGCACAGCTGTGGGGCCACATTAGTAGATCACCATCTGAATGTATATACTTTTAAACTTAGAGGTTCAATCAGAGAAATCAGATAAGCAGCGTGGATGGAGGAACCTGCAAGGCTAGTTACTGTATTCTGACAGTTGGCACTCACAGCTGTTAGAATACCCAAACAGTATCTGCATCTGATTGGATGCAGCCAGGGGCGGACTGACAACTCATGGGGCCCCCGGGCAATAGGGGATCATGCGGCCCCTGTGTCCTTGCCCAAACTCAAAAAAGCCTATGAAAAAGGTACCAGGGGCATCTCATGGGGCCCCCTACTGACCCAGGGCCCTCGGGCGGTGCCCGAGTTTCCAAATGGTCAGTCCGCCCCTGGATGCAGCCATTTTTTGGCTGACAATTTTTTTCCTTCAATTTTAACATGTAAGGTGGTTGGGTGGATGGTGCCAACAGAGCCACCCAATGCTCAAACTTTTGAAGTTTATGAGGAACCAGCTGAAAATAAAAAATAATAATGCTGCACTTCTCAAAACCCCATATACCTTACATATACAATAATTACTACAAACAACAACACAATACATAATAGTGATTCAAAGTTCGTGAGTCCTCAATATTGTGATTGAGATATAATAAATGTGAAATCGTCTTCTCAAACCTATATCCGTATTCCTACGAAAACATACAAATCTTCATATTCCAAAATGAGTGCTCCTTCACCAAACACCACAACTGTGCCCTCACTTGTAATACTTGGTCATATTACGCTTGTGTCCCTTTAATGGACTGGGTTGGTTGGCGATGAATCATGAGAAGGAATCTTCTTTCTAAGTTAAGAGATCACCTTCTCTGCACACTTCTTACTACTCCTTTTATTCCTTTTCTCCTCCGATTGATATAAAAAATGAAAGACTGATAGTGTTTTCTCTTAATAAAACATCGGTTTATTTAAAACTTAAAATGGCCACTCATATAAAAAGGTGCTGAATGGCACCACATATATTCAGCATAATATGCAAAACATGGAACCATATATCTCACTCATTTCGTGTTTCTAGATGTTCCAATGACTACAAGCGTCGTGACGTCACAAGCCCCTCCCCTACGCGTTGTGACACAGGGTCACGTGGCTTCGTCAGGGGGTTATAGGTTTGAGAAGAGGATTTCACAACATTTATTACATCTCAATCACAATATTGAGGGCTCACGAACTTTGAATCACTGTTATGTATTGTGTTGTTTATTTAACCTCCCTGGCGGTATTCCCGAGTGTAGCTCGGGGTAGAGTTTTAGTACCAAGAGCGGTAACCCCGATCTACACTCGGGCTTACCATGCTGCGCTGCATAGGGAGTCCCTGCAGCACTTACCTTGTCCTTCGCTCCCACGATGTGTCCCCTGCAGCGTCCCCGGCCATCTCCTCCGGCTAATGCCGGCATCCGGCTTCTGTGTTCCGGTCCCCGTGACGTCGGGACGTACGGGCGGCGGCGGCGGGAAATTTGAAAATTTTAAAAAATGTCATTTTTTTCAAAACACATTTTTCACAGTAAACCATTGCTGTTTCAACCCATTTCACATACATTTTGTCCCGAGTGCTTTGTCCTGCGCCCTGCCTACATTTTGTCTGTCTTTTTGCCTGGAAACTTAGAAAAATCCATGACGTCCAAAAAGTGTCCCTTTAGGTCAAAAGCGGTTTTAGATCAGCTAGAGAACAGCGATAGTAAATCAGAACCACTTGCAGAATTGAGTGATAATGATTCGTGGAGAAATTCATCATCAGACACTGAAAACGATTCTGCGACTTTGCTCAGCAATGTACGAACTTGGCGCTCTATTTCAAATTTCAGTGTTTTCGGTTTGATTATATTATTGAATTAAATGTATTATTATTATATTATTATTTTTTATGATTATTTATTAAATTATAATTTATGATTTCGTGTTTCAAATTTTATCATCCCCGGGATGTTTACTAGACTCTTGTTCGGACAGATTTCAGTGACTTATTCCTAAAAATTACAGCCTACAATAAAAAACTACATATTTCCATGCAAAATAATGGTACCGCTTTCAGCACCAAAAATCTGAAATAATCATACCGCCAAGGAGGTTAAAAGTTAAAATGGCCACTCACATAAAAAGGTGCTGAATGGCAGCACATATATTCAGCATAATATGCAAAACATGGATCCATATATTATTATTATTATACAGTGTAGTGTACAGCGCTGAGCAAACCGTTGGCGCTATATAAATACTGTATAATATATCTCACTCATTTCGTGTTCCTAGATGTTCCAATGACCCCAAGCGTTATAACGTCACAAGCCCCACCCCTACGCGTTGCGCCACAGGGTCAGGGGACTTCATCAGGGTGTTATAGGTTTGAGAAGAGGATTTCACAACATTTATTACATCTCAATCAAATATTGAGGACTCATGAACTTTGCATCACTGTTATGTATTGTGTTGTTTGTAATTATTAATGGATATGTAAGGCCCAAGGGGTTTTGAGAAGCGCGGCATTATTATTTTTTATTTTTATTTTGGCACAGTGATATGGGTATGTGCAGATGTGAGCTGCTTCTCCACTGAATTATTGTTTTCTAATATTCTGTGTGGTCGCTTGCAAGATTTCTTGGTTATTTGTTGTAACCAGCTGAAATTCACTCCATGTATGGTCGACTTTTGAGTGGGGACCTCTTCTCATGTAAGCACTCACTAATGCCCGGGACCAGGTGGGGGCTCATTCATGTAAACTCAACATTAGGGCGGCACCCTGTATTCAGAAGTGAGCAGTACACCTTGTGCAGCTGTGTGGCAACCTGTAATTTCCGGCCCGTATTGCTGCACACTTGACTTCCAGAATGTAGCATTTAGAGGACACCACTGAGTCAGTGTCCTGTTCCACCAGTCCAGCATAGCACTGCCACCTGTGAAAAGAGAAAACCTGCAATACGCCCAACAAATAATAAAAGTGACAAAATATAATATAAATTGCAACGAATAAACGAATTAATAAAAAAAGTGAACTGCCGCTACTCTCTTCCTGAATACTAGAAAAATGAAAAAAAGAAAAATAAATGAGTGCGCTGTACACTAAACCAATCTGTCATAACAACTAAACACAATATACCAAAGATAGACCATAAATAAATGCAGTGGGGCAAAAAAGTATTTAGTCAGCCACCAATTGTGCAAGTTCTCCCACTTGAAAAGATAAGAGAGGCCTGTAATTGGCATCATAGGTAGACCTCAACTATGAGAGACAAAATGAGAAAACAAATCCAGACAATCACATTGGCTGATTTGGAAAGAATTTATTTGCAAATTATGGTGGAAAATAAGTATTTGGTCACCTACAAACAAGCACGATTTCTGGCTCTCACAGACCTGTACCTTCTTCTTTAAGAGTCTCCTCTGTCCTGCACTCATTACCTGTATCAATGGCACCTGTTTGAACTTGTTATCAGTATAAAAGACACCTGTCCACAACCTCAAACAGTCACACTCCAAACTCCACTATGGTGAAGACCAAGGAGCTGTCGAAGGACACCAGAAACAAAATTGTAGACCTGCACCAGGCTGGGAAGACTGAATCTGCAATAGGCAAGCAGCTTGGTGTGAACAAATAAACTGTGGGAGCAATAATTAGAAAATGGAAGACATACAAGACCACTGATAATCTCCCTCGATCTGGGGCTCCACGCAAGATCTCAGCCCGTGGGGTCAAAATGATCCCAAGAACGGTGAGCAAAAATCCCAGGACCACACGGGGGGGACCTAGTGAATGACCCGCAGAGAGCTGGGACCAACGTAACAAAGGCTACCATCAGTAACACACTACGCCGCCAGGGACTCAGATCCTGCAGTGCCAGACGTGTCCCCCTGCTTAAGCCAGTACATGTCCGGGCCCGTCTGAAGTTTGCTAGAGAGCATTTGGATGATCCAGAAGAGGATTGGGAGAATGTCATATGGTCAGATGAAACCAAAATAGAACTGTTTGGTAGAAACACAACTTGTCGTGTTTGGAGGAGAGAGAATGCTGAGTTTCATCCAAAGAACACCATACCTACTGTGAAGCATGGGGGTGGCAACATCATGCTTTGGGGCTTTTTCTCCGCAAAGGGACCAGGACGACTGATCCATGTACAGGACAGAATGAATGGGGCCATGTATCGTGAGATTTTGAGTGCAAACCTCCTTCCATCAGCAAGGGCATTGAAGATGAAACGTGGCTGGGTCTTCCAACATGACAATGATCCCAAACATACCGCCCGGGCAATGAAGGAGTGGCTTCATAAGAAGCATTTCAAGGTCCTGGAGTGGCCTAGCCAGTCTCCAGATCTCAGCCCCATAGAAAACCTTTGGAGGGAGTTGAAAGTCCGTGTTACCCAGCGACAGCCCCAAAACATCACTGCTGTAGAGGAGATCTGCATGGAGGATGGGCCAACATACCAGCAACAGTGTGTGCCAACCTTGTGAAGACTTACAGGAAATGTCTGACCTCTGCCATTGCCAACAAAGGATATATAACAAAGTATTGAGATGAACTTTTGATATTGACCAAATACTTATTTTCCACCATAATTTGCAAATAAATTCTTTCCAAATCAGCCAATGTGATTGTCTGGATTTGTTTTCTCATTTTGTCTCTCATAGTTGAGGTCTACCTATGATGCCAATTACAGGCCTCTCTCATCTTTTTAAGTGGGAGAACTTGCACAATTGGTGGCTGACTAAATACTTTTTTGCCCCACTATATGTGCATATACAAAATGTGCAAAAAATGCATCTAAAGTGCTAAAAGTCTATTTACATAATATAAATCAGCAAAAAGTCCCAAATCCAATGTGAAAGTGCTGAGTGCTGAAAAAATGCTCCAACAAAGTGCTATGGTGTCCACAAGTGCTCGCCACAACAGACAGATCAGCCTCTTAAGGTGGGAATACACGATTAGAAAATCGACTGGTCGATCATCCGACGACTGAGAGGCGTTCGTTCGTTGGTCGAAATCGTGGCCCACATTAACCAATCTAAAAAAAAACGTTCGTCGGGCAATACGTAGTGTTGACGTCTTCTGTACAAGTGGAAGTGATGCGGTGTGCGTGTGACCTTGTAGCCACGCCCTTCCGGCCAGAACGAGCGATATACACAACGATTCCCAGCAATGAGTATAATATCGTTTATTACATGACCTATATACATAAATAGTGATACATAAAATATAATCTGCAGAATTCTGGTTTCATGATCTCATTGGGCCAATCTACTTTTAACATTTGGATTTTTCGTTTGTGTTTACGAGGATTCCTCGGACATAAACATCCGGGTCATCTTCTGTTTCCGCTCATGCGTGATAGCGCTTGATAGATTTTTTTCGTACGATCGTCATACCACCACATAGAAAATTGGTAGTTCATATGCAAAACGACAACATTTATCACTGTTGTTCAACTGGATTTTTTTGTTCAGAATATCATTATCGGTTAAAACATCCTGCTCATCAACGAAGAGAAAATAGTTTGATCAGTGGTCCCGCAAAATTTTTCGTACGATTTTTATATCGTGTTTACGGGGCATTACCAGACACATTGATCTCCAATCAAGAGATCAAACGAGCAGACGGTGTTCACATTCCACACTGACACCCATGCTAGCAATATCAAGGGAAATGGATGGATGGCTACGGGCTCACCCAAACGAATTCCTCACATCGAACCACTCTCCATGCAATGTAGAGAAGGATTAAAACAGAAGAGACTTCATAGTGCAACCTGATAAAAACTCAAAAATGTATTCAGTAAAATATTGCACTTACATAGATAAGGTGCATAAAGGCCGTATACAAATCAAAATTCCTGCGGTGTCATACCACTGGCTGGAACGTGGTGACGTCACAGAAGACTCCACCCACCTCACTCCCAGTGACATAATGGGGTCCTGCAATGCAAGTGTGGACCTTGTGGGTGCACCTAATTATATGTTGCTCTCCCCGCTAGGCCCATAGGGTTTCAATACCACAATGCCGTTCCCAAATGCTTGAACGGTATGGAGGGAGCTGGAATACTGACGCCCTCACTACCGGAGGACCCGTCACCTCTGCCTGGTACCACTCTCCACTATTATATTCTCACCAGTTCACGGTTACTCATAGGAACTACACACTTCCCGTCAGTTTCTATGCTAAGTTAAGAGCTCCCCTTTTCATTAGCAGCACGAGTTGGAGGGCAGAGCCCAGAAAAGCCCGGGAAAATGCAAAAACTGGCTTAACTCATTACTAACAGAGCAGCCTGGACAATAGACCTAACTCAGGAACAACACCCATAAGCACCTACATACAGGCTTAACATTGGTCATTTAAAATGTGCAGAGCAGTGTGACAGATTATAGTTCATATAAAAAAGATTGAAGGTGATCAGAATACATATTGTTGTTTAATAAAAGGTGTGTATAACGGTGTACATCTTATGTCTCCAGGGATGAGCCCTTCAAAGATGATAATGAAGAGTTTTGGGTTCACGATTCCGATGATCAGTGGACTGCACAAAATGGGATATCCAATCTAAACCTACATATAGAATCGAATGGGAATGGTAAGCATTGTGTTATGTTCTGAATCCTTTTTATATTTCATTCCAAAGATTGATTAATCTTAATAATCGAAGGGACAGATGCAGAGATACCACTCCTATGTCACCCTGCAGGAGGAGGACAGACTCATGGCCCCTTCTATCTATATCACCTGCAGGAGGAGAACAGACTCATAGCTCCTTTCTGTCTGTATCACCCTGCAGGAGGAGGACAGACTCATAGCTCCCTTCTGTCTGTATCACCCTGCAGGAGGAGGACAGACTCATAACCCCCTTCTGTCTGTATCACCCTGCAGGAGGAGGACAGACTCATAGCCCCCTTCTGTCTGTGTCACCCTGCAGGAGGAGGGCAGACTCATAGCCCCCTTCTGTCTGTACCACCCTGCAGGAGGAGGACAGACTCATGACCCCTTCAGTCTGTATCACCCTGCAGGAGGAGGACAGACTCATAGCTCCCCTTCTATCTGTATCACCCTGCAGGAGGAGGACAGACTCATGACCCCTTCAGTCTGTATCACCCTGCAGGAGGAGGACAGACTCATTGTACCCTTCTGTCTGTATCACCCTGCAGGAGGAGGACAGATTCATAGCCCCCTTCTGTCTGTGTCACCCTGCAGGAGGAGGACAGACTCATAGTCCCCTTCTGTCTGTATCACCCTGCAGGAGGAGGACAGACTCATAGCCCCCTTCTGTCTGTATCACCCTGCAGGAGGAGGACAGACTCATAGCCTCCTTCTGTCTGTATCACCCCGCAGGAGGGGGACAGACTCATAGCCCCCTTCTGTCTGTGTCACCCTGCAGGAGGAGGGCAGACTCATAGCCCCCTTCTGTCTGTACCACCTTGCAGGAGGAGGACAGACTCATAGCTCCCTTCTGTCTGTATCACCCTGCAGGAGGAGAACAGACTCATAGCTCCCCTTCTATCTGTATCACCCTGCAGGAGGAGGACAGACTCATGACCCCTTCAGTCTGTATCACCCTGCAGGAGGAGGACAGACCCATGGCCCCCTTCTGTCTGTATCACCCTGCAGGAGGAGGACAGACTCATAGCTTCTTCTGTCTATATCACCCTGCAGGAGGAGGACAGACTCATGACCCCTTCAGTCTGTATCACCCTGCAGGAGGAGGACAGACTCATAGCCCCCTTCTGTCTGTATCGCCCTGCAGGAGGAGGACAGACTCATAGCTCCCCATCTGTCTGTATCACCCTGCAGGAGGAGGACAGACTCATAGCCCCCTTCTGTCTGTGTCACCCTGCAGGAGGAGGGCAGACTCATAGCCCCCTTCTGTCTGTATCACCCTGCAGGAGGAGGACAGACTCATAGCTCCCTTCTGTCTGTATCACCCTGCAGGAGGAGGACAGACTCATAGCCCCCTTCTGTCTGTATCACCCTGCAGGAGGAGGACAGACTCATAGCCCCCTTCTGTCTGTATTACCCTGCAGGAGGAGGACAGACTCATAGCCCCCTTCTGTCTGTATTACCCTGCAGGAGGAGGACAGACTCATAGCCCCATTCTGTCTGTATCACCCTGCAGGAGGAGGACAGACTCATAGCTTCTTCTGTCTGTATCACCCTGCAGGAGGAGGACAGACTCATGACCCCTTCAGGCTGTATCACCCTGCAGGAGGAGGACAGACTCATAGTTCCCTTCTGTCTGTATCACCCTGCAGGAGGAGGACAGACTCATAGCTCCCCATCTGTCTGTATCATCCTGCAGGAGGAGGACAGACTCATAGCCCCCTTCTGTCTGTATCACCCTGCAGGAGGAGGACAGACTCATAGCCCCCTTCTGTCTGTATCACCCTGCAGGAGGAGGACAGACTCATAGCCCCCTTCTGTCTTTATTACTGTCCACCTGCAGGAGGAAGCATTCCTATAGGTTTCTTCTCTATCACTACGTCACTGTATGACATTTTTTGTGAATACAATTTAAATAACGTTCCATTTTTTCTTCTTGCCTCCAGATTCTTCTTCCACAAACAGCCAGTCTAGTAAGGGGATGTTCCGACCCAAACTGGAGGCAGTGGACCCAACAATTGAGGTATAGATAATTCTAGATAATTCTTCACTTCCTCTCTTTCCCTCTTTGACCCGACTGTCCTTTTTTCTTTAGTCTTTATTGTAAAGACAAAGAGGTAGAAGCAATGTTGTTCAATGTGAACATATCAAACAGAGACAACTTTTACAATGAACAGTAAAAATATAAACAAAATGGATCTAGGGTAGGGAAAGGTGAAGAGCCAAGATGGAGAGAAAAGGTATGGAAAAGCCAGTATGAACCTTGTGACTAGATAGAATAAAATTAAGAAATAAGTAATCAACAATACTCAGAGGAGGTCACCATAATGTATCTAAAGTAATTGAGCGATGGATGGATGGATTCCAAAGCCATAGGCATAGTCTTCTATAAACTGAAACAAAAGGCAACGACTATAACAGTAATGAACACCAAAAAGTCTGTAGCCATGGAGACCAAATGTGGAATAATTTGTCTTGTAGAAGCAGGGGCGAACTGACAACTCATGGGGCCCCCGGGCAATAGGGGATCATGGGGCCCCTGTGTCCTTGCCCAAACTAAAAAAAAGCCTATGAAAAAGGTACCAGGGGCATCTCATGGGGCCCCCTACTGACCCCGGGCCCTCGGGCAGTGCCCGAGTTTCCAAATGGTCAGTCCGCCCCTGTGTAGAAGGTGAGTTCTAGCAAACATATATTCGTATAAAGCATGTTCATTAAAGATATGTATGGGTATGGACAGGGCTTTTTTTCAGCGGGAAAGTGGTAGAGCGAAGTTTCGGGAAAGCTGCAGCACTGAATGTAATGACAAGGAGTGCCGTGGTTTGCTGGAGGGTCTATTGATGCTGGCTGCAGGGAGAATCTGTTGTCAGTGGTGGGAATCAACTTTTGCATTGGGGTCTTTTGTTGCTCGGGGATCAGATGTTGCTGGGAGGAATCTCCTGTTGAGGGAGAAGTCTATTGTTGCTGGCTGCTGGAGGGTCTAATGATGCTGGCTGCTGGGAGATTTGCTGTTACTGCTGGGGACCTGTAATTGCTGGGGTGAATATTTTGTTGTTGGGGTAGTATTTTGTTGTGGGGGTCCATTGTTTGTTGGAGTGGGAGGGGTCTATTGTTGTGTGGGGTTCTCTTGCCTGGCTGCAGGGGATCTACTGTATTTTATTGCTTTTCTTGTTATCATTAACACATTACATACAAAACCACAAAAAGATTCTTGGTTCTGTATTCTCTAAAAGGGGCAATACTGGGAGGTGGGTAGGAGGTTGAACCAAGGGACAGTGCTTGGAGGTGGGTAAGGGGCAGAGACAAGGGGTGGCTCAAAAGGTGGGGAGTTCCTCCACCTATTCTCTGAGAAAAAAAGCCCTGGTTATGGAAAGGTTAGGAGATGTCGCTCTCTTCCAGTATCGAGCAATAAATACGTGTACAGTATGGGATTCAAAGGGCCAGGAAACCATGCCTATGCCTAATAAAGCCAATTTAGGGTCAGGTTGCCTTTATTACTTTGCATTGGTTTAATTTCCAGATCTAGCTTAGCTGCTTAAAGTGGAGCTCCACCCAAAAGGGGAACTTTAAGGACTGCTCCCCCGCTCCCCATTAAGGTTTGGCACCTTGGGGGGGCAGGAGCGGGTACCCGAATTTGACAGGTACCAGCTCCCAATTGTGGTCGGACTGCCTAGGATATCGGAAATGGAAAGCATCCTCCCTCCTTCCCTCCCCAGAAGACTACAGGACCGTTCATGAAGCGCAGCGCTACTCGCGCATGCGCAGTGGGTACCCGGCTGTGAAGCCGAAAGCAGCCATAGACAGGTGCCCACAATGAAGATGCCGGCCTTCAGGAATCCAGGACAGCAGGTGAAACGGGCTGCGGGGGACACACCACAGGACCGAGGGACAGGTAAGTGACTGTTTTTTAAAAGTCAGCAGCTACAGTTTTTGTAGATGCTGACTTTTATTTTTTGACAGCGTAAGTGGAACTCCGCTTTAACTTAGCTGCTTGTGTCCACTGTGTTGTACCTAAGGTCTTGTTCATTCTATTTCTGGTCTACGGTCCGCATTTGCATGGGCTTGGCAGCCCATTCATCTGAATGGGTTGCTGTGCCTGTGTTTCATGCAGGAAAAATATTTCTGCACCATTTTCAAAATGCAGCGACCGCTCCCGCACCCGCAAATGTGCTGTGTTTTTAGAAGCTTGGGGGTATCATTAAGAATTATGGCAGCTCTTCACGATTTTGGCTGAAGGTAGTTGTGGGTATGGGAACAGGTGCATCCGCAGTCCCATGCAATAGTGCGAACCAGGGCCTAAGTGTAGCTGAACCAGGGGCGGACTGACCATTTGGAAACTCGGGCACTGCCCGAGGGCCCGGGGTCAGAAGGGGGCCCCATGAGATGCCCCTGGTACCTTTTTCATAGGCTTTTTTGAGTTTGGGCAAGGACACAGAGGCCCGATGATTCCCTATTGCCTGAAGGCCCCATGAGTTGTCAGTCCGCACCTGAGCTGAACACACCCCAAAAACATTAACTTCAAGGTCTCAAACCAACAAAACCATCTCAACAGAAAAAGGGTTTATTTACTTAAGCCAGAGGGTACAAAATCTGATTGGTTTCTATACAGAAGTGAGCCCAATTTTGCACTCTCCAGCTTTAGTAAATGAACCCCTGTATTTCACAAAATGAGTTTGAAAATAAATATACAAAATAAGTGGAAACATGCACTACATGGAGTCATTCTTTCCTTTTTTACAAATCCATTAACAGTTAAAGATTCCAATGTCTTCTTTTTTCTATTTTTCTTCAATGTTTTCTTACAAAAATATATTTTTTTGCCTATTTTAACTTTTTATTCCCCACAGGTGAAGATACAGAGACCGCAGATTTCCTATACATAACCAAACAATCCATAAGATCTACAGAGAATATACTGGAGGAATGCATTGATCAGCAACACAACTCATCTCAAACATCTCATATAAACTAAATTGTTCAGATTAAAGAAATTGTTTATAATAAAATTCACTGAATGCTGATGTCTTAATGGCAGGTGGAGGAGCACAGAGACTTTACTCCACTGGGTACTTGGATAAAAATATGTGTAAATGAATTGTTTACTAATAAATGGAAAAATGCATTAGCTCATCAACATTCCCAGAATCTACACCTAAGGCCCCTTTCGCACGGGGCAGACTCCGCCTGTGACCCGTTTGCTCAGCAGGGGAACTGTCTGCTAATCCCACTGAGCAGGCGAATGACAGGTCCACTCCACCTATGCACAGCAGACACAGATATAGCCTGCTCTCCTCTATGGACATTCACATAGTTACATAGTTAGTATGACTGAAAAAAGACAAAAGTCCATCCAGTTCATAAAAAAAAATAAAAAAAACATAAAAAAAAAAACAAATTATAATCCTATATACCCACAGTCAGATGTAACGGCACACATATGAGTTTACACCCAACTGCCATCCTCTCTGGTCCACTAGAAAGAAGGGAATCTGTTTTTTTTTAGCGGATCGGATTTGATGTTGGCGGGTGTAAATGGACGCATCTGTTTACATCCAAAAATAAGAAAATGCAAGCAAGCGCTCATATAACCAGCAGCTAGAACACTCAAAGGAATCACAATGACCTCGCAAGACAAACTGTAAGATATATTGCAGCGCTAAAAAATGAATAAATAATCATATAGTTCAATAAATGTTCATAAGATCTTGTGCATAATCATGAAGAGCTTCCTCTTTTGAAATACACTGATGCCAAAAAATCATAGAGCAGAAATGCGCACTCACCGACCGCGCATTAATAATGCGCATATATGTGACCATCAACCCGAATGGCTAGCAGCAGGTGGTACATCCCTCGGGGGTAAAGCATCAGCCTTGGGAGGAGGAGCCGACAGCATGTGTGACGTCATCCACCGCCGCGACCACGAGGAGGTGCGGCGGCCATTTTACTTCTGGGTCACTTCTCTTGTCATCATCTGGCGATTTGGCGATTCTATTTGTACTTGCACCCTTGTTTTTATGTGACCAAATAAAAGCATCAACCTACTGCACTATTGGCACTCCCTTTTGTTTTTGACCCTCTATTGAGGGTTTCAGATCCACAAAAGCAGTCTGTCAGTTCATCCATCATCCAGAGGAGGGAACCCATTCATCTAGGTTGTCCACTTGCTCTTGAGGAGATTTCTGAGCCCTGCTGTGTATTAGTTCACCCAAGGCTGATGCTTTACCCCCGAGGGATGTACCACCTGCTGCTAGCCATTCAGGTTGATGGTCACATATATGCGCATTTTTAATGCGCGGTCGGTGAGTGCGCATTTCTGCTCTATGATTTTTTGGCATCAGTGTATTTCAAAAGAGGAGGCTCTTCATGATTATGCACAAGATTTTATGAACATTTATTGAACTATATGATTATTTATTTATTTTTTAGCGTTGCACTATATCTTACATCTGTTTACACCCGCCACTCCAGAGAGGAGAATGGAAGTTTCAATCAGATCTGCCTGAAAAACAGACAGGCGGACCCGATCAGAACCCGATCGGAACATTTGTGTGAAAGTCCAATAAGATGTTAAAGCTACAATATCATGGCTGAAGATAAAGATCCTTATTCTTACACCAAGAAATTAAAAAGATTAGTGCCTCTAAACTATCGATATTAATTTTGAAGGAACATTTTTTTAAAAAATTCAATTTATTCCAAATAAGTATTTTGTATTTAACCCCCCTGGCGGTATTCCCGAGTGTAGCTCGGGGTAAAGTTTCAGTACCAGAAGCGGTAACCCCGAGCTACACTCGGGAATACACTGCAGTGTTGCTCCGGGATCTCTTCTTCACTTACCTTCTCCTGCGCTCCCGCGATGTCCCTCCTGCAGCATCCCCTGGCTATGTCCTCCGGCTGATGCCGGCATCTGTCGAGCGTCGGGACGTATGGGGGCCGGAACTGGCGGGAAATTAAAAAATGTTAAAAGTGACATTCACTAAATACACTAAAATCACATAGTATAACATTCCTGTATCAAACCATTTCACATACATTTTGTCCCGAGTGCTTTGTCCTGCGCCCTGCCTGCATTTTTACTGTTCTTTCTGCCTGGAAACTGAGAAACGTCCATGGCGTCCAAAAAGCGTCCCTTTAGGTCAAAAGCGGTTTTAGACCGGCTAGAGAACAGCGATAGTAAATCAGAACCACTTGCAGAATTGAGTGATAATGATTCGTGGGGGAAATTCGTCATCAGACACTGAAAACGATTCTGCGACTGAGCTCAGTGATGTGCGAACTTGGCGCTATATTTCACATTTCAGTGTTTTTGGTTTGATTACATTATTGAATTAAATTTATTATTATGATATTATTATTTTTTATGATTATTTATTATAATATAATTTATGATTTCGTGTTTCAAATTTTATCATCCGCGGGATGTTTACTAGACTCTTGTTCGGACAGATTTCAGTGAGTTATTCCTAAGAATTACAGGCCTACAATAAAAAAACAACATATTTCCATGCAAAAAAATGTACCGCTTTGAGCACAGAAATACTGACATAATCAGACCGCTAGGGAGGTTAATAGTACTAAGAGAGAGTAATGTGCGTAAAGTATAAGAAAGTTGTTCTAAAGCATTGATCTATGCAAATTTCTTCTGTTGACATATCCTCTTTTTTGCATGACCTTTATTTAAGCGTTTTAAATATTTGTACATTTATGTTTTATTTAATTGATGCTGAAGTGTTCATAACTTAAGAAAATATAAGAGATTAAATTATTATTTTTACAACAAATCTGAAGATCTGACTGATGTTCTGCATTACAAACAACTCCTATGTTCACATCTTACCTCTCTTCCATTATTTTGAAGTGGATGTCAGTGGATTATTTAGCAAAAGATCTGTGTGGGCAGCACAGTGGCTAAATGGTTAGCACTTCTGCCTGGCAGTACTAGGGTCGTTGTTTCAAATCCCAGCCACGGCACCTCCTGCCTGGAGTTTGCATGTTCTCCCTGTGCCTATGTGGGTTTCCTCCGGTACTCCAGTTTCCTCCCACACTCCAAAGACATGCTGGTAGGTTATTTGGCTCCTGTCCAACTTGTCCCTAGTATGTGTATGTATGAATGTGAGTTAGAGACCTTAGATTGTACACCCCTTGAGGGTTAGGGACTGATGTGAATGTACAATATATATGTAAAGTGCTGTGTAAATTGATGGTGTTATATAAGTACCTGAAATAAATAAATAAAGTAACAGAAAGAAAACAATCAATCCTTTAGCAATAAGAAGTCGTGTGATTATATCATCCAAAAAAAAGAAGCTAAATTGTAAATAAAAAACTAAAATAGGGTGAGTGAGCGCAATCTCAGACTAGCAGATAGCACACAAGGCAATCCTCAACACCTAAAAAATGACAAAAATAATTTTTGTTTTTTTTTGTTATTTTTGTTAAATTGTAAATAAGAATTGATTGGAAGATCTGATAACATTTCTTTTGTAAGGCTCCATACACGCGGGATGTTTTAATAATGCTGGTAACGTTAGCTGTGTAAAGTCAAGTTAAAAACGTGAGTTTTTCAGCATTTTTTAGCGTTCTTGTATTAGCGTTTAGTGGCGTTTGCAGCGGGTTTTTGCAATTTTTCACATTTGCTGTTTTTAGCGTTTTTTTAGAGGTTTTTATTGACCCCCCCAAAAATTATCTTTTTGGTAAACAAAAGTGCAAAAAACGCTGGTTTGCCGCGATTTACCGTGCTTTACCGTGTTTTTCTGCGTTTTTCAGCGTTAGAGAGCTTTTACAGCTAAAAAACTCCTCTAGAAACCCACTAGTTCTGTTTTTTTTTTCCAGCCCAAAAACACCCCTGCCAAAAAACATTGATTACAGTCTATGTGTGCATGGACACATAGGATAACATGCTGGGGGGTTTACTGGCTGTAGAAAAAAAACGCCAAAAGCCAAAAACAGCCGCTGTAAAAATGTCCAGTATGCATGAGGACCAACACTAAAGAATCAGCCAAAGGTAATAATGCATTTTAGGAAATTATGTCAATCAGGTCAAATCATTTAAATCAATGCTTATATGAAGTCCATATATTAAATTGTAAGAATAATCATAATCAATTGCAGGAAAAAAAAAATAATACAAAAATATAGTTTCAAATTGCATTACATTTATACTAAATTGAATCAAATAAAACTACGCAGTGTCGTCAGTAATACGTCAATGTACATCACTATATTCTGCTGGCTTTAATATACATATATACACACTTACAAAATTAAAATATATATGGAATGTTTACATTTACAATGTGCTTCAAGGCTGTTAATAAAAGTGATTGATGTATTACTAATAGAATAGTGTATAGATTTTTATTGAGGTTATTTTACCATACACATATGTCATAGATCAGGGTACAGAGGGTACAAGGAAGTGGGAGGCCGAACAATGTGCAAGGCCTCTCTGTCCATCATGTGTTCTCATAAATTGACCTGTTTATTGATCAGTTATCACAAGAACCCAAAGTTTCCAGACCGGACAAAAGAGACAACTGAAAACAGCATGCACAGAATCATATCCTATCGCTGTCTAATGTGAATTCATTGCTACATTTGTCCATAACGCTGAACTCCTTGGATGAATTCTGAACATCAAGCTATTTTTCTGTTCCTAATATTACAGGATATCCCTTTTATGAGCTTTATTCAATTCTGTAAATATTTTAGAGTTTTTATTTTATGTAATTGTATTATATTTATTGTTATTTTCAACATTTAAGGAAAGTTTTATATTTATTCAATGTAATTTTACAACACAAAACAATGCCTAAACAGATCTACTTATTGAATTATTGTTTGTGTATTGTAATAAAAAAACCAAAACATTTTTGGACAGAGAGGTGAGAGGTTATAACCTCTGCCAAGCTTTAACTCTTGACTCCCCACTATTTGTCCAATATAGAAGAGAGAGAGGAGGCAGGTGTTACCATAAAATACATTTTAGTGTATATTATTTGAAATACAGTAGCCGCAAATATTGTTTAGTGGCTAGGAGGGAGAGGTGATCCTGGTTTTCTTCTGGTTTTCTTCTGAAATAAACATTATAATGTATCATTTCACAGACATTAGCCACAAATATTGTCCAATAGCTGGCCAGCATGTAAGCAGCCAGATTAGGCCACAATATAAGAAGTAGGGATGTGGCAACTTTATCTTTAAAAAAACATCTATCATTTCAGAGACAATAGCCACACATATTGGCCAGTGGCTGTGCAGTATGTATGCAACTTGATTATGCTGCAGTATAAGAGGGAGAGACGTGGCAGGTTTTATTCTGAAAAAAATATATTATGGTGTATCATTTCATAGACAATAGCCATAAATATTGTACAGTGGCTGTACAGTATGTAAGTATCTTGATTAGGCTGCAGTACAAGGTGCAGTACAATGCAGACTTTATCTTGCAATAAAACATTCAGCGAAAATAGGCACAAATAATTTTCAGTGGCTGGACAGTTTGTAAGCAGGTTATTTAGACAGCGATATAACAGGGAGAGATGAGGCAGGTTCTATTCTTAACCTCCCTGGCGGTATTTCCGAGTGTAGCTCGGGGTTAATTATCAGTGCCAAAAGCGGTAACCCCGAGCTACACTCGGGATTACCCTGCAGCGTTGCTCAGGGATTCCCTTGATCACTTATCTTGTCCTGCGCTCCTGCGATGTGTCCCCTGCAGCGTCCCCGGCCTCCAGCCGGTGCCGGCATCTGACTTCTGGGTTCCGGTCCCTGCAAGTGTCGGGACGTACGGGGACGGAACTGGCAGGAAATTAAAAAATTTTAAAAAGTGACATTCACTAATACACTAAGATCACATAGTAAAACATTACTGTTTTAAACCATTTCACATACATTTTGTCCCGAGTGCTTTGTCCGGCGCCCTGCCTGCATTTTTACTGTTCTTTCTGCCTGGAAACTTAGAAAAGTCCATGGCGTCCAAAAAGCGTCCCTTTATGTCAAAATCAGTTATAGACCGGCTAGAGAACAGCGATAGTAAATCAGAACCACTTGCAGAATTGAGTGATAATGATTCGTAGGGAAATTCGTCATCAGACACTGAAAACGATTTTGCAACTAAGCTCAGTGATGTGCGAACTTGGCGCTATATTTCAAATTTCAGTGTTTTTGGTTCGATTACATTATTGAATTAAATGTATTAATATTATATTATTTTTTAGGATTATTTATTATATTATAATTTATGATTTCGTGTTTCAAATTTTATCCTACCCGGGATGTTTACTAGACTCTTCTTCAGACAGATTTCAGTAAGTTATTCCTAAAAATTACAGGCCTACAATAAAAAAGTACATATTTCCATGCAAAAAAATGTACCGCTTTGAGCACAGAAATATTGACATTACTTAACCTAGGGAGGTTAAGTAATCATTATAGTGTATAATTTCATACACAATAGACACAGGCACAGACATAGGCTTGACAGTATGTATGCAGTTTAATAAGGTTGCACCTTAAAATGGAGAGACAAGGCAGGTTTTATCCTGCAATAAAAATGCAAGTGTATTATTTTAGACAATAGCCACAAATCTTGTAGAGTGGATGACCAATATGCAAGGATCTAGCTTAGTCAACAATCTAGGAGAGAAAAAGAGAAACAAGACAGGTTTTATCCTGAAATAAAAATTAAAATGTGTTATTTCAAAGATAAAAGCCACAAATATTGGCTGTCCAAGTGGCAGGACAGTAAGTAAGCAGCTTTCTAAGGCTGCAAAGTAAGAGGGAGAGATGAGATCGGATTTTATCCCGAAATAAACATTATAGTGTATTTTTTTAAAAAACATTAGCCAAAAATAGTGTACAGTGGCTGGATAGTACGTAAGCAGGTTTAGGCTTCAATGTAATAGAAAGAGAGATTTGTCAGGTTTTACTTAAAATAAAATGTAAAGTTTATTACTTTAGAGAAAATAGCAACAAATAGTAGGCACAAATGTATGTAAGCAGCTTGTTTAGATTGCAATATAAAAGGGAATACAAATCAAGTTTTATCTTGAGGTGAATATTAGAGTGTATTATCTGAGAGACAATAGTCCCAAATATTGAATGTTAGAGCTCTGGAATAGGCCATAAAGTTGGTGACACAAAGTAGGATTTACTCTGCAGTAAACATTTGAAACTTGCAGATAATATCTATTTTCAGAAACATTGTGAGGCACTTTTGCAGGGCTGAAGCACTGGAATAGGCTGAAACTTGTAGACACAAAGGTGAATTTATAGCTATCAATAGAGTTGTGCCATAAATCAGATAAATCATATGAATATAAACACAGAAAATGAATAAACAATATATAATATAGGTCATTAATTAAATATGATCAGCCCACTACATACTTGTGTCAATGTCCTTATTTCCTCTATATCCATAATGTCTTATTTAATAAATTTCACAAACTGTGATTTTTTTCTCATGCAATTGTACCAAAGTACTTCATACACTCTGCAATTCCCATCACCAACATACAAATGCCCTCACCTTCTGTATATGACCAGTTGGAAGCTGGAATTGGGATGGAGCAGGAAGTGACGTCGACCCACACAGAAGTCAGGTCTGAATAGGGAGCCACTCATGCAAACTGCATGTGGAATCGGCAACCAGGGGTGGACTGACCATTTGGAAACTCTGGCACTGCCTGAGGTCAGTAGGGGGCCCCATGAGATGCCCCTGGTACCTTTTTCATAGGCTTTTTTGAGTTTGGTCAAGGACACAGGGGCCCCATGAGCCCCTATTGCCCAGGGGCTCCATGAGCTGTCAGTCCGCCCCTGTCGGCAACCCATAGAAACTAAAGCTGTTTTAACCTTTATGCTAAGCAAAGCACTTCACAATGTTTTTATGGGTAAGTTATAAATAAAAGGTTTCCTGTGTTAATATGTGTAGGAAAACAAATTGCTGGATCAGGGGAGTTACTAGCCAGCAGTATCTGCATAAGCAATCTTGGTTGCTTTGGTTTGAGTCTATTCAAGGTTACTATTTTAGCTGAAGCCCTGATGATGGGGGAGTGTTTTCTGACTCTCCCAAAATTTGTTGGCTGTATTTTAGTATAAACTAAAGGTCACCACAGATACATGCATGATTGCAAGCTCTGAAGACGAGACTAAATATTTCCAGCCTAGCTGTGTGTTATACACTGGACTCTCTAGGACTGGTGTCACCTGGTGCGGTAACACTTGGTGACACCCCCTCCGATGATCCCCGCAGGATGGTTCGGATCTGCGGATTGAAAATAGTGGATCGGAGTCCAATCCATTATGCTCCCCAATCTGCAGATCCCATCCATCCTGCGGGGATCGTCGGCATGCAACCTATACGGGGTGACATCGGACCCGCTCCACGGAAAGATAAGTTGTAAAGAAAGCCAACGATCCCCGCAGGATGGATCAGATCCATCCTGTGGGGATCATCGGCTTGCTTTACAACTTACCTTTTCATGGAGCGGGTCTGATGTCACCCCGTGCGGTCGGTATCACCTGGTGCAGGCCGCACCTGCCTCGGGACGCCACTGACTGGACTTGTATGTAGGGAATGTCCAGCCCCCCACTGCAAACTACAGTTAAGTCCAAAAAAACTTGGAGAAGCTGTGTGCCAAAAGATTTTGCTTGCCCCAGATCTTGATGCTGCATCACCTTACCATAATTCTGCAACAGTGTCTTTGAAAAATGCAATTGTTGCAACAATCAGAAAAAGACTGCCTGGAGTTTGCATGGTCTCCCGATCTCCATGTATAATACAATTCAGCTACTGACAGAGTAACATGATGACCTTCTAAGAAAGATAGCACATTCCTGAAAGGAGATTAGTGGTCTGGCTTGTCCAGATAGTCAGTTTACAATACTTTGTCCTTTTAAAGCCCTTTAATCAAGGCTCGGGGGTATTCTTAAACACTAGTGAGCCACAATATTAATAAGGAAATATGTAATATGCAATTTCCCTACCAGCAAGCCAGACCTTTTTGTGTGTACTGACATATAATAAATGTATATACCTAGGGGAAGAGCCATGTCTATCCTCAGATTCCCACTGATATTTCCATATCTTTGGTTTACTTTCCTGTCAATTGTAGTTGATATCTGGATGAAATGAAATGCGTAGAAATGGACTGAACTTCACAGGGTGCTGTTATTGCATATTTCTGTAAACCTTTGTAATGTGTTGTTTAAGGGAAACTGTCAGGTGTAAAAAGTTCATGGACTAACATTGACCAACATCATTTATGCTGTAGAGCCATAAGGTGTACTTCCTGCTGTGGTTATCAACTGTGGTACACCTTCCCCAAAACCACTATTCTGTTGCATTCCTCCTCCTCCTTCCAGCTCCTCCCTTTCAACCTCTATCCCCAGTATACATGATTCCTTCTCAGCATCCGCCAGCAATAGAGGTGACAGTATATCAGGCGATGTCAGAGGTCTACCTTATGGCTCCTCCAGCAGGGCACAGGGTCTTCATGGAGCAAGTAGGGGCAAGCATATGCTGAAACCATGCTTTTATTCTTCCAACCCCATTCAATCACTTGTAGCACTGACAGGGGCGGACTGACAACTCAAGGTGCCCCTGGGCAATAGGGGATCATGGGGCCCCTGTGTCCATTCCCAAACTCAAAAAAGCCTATGAAAAAGGTACCAGGGGCATCTCATGGGGCCCCCTACGGACCCTGGACTCTCGGGCGGTGCCCGAGTTTCCAAATGGTCAGTCCGTCCCTGAGCACCGAGCAGGCAAGTTTAGTTGCCCCAGCTGCTAGAGCAAAAAAAAAAAAAAAAACACTCCCAGACACCCTCTGCTAAATGCTAGCTTGCTAATTTAGGTCCCCAGTTATGTGATTTGATTGTTTCAAATCGAATGACAAGTCAGACTCTATTGTCTGCAGTGGAAGCGGTCAAAACGGTACGACCAGGGGTGGGCTGACAACTCATGGGGCCCCCGGGCAATATGGGATCATGGGACCCTTGTGTCCTCGCCCACACTCAAACCACACCCAAAAAAGCCTATGAAAGGGACCAGGGGCATCTCATGGGGCCCCCTACTGACCCCGGACCCTCTGGCAGTGCCTGAGTGCCCAAATGGTCAGTCTGCCCCTAGGTGCGACTCATTTCTTCACTGGTAAGGCCATACCATCATATGGAAGACAATGTTTCCACATCACTGAACTATGCTGTCATGTGGTCCAGTCAGTATGGGCAAGAAGAATCCATTGCAATATACATATACTTAATCTAAATAAAGTGAGCCTGTAATGAAACCCTTTGTTGTGCAATATAATCAGTCCAAAAATCTTCACATATCTATGTGCATTCACCATCCTAATGTGCTCTTCAAACTTATTCAAAATGTGACAATCCTCTCCACTAACCCAATGTGCTCTACTAGTGACTGTGCTCACCTTAAGTCAAAACAGGAAACCCACAATTGAAGGAACTGGCATGCTATCCTGGGGATTTCAGTCCAAGCCAGGGGCGGACTGACCATTTGGAAACTCGGGCACTTCCCGAGGGCCCGGGGTCAGTAGGGGGCCCCATGAGATGCCCCTGGTACCTTTTTCATCGGCTTTTTTGAGTTTGGGCAAGGACGCAGGGGCCTCATGATCCCCTATTGCCCGGGGGCCCCATGAGTTGTCAGTCCACCCCTGGTCCAAGCCCATCCACTGGGTAACTGTACCGGATGCCCCCTCAAAGCAAAAATGCCAGATGATCAAATGCTCTTAGTTTTCAAATCAAAATTTATTGTTAAAAAAGCAAACATCCACACTACTCACATTATGGCCAGAAAAAACTGGCATATCTCTTTAAATGTATCCTGAAATATGGAGATTGGGAACCACTAGTAATAAAGAACCATCGCTCGCTTATCCGAGCTGAGCCAGCAGACACAATCATGTCACCGCCCTTACGCATTACATCTTTGGGTGGGGATTTCTTCAGAGAGGACCATTCATTGCCTGTTTGGTGACTGTGCCGGCAGCCAGGAAGGATACAGGACAAGGCCCACCACTGGAGCTTGTTCAGCCACTGGTTATGATGGTGATAGAGCTGTCCCTTCAACCTGCTCCTCCTCAAATCCTCCTGTAAGTATTTATTGCTGAAGTGCAGTGGTAGTACTGCAGGGCTGCACTGACCATTCAAGCGCTCGGGCACTTCCCGACGGCCCGGGGTCAATAGGGGGCCCCATGAAATGCCCCTGGTACCTTTTATAGGGTTTTTTTGAGTGTGCTGTGAGTGTGGGCAAGAATACAGGGGCCCCATGATCCCTTATTGCCCGGGGGCCCCATAAGTTGTCAGTCCACCCCTGGGTAGTAACGCTGTCCACCTTTCCATTAGAATATTGCACTTCTGTGATTGATTGCACTTAGCACATCTATTTTGTATTTTTAATAGCGCAGTCCTCATACGCAAACAAAAAAACAATGAAGAACCAAATAAATCATATTCCATATACATAAAAAAAAGAATCTTGTTTTTTTTAACTTATATTTCTTTATTGGCTATTGCCTGATCCAAATGTAACGGAAAGAATAAGGAAACAAAAATGAGCACCATAGATTTGGTAGATTCATAAACAAACATGCATGAAAGGTGATAGCTTTTGGGGGAGAGTTTAGTATTATCATTCAAGTCATCAATGTCATTGGAATAATACCAACGTAATGCCTGTTCATATGAAAGGGTTATTGGGTTTGGGTTACTTAGGATATCTGTAAGTATCTGCCCACTTTCAAAAATCTTTGACCATGCATTTACGTAATTGCTAGAAACAATTGCCAGAAGCTGCTTTGCATCAAAGCTTTATTATTGCCTCCCGATATCATAATAATTCAGGTTTGATTCATTAAGTGAGCAATTACTTTTATGATTACCTTAATCACTGGTGCCGAAGATCAGACCATATAAAGTTTAATCACATGTTTTTCAATTCATTTTGCATATTTGTTCCTGCTGTGGAGTACTTGAATGCCGGACATGAAAGCTGACAATTTCTAAAAATGAAGATCGCTGTGTTAACAGCACTGCTCAGCTTATCGCTTATGAAGACAGGTGAGAGATACTGTGATCAGTTGTTATATATTACTTGCCCTCCTGATTATTTACCCCCCTTAATGACCAGATAATTGCGCGGTCATGCAATGCTGCACCCAAACAAAATTTACGTCCTTTTTTTCACACAAATAGAGCTTTCCTTCGGTGGTATTTGATCACCTGTGTGCTTTTTATTTTTCACGCTATAAACAAAAAAAGATCAAAAATTTTGAAGAAAAACGATATTTTTTACTTTCAGCTATAAAAAATATATAGTAAACTCAAAGTTGGTTATAAATTTAGGCCAAAATGTATTCTGCTCCATGTTTTTGGTAAAAAAAATCCCAATAAGTGTATATTGATTGCTTTGTGTGGAAGTTATAGCGTCTACAAACTATGGTATAGATACTGCAATTTACGCCATTTTTCTGCTATACAGCGCTGCGCTAGTTTAACGGACAATTGCGCGGTCATGCAACACGGTACATAAATTAAATTTATGTATTTTTTTTACAAAAATTGAGCTTTCTTTCATCGGTATTTGATCACCTGTGCGGTTTTTATTTTTTGTGCTATAAAAAAAAAAGGCTGACAATTTTGAGAAAAAAAAAACAATATTTTGGACTTTTTGCTCTAAAATATGTCCAGTAAAAAAAATTTAAAAATCAAATTTCGTCATAAATTTCGGCCAAAATGCATTCTGCGACATGTCTTTGCTAAAAAAAAACCCAATACGTGTAAATTAATTGGTTTACATGAAAGTTATAGCGTTTACAAATGGCGGTAAAGATACTGGGATTTAAAATTTTTTTTTATACTAATAATGGCGGCGATCAGTGACTTATGGCGGCGATCAGTGACTTATGGCGGCTATCAGCGACTTATGGCGGGACTGCGGCGGACATTCTGACACTGGGGGGGAACTGACTTGGGGTCACTGACATCCCCAGTGACACCAATATAGTGATCAGTGCAAAAAAAAATAAACACTGACACTGTACTAATGGCACTGGGGAGGAAGGGGTTAACCTTTTTATTTACTGAAAGGGTTAACTGTGTGAGGGGAGTGTTGTACTAGGGGGCGGGGGGGGGGGTGTACTGCACGGGGCAGGGGACAGCTGATCGGGAGAGATAAACTCTTCTCTCCGGCTCAGCATGTCAGGACCGGCTGTGACCCGGCGACTGACATCCGCGGCCGTGATCGGCAGGACAGTTATGGCGGTGGCGTGCCTCGCACGCGCCCCCTACCTGTTTTGTAAACACACGTCTTAAAACGTGGTTTTGCCCTGCCGTGCCGCCCTGCCAACGTATTTCTACAGTGGCTGGGTGGCATGTGGTTAATATAATATTTATTAGCTGTTGTTATTCTTCTAATATTATATTTACATATATTCAAATGATTATATGGGATATTGACCTATGTATGGCATTATGATTAAAGTGTATCTAAGGGCTTATACAAACTATCCACATTTTTTATTATTATATATTTTATTAAATTTTCTTTTCTTTTTAAATACACTACAAAACAGTCATATATTCTTGTTACATCATACATATACACATTATCCCCAATCCCTCCCAACCCCCTCCCCATACAAAAAAACCCTGTTCAATTAAGTCTTATCTCTTTCCCCTCCTATTGATCTAATCATGTATATAGACCTATTTAACCATTTAAATTCTCTAACTCTGCTACCGGGGTACCTTCCATTTTTAAATAATTTTCTGATGTTTTAAACTCATACCATCTACCCCATATCTTTCTAAAATTTTCCTTTTCATATTTCTCCATTTATTTATTTCAGGTACTTTTATAGCGCTGTCAATTTACACAGCACTTTACATATATATTGTACATTCACATCAGTCCCTAACCCTCACGGAGTGTACAATCTAAGGTCCCTAACTTACACTCATACATACACATACTAGGGACAATTTAGACAGGAGCCAATTAACCTACCAGCATGTCTTCGGAGTGTGTGAGGAAACCGGAGTACCTGGAGGAAACCCACGCAGGCACAGGGAGAACATGAAAACTCCAGGCAGGTGGTGCCATGGCTGGGATTCGAACCAACGACCCTAGTACTGTCAGGTGGACGTGCTAACCATTTAGCCACGGTGCTGCCCGTGTAACTCCATGTAACTAAGTTTCTCCATCTCATTAACATATTCAAGTCTGTCTATCCAATCCCTCATTGTTGGAGGGTCCTGGGCCTGCCAACATTTTTCCACTTCTGTTGATCATTAATTTTTTGTACCCAATTCTCTTTCCCACCCCTCCAAGAACAACCGGGTTCCAGCTCCCACCAGTTCAGCCAGGAACTTATAAATCATAGATATTATATGCTCACAGCCGGTCTTCGAACTCAACAGCTTTTCGAATGGGAGCATTTCATCATAAATTTTCCTGGACTATTTTACTATCCACATTATTAAAAATGTCCGTCTTAGCATTAAGCCGATGGAGGCTGTGTAGAAGTGGTGACGAGATGTACCTTGCATTTCACAATGCAAGGCATTGTTTATGTTTTTTAACTTTATTGAAAGTGTACAATGTTGTCACCCTATTCAGGTCTCTGCACAGCACTGGTCCCCTCCATATCTGCGATTTTACGTATTGCACCAGCATTGTGGTGTGAATAGGGCACATAGGGAACAATCATTTTCTATGTACCCTTGTACAGGACCCAGTGTGGTAGAACCCCATTCACCGCTGTATGTGTGAACGAGCTCTAAAGCCTTTTGTATGCTTGCATTGGGTATGGGTTAGCAACCCTGTCCAGTTTTTATTTACCATTTACTTGGGCTTAGTAACACTGTCACCAAACCAATGGGAGAAAACCCCAAATTTTGAGTTGCCATAGGAACAGAAATTATCATAATTGCCATACAGGGCAGTAAGTAAAAGTAAGACACAGACAGCAAAAAAAAAAAACCTGTCAGGAATTACATTTTTTTTAACATTATATGTTAATATTTTAATTGTTTTCTACTCTATTCAAATTTTAAAAAAAACTTTTTTGGTATCTCTACCTATAGTGAATGTCAAATATATTTTATAATATACCTACCTGTATATCTACCAATTATATTTTAGTTATGGATTGGGCCTTCATGGGCTTAATTGCCTGCTGACTTTTTTATATCTGTCGATAGATATATAGATATAGATATATATATATATATATATATAGTTATACCTTCCTTAATTTGGCAATCTTGATTTGGTCATTCTGCATTAGGGTCAATTTGGTGGAGGAGTGTGATGCTATAATTTTGGTTAGTAATGTCATATCAGTTGGGCAGAACTAGGAATTACGATGAAGATAGATTTTACTTTTAGTTGCTGAAAAATGTAGGAGACAAGCATAGAAATCTTTTTGGGGTAGCTGCCCTTTAGAAATGATTGTCATCACTGACAGACTAAATTTTCCCTGAATGCTGGAGAAGTCCTAGAGGTGAGCATAGGAGGAGGTGACATGAAAGCTAAAGAGCAGGTGGTCTTGGGAAGAGTGAAGAGGATGATTTGGGTGATATTCTGAGACTACGTTGGTGTTGGAGCTCAGGGCACAGTTGTTGATGGCTTCGTATGTTGATGATAGGATTTTAGGTTTGAGGGTCTATTCACCCCAGAATTGGTAGGACTGCATTCGGTGGCTATTCCAGCACAGTCCCACTGCAAGACAAAATAAATGACTTGTCTTGTATGTGCCTGGTTCACACCCCTGTGTTGAGTAGGCAGGCCATACTTTTTTCCAATGCAGCATAGTGTGAGGCAATCCATTTCCTTGCACCGTGCAGTGGCTGATACAACCTAATGAAATTTCACTGTGTGAAATTTCAATAAAGTCGGTTAAAAAATTGGATGGTGAAACACATCATGATTGGAGCATCAGCACTGCAGTGATCCCACTGCACTTCACTGGTCTCCAGTCACTGTGTTGTAATGCAGCCACTGGTGTGAATGAGCCCTCAATCATTGGATTAGTAGAATGTAGGGATTGGCAGAGAGGCATGGCAGACAAACAATCTTTTAACTTGCAGTCTTTTGACTTGAAATCCTCTTCAAAAATAGCAGTGCACTCCTTGTATGTGGGTGTGACTAGGCACTCCTGTGCCTACAGCCTCATAGAGGTTTATCTGAAGTGTGGGATCATCTAAGGCACTGCTGTCTCCTACTTATAGTCACAGGAGATTTTAAGTGAGATTTGATGCTGTCACTACAGCACTGCTGACTGTTCTCCTTTCTGAAGGCTATGACATGAGAAAGTAAACCCTACCTCTTACATGATGGCTGTCTCCATACAGAGACATGGTAAGTAAGCAGTGGCACAGACAGGGGCGGACTGACCATTTGGAAACTCGGGCACTGTCAGTACGGGGCCCCATGACATGCCCCTGGCACCTTTTTCATAGGGTTTTTTGAGTTTGGGCAAGGACACAGGGGCCCCATGATCCCCTATTTCCCGGGGGCCCCATGAGTTGTCATTCTGCCCCTGGGCACAGAGAGACCACAGACAATACTGGTGACTAGTCCTTCTTATTCTTCCTTTGGGGGGGAGCTTGTAGAGTTCAGGTCTTCTTTAAGGAACTTGAGACTGTATGTAACCTTTCCTGATATCACTTGATAAGTCTAATTACACTTATCAAGTTACTCAACTTTGATCAAAACTGAAATAATAGCAATCTAAGCAGTGTTGTGACAAGGTCTTCTGGCACTCAAGGCTAAGTTTCAAGTTTTCAACGAGCAAAGGATGGTGCATGGTGAAGATGAGACAAAGAGATAGCAAAGGGACCAAACGAAAGGTGTTTCCAGCATTACTATCTAAAAGTAGACCTGTTTCTACTCTTTTCCAAATTTAAGATAAGAGATGGGTCTGCAAATAAGTTCCTTTCAAAGCCTTAAGAATATTTTACCCATGATATACGAAATTTAAGTACACGTAATTGGGGGGTGGGTGCACTGCATGGGTAAATTTAACAGCAGCCTGGGCTGGAGCTTTACAACTTTGGATTTCCTTTCATGTTCAGTCCCCAAGGCAATGGCCACCATGGTAGATGGAGAAGGTCAAATTCCTCAGCAATAGAAACCTAAGAAGACTTCTCACCTGTCTCTACTCTATCTAGAAATACATACAAAGTTCTGACTTAAGATACATTTTAAAGCATAATTAAAGATTTTTTATTTTTATTTTATTTTTCAAACACTCTGAAATTGCAAGTTAGATATAGGGCATGCATGCACACCTGCACAGCTGTGTGTCTTGTATGCAACATTACAGGACTTGGGACTCTCTATGACCTCTTGGTTTCAGCTCTGCTTGCTGGACAACAAGTGCCTTCAGGATATTCCTTCAAGAGAATGATTAAATCACTTCACCACCTTCATCTTCTCCCAATAATGCTCAGAACCAGACTCTACAAGACAGTATATAGATTTTATGAATATATGTAATGCAAATTGTGACACAGATTTGCAAACATGTATGCATGCACCCTTGATCAATTCTACCATCTTGGGATAATTTCTAACCATATGTCATGAGATAACGTGGCACAATGGCAAATTATTATCTTGGTATTTTTTTATGGATCAAAGGGTTGCATGTCTTTATTTTTATGTTACTGGATTCTATCTTCAATTCTTTGGTAAATTTTAAAACCTCAGTAAACACATATTGATAAGAAAACAATATATAGGTATTGTATAGTTCTTACAACTTCCCATCCTGAAAATGCTTATAGTTGCATGTTCCTACCAGTCATACAAAAATTTGTTCCATGGCCAGCTTTTCAACCTAATGTACATTTTGGACTCTAATGAAGTCTAAAAAAACATGATGGTGACATGCAAGCACAGTGCAGGCAGAATCCTTGGTACAGCCCTAGCACAGAAAGACCATGGGGCTAAGCAATGCCACCATGTTATCACCATGCTACATCCTGTATGCACTTACGCCTATTCTCTTTTTTAATTTAAATTACAGGAATCTGCTCCAGTAAAGACCTGTATGAGGAAGTACCATACAATGAAGATGAAATGGTTCAAAAGGATACAGAAAATGTTTCTCCAAGTCTAATTTATACAGAAGACTACACATCTTCATATCAAACAGAAACGTCAGAGAATCCTATTATAACAGTGGAAAATATGTCTACTGCCTCTGAAACTTCTGTAGAGAAGAAATCCACTTCTATGATTGCATATTCATCTCCTTCTCTGTTTTCTGAACAGACATCGGGGAACTCTGGTACAACGGGTGAATCTTCTACAGCTATATCCATTACACAAAATACTTATGGAACAGAGACTGAAACAACCAAAGTGCCTTCTTCTGCAGCTCTATCCACCACACAAACAGATGATAGCAAAGAGACCACAGCAGGGAACCCTGATATTACAGATGGACCTTCTTCTACAGCTCTATCCATTACACACATTACTGATGGAACAGAGACTGAATCAACCAAAGAGCCTTCTTCTGCAGCTGTATCCACCACACCAACAGAAGATAGCAAAGAGACCACAACAACTGAGGGAACACCATCTGTAGCCATATCCTCTACACAAATGAATGAAACAGAGGCTACCACTACTGCCGAACTGTCTTCTACAGCTATATCCACCACACTAGTGGATGATGGCGCAGAGACTACAATGACTGAGGGAACATCTGCTACCATTATGTCCACCACAAAAAAAGCTGAAAGCACAGAGACCACAATGACCGGTGGACCATCTTTTTCAATTATATCCACCATACAAACAGCTGATGGGATGGCAACTACTATGCCTGAAGAAGTATCTTCTGAAGCAATATCCACCACAAGAATGACTGATGGGACAGAGACTAAAATGACTGAGGTACCATCTTCTGCAGCTATATCCATCACAAAAACAGCAGATAGCACAGAGAACACAATGACTGAGGAACCATCTTCTTTACCTATATCCTCCACAGAAACAGCTGGAGGCACAGAGAGTAAAATGACAGAGGAAGCTTTTACTGCAGCTACATCAACTACACAAATGAATGATGAAACAGAGTCTTCAACTACTGCTGAACTGATGTCTACAGCTATATCCACCACACTACTGGCTGATGGCACAAAGACTGCAATGACTGAGGGGACATCTGTAGTGATATCCACCATACCCACAGCTGATGGCATGGCAACTATGCCTGAAGAAGTATCTTCTGAAGCAATATCCACCACAAAAATGACTGATGAGACAGAGACCACAATGACTGAGGTACCATCTTCTGCTGTTTTATCCACCACACAAATAGCAGATAGCACAGAGACCACAATGACTGAGGGACCATCTTCTGTTGCTGTATCCTCCACAGAAGCAGCTGTTGGCACAGAGAGTAAAATGACAGAGGAAGCTTCTACTGCAGCTACATCAACCACACAAATGAATAATGAAACAGAGTCAATAGCTACGGCAGAACTGTCTTCCACAGCTATATCCACCACACTACCGGGTGATGGCAAAGAGACTGCAATGACAGAGGGAACATCTTCTGCAGTTATGTCCACCACAAAGAAAACTGAAAGCACAGTGACCACAATGACTGGTGGACCATCTTTTTCAGTTATATCCACCATATCAACAATTACTGAGGGACCATCTTCTGCAGCTATATCCATCACACAAATACCAGATAGCACTGAGACCACAATGACAGAGGAAACTTTTACTGCAGCTATATCAACCACACAAATGAATAATGAAACAATGACTGAGGGAACATCTTCTGCAGCTATGTTCACCACAAAAATAACTGATGAGACAGAGACTAAAATGACTGAGGTACCATCTTCTGCAGCTATATCCATCACACAAATAGCTGATAGCACAGAGGCCACAATGACTGAGGTACCATCTTCTGCAGTTATATCCACCACACAAATAACAGATAGCACAGAGACCACAATGACCAAGGGACCATCTTCTGTTGCTATATCCTCCACAGAAATGACTGATGAGACAGAGACTAAAATGACTGAGGTACCATCTTCTGCAGCTATATCCATCACACAAATATCAGATAGCACAGAGACCACAATGACTGAGGGACCATCTTCTGTTGCTGTATCCTCCACAGAAGCAGCTGGTGGCACAGAGAGTAAAATGACAGAGGAAGCCTCTACTGCAGCTACATCAACCACACAAATGAATAATGAAACAGATTCAACAGCTACTGCAGAACTAACCTCCACAGCTATATCCACCACACTACCGGATGATGGCAAAGAGACTACAGTGACAGAGGAAACATCTTCTGCAGTTATGTCCACCACAAAAAAAACTGAAAGCACATTGACCACAATGACTGATGGACCATCTTTTTCAGTTATATCCACCATATCAACAATTACTGAGGGACCATCTTCTGCAGCTATATCCATCACACAAATACCAGATAGCACTGAGACCACAATGACAGAGGAAGCTTTTACTGCAGCTATATCAACCACACAAATGAATAATGAAACAGAGTCAACAACTACTGCAGAACTGTCTTCAACAGCTATATCCACCACACTACCAGCTGGTGGCAAAGAGACTGCAATGACTGAGGGAACATCTTCTGTAGCTATGTTCACCACTAAAATGACTTATGAGACAGGGACTAAAATGACTGAGGTACCATCTACTGCAGCCATATCCATCACACAAATAGCAGATAGCACAGAGACCATAATGACTGAGGTACCATCTTCTGCAGCTATATCCATCACACAAATAGCAGATAGCACAGAGACCACAATGACTGAGAGATCATCTTCTGTTGCTATAACCTCCACAGAAACAGCTGTTGGCACAGAGAGTAAAATGACAGAGGAAGCTTCTACTGCAGCTACATCAACCACACAAATGAATAATGAAACAGATTCAACAGCTGATGCAGAACTGTCTTCTACAGCTATATCCACCACGCTAACGGATGATGGTAAAGAGACAGCAATGACTGAGGAAACATCTTCTGCAGTTACTTCCACCACAAGAAATGCTGAAAACACAGAGACCATAATATCCGGTGGACCAACTTTTTCAATGATATCCACCACACAAACAGCTGATGGGATAGAGACTACTGTGACTGAAAAAGTATCTTCTGGAGCAATATCCACCACAAAAATAACTGATGAGACAGAGACTAAAATGACTGAGGTACCATCTTCTGCAGCTATATCCATCACACAAATAGCAGATAGCACAGAGACTAAAATGACTGAGGGACCATCTTCTGCAGCTATATCCATCACACAAATAGCAGATAGCACAGAGACCACAATGACTGAGGTACCATCTTCTGCAGCTATATCCATCACACAAATAGCAGATAGCACAGAGACCACAATGACTGAGGTACCATCTTCTGCAGCTATATCCATCACACAAATAGCAGATAGCACAGAGACCACAATGACTGAGGTACCATCTTCTGCAGCTATATCCATCACACAAATAGCAGATAGCACAGAGAACACAATGACTGAGGGACCATCTTCCGTAACTATATCCTCCACAGAAACAGCTGATGGCACAGAGAGCATAATGACAGAGAAATTGTCTTCTGCAGCTATATCAACCACAGAGATGAATATTGAGACTACAATGACTAAGCAAGCTTCTTCTATAGCTTTATCCACGACACAGCTATCTGCTGTCACAGAGACTACATTAGTCCAAGACTCTTCAACTTCAGCTATATCCTCCACCCAAGTTAATGGAATGGAAAGTACAATAGCCCATGAAACATCTTCTTTGGCTATATTGACTACACAAATAGTTGGTGCAACAGAGACTACAATAACCCAGGAAGCTTCTTCTATGGCTTCATCCACCACACCAATAGTTGATGGAATAAAAACGACAATTCTCCAAGAATCGTCTTCTATGCCTTTATCTACTACACAAATATCTGATGTCACAAACACTACAATGATCCAGGAAATTTCTTCTGCAGCTATATCCACCACACAAATGATGAATAGGACAGAAACTCCAAGCAGCCTGGCAACTACTTCTATAGCTTTATCCACTACACAAATTGAGGAAGTCACAGAAACTACAATGGCCCAAGAAGCTTCCTCTCCAGGTATATCCACCACACACACAGTTGATGGAACTAATACAACAATGTCTCAGGAAGATACTTCTGCAGTTATATCAACTACACAAATAGCTGATCGAACTTTTTCCACCACACAAACTTCTTATGTCACAGAAACTACAAAGGTCCAGGAAGCTTCCACTCAAATTGTATCCACCACACAAATGGTTAATGATCTGCAGACTACTATAACTCCAAACGTTTCCTCTGCAGCGATATCCACCACACAAATGAATATTGGGACAGAGAATACAGTTATATCCACCACACGTACAGTTGATGGACCTGGGAATACAATCTCTCGGGGAAGTACTTCTGTCGTTATATCAACTACACAAATAGCTGATAGAACCTCTTACACCACACAAGCATCGGAGGTCACAGAAACTACAATGGCCCAGGATTTTCCTTCTACAGCTATATCCACAACACAAATGGCTCATGGAACAGACTCTACAATTGCCCAGGAAGCTACTTCTATAGATTTATCTAGCACAAAAATTGCTGAAATCCCAAAAACTACAGTGGCACTGGAAGCTTCTTCTGCAACTATATCCACCACACAGATGTCTGATGGGATACAGACTACAATGGTCCAGGTAGCTTCCTCTATAGATTCTTCTACCACACATATGGCTGAAGGTACAGAGACTACAAAAGGCCTAGAAGCTTCTTCTATAGCTATATCCACTACACAAATGTCTCAAGGAGCAGAAACTACAGTGGCTGTTAAAACGTCTTCTGGAGCTATATCCACCACACAAGTGGCTCATGGAACAGACACTACAGTTGCTCAAGAAGCTTCTTCTATAAGTTTAATTACCACACAAATTGCTGAAATCCCAAAAACTACAGTGGCACTGGAAGCTTCTTCTGCAACTATATCCACCACACAGTTGTCTGATGGGTTAGTGACTACAATGGTCCAGGTAGCTTCCTCCATAGCTTCATATACCACACAAATGGCTGATGGTACAGAGACTACAAAGGGCCTAGAATCTTCTTCTACAGCTATATCCATGACACAAATGTCTCAAGGGGTAGAAACTACAGTGGCTGATAAAACTTCTTCTGGAGCTATATCCACCACACAAGTGTCTCATGGGACAGAGACTACAAGAGCCCAAAATGCTGTATCCACAACACAAATGGCTGTTGAGACTACATCACACCAAGTATTTTTAACAACTGCATCATTCACAGGAATGTCTAGTGTGCCTGCCACAACAGTGAAAGGACCTCTTTCTACTCCTCAAGTAACAACAAATAAAGTATCAACAGAGACGACTTTAGCTACAAAGCCAACAACGACCTCCATTACTACAACTTCCACAACTCTTTCAACCTCTTCCACAAGTAAGTTACTATTAGTGATAGACAAATCTGCCCCAGTTTGATCCACAGGAGGTTAGGCTAGCTCATCAGAAAATGTGCAAATTCCTAACTTTAATTCAAACCTCATAGAGGACAATAGGAGGAAAAGCTTGAAAATTAACTTGGCACATTTTCAAGGCTGCAAAGAAAAGGGTCATCAAACAAAAACATGGGAATCTGTGCAATGTCAGGAGAAGCATGTACCATTTTCAAAAAGTTTTTTTTTACTGAATACTGTTTGCAGGGAGCAGGTTGTTTAATAAGTCCTAAAGCAAAACATTAAATGTGGAAAAGTGCTTTTAGTAATATGCTTGGGGGGTGCCCTACATCTGTCTGTGAAGTGGCACACCTGTAGGGTGTACTCAAGCAAAATTCATATAAAAAAAAATTTCCATTAAATGATCTTAAACTACTGTTTGTAAATAAAGAAGCCAGGGGAACCTGGGCCATGTGGTCAACGCTATATATGGTCAATGATGTCAGCTAGCAAAAAGATAAAAAAAACTGTCTGGGGGTCTTTGTGGTTGTGATGGTCTGCAGGGGGGGTATACTGGAATTTGGAATCCTCCTTTAAAATAGGAGTTCCCCATATATCCATATCACTTACGTGAATGAGTAAGGAGTAAATAATATCCTTGGTTACTCTTTCACAAACACAATTGTAGAATGTAATAATACATATGCACCCCATGAGAAGGAATTTAAAAAGAGAACATGTCCCAAGGTGAAAATCCATGGAAAATCATCCAGCAATACAGATCCAGTGCCAATCCTGAAGAACAATGACCCGATGACATGAACATGACGGCCTGTGTGCGATCCCCTCACTTTGCACTCTAGCCACAACCGACTGCTCTTCGGCCGGCTGCTGAATGTCAGTTACAAAATATGGTCATGACCATATTTGGTCAATAAATATAAGGAGGTGCAAAGGCCCTATGGAAACATCCTTCCTAAACAAAAAGGAAAAAAGGACACTAAAAAATAATACCCATACTTCAAACATAATATAATATAAAGGGTGGTATAAGTAGGCTTAGAGTATTACCAGGGGCGGACTGACCATTTGGAAACTCGGGCACTGCCCGAGGGCCTGGGGTCAGTAGGGGGCCCCATGAGATGCCCCTGGTACCTTTTTCATAGGCTTTTTTGAGTTTGGGCAAGGACACAGGGGCCCCATAACACTCTATTGCCCGGGGGCCCCATGAGTTGTCAGTCCGCCCCTGAGTATTACCAAAATCAGAACAAAAAAAATGATTATTTTGTTGGTTTTTTTTGCTTTGGTTTTGATTTAGCTAATGTTCTAAGCTTCCCTATACTGTCATTTATATCGAACATGGTAAAAAAATGTCACCTGGATGCCCACCAACTTGTTTATTATTGAAACAAGCAGGAAGGCAATGGAATCATTGGTTGCTAGGATGCTGATGGCCACCTGCATCCTAGCAACCAGAGAAGCTTGCAGACTACACAGTGGGCAGTGGTTATTTAGTGGCGGTAGTAATACAGCCATTAAATAAATTGTTCCAGCTGTGGCAACAATCTGAGGTTTGTACAAGGTAGCAAGCCAAATCTGGCCGTTTAGTTTGGCAAACCAAGAACACAAAAAATTCCCTGCAAATCCTACATCGAGACAAACTCAAAACTCATCCTTAGTCATTATTCTGTCAAGTGTAAAATATATGCAGAAAGAACAGACTGTGGTAAAATGATTTTCACTGATGTATTTCGTTGTATTTGGACTTAATTTAGTAAAGACTTGATGGTCTTGATTAGAGATGAGCGAATCGAAGTAGGCGAAGTGGAATTCGAGTCGAATATTGGAAAATTCGCGCCGAATCCGAAAAATAGCCTACTTCAGACGCGCAAATCGAAATTTTTCCTAAAATGGCGGCGGACATGTGCGGCGATGGAGCGGGGATGTCTGGGAAGGCGCGCAGACAAGGCGCGCTGACCCATAATGCATTCCTTAATGACATGTGATCGCATTAGCCAATCAGCAGCCAGCCAGCCAGCACTGTGTAATGGTCGAGCTATAAATAGCGGCCATTTTAGAATTCTTCATTTGCCTCCAGTCATTCAAGAGAGGCAGACCGCTCTGTATTAGGGACAGGGTTAGGGACACAGAAACGTTACTTGGGGACAGAGAAACGTTACTTAGGGACAGAGAAACATTACTCAGGGACACAGAATTGTTACTTAGGGCCACAGAAACGCTAGTTAGGGCCACAGAATTGTTACTCAGGGACAGACAGAATTGTTACTGAGTGCCAGAGAATTGTTACTTAGGGCCACAGAAACGTTAGTTAGGGCCACAGAATTGTTACTCAGGGACAGACACAGAATTGTTACTGAGGGCCACAGAACTGTTACTTAGGGCCACAGAAACGTTATTAGGGCCACAGAATTGTTACTCAGGGACAGACAGAATTGTTACTGAGTGCCAGAGAATTGTTACTTAGGGCCACAGAAACGTTAGGGCCACAGAATTGTTACTCAGGGACAGACACAGAATTGTTACTGAGGGCCACAGAACTGTTACTTAGGGCCACAGAAACGTTATTAGGGCCACAGAATTGTTACTCAGGGACAGACAGAATTGTTACTGAGTGCCAGAGAATTGTTACTTAGGGCCACAGAAACGTTAGTTAGGGCCACAGAATTGTTACTCAGGGTCAGACACAGAACTGTTACTTAGGGCCACAGAACTGTTACTTAGGGCCACAGAAACGTTACTTAGGGCCACAGAATTGTTACTCAGGGACAGACACAGAATTGTTACTGAGGGCCACAGAACTGTTACTTAGGGCCACAGAAACGTTATTAGGGCCACAGAATTGTTACTCAGGGACAGACAGAATTGTTACTGAGTGCCTGAGAATTGTTACTTAGGGCCACAGAAACGTTAGTTAGGGCCACAGAATTGTTACTCAGGGTCAGACACAGAACTGTTACTTAGGGCCACAGAACTGTTACTTAGGGCCACAGAAACGTTACTTAGGGCCACAGAATTGTTACTCAGGGACAGACACAGAATTATTACTGAGGGCCACAGAGAACTGTTACTTAGGGCCACAGAAACGTTATTAGGGCCACAGAATTGTTACTCAGGGACAGACAGAATTGTTACTGAGTGCCAGAGAATTGTTACTTAGGGCCACAGAAACGTTAGTTAGGGCCACAGAATTGTTACTCAGGGACAGACACAGAATTGTTACTGAGGGCCACAGAACTGTTACTTAGGGCCACAGAAACATTATTAGGGCCACAGAATTGTTACTCAGGGATAGACAGAATTGTTACTGAGTGCCAGAGAACTGTTACTTAGGGCCACAGAAACGTTATTAGGGCCACATAATTGTTACTCAGGGACAGACAGAATTGTTACTGAGTGCCAGAGAATTGTTACTTAGGGCCACCGAAACGTTAGGGCCACAGAATTGTTACTCAGGGACAGACACAGAATTGTTACTGAGGGCCACAGAACTGTTACTTAGGGCCACAGAAACGTTATTAGGGCCACAGAATTGTTACTCAGGGACAGACAGAATTGTTACTGAGTGCCAGAGAATTGTTACTTAGGGCCACAGAAACGTTAGTTAGGGCCACAGAATTGTTACTCAGGGTCAGACACAGAACTGTTACTTAGGGCCACAGAACTGTTACTTAGGGCCACAGAAACGTTACTTAGGGCCACAGAATTGTTACTCAGGGACAGACACAGAATTGTTACTGAGGGCCACAGAACTGTTACTTAGGGCCACAGAAACGTTATTAGGGCCACAGAATTGTTACTCAGGGACAGACAGAATTGTTACTGAGTGCCTGAGAATTGTTACTTAGGGCCACAGAAACGTTAGTTAGGGCCACAGAATTGTTACTCAGGGTCAGACACAGAACTGTTACTTAGGGCCACAGAACTGTTACTTAGGGCCACAGAAACGTTACTTAGGGCCACAGAATTGTTACTCAGGGACAGACACAGAATTATTACTGAGGGCCACAGAGAACTGTTACTTAGGGCCACAGAAACGTTATTAGGGCCACAGAATTGTTACTCAGGGACAGACAGAATTGTTACTGAGTGCCAGAGAATTGTTACTTAGGGCCACAGAAACGTTAGTTAGGGCCACAGAATTGTTACTCAGGGACAGACACAGAATTGTTACTGAGGGCCACAGAACTGTTACTTAGGGCCACAGAAACATTATTAGGGCCACAGAATTGTTACTCAGGGATAGACAGAATTGTTACTGAGTGCCAGAGAACTGTTACTTAGGGCCACAGAAACGTTATTAGGGCCACATAATTGTTACTCAGGGACAGACAGAATTGTTACTGAGTGCCAGAGAATTGTTACTTAGGGCCACAGAAACGTTAGGGCCACAGAATTGTTACTCAGGGACAGACACAGAATTGTTACTGAGGGCCACAGAACTGTTACTTAGGGCCACAGAAACGTTATTAGGGCCACAGAATTGTTACTCAGGGACAGACAGAATTGTTACTGAGTGCCAGAGAATTGTTACTTAGGGCCACAGAAACGTTAGTTAGGGCCACAGAATTGTTACTCAGGGACAGACACAGAATTGTTACTGAGGGCCACAGAATTGTTACTTAGGGCCACAGAAACGTTACTTAGGGCCACAGAATTGTTACTCAGGGACAGACACAGAATTGTTACTGAGGGCCACAGAATTGTTACTTAGGGCCACAGAAACATTACTCAGGGACACAGAATTGTTACTGAGGGCCACAGAACCGTTACTTAGGGCCACAGAATTGTTACTCAGGGACAGACACAGAATTGTTACTCAGGGACACAGAATTGTTACTGAGGGCCACAGAACCGTTACTTAGGGCCACATAAACGTTAATCAGGGACACAGAATTGTTACTGAGGGCCACAGAACCGTTACTTAGGGCCAAAGAATTGTTACTCACGGACAGACACAGAATTGTTTCTTGAGGGACACAGAATTTTTACTGAGGGCCACAGAACCGTTACTTAGGGCCACAGAAACGTTAATCAGGGACACAGAATTGTTACCGAGGGCCACAGAACCGTTACTTAGGGCCACGTAAACGTTAATCAGGGACAGACACAGAATTGTTACTGAGGGACACAGAATTGTTACTGAGGGCCACAGAACCGTTACTTAGGGCCACAGAAACGTTAATCAGGGACACAGAATTGTTACTGAGGGCCACAGAACCGTTACTTAGGGCCACAGAATTGTTACTCATGGACAGACACAGAATTGTTTCTTCAGGGACACAGAATTGTTACTGAGGGCCACAGAACCGTTACTTAGGGCCACAGAAACGTTAATCAGGGACACAGAATTGTTACTGAGGGCCACAGAACCGTTACTTAGGGCCACAGAATTGTTACTCAGGGACACAGAATTGTTACTGAGGGCCACAGAACTGTTACTTAGGGCCACAGAATTGTTACTCGGACAGACACAGAATTGTTACTCAGGGACACAGAATTGTTACTGAGGGCCACAGATCCGTTACTTAGGGCCACATAAACGTTAATCAGGGACACAGAATTGTTACTGAGGGCCACAGAACCGTTACTTAGGGCCACAGAATTGTTACTCAGGGACACAGAATTGTTACTGAGGGCCACAGAACTGTTACTTACGGCCACAGAATTGTTACTCGGACAGACACAGAATTGTTACTCAGGGACACAGAATTGTTACTGAGGGCCACAGAACCGTTACTTAGTGCCACAGAAACGTTAATCAGGGACACAGAATTGTTACTGAGGGCCACAGAACCGTTACTTAGGGCCACATAAACGTTAATCAGGGACACAGAATTGTTACTGAGGGCCACAGAACCGTTACTTAGGGCCACATAAACGTTAATCAGGGACACAGAATTGTTACTGAGGGCCACAGAACCGTTACTTAGGGCCACAGAATTGTTACTCACGGACAGACACAGAATTGTTTCTTGAGGGACACAGAGTTTTTACTGAGGGCCACAGAACCGTTACTTAGGGCCACAGAAACGTTAATCAGGGACACAGAATTGTTACTGAGGGCCACAGAACCGTTACTTAGGGCCACAGAATTGTTACTCACGGACAGACACAGAATTGTTTCTTGAGGGACACAGAATTTTTAATGAGGGCCACAGAACCGTGACTTAGGGCCACATAAACGTTAATCAGGGACACAGAATTGTTACTGAGGGCCACAGAACCGTTACTTAGGGCCACATAAACGTTAATCAGGGACACAGAATTGTTACTGAGGGCCACAGAACCGTTACTTAGGGCCACATAAACGTTAATCAGGGACACAGAATTGTTACTGAGGGCCACAGAACCGTTACTTAGGGCCACAGAATTGTTACTCACGGACAGACACAGAATTGTTTCTTGAGGGACACAGAATTTTTACTGAGGGCCACAGAACCGTTACTTAGGGCCACAGAAACGTTAATCAGGGACACAGAATTGTTACTGAGGGCCACAGAACCGTTACTTAGGGCCACATAAACGTTAATCAGGGGGACACAGAATTGTTACTGAGGGCCACAGAAACGTTACTTAGGGCCACATAATTGTTACTCAGGGACAGACACAGAATTGTTACTGAGGGACACAGAATTGTTACTGAGGGCCACAGAACCGTTACTTAGGGCCACAGAATTGTTACTCAGGGACAGACACAGAATTGTTACTCAGGGACACAGAATTGTTACTCAGGGACACAGAATCTTTGAATTAAAGAGTATGTCAGACAACATGCAGAGGAGTGGCAGAGGAGGCAATGTTTTAGGAGTGAGCAGACGTGGCAGCAGAGGAAGGGGTCGAGGCAGCACTATTCGCAGCCAGAGGCCAGTGCTCCCGGTGTCATCCAGCGGTCGTGTCTCCACCGACAACCCTGCCGTCATCGATTGGTTGGCTCGGTCGTCTTCCTCTTCCCAGGTCACCTCTGACACCTACAGCCAACGGTCGGTGGGTACGTCAGACACAACCGTTAGTTGGCATGGCCCGGGACCAAGCCCACTGAAATCACGTGTCCTCTACCTGCCCCTGTCCTTTGGTGTTCCCTCACCAAGCGAAGTATCGCATGCTGTGGGCTCAGCCCCACTGTACAGTGAGGAAGAGGTAACAGAGGGCGGTCAGGAACGGGGGGAGACATCCGCCTTTTCAGCAGCCAGGCGAAGAAGTAGTGGCGAGGAGAGTGGCCCGGTAGCCGGTCTAGAGACAGGTCTGTCTCCTGACCCAGACGCAGCCGAGGGGGCTAGTAGTGAGGCGGAGACCCTACTTGATGATGAGGAGGTTGATCGCACTTGGCAGCCTCGTCGTCATCAGGCAATTTCTTCCGCATCATCAGGAGAAGAGGGTGGCAGCTTGGAAGTGAGCGAAACAGTCGGTGGGTTGCCCAGGAGACAGCAGCAGGGTCGCAGCAGTGTCAGTGGAGCCAAACGGCCACGGAGTAGAGCACCAGCTCCACTGCAGCCTACCACCACGGCCAGTAGTGGTGCCGGTGTGCACGGAGGAAGCAGCAGTCAGCCAGTGAGGAGTATCGGGGGCAAAGTTTCCTACTCGGCGGTGTGGCAATTTTTCGTCAAGCCGCCCGAGGAAGTAAACGTAGCCGTATGTCGACTATGTGGCCAGAAAGTCAAGCGTGGCCAGGGGGCCCATGTTGGGACTACAGCGTTGCGGCAGCATATGCAGCGTCACCATTTGGTGGCCTGGGAAAACCGTGATAAAGATACGGCGGTTCTGCCCGCCCCAGCCCCCGCTCCATCACCCGCTCCGTTACTTGCTCCGTCACCCGACGTCAATCGCCCTCCATCAGCCAGTCAAGGCTCCAACACCTCTGCTGAGGGGAGTTGTCGCTCGTTGGCATCTTCCGCTCGTTCAGATGCTCCTTCTCCTGCTACTCCTCTTCACGGATTCCGTCAGCAGTCTTTCTTGGAATCCGTTTCCAAGAGACAACAGTTTGCGAGCACGCACCCGACGGTGCAAAAGCTGAACGTCCTCCTGTCCAAGTTGCTGGTGCTGCAGTCCCTCCCTTTCCAAGTGGTGGACTCAGCACCTTTCCGAGAAATGATGGCTTGTGCCGCGCCGCGGTGGAGAGTGCCAAGCCGTCATTTCTTCGCCAAAAAGGCAGTGCCAGCCCTGCATTCACATGTAGAAGACATGGTGGGCCAGTCTTTGAGCATGTCGGTCTCTGCCAAAGTGCACGGCAGCGCCGACGTGTGGAGCTGTAACTACGGTCAGGGACAGTACATGTCATTTACGGCCCACTGGGTGAACGTGGTGCCGTCACAGCCGCACCAGCAACTTGGACAGGTCACGCCGCTTTTGCCTCCACGTTTGCACGTCCTTGGTCCACAAAAGATATCCGCCTCTACCACCTCTTCTTCCGCCGTGTCCTCAGCCGCCACCCCCGTGCCAAGTCCCATTACCCGACCGACATATCACATGTGCAGGGCGCAACAGTGTCACGCTGTTCTGCACCTGGTATGCCTTGGCGAACGTAGTCACACAGGGGAGGAACTTCTCAGTGTAATGAACAGAGAAATCGACAGATGGCTGTCTCCGCGCAAACTGAAAATCGGAACCATGTTGACCGACAACGGAAAGAACATGGTGTCTGCTCTGCGTCAAGGAAGGTTGTGCCATGCGCCATGCATGGCTCACGTGTTCAATCTGGTTGTCAAGCGGTTCCTAAAATCCACCATCCCACTGCAAGACATCCTTAAAATGTCACGTAAACTTTGCATGCATTTCAGCCATTCCTACAGCGCAAAGCACACCCTCCTTGAGCTGCAGCGGCAGAACGGAATTCCACATCATCGCATGATCTGCGACGTTGCAACAAGGTGGAATTCAACCCTACACATGTTAGACCGCCTTTACGAGCAGCGAAAGGCCATCACCGATTTCCTGATGTTACAAGCGGATAAAGGTACTCCCTTGTGTAACTTCGATGTCAGCCATTGGCAGCTCATGCGTGACACCTGCCGCTTGCTCAGGCCCTTTGAGGAGGCCACGCTATTCGTGAGTCGGCAGGACTATGGGATGAACGACGTCATTCCTCTGTTGCACGTCCTTGAACAAATGCTGTTAACAATGGCTGGTCAGGGTGCGGTAGACGTGGCGCACAGATCTCAACGCCACATGACCCTTGTGGGGGCAGGACAGGAAGAAGAGGAGGAGGTAGAGGAGGACATTTGTGCTCAGGAATTATTGAGTGAAATGGGTGGTTTTTCCACTCAGTGGACAGGAGTGGAGGAGCAGGAGCATCTGGTAGAGGAGGAGGAGGAGGAGACAGAGGACCCAGACGCACCGTGGCAGTATGCTGTGGAGATGGAGGCAGGGAGTCCCTCGCATTCCTTGGCACAAATGGCCCATAGCATGCTCGGTTGCTTGCGTAGCGACAGCCGAATAATAACCATCAGACAGAGGGATGACTTTTGGCTGTCCACCTTGTTGGACCCTCGCTACCGTTCCAAAATGGTGGCCTTTTTTACACCTGCTGAGAGGGAGGCCAAAATAACGTACTATAAAAACCACCTATGTAGTCAGTTGGTCTCTGCCTTTCTGCGCCAACGTCCATCCTCAGACACTGTGGGCCCTGTGCGCTCGCGTTCCGCTGCCATGGCAGCAGGGGAGGGGTGGGGTGGTAGGAGCAGTGGCAGCTCCACCAGCAGCGGCTGCCTCAGTCTGCAGTCGATGATGAGTAGCTTTCTTCACCAGCGCAGTGAGGAAACTACTAACCAGCCGCAGCAGCAGCAGCATCAGGTGGACCTGGAGCAGGACCTCAAACAACAGGCTTGGGCCTACTTGGACAGCACCCTGCCAACCGAGGTAGACAATCCCCTTGACTACTGGGCAACGAAACTTGACCTTTGGCCCCAACTAGCTGAATTTGCCCTTGAAAGGCTGTCATGCCCGGCCAGTAGCGTGGCATCGGAGCGCGTGTTTAGTGCGGCAGGAGGTATTGTAACTCCGCGGAGGACACGACTGTCCACCCAAAGTGTGGAGAGACTCACGTTTGTGAAAATGAATCAGGCGTGGATTAGTCTGGATTTCAAACCACCAGTTCCTGACACAACTGACTAAATCCGCCATGAATCATGCCTCAAACATGTGCCACTTTCAGGTCTCCTCACACACTGCTGGTGTGTTCAATTTTTTGACATAGGGTGCTGGCAGATTACGGGCCTCCTATAGCTGCTGCCAGGCCCCTAATCTGCCATGGGCCCCTATATACCGCCTCCTCATGCTGCTGCCAAGTCCAGAGTCTCTCATGGGTCCCTGTACGGCCTCCCATTGCTGCTGTCTCCATCGCCACACTCTGCCATGTGCCACTTTCAGGTCTCTTCACACTGCTGGTGTGTTGAATTTTTTGACATAGGGTGCTGGCAGATTACGGGCCTCCTATAGCTGCTGCCAGGCCCCTAATCTGCCATAGGCCCCTATATACCGCCTCCTCATGCTGCTGCCAGGTCCACAGTCTCTCATGGGTCCCTGTACGGCCTCCCATTGCTGCTGTCTCCATCGCCACACTCTGCCATGTGCCACTTTCAGGTCTCCTCACACTGCTGGTGTGTTGAATTTTTTGACATAGGGTGCTGGCAGATTACGGGCCTCCCATAGCTGCTGCCAGGCCCCTAATCTGCCATGGGCCCCTATATACCGCCTCCTCATGCTGCTGCCAAGTCCAGAGTCTCTCATGGGTCCCTGTACGGCCTCCCATTGCTGCTGTCTCCATCGCCACACTCTGCCATGTGCCACTTTCAGGTCTCCTCACACTGATGGTGTGTTGAATTTTTTGACATAGGGTGCTGGCAGATTACGGGCCTCCCATAGCTGCTGCCAGGCCCCTAATCTGCCATAGGCCCCTATATACCGCCTCCTCATGCTGCTGCCAAGTCCAGAGTCTCTCATGGGTCCCTGTACGGCCTCCCATTGCTGCTGTCTCCATCGCCACACTCTGCCATGTGCCACTTTCAGGTCTCCTCACACTGCTGGTGTGTTGAATTTTTTGACATAGGGTGCTGGCAGATTACGGGCCTCCCATAGCTGCTGCCAGGCCCCTAATCTGCCATGGGCCCCTATATACCGCCTCCTCATGCTGCTGCCAAGTCCAGAGTCTCTCATGGGTCCCTGTACGGCCTCCCATTGCTGCTGTCTCCATCGCCACACTCTGCCATGTGCCACTTTCAGGTCTCCTCACACTGCTGGTGTGTTGAATTTTTTGACATAGGGTGCTGGCAGATTACGGGCCTCCCATTGCTGCTGTCTCCATCGCCACACTCTGCCATGTGCCACTTTCAGGTCTCCTCACACTGCTGGTGTGTTGAATTTTTTGACATAGGGTGCTGGCAGATTACGGGCCTCCCATAGCTGCTGCCAGGCCCCTAATCTGCCATGGGCCCCTATATACCGCCTCCTCATGCTGCTGCCAAGTCCAGAGTCTCTCATGGGTCCCTGTACGGCCTCCCATTGCTGCTGTCTCCATCGCCACACTCTGCCATGTGCCACTTTCAGGTCTCCTCACACTGCTGGTGTGTTGAATTTTTTGACATAGGGTGCTGGCAGATTACGGGCCTCCTATAGCTGCTGCCAGGCCCCTAATCTGCCATAGGCCCCTATATACCGCCTCCTCATGCTGCTGCTAGGTCCACAGTCTCTCATGGGTCCCTGTACGGCCTCCCATTGCTGCTGTCTCCATCGCCACACTCTGCCATGTGCCACTTTCAGGTCTCCTCACACTGCTGGTGTGTTGAATTTTTTGACATAGGGTGCTGGCAGATTACGGGCCTCCCATAGCTGCTGCCAGGCCCCTAATCTGCCATGGGCCCCTATATACCGCCTCCTCATGCTGCTGCCAAGTCCAGAGTCTCTCATGGGTCCCTGTACGGCCTCCCATTGCTGCTGTCTCCATCGCCACACTCTGCCATGTGCCACTTTCAGGTCTCCTCACACTGCTGGTGTGTTGAATTTTTTGACATAGGGTGCTGGCAGATTACGGGCCTCCCATAGCTGCTGCCAGGCCCCTAATCTGCCATAGGCCCCTATATCCCGCCTCCTCATGCTGCTGCCAAGTCCAGAGTCTCTCATGGGTCCCTGTACGGCCTCCCATTGCTGCTGTCTCCATCGCCACACTCTGCCATGTGCCACTTTCAGGTCTCCTCACACTGCTGGTGTGTTGAATTTTTTGACATAGGGTGCTGGCAGATTACGGGCCTCCCATAGCTGCTGCCAGGCCCCTAATCTGCCATGGGCCCCTATATACCGCCTCCTCATGCTGCTGCCAAGTCCAGAGTCTGTCATGGGTCCCTGTACGGCCTCCCATTGCTGCTGTCTCCATCGCCACACTCTGCCATGTGCCACTTTCAGGTCTCCTCACACTGCTGGTGTGTTGAATTTTTTGACATAGGGTGCTGGCAGATTACGGGCCTCCCATTGCTGCTGTCTCCATCGCCACACTCTGCCATGTGCCACTTTCAGGTCTCCTCACACTGCTGGTGTGTTGAATTTTTTGACATAGGGTGCTGGCAGATTACGGGCCTCCCATAGCTGCTGCCAGGCCCCTAATCTGCCATGGGCCCCTATATACCGCCTCCTCATGCTGCTGCCAAGTCCAGAGTCTCTCATGGGTCCCTGTACGGCCTCCCATTGCTGCTGTCTCCATCGCCACACTCTGCCATGTGCCACTTTCAGGTCTCCTCACACTGCTGGTGTGTTGAATTTTTTGACATAGGGTGCTGGCAGATTACGGGCCTCCCATAGCTGCTGCCAGGCCCCTAATCTGCAATGGGCCCCTATATACCGCCTCCTCATGCTGCTGCCAAGTCCAGAGTCTCTCATGGGTCCCTGTACGGCCTCCCATTGCTGCTGTCTCCATCGCCACACTCTGCCATGTGCCACTTTCAGGTCTCCTCACACACTGCTGGTGTGTTGAATTTTTTGACATAGGGTGCTGGCAGATTACGGGCCTCCTATAGCTGCTGCCAGGCCCCTAATCTGCCATAGGCCCCTATATACCGCCTCCTCATGCTGCTGCCAAGTCCACAGTCTCTCATGGGTCCCTGTACGGCCTCCCATTGCTGCTGTCTCCATCGCCACACTCTGCCATGTGCCACTTTCAGGTCTCCTCACACACTGCTGGTGTGTTGAATTTTTTGACATAGGGTGCTGGCAGATTACGGGCCTCCCATAGCTGCTGCCAGGCCCCTAATCTGCCATGGGCCCCTATATACCGCCTCCTCATGCTGCTGCCAAGTCCAGAGTCTGTCATGGGTCCCTGTACGGCCTCCCATTGCTGCTGTCTCCATCGCCACACTCTGCCATGTGCCACTTTCAGGTCTCCTCACACTGCTGGTGTGTTGAATTTTTTGACATAGGGTGCTGGCAGATTACGGGCCTCCTATAGCTGCTGCCAGGCCCCTAATCTGCCATAGGCCCCTATATACCGCCTCCTCATGCTGCTGCCAGGTCCACAGTCTCTCATGGGTCCCTGTACGGCCTCCCATTGCTGCTGTCTCCATCGCCACACTCTGCCATGTGCCACTTTCAGGTCTCCTCACACTGCTGGTGTGTTGAATTTTTTGACATAGGGTGCTGGCAGATTACGGGCCTCCTATAGCTGCTGCCAGGCCCCTAATCTGCCATAGGCCCCTATATACCGCCTCCTCATGCTGCTGCCAGGTCCACAGTCTCTCATGGGTCCCTGTACGGCCTCCCATTGCTGCTGTCTCCATCGCCACACTCTGCCATGTGCCACTTTCAGGTCTCCTCACACACTGCTGGTGTGTTGAATTTTTTGACATAGGGTGCTGGCAGATTACGGGCCTCCTATAGCTGCTGCCAGGCACCTAATCTGCCAAGGGCCCCTATATACCGCCTCCTCATGCTGCTGCCAAGTCCAGAGTCTGTCATGGGTCCCTGTACGGCCTCCCATTGCTGCTGTCTCCATCGCCACACTCTGCCAAGTGCCACTTTCAGGTCTCCTCACACTGCTGGTGTGTTGAATTTTTTGACATAGGGTGCTGGCAGATTACGGGCCTCCCATAGCTGCTGCCAGGCCCCTAATCTGCCATGGGCCCCTATATACCGCCTCCTCATGCTGCTGCCAAGTCCAGAGTCTGTCATGGGTCCCTGTACGACCTCCCATTGCTGCTGTCTCCATCGCCACACTCTGCCATGTGCCACTTTCAGGTCTCCTCACACTGCTGGTGTGTTGAATTTTTTGACATAGGGTGCTGGCAGATTACGGGCCTCCTATAGCTGCTGCCAGGCCCCTAATCTGCCATAGGCCCCTATATACCGCCTCCTCATGCTGCTGCCAGGTCCACAGTCTCTCATGGGTCCCTGTACGGCCTCCCATTGCTGCTGTCTCCATCGCCACACTCTGCCAAGTGCCACTTTCAGGTCTCCTCACACTGCTGGTGTGTTGAATTTTTTGACATAGGGTGCTGGCAGATTACGGGCCTCCCATAGCTGCTGCCAGGCCCCTAATCTGCCATGGGCCCCTATATACCGCCTTCTCATGCTGCTGCCAAGTCCAGAGTCTCTCATGGGTCCCTGTACGGCCTCCCATTGCTGCTGTCTCCATCGCCACACTCTGCCATGTGCCACTTTCAGGTCTCCTCACACTGCTGGTGTGTTGAATTTTTTGACATAGGGTGCTGGCAGATTACGGGCCTCCCATTGCTGCTGTCTCCATCGCCACACTCTGCCATGTGCCACTTTCAGGTCTCCTCACACTGCTGGTGTGTTGAATTTTTTGACATAGGGTGCTGGCAGATTACGGGCCTCCCATAGCTGCTGCCAGGCCCCTAATCTGCCATGGGCCCCTATATACCGCCTCCTCATGCTGCTGCCAAGTCCAGAGTCTCTCATGGGTCCCTGTACGGCCTCCCATTGCTGCTGTCTCCATCGCCACACTCTGCCATGTGCCACTTTCAGGTCTCCTCACACTGCTGGTGTGTTGAATTTTTTGACATAGGGTGCTGGCAGATTACGGGCCTCCTATAGCTGCTGCCAGGCCCCTAATCTGCCATAGGCCCCTATATACCGCCTCCTCATGCTGCTGCCAGGTCCACAGTCTCTCATGGGTCCCTGTACGGCCTCCCATTGCTGCTGTCTCCATCGCCACACTCTGCCATGTGCCACTTTCAGGTCTCCTCACACTGCTGGTGTGTTGAATTTTTTGACATAGGGTGCTGGCAGATTACGGGCCTCCCATAGCTGCTGCCAGGCCCCTAATCTGCCATGGGCCCCTATATACCGCCTCCTCATGCTGCTGCCAAGTCCAGAGTCTCTCATGGGTCCCTGTACGGCCTCCCATTGCTGCTGTCTCCATCGCCACACTCTGCCATGTGCCACTTTCAGGTCTCCTCACACTGCTGGTGTGTTGAATTTTTTGACATAGGGTGCTGGCAGATTACGGGCCTCCCATAGCTGCTGCCAGGCCCCTAATCTGCCATAGGCCCCTATATACCGCCTCCTCATGCTGCTGCCAAGTCCAGAGTCTCTCATGGGTCCCTGTACGGCCTCCCATTGCTGCTGTCTCCATCGCCACACTCTGCCATGTGCCACTTTCAGGTCTCCTCACACTGCTGGTGTGTTGAATTTTTTGACATAGGGTGCTGGCAGATTACGGGCCTCCCATAGCTGCTGCCAGGCCCCTAATCTGCCATGGGCCCCTATATACCGCCTCCTCATGCTGCTGCCAAGTCCAGAGTCTGTCATGGGTCCCTGTACGGCCTCCCATTGCTGCTGTCTCCATCGCCACACTCTGCCATGTGCCACTTTCAGGTCTCCTCACACTGCTGGTGTGTTGAATTTTTTGACATAGGGTGCTGGCAGATTACGGGCCTCCCATTGCTGCTGTCTCCATCGCCACACTCTGCCATGTGCCACTTTCAGGTCTCCTCACACTGCTGGTGTGTTGAATTTTTTGACATAGGGTGCTGGCAGATTACGGGCCTCCCATAGCTGCTGCCAGGCCCCTAATCTGCCATGGGCCCCTATATACCGCCTCCTCATGCTGCTGCCAAGTCCAGAGTCTCTCATGGGTCCCTGTACGGCCTCCCATTGCTGCTGTCTCCATCGCCACACTCTGCCATGTGCCACTTTCAGGTCTCCTCACACTGCTGGTGTGTTGAATTTTTTGACATAGGGTGCTGGCAGATTACGGGCCTCCCATAGCTGCTGCCAGGCCCCTAATCTGCCATGGGCCCCTATATACCGCCTCCTCATGCTGCTGCCAAGTCCAGAGTCTCTCATGGGTCCCTGTACGGCCTCCCATTGCTGCTGTCTCCATCGCCACACTCTGCCATGTGCCACTTTCAGGTCTCCTCACACACTGCTGGTGTGTTGAATTTTTTGACATAGGGTGCTGGCAGATTACGGGCCTCCTATAGCTGCTGCCAGGCCCCTAATCTGCCATAGGCCCCTATATACCGCCTCCTCATGCTGCTGCCAAGTCCAGAGTCTCTCATGGGTCCCTGTACGGCCTCCCATTGCTGCTGTCTCCATCGCCACACTCTGCCATGTGCCACTTTCAGGTCTCCTCACACACTGCTGGTGTGTTGAATTTTTTGACATAGGGTGCTGGCAGATTACGGGCCTCCTATAGCTGCTGCCAGGCCCCTAATCTGCCATGGGCCCCTATATACCGCCTCCTCATGCTGCTGCCAAGTCCAGAGTCTGTCATGGGTCCCTGTACGGCCTCCCATTGCTGCTGTCTCCATCGCCACACTCTGCCAAGTGCCACTTTCAGGTCTCCTCACACTGCTGGTGTGTTGAATTTTTTGACATAGGGTGCTGGCAGATTACGGGCCTCCTATAGCTGCTGCCAGGCCCCTAATCTGCCATAGGCCCCTATATACCGCCTCCTCATGCTGCTGCCAGGTCCACAGTCTCTCATGGGTCCCTGTACGGCCTCCCATTGCTGCTGTCTCCATCGCCACACTCTGCCAAGTGCCACTTTCAGGTCTCCTCACACTGCTGGTGTGTTGAATTTTTTGACATAGGGTGCTGGCAGATTACGGGCCTCCCATAGCTGCTGCCAGGCCCCTAATCTGCCATGGGCCCCTATATACCGCCTTCTCATGCTGCTGCCAAGTCCAGAGTCTCTCATGGGTCCCTGTACGGCCTCCCATTGCTGCTGTCTCCATTGCCACACTCTGCCATGTGCCACTTTCAGGTCTCCTCACACTGCTGGTGTGTTTAATTTTTTGACATAGGGTGCTGGCAGATTACGGGCCTCCCATAGCTGCTGCCAGGCCCCTAATCTGCCATGGGCCCCTATATACCGCCTCCTCATGCTGCTGCCAAGTCCAGAGTCTGTCATGGGTCCCTGTACGGCCTCCCATTGCTGCTGTCTCCATCGCCACACTCTGCCATGTGCCACTTTCAGGTCTCCTCACACTGCTGGTGTGTTGAATTTTTTGACATAGGGTGCTGGCAGATTACGGGCCTCCCATTGCTGCTGTCTCCATCGCCACACTCTGCCATGTGCCACTTTCAGGTCTCCTCACACTGCTGGTGTGTTGAATTTTTTGACATAGGGTGCTGGCAGATTACGGGCCTCCCATAGCTGCTGCCAGGCCCCTAATCTGCCATGGGCCCCTATATACCGCCTCCTCATGCTGCTGCCAAGTCCAGAGTCTCTCATGGGTCCCTGTACGGCCTCCCATTGCTGCTGTCTCCATCGCCACACTCTGCCATGTGCCACTTTCAGGTCTCCTCACACTGCTGGTGTGTTGAATTTTTTGACATAGGGTGCTGGCAGATTACGGGCCTCCTATAGCTGCTGCCAGGCCCCTAATCTGCCATAGGCCCCTATATACCGCCTCCTCATGCTGCTGCCAGGTCCACAGTCTCTCATGGGTCCCTGTACGGCCTCCCATTGCTGCTGTCTCCATCGCCACACTCTGCCATGTGCCACTTTCAGGTCTCCTCACACTGCTGGTGTGTTGAATTTTTTGACATAGGGTGCTGGCAGATTACGGGCCTCCCATAGCTGCTGCCAGGCCCCTAATCTGCCATGGGCCCCTATATACCGCCTCCTCATGCTGCTGCCAAGTCCAGAGTCTCTCATGGGTCCCTGTACGGCCTCCCATTGCTGCTGTCTCCATCGCCACACTCTGCCATGTGCCACTTTCAGGTCTCCTCACACTGCTGGTGTGTTGAATTTTTTGACATAGGGTGCTGGCAGATTACGGGCCTCCCATAGCTGCTGCCAGGCCCCTAATCTGCCATAGGCCCCTATATACCGCCTCCTCATGCTGCTGCCAAGTCCAGAGTCTCTCATGGGTCCCTGTACGGCCTCCCATTGCTGCTGTCTCCATCGCCACACTCTGCCATGTGCCACTTTCAGGTCTCCTCACACTGCTGGTGTGTTGAATTTTTTGACATAGGGTGCTGGCAGATTACGGGCCTCCCATTGCTGCTGTCTCCATCGCCACACTCTGCCATGTGCCACTTTCAGGTCTCCTCACACTGCTGGTGTGTTGAATTTTTTGACATAGGGTGCTGGCAGATTACGGGCCTCCCATAGCTGCTGCCAGGCCCCTAATCTGCCATGGGCCCCTATATACCGCCTCCTCATGCTGCTGCCAAGTCCAGAGTCTCTCATGGGTCCCTGTACGGCCTCCCATTGCTGCTGTCTCCATCGCCACACTCTGCCATGTGCCACTTTCAGGTCTCCTCACACTGCTGGTGTGTTGAATTTTTTGACATAGGGTGCTGGCAGATTACGGGCCTCCTATAGCTGCTGCCAGGCCCCTAATCTGCCATAGGCCCCTATATACCGCCTCCTCATGCTGCTACCAGGTCCACAGTCTCTCATGGGTCCCTGTACGGCCTCCCATTGCTGCTGTCTCCATCGCCACACTCTGCCATGTGCCACTTTCAGGTCTCCTCACACTGCTGGTGTGTTGAATTTTTTGACATAGGGTGCTGGCAGATTACGGGCCTCCCATAGCTGCTGCCAGGCCCCTAATCTGCCATGGGCCCCTATATACCGCCTCCTCATGCTGCTGCCAAGTCCAGAGTCTCTCATGGGTCCCTGTACGGCCTCCCATTGCTGCTGTCTCCATCGCCACACTCTGCCATGTGCCACTTTCAGGTCTCCTCACACACTGCTGGTGTGTTGAATTTTTGACATAGGGTGCTGGCAGATTACGGGCCTCCTATAGCTGCTGCCAGGCCCCTAATCTGCCATAGGCCCCTATATACCGCCTCCTCATGCTGCTGCCAAGTCCACAGTCTCTCATGGGTCCCTGTACGGCCTCCCATTGCTGCTGTCTCCATCGCCACACTCTGCCATGTGCCACTTTCAGGTCTCCTCACACACTGCTGGTGTGTTGAATTTTTTGACATAGGGTGCTGGCAGATTACGGGCCTCCCATAGCTGCTGCCAGGCCCCTAATCTGCCATGGGCCCCTATATACCGCCTCCTCATGCTGCTGCCAAGTCCAGAGTCTCTCATGGGTCCCTGTACGGCCTCCCATTGCTGCTGTCTCCATCGCCACACTCTGCCATGTGCCACTTTCAGGTCTCCTCACACTGCTGGTGTGTTGAATTTTTTGACATAGGGTGCTGGCAGATTACGGGCCTCCCATAGCTGCTGCCAGGCCCCTAATCTGCCATAGGCCCCTATATACCGCCTCCTCATGCTGCTGCCAAGTCCAGAGTCTCTCATGGGTCCCTGTACAGCCTCCCATTGCTGCTGTCTCCATCGCCACACTCTGCCATGTGCCACTTTCAGGTCTCCTCACACTGCTGGTGTGTTGAATTTTTTGACATAGGGTGCTGGCAGATTACGGGCCTCCCATAGCTGCTGCCAGGCCCCTAATCTGCCATGGGCCCCTATATACCGCCTCCTCATGCTGCTGCCAAGTCCAGAGTCTGTCATGGGTCCCTGTACGGCCTCCCATTGCTGCTGTCTCCATCGCCACACTCTGCCATGTGCCACTTTCAGGTCTCCTCACACTGCTGGTGTGTTGAATTTTTTGACATAGGGTGCTGGCAGATTACGGGCCTCCCATTGCTGCTGTCTACATCGCCACACTCTGCCATGTGCCACTTTCAGGTCTCCTCACACTGCTGGTGTGTTGAATTTTTTCACATAGGGTGCTGGCAGATTACGGGCCTCCTATAGCTGCTGCCAGGCCCCTAATCTGCCATAGGCCCCTATATACCGCCTCCTCATGCTGCTGCCAAGTCCAGAGTCTGTCATGGGTCCCTGTACGGCCTCCCATTGCTGCTGTCTCCATCGCCACACTCTGCCATGTGCCACTTTCAGGTCTCCTCACACTGCTGGTGTGTTGAATTTTTTGACAAAGGGTGCTGGCAGATTACGGGCCTCCTATAGCTGCTGCCAGGCCCCTAATCTGCCATAGGCCCCTATATACCGCCTCCTCATGCTGCTGCCAGGTCCACAGTCTCTCATGGGTCCCTGTACGGCCTCCCATTGCTGCTGTCTCCATCGCCACACTCTGCCATGTGCCACTTTCAGGTCTCCTCACACTGCTGGTGTGTTGAATTTTTTGACATAGGGTGCTGGCAGATTACGGGCCTCCCATAGCTGCTGCCAGGCCCCTAATCTGCCATGGGCCCCTATATACCGCCTTCTCATGCTGCTGCCAAGTCCAGAGTCTCTCATGGGTCCCTGTACGGCCTCCCATTGCTGCTGTCTCCATCGCCACACTCTGCCATGTGCCACTTTCAGGTCTCCTCACACTGCTGGTGTGTTGAATTTTTTGACATAGGGTGCTGGCAGATTACGGGCCTCCCATAGCTGCTGCCAGGCCCCTAATCTGCCATGGGCCCCTATATAACGCCTCCTCATGCTGCTGCCAAGTCCAAAGTCTCTCATGGGTCCCTGTACGGCCTCCCATTGCTGCTGTCTCCATCGCCACACTCTGCCATGTGCCACTTTCAGGTCTCCTCACACTGCTGGTGTGTTGAATTTATTGACATAGGGTGCTGGCAGATTACGGGCCTCCCATAGCTGCTGCCAGGCCCCTAATCTGCCATGGGCCCCTATATACCACCTCCTCATGCTACTGACAAGTCCAGAGTCTCTCATGGGTCCCTGTACGGCCTCCCATTGCTGCTGTCTCCATCGCCACACTCTGCCATGTGCCACTTTCAGGTCTCCTCACACACTGCTGGTGTGTTGAATTTTTTGACATAGGGTGCTGGCAGATTACAGGCCTCCCATAGCTGCTGCCAGGCCCCTAATCTGCCATGGGCCCCTATATACCGCCTCCTCATGCTGCTGCCAAGTCCAGAGTCTGTCATGGGTCCCTGTACGGCCTCCCATTGCTGCTGTCTCCATCGCCACACTCTGCCATGTGCCACTTTCAGGTCTCCTCACACTGCTGGTGTGTTGAATTTTTTGACATAGGGTGCTGGCAGATTACGGGCCTCGCATACCTGCTGCCAGGCCCCTAATCTGCCATGTGCCCCTATATACCGCCTCCTCATGCTGCTGCCAAGTCCAGAGTCTGTCATGGGTCCCTGTACGGCCTCCCATTGCTGCTGTCTCCATCGCCACACTCTGCCATGTGCCACTTTCAGGTCTCCTCACACTGCTGGTGTGTTGAATTTTTTGACATAGGGTGCTGGCAGATTACGGGCCTCCTATAGCTGCTGCCAGGCCCCTAATCTGCCATGGGCCCCTATATACCGCCTCCTCATGCTGCTGCCAGGTCCACAGTCTGTCATGGGTCCCTGTACGGCCTCCCATTGCTGCTGTCTCCATCGCCACACTCTGCCATGTGCCACTTTCAGGTCTCCTCACACTGCTGGTGTGTTGAATTTTTTGACATAGGGTGCTGGCAGATTACGGGCCTCCCATAGCTGCTGCCAGGCCCCTAATCTGCCATGGGCCCCTATATACCGCCTCCTCATGCTGCTGCCAAGTCCAGAGTCTGTCATGGGTCCCTGTACGGCCTCCCATTGCTGCTGTCTCCATCGCCACACTCTGCCATGTGCCACTTTCAGGTCTCCTCACACACTGCTGGTGTGTTGAATTTTTTGACATAGGGTGCTGGCAGATTACGGGCCTCCTATAGCTGCTGCCAGGCCCCTAATCTGCCATAGGCCCCTATATACCGCCTCCTCATGCTGCTGCCAGGTCCACAGTCTCTCATGGGTCCCTGTACGGCCTCCCATTGCTGCTGTCTCCATCGCCACACTCTGCCATGTGCCACTTTCAGGTCTCCTCACACTGCTGGTGTGTTGAATTTTTTGACATAGGGTGCTGGCAGATTACGGGCCTCCCATAGCTGCTGCCAGGCCCCTAATCTGCCATGGGCCCCTATATACCGCCTCCTCATGCTGCTGCCAAGTCCAGAGTCTCTCATGGGTCCCTGTACGGCCTCCCATTGCTGCTGTCTCCATCGCCACACTCTGCCATGTGCCACTTTCAGGTCTCCTCACACACTGCTGGTGTGTTGAATTTTTTGACATAGGGTTCTGGCAGATTACGGGCCTCCTATAGCTGCTGCCAGGCCCCTAATCTGCCATGGGCCCCTATATACCGCCTCCTCATGCTGCTGCCGAGTCCAGAGTCTCTCATGGGTCCCTGTACGGCCTCCCATTGCTGCTGTCTCCATCGCCACACTCTGCCATGTGCCACTTTCAGGTCTCCTCACACTGCTGGTGTGTTGAATTTTTTGACATAGGGTGCTGGCAGATTACGGGCCTCCCATAGCTGCTGCCAGGCCCCTAATCTGCAATGGGCCCCTATATACCGCCTCCTCATGCTGCTGCCAAGTCCAGAGTCTGTCATGGGTCCCTGTACGACCTCCCATTGCTGCTGTCTCCATCGCCACACTCTGCCATGTGCCACTTTCAGGTCTCCTCACACTGCTGGTGTGTTGAATTTTTTGACATAGGGTGCTGGCAGATTACGGGCCTCCTATAGCTGCTGCCAGGCCCCTAATCTGCCATAGGCCCCTATATACCGCCTCCTCATGCTGCTGCCAAGTCCACAGTCTCTCATGGGTCCCTGTACGGCCTCCCATTGCTGCTGTCTCCATCGCCACACTCTGCCATGTGCCACTTTCAGGTCTCCTCACACACTGCTGGTGTGTTGAATTTTTTGACATAGGGTGCTGGCAGATTACGGGCCTCCCATAGCTGCTGCCAGGCCCCTAATCTGCCATGGGCCCCTATATACCGCCTCCTCATGCTGCTGCCAAGTCCAGAGTCTGTCATGGGTCCCTGTACGGCCTCCCATTGCTGCTGTCTCCATTGCCACACTCTGCCATGTGCCACTTTCAGGTCTCCTCACACTGCTGGTGTGTTGAATTTTTTGACATAGGGTGCTGGCAGATTACGGGCCTCCTATAGCTGCTGCCAGGCCCCTAATCTGCCATAGGCCCCTATATACCGCCTCCTCATGCTGCTGCCAGGTCCACAGTCTCTCATGGGTCCCTGTACGGCCTCCCATTGCTGCTGTCTCCATCGCCACACTCTGCCATGTGCCACTTTCAGGTCTCCTCACACTGCTGGTGTGTTGAATTTTTTGACATAGGGTGCTGGCAGATTACGGGCCTCCCATAGCTGCTGCCAGGCCCCTAATCTGCCATGGGCCCCTATATACCGCCTCCTCATGCTGCTGCCAAGTCCAGAGTCTGTCATGGGTCCCTGTACGGCCTCCCATTGCTGCTGTCTCCATCGCCACACTCTGCCATGTGCCACTTTCAGGTCTCCTCACACTGCTGGTGTGTTGAATTTTTTGACATAGGGTGCTGGCAGATTACGGGCCTCCCATTGCTGCTGTCTACATCGCCACACTCTGCCATGTGCCACTTTCAGGTCTCCTCACACTGCTGGTGTGTTGAATTTTTTGACATAGGGTGCTGGCAGATTACGGGCCTCCTATAGCTGCTGCCAGGCCCCTAATCTGCCATAGGCCCCTATATACCGCCTCCTCATGCTGCTGCCAAGTCCAGAGTCTGTCATGGGTCCCTGTACGGCCTCCCATTGCTGCTGTCTCCATCGCCACACTCTGCCATGTGCCACTTTCAGGTCTCCTCACACTGCTGGTGTGTTGAATTTTTTGACATAGGGTGCTGGCAGATTACGGGCCTCCCATTGCTGCTGTCTCCATCGCCACACTCTGCCATGTGCCACTTTCAGGTCTCCTCACACTGCTGGTGTGTTGAATTTTTTGACATAGGGTGCTGGCAGATTACGGGCCTCCCATAGCTGCTGCCAGGCCCCTAATCTGCCATGGGCCCCTATATACCGCCTCCTCATGCTGCTGCCAAGTCCAGAGTCTCTCATGGGTCCCTGTACGGCCTCCCATTGCTGCTGTCTCCATCGCCACACTCTGCCATGTGCCACTTTCAGGTCTCCTCACACACTGCTGGTGTGTTGAATTTTTTGACATAGGGTGCTGGCAGATTACGGGCCTCCTATAGCTGCTGCCAGGCCCCTAATCTGCCATGGGCCCCTATATACCGCCTCCTCATGCTGCTGCCAAGTCCAGAGTCTCTCATGGGTCCCTGTACGGCCTCCCATTGCTGCTGTCTCCATCGCCACACTCTGCCATGTGCCACTTTCAGGTCTCCTCACACTGCTGGTGTGTTGAATTTTTTGACATAGGGTGCTGGCAGATTACGGGCCTCCCATAGCTGCTGCCAGGCCCCTAATCTGCAATGGGCCCCTATATACCGCCTCCTCATGCTGCTGCCAAGTCCAGAGTCTGTCATGGGTCCCTGTACGACCTCCCATTGCTGCTGTCTCCATCGCCACACTCTGCCATGTGCCACTTTCAGGTCTCCTCACACTGCTGGTGTGTTGAATTTTTTGACATAGGGTGCTGGCAGATTACGGGCCTCCTATAGCTGCTGCCAGGCCCCTAATCTGCCATAGGCCCCTATATACCGCCTCCTCATGCTGCTGCCAAGTCCACAGTCTCTCATGGGTCCCTGTACGGCCTCCCATTGCTGCTGTCTCCATCGCCACACTCTGCCATGTGCCACTTTCAGGTCTCCTCACACACTGCTGGTGTGTTGAATTTTTTGACATAGGGTGCTGGCAGATTACGGGCCTCCCATAGCTGCTGCCAGGCCCCTAATCTGCCATGGGCCCCTATATACCGCCTCCTCATGCTGCTGCCAAGTCCAGAGTCTGTCATGGGTCCCTGTACGGCCTCCCATTGCTGCTGTCTCCATTGCCACACTCTGCCATGTGCCACTTTCAGGTCTCCTCACACTGCTGGTGTGTTGAATTTTTTGACATAGGGTGCTGGCAGATTACGGGCCTCCTATAGCTGCTGCCAGGCCCCTAATCTGCCATAGGCCCCTATATACCGCCTCCTCATGCTGCTGCCAGGTCCACAGTCTCTCATGGGTCCCTGTACGGCCTCCCATTGCTGCTGTCTCCATCGCCACACTCTGCCATGTGCCACTTTCAGGTCTCCTCACACACTGCTGGTGTGTTGAATTTTTTGACATAGGGTGCTGGCAGATTACGGGCCTCCTATAGCTGCTGCCAGGCCCCTAATCTGCCATGGGCCCCTATATACCGCCTCCTCATGCTGCTGCCAAGTCCAGAGTCTGTCATGGGTCCCTTTACGGCCTCCCATTACTGCTGTCTCCATCGCCACACTCTGCCATGTGCCACTTTCAGGTCTCCTCACACTGCTGGTGTGTTGAATTTTTTGACATAGGGTGCTGGCAGATTACGGGCCTCCTATAGCTGCTGCCAGGCCCCTAATCTGCCATAGGCCCCTATATACCGCCTCCTCATGCTGCTGCCAGGTCCACAGTCTCTCATGGGTCCCTGTACGGCCTCCCATTGCTGCTGTCTCCATCGCCACACTCTGCCATGTGCCACTTTCAGGTCTCCTCACACTGCTGGTGTGTTGAATTTTTTGACATAGGGTGCTGGCAGATTATGGGCCTCCCATAGCTGCTGCCAGGCCCCTAATCTGACATGGGCCCCTATATACCGCCTCCTCATGCTGCTGCCAAGTCCAGAGTCTGTCATGGGTCCCTGTACGACCTCCCATTGCTGCTGTCTCCATCGCCACACTCTGCCATGTGCCACTTTCAGGTCTCCTCACACTGCTGGTGTGTTGAATTTTTTGACATAGGGTGCTGGCAGATTACGGGCCTCCTATAGCTGCTGCCAGGCCCCTAATCTGCCATAGGCCCCTAAATACCGCCTCCTCATGCTGCTGCCAGGTCCACAGTCTCTCATGGGTCCCTGTACGGCCTCCCATTGCTGCTGTCTCCATCGCCACACTCTGCCATGTGCCACTTTCAGGTCTCCTCACACTGCTGGTGTGTTGAATTTTTTGACATAGGGTGCTGGCAGATTACGGGCCTCCCATAGCTGCTGCCAGGCCCCTAATCTGCCATGGGCCCCTATATACCGCCTTCTCATGCTGCTGCCAAGTCCAGAGTCTCTCATGGGTCCCTGTACGGCCTCCCATTGCTGCTGTCTCCATCGCCACACTCTGCCATGTGCCACTTTCAGGTCTCCTCACACTGCTGGTGTGTTGAATTTTTTGACATAGGGTGCTGGCAGATTACGGGCCTCCCATAGCTGCTGCCAGGCCCCTAATCTGCCATGGGCCCCTATATACCGCCTCCTCATGCTGCTGCCAAGTCCAGAGTCTCTCATGGGTCCCTGTACGGCCTCCCATTGCTGCTGTCTCCATCGCCACACTCTGCCATGTGCCACTTTCAGGTCTCCTCACACTGCTGGTGTGTTGAATTTTTTGACATAGGGTGCTGGCAGATTACGGGCCTCCTATAGCTGCTGCCAGGCCCCTAATCTGCCATAGGCCCCTATATACCGCCTCCTCATGCTGCTGCCAGGTCCACAGTCTCTCATGGGTCCCTGTACGGCCTCCCATTGCTGCTGTCTCCATCACCACACTCTGCCATGTGCCACTTTCAGGTCTCCTCACACTGCTGGTGTGTTGAATTTTTTGACATAGGGTGCTGGCAGATTACGGGCCTCCCATAGCTGCTGCCAGGCCCCTAATCTGCCATGGGCCCCTATATACCGCCTCCTCATGCTGCTGCCAAGTCCAGAGTCTCTCATGGGTCCCTGTACGGCCTCCCATTGCTGCTGTCTCCATCGCCACACTCTGCCATGTGCCACTTTCAGGTCTCCTCACACTGCTGGTGTGTTGAATTTATTGACATAGGGTGCTGGCAGATTACGGGCCTCCCATAGCTGCTGCCAGGCCCCTAATCTGCCATGGGCCCCTATATACCACCTCCTCATGCTGCTGCCAAGTCCAGAGTCTCTCATGGGTCCCTGTACGGCCTCCCATTGCTGCTGTCTCCATCGCCACACTCTGCCATGTGCCACTTTCAGGTCTCCTCACACACTGCTGATGTGTTGAATTTTTTGACATAGGGTGCTGGCAGATTACAGGCCTCCCATAGCTGCTGCCAGGCCCCTAATCTGCCATGGGCCCCTATATACCGCCTCCTCATGCTGCTGCCAAGTCCAGAGTCTGTCATGGGTCCCTGTACGGCCTCCCATTGCTGCTGTCTCCATCGCCACACTCTGCCATGTGCCACTTTCAGGTCTCCTCACACTGCTGGTGTGTTGAATTTTTTGACATAGGGTGCTGGCAGATTACGGGCCTCGCATACCTGCTGCCAGGCCCCTAATCTGCCATGTGCCCCTATATACCGCCTCCTCATGCTGCTGCCAAGTCCAGAGTCTGTCATGGGTCCCTGTACGGCCTCCCATTGCTGCTGTCTCCATCGCCACACTCTGCCATGTGCCACTTTCAGGTCTCCTCACACTGCTGGTGTGTTGAATTTTTTGACATAGGGTGCTGGCAGATTACGGGCCTCCTATAGCTGCTGCCAGGCCCCTAATCTGCCATGGGCCCCTATATACCGCCTCCTCATGCTGCTGCCAGGTCCACAGTCTCTCATGGGTCCCTGTACGGCCTCCCATTGCTGCTGTCTCCATCGCCACACTCTGCCATGTGCCACTTTCAGGTCTCCTCACACTGCTGGTGTGTTGAATTTTTTTACATAGGGTGCTGGCAGATTACGGGCCTCCCATAGCTGCTGCCAGGCCCCTAATCTGCCATGGGCCCCTATATACCGCCTCCTCATGCTGCTGCCAAGTCCAGAGTCTGTCATGGGTCCCTGTACGGCCCCCCATTGCTGCTGTCTCCATCGCCACACTCTGCCATGTGCCACTTTCAGGTCTCCTCACACACTGCTGGTGTGTTGAATTTTTTGACATAGGGTGCTGGCAGATTACGGGCCTCCTATAGCTGCTGCCAGGCCCCTAATCTGCCATAGGCCCCTATATACCGCCTCCTCATGCTGCTGCCAGGTCCACAGTCTCTCATGGGTCCCTGTACGGCCTCCCATTGCTGCTGTCTCCATCGCCACACTCTGCCATGTGCCACTTTCAGGTCTCCTCACACTGCTGGTGTGTTGAATTTTTTGACATAGGGTGCTGGCAGATTACGGGCCTCCCATAGCTGCTGCCAGGCCCCTAATCTGCCATGGGCCCCTATATACCGCCTCCTCATGCTGCTGCCAAGTCCAGAGTCTGTCATGGGTCCCTGTACGGCCCCCCATTGCTGCTGTCTCCATCGCCACACTCTGCCATGTGCCACTTTCAGGTCTCCTCACACACTGCTGGTGTGTTGAATTTTTTGACATAGGGTGCTGGCAGATTACGGGCCTCCTATAGCTGCTGCCAGGCCCCTAATCTGCCATAGGCCCCTATATACCGCCTCCTCATGCTGCTGCCAGGTCCACAGTCTCTCATGGGTCCCTGTACGGCCTCCCATTGCTGCTGTCTCCATCGCCACACTCTGCCATGTGCCACTTTCAGGTCTCCTCACACACTGCTGGTGTGTTGAATTTTTTGACATAGGGTGCTGGCAGATTACGGGCCGCCTATAGCTGCTGCCAGGCCCCTAATCTGCCATGGGCCCCTATATACCGCCTCCTCATGCTGCTGCCAAGTCCAGAGTCTGTCATGGGTCCCTTTACGGCCTCCCATTGCTGCTGTCTCCATCGCCACACTCTGCCATGTGCCACATTCAGGTCTCTTCACACTGCTGGTGTGTTGAATTTTTTGACATAGGGTGCTGGCAGATTACGGGCCTCCTATAGCTGCTGCCAGGCCCCTAATCTGCCATGGGCCCCTATATACCGCCTCCTCATGCTGCTGCCAGGTCCAGGCGAACGTAGTCACACAGGGGAGGAACTTCTCAGTGTAATGAACAGAGAAATCGACAGATGGCTGTCTCCGCGCAAACTGAAAATCGGAACCATGTTGACCGACAACGGAAAGAACATGGTGTCTGCTCTGCGTCAAGGAAGGTTGTGCCATGCACCATGCATGGCTCACGTGTTCAATCTGGTTGTCAAGCGGTTCCTAAAATCCACCATCCCACTGCAAGACATCCTTAAAATGTCACGTAAACTTTGCATGCATTTCAGCCATTCCTACACCGCAAAGCACACCCTCCTTGAGCTGCAGCGGCAGATGGAATTTCACAGCATCGCCTGATCTGCGACGTTGCAACAAGGTGGAATTCAACCCTACACATGTTAGACCGCCTTTACGAACAGCGAAAGGCCATCACCGATTTCCTGATGTTACAAGCGGATAAAGGTACTCCCCTGTGTAACTTCTATGTCAGCCATTGGCAGCTCATGCGTGACACCTGCCGCTTGCTCAGGCCCTTTGAGGAGGCCACGCTATTCGTGAGTCGGCAGGACTATGGGATGAACGACGTCATTCCTCTGTTGCACGTCCTGGAACAAATGCTGTTAACAATGGCTGGTCAGGGTGCGGTAGACGTGGCGCACAGATCTCAACGCCACATGACCCCTGTGGGGGCAGGACAGGAAGAAGAGGAGGAGGTAGAGGAGGACATTGGTTCATCAGGAATTATTGAGTGAAATGGGTGGTTTTTCCACTCAGCGGACAGGAGTGGAGGAGCAGGAGCATCTGGTAGAGGAGGAGGAGGAGGAGACAGAGGACCCAGACGCACCGTGGCAGTATGCTGTGGAGATGGAGGCAGGGAGTCCCTCGCATTCCTTGGCACAAATGGCCCATAGCATGCTCGGTTGCTTGCGTAGCGACAGCCGAATAATAACCATCAGACAGAGGGATGACTTTTGGCTGTCCACCTTGTTGGACCCTCGCTACCGTTCCAAAATGGTGGCCTTTTTCACACCTGCTGAGAGGGAGGCCAAAATAACGTACTATAAAAACCACCTATGTAGTCAGTTGGTCTCTGCCTTTGTGCGCCAACGTCCATCCTCAGACACTGTGGGCCCTGTGCGCTCGCGTTCCGCTGACATGGCAGCAGGGGAGGGGTGGGGTGGTAGGAGCAGTGGCAGCTCCACCAGCAGCGGCTGCCTCAGTCTGCAGTCGATGATGAGTAGCTTTCTTCACCAGCGCAGTGAGGAAACTACTAACCAGCAGCAGCAGCATCAGGTGGACCTGGAGCAGGAGCTCAAACAACAGGCTTGGGCCTACTTGGACAGCACCCTGCCAACCGAGGTAGACAATCCCCTTGACTACTGGGCAACGAAACTTGACCTTTGGCCCCAACTAGCTGAATTTGCCCTTGAAAGGCTGTCATGCCCGGCCAGTAGCGTGGCATCGGAGCGCGTGTTTAGTGCGGCAGGAGGTATTGCAACTCCGCGGAGGACACGACTGTCCACCCAAAGTGTGGAGAGACTCACGGTTGTGAAAATGAATCAGGCGTGGATTAGTCTGGATTTCAAACCACTAGTTCCTGACACAACTGACTAAATCCGCCATGAATCATGCCCCAAACATGTGCCACTTTCAGGTCTCCTCACACTGCTGGTGTGTTCCATTTTTTGTCATAGGGTGCTGGCAGATTACGGGCCTCCCATAGCTGCTGCCAGGCCCCTAATCTGCCATGGGCCCCTATATACCGCCTCCTCATGCTGCTGCCAAGTCCAGAGTCTCTCATGGGTCCCTGTACAGCCTCCCATTGCTGCTGTCTCCATCGCCACACTCTGCCATGTGCCACTTTCAGGTCTCCTCACACTGCTGGTGTGTTGAATTTTTTGACATAGGGTGCTGGCAGATTACGGGCCTCCCATAGCTGCTGCCAGGCCCCTAATCTGCCATGGGCCCCTATACCGCCTCCTCATGCTGCTGCCAGGTCCACAGTCTCTCATGGGTCCCTGTACGGCCTCCCATTGCTGCTGTCTCCATCGCCACACTCTGCCATGTGCCACTTTCAGGTCTCCTCACACACTGCTGGTGTGTTCCATTTTTTGTCATAGGGTGCTGGCAGATTACGGGCCTCCCATTGCTGCTGCCAGGCCTGTAATCTGCCATGGGCCCCGGTACCGCCTGGTCACGCTGCTGCTGGGTCCACAGTGTGACATGGGTCCCTGTACCGCCTCCCATTGCTCCCACTCTGCCATGTGCCACTTTCAGGTCTCCTCACACTCCTGCTGGTTTCCATTTTGTCACAGGTTGCTGGCAGATTACAGGCCTCCTATAGGTGCTGCCAGGCCCCAAATCTGCCATGGGCCCCCGTACCGCCTCGTCACGCTGCTGCTGGGTCCACAGTGTGACATGGGTCCATGTACCGCCTCCCATTGCTCCCACTCTGCCATGTGCCACTTTCAGGTCTCCTCACACTCCTGCTGGTTTCCATTTTGCCATAGGTTGCTGTATGGCCTCCCATTGCTGCTGCCTCCACCGCCACACTGTGGCTCCAAGCACTGGTTTTGGCCCCGTGACTGCCCAAATGAGTGAAGTGTGCGGTGATTCTAAGATCGACGGCACTCATCTGCATGTCATACTCACTGACAGTATTATTTCTCTTCCCCAGCAGACTCCAAGGGCATTTAAATTAAAGGTACAGTGTTCTGCACTAATATTAAGTCTCTCTGAAGCCTAGAAACACCCTTTTTTAAGTTAAATTCACAGCGAATATATTCGACTCGAATCAAATATTTTCCACGAATTCGCCGAATCAGTCGAATCGAATTTTTGAATACTTCGCTCATCTCTAGTCTTGATGGCCCACAATGGTCATGGAATATTTTTCAGACCCCAAATTTTCAGCAGGATTGCAAGCAAATAAGAAATACCCCTATGTAACTTGTTGATGTATTCACTAAGAAATCCTTAAAGTGGTTCTGAAAGCATAACATTTTTTACTTTAAAGCATGTCCTGCATTAAGGTAAACAAATGTTCCACTAACTCTCCCCCCTTCTTCCCCCCCACCCATGAACAATTACCTGCCTCCTCTGCTGTTCCGTCTGTAGCCCCCCTCCACTGACTTCCTCTTCTCACATGACACACAGGCAGCACCAGAAGCCAAAGGCTCCTGCTGCTGTCAGTCAAATCTTGTGAGGAGGGAATGAAGGGGGCATGGCCAAGTTGCACTGTGTGTGTCTAAAGATGCACACAGCCCAGCTCGGGAGTGCACCTGCACAGGTGCCCCCATAGTGCACAGCTTGCTATGGGGACACCTGCTAGAAAAAAGAGCAAACAGCACTGTTAGGGGACCGCCAAAGAAGAAATAAGGGACCAGCTCTGCGTAATATCCTTTCACAGAGCAGGCAAGTATACCATCTTTTTTAGTTTAATAAAAAACAAACTTTTGCCTCTACAATCACTTTCAATGTGCTATTAAATATTTCATCAGTATTTCTTTATATTAGACTCCTGTAGTTCCTTGCACAACAGGATTCAGAAAGGAGCAATAAAAAGCAGGAGTGATTAGGTTCAAGTTCGCTGCTACCATGGAATTGCGGCAGATTCTACAGGTTTGAAAATACCTGACCCAGCAAATAAATGTGGACATTTTCCAGGCTTCATTTTTTGCAACCCTAATGCACTGCCTGGCCATTCAGCTGTGGCCAGGATTATAATGGCCAATAATGAGGACTTTGCTATGTGCCAGCCCCTAAATCATAAAAGGGTGGGATTAGGGAGATCTGACAGTCGACTCCCTATGTAAAGGGAATTGCTTGCAATATAGTACTATACTTTTTATAATGCACTAAATTAATGTGGATTATATTGAGGTTGGCTACATACTCTTGTGAACCCCCCACCTTCCCCAACACACGCACAACACAACCACCATCACCATGTACACAGTTCGAACACCAATCTGTCCTATTTTAGGATTACCTTTTTGTATTTGTTAGCAACAACTGTGATTGCTGTTTAGCTGCTGGACTGGACCCCCTTGCAGTCTTTAGGGACCTCCTTTGTAAAAATAAAGGTTTTGTTCACAAAGGTAGTAGGGGGTGAGAAGGTTATGGAGGACAAAGTGGTGGTCATGTCACAGCATCTACAGGCAGATCACATCTGCCTTTTCTATCCCAGACTGACCATACTATACAACACAGCATGTGCAGGAAGAAGTCAAGCAGCTGACTAAGCCTTTCCCCGATTAATCCTCCCAGGCACTGAGCAGTCAGTTCTGCTGCAGAAGGATGATCTTGGTCATGCACATTAGTTATTTTATATAGTGAGGATGAGGAAGACAGCATTACGGCCATAGAGGAAGGACATCAGGCAGGAAGCATCATGAAGCAGTGATGTTCTAGCAGCTAGAGCTTACTGCCAAGTACACTCCAGCAATGGCCAGATGGTGAATGATAAGAGGGCAGAGAGTCAGGGCTGGGAGGTGGGCAGAGGGGTGAGCAGAGAGGTGCACACACACACACGAACCATACCAGGCCACATGCCCTCAACATGGGGGGGTGCTTTTGGGCAGGGTGGCTCTCCTCCCAAAGCACCTTGTCCCCATGTTGATGGGGGCAAGGGCCTCATCCCCACAACCATGGCTGGTGGTTGTTGGGGTCTGCGGGCGGGGGGATTATTTGAATCTGTAAGCCCCCTTTAACAAGGGGGCCCCCAGATCCCACCCCCTCGTGTGAATGAGTATGGGGTCCATGGTACAGCTACTCATTAAAAAAAAAGTGTAGTGTAAAAAATTACAGTAGACAGTCTTTGACAAGTCCTTTATTAAAAACAAAAATTGTGAAAATGTTCCCCGAAGTAGATCCAATGTCGATCATGATGCCTGTTGCCACCGCCGACCTGTAAAAAGAGAAAAAAAAAAAACGCTCCACCTTCGATGCAGGCTCCAGACGTCTGACAGCTGCGCCAGCCTGACACTTCTTAAATATTGAAGGGGTGGGGCCACCCGGTGACATCATCGTGTGCATTGCTTTGGCCAATCACAATGCACTGTCAGAGCGCAGTGCATTTTGGGATGCGGTGGGCAAACTGCCTGCCGAATGCCTTTACTGTTCGTGTGTCCAATGAACACACAAACAGCCAATGTTTAAGTTGAACTTATGTCTATGGGAATGTTTAACCAATCTTTCCAGAAGTGCATTTGTGAGGTCAGGCACTGATTTTGGGGGAGGAGGCCTGGCTCGAAGTCTCCACTCCAATTCATCCTAAAGGTGTTCTATTGGGTTGAGGTGCAAGCCACTCAAGTTCCTCCACCCCAAACTCACTCAACATGTCTTGACTTTCCTTTGTGCACTGGTGTGCAGTCATGTTGGAGCTGGAAGGGGCCATCCCCAAACTGTTCCCACAAAGTTGGGAGCATGAAATTGTCCAAAATGTCTTGGTATGCTGACGCCTTAAGAGTTCCCTTCACTGGAACTAAGGGCTCAAGCCCAACCCCTGAAAAACAACTCCACACCACAATCCGCCCTCCGCCAAACTTTACACTTGGTACAATGCAGTCAGGCAAGTACCATTCTCCTGGCAACTGCCAAACCCAGACACATCCATCAGATTGCCAGACAGAGAAAAGTGATTGGTCACTCCAGAGAACACGTCTTCACTGCTCTAGAGTCCAGTGGCAGCGCACTTTACACCATTGCATCCGACGCTTTGCATTGCTCTTGGTGATGTAAGACTTGGATGCAGCTGCTTGGCCATGGAAACCCATTCTATGAAGCTCTCTATGCACTGTTGTTGTGTTAATCTGAAGGCCACACCAAGTTTGGAGGTCTTTAGCTATTGACTCTGCAGACAGTTAGCGACTTCTGAGCACTGTGCGCTTCAGCATGCTGACCCCGCTCTGTCATGTGACATGGCCTACCACTTGGTGGCTGAGTTGCTGCTGTTCCCAGTTGCTTCCATTTTGTTATAACACCACTAACAGTGGAGCGTGAAATATTTAGTAGCAAAGAAATTAATGGATGGACTTATTGCACAGGTGACAACCTATCACGGGACCACGCTTGAATTCACTGAGCTTCTGAGAGCGACCCATTCTTTCACAAATGTTTGTAGAAGCAGTCTGCATGCCTAGGTGATGATTTTATACACCTGTGGCCATGGAGGGGATTGGAACACCTGAATCCAATGATTTGGAGGGCTGGCCCAATACGTTTGGCAATATAGTGTGTGTATATATATATATTTTTTTTTTCTAAGAGACTTGAGCTCCCAACCTGGTGGCCATCGTTGCCTGGATTGAAAGTGAGGGATAATCCAAACATTTTGAGATGTCACAAGTTCAGAAATATAGGGGAAAACAGTCAATGAGGGTACTGTTATAGTGACAATTATCCAAGCGGGTATTTGAAATAAATGTCACCTGTATCGATAAATAAGACAAATGTGGCTATTCAATGTAAACTCTTTTAAAATGTTAGTTTATTATATTTGTTTTGCATGCTGGCTGACCAAATCTATTCTTTGCTGGTTCATTTGATTTGACAATTCTTGACCACAATTAGAGCAAACAGAGCTATAGTAGTTGTGGTTTAGCTATTACACCTTTTGTGGTTTTGCAATTCTCTACTAATTACATGTTGAATTATTGCTTTCTTTCTTAGTAACATGTTTAAATGGAGGCACCTTAGTTGGGACCCAGTGCTCATGCCTTGACCTGTTCACTGGAACCCAATGTGAGTCCGTTTTAGACAGAGTACCAGGTAAGTGTATACTGCTTAATAGGCACATGCTGTGATACTGAGTGTTTGGGGAACATTCCGTGTAGAGATTTTTGGAATGTACTGCTAAGTATACAAAACATTGGCGGACTGACCATTAGAGCACTCGGGCACTGCCGGAGGGCCCCGGGTCAGTAGGGGGCCCCATGAAATGCCCCTGGTACCTTTTATAGGCTTTTTTGGGTGTGGTTTCAGTGTGGGCGAGGACACAGGGGCCCCATGATCCCCTATTGCCCGGGGCGCCCCATGAGTTGTCAGTCCACCCCTGATACAAAACAAAGGGAAACCCAACCCTTAATATTCCATCTACTAACAAGGATATGTGTTTTCTTCTATATTTACTTAAAGCCAATTTAAACGTTCAGTTCATGAAAACTTAATACATTCAAGGTATCAAAATTAAAACTTCAAAGTCTTACAGTTCATTCTCTTTAGATCCCTTTCACAGTGGCACTGCCTGGTCCTTTCAGCAGGTCCTTTCATGAACAGATTCCCTGCTGAAAATAATGGATGGGACATTTGTGACATCCGTTTCCCGTCAGCATTTAGCTCCATTTAAAAAAAACAGAGCTTTTCAGACCCATCTTAGATTTATGGGTGGCCAGATGTAAACGAATGTGCATCTGTTTACATCAGACTACATAATTCATTACATTTAGATTTGGAAAAATGGAAAGGGATGTAGGACCTTTTCCATTTTCCAAACCTGGATGGACTCAGAGGCACATGTAAATGGACACACGCAGGGGTGGACTGACAACTCATGGGCCCCCAGGGCAATAAGGGATCATGGGGCCCCTGTGTCCTTGCCCAAATTTAAAAAACCTATAAAAAAGGTACCAGGGGCATCTCATGGGGCCCCCTACTGACCCTGGGCCCTCGGGCAGTGCCCAAGTTTCCAAATGGTCAGTCCGCCCCTGGACACACGTCCCATAGACTTACATGCAGCTTCCAACCAGGTCTACCTAAGAGACTGACAGGTAGACCGGATTGGGCCACTTGGCCACCTGGAAAGAACCTTAGAAAGCAGCCACAATCAGAGTAGTAAAGTCTGTCCCTTGTACAATAAATGTATACAGGATAACATCAAGGAGAACACACGTCATATATGTCTATGCATATTAGAAAGCCAGAAAGTGAAAACCGAACATATGGCATCTATGTGCAAAATATATTAATGGAAAAGCTGCAAGTGGATATTAAACATAGCAAAACATATATAACGAATCAAATGTGTCACGCTTAATAATTGTACATACAAATATATCTCAAATGTGTATCACAAACAATAAAATCAAAATGTGACACCAGACAAATTTACAGTTTGTGATTATCCTCTAAAAGTCCACAAAGAATTAGGCAGTGTGCCTCCCAGTCCAGTGAATCACCAGCAGCAGCAGAGGGTTTCCGGAGCCACATGACTCTCAAATGATAGAGAAGTCATATTGAGCATTGTAATCACAAATGAGCAGGACCCAGGATACCATCCAGGAACCATCAGCAGGAGACACCGCCAATTGTTTACTTTTCAGCTCGTTCACATACATTAGGCTCAGAAAAGAGAAAAGAAACCAAGACTCCACATCCAATAAATCAATTTATTAAAATAAATCAATTGTACTCACATATTTAAAAAGCATGACAGCGCTGTAATCAGTATCAAGAAAGGCCAAATACCAATTCCAAGGGCACTTCCAGTTGTGTGATGTTGTCACATAGCATAGCTCCTCCCGACGTGTTTCATCCGAGATTAAGGTTTCCGTGGTATGATTTTTTTATAGATATAGCCTACAGAGGGGACAATCAAACAACTAACACAAAATGTGCACAGTAATTTTACAACATATGCTCAGGGCCAGATTTATGTTTTTCCCCTCAAGACCAGCAACTTTGAGTATACATGACTGTATAGGCAACATACAGTTGTGTTCAAAATAATAGCAGTCAGACATCACTAACCGGATCAATCACTGTTTTTGGTAGAAATGATATTTCTACATGGCAAATAATTTCCTAGCAGGTGTAGTAGAGTAATAGAAATCCAACAGACCCAACAGTCATGACATGCATGCTGCTGATTCTGTGTCATTGAATCACTAATTGAAAAGGGGCATGTTCAAAATAATAGCTGTGTGGAGTTCTATTAGTGAGGTCATTCATTCTTTGAAAAACAGGTGGCAATTATTGCCCTTATTTAAGGAAGGAAGGCAGCACATGTTGTACATGCTGGTTACAGTGCATTTCTCTCTGAAATTCTGAGGAAAATGGGTCGTTCCGGACATTGTTCAGAAGAACAGCGTACCTTGATTAAAAAGTTGATTGGAGAGGGGAAAACATATAAAGAAGTGCAGAAAATGATCGGCTGCTCAGCTAAAATTATCGCAAATGCTTTAATATGGCAACCAAAACCTGAAAGATGTGGAAGAAAGCGAAAAAACTACCATTGGAATGGATAGAAGGATAGACAAAATGGCGCGGACTCAGCCAACAATCAGCTCCAGGAAGATGAAAGAAGGTGTGACGTTCCGTGTGAGGACTGTTACAATTAGAAGACGCCTATGTGAAGCCAAGCTATCTGCAAGAAGCCCCCGCAAAGTCCCACTGTTGGAAAAAAGACGTGCTGAAGAGGTTACAATTTGCCAAAGAGCACATTGACTGGCCTAAAGAGAAATGGCGCAACATTTTGTGGACTGATGAAAGTAAGATTGTTCTTTTTGGGTCTAGTGGCCGGAGACAGTTTGTCAGACGACCCCCAAACACTGAATTCAAGCCACAGGACACTGTGAAGACAGTGAAGCATGGTGGTGCAAGCATCATGATATGGGGATGTTTCTCATACTACGGTGTTGGGCCTATTTATCGCATACCAGGGATCATGGATCAGTTTGACTACATCAGAATACTTGAAGAGGTCATGCTGCCTTATGCTGAAGAGGAAATGCCCTTAAAATGGGTGTTCCAACAAGACAACGACCCCAAACACACCAGTAAACGTGCAACATCTTGGTTCCAGACCAACAAGATTGTCATTATGGAGTGGCCAGCCCAATCCCCGGATCTTAATCCAATAGAAAACTTGTGGGGTGACATCAAAAATGCAGTTTCTGAGGCAAAACCAAGAAATAGAGAAGAACTGTGGAATGTCGTCCAATCATCCTGGGCTGGAATACCTGATCACAGGGGCCAGAAGTTGGGTGACTCCATGCAACACAGATGTACAGCAGTTCTCAGAAACAGTGCGACTACAACCAAATATTCATGAAGTCATTCAAAGGAAAGCAAAATCTTCAAACATTTTTCAGTTTATATAGTGAATGTTTGAGTTTGTAAAGAAGAATACAAACACTGCTATTTTTTTGAACAGTCTAATATTCACTTTTTTTCAATTTTTTTAGAGGAACAACACAAATTTGATCTATTTTTCTTCATGTTTTGATTTGGAATAGAATGTGTCGTGTTCCCAATGCATTTGTGTGGATGGAAATAAAAGCTATTAGAAGGATTTTGAGCTTTATTCACTTTTTTCAACACACTGCTATTATTTTGAACACAACTGTACATACCATTCTGGCAGCCCATGTATTGAAAAGCCACTACTTCTTCACTTCCAGATTTGTAGAATACTTGCTTCCCCATCAGCCATTGTACTTCCTCCCGCCACCTTGTATATCGCTATGGGTAATACCAAAAGACTGCAGAAACCACAATGTCTGGCAGGGGAAGCAAGTGGAGATGTGGCAGCTTTTGAATACACAGGTCATCAAAAAGTTAGGCTTTTTTTAACAGGTGGGCCATTGGGTAAAGGTGACCCTGTGTTGCAACAGTCACTTCAGTCACTATGCTAAGTATTGTATGTTGGCCGCCCCCTAAAGAGCCACTGGTGAATTTTGTCCTATTTTCCCCTTAGAGCACACACAGTCAGGCGCACAGCATTTTCTTCACTCTTCCACTGGTTCCAAAGAACAGTCTAGGGGTTTCATTTTTGGGGTTTTATTGGGATCAATGATATTGTATTGAGAGAGGGAGCATGGGATACTCCAATAAACTGTAGAACCTGATAACTAGAGGACTTCTCAAATTCCTGGCTGCACTGTACAAAAAAAGTAATGTCCCTCAGGATCTCTAAGCCGTTGGTGACTAGTACTCCTTCCTGAGTTAAAAGCTGCACACATTCACTACTTTTCATGCACTGGGGTTGTTACTCACATATCCACAGGACAATCGGTTGCCTCCTGCCATTATCTGCCAGAAGACTCTTCCTAGTGAGGGAGATACAGTATAGACTCACACCACCATAGGGCAGCTAAATACTTCCCCACCAACTTTCCCCTGACTGTCTCCAGTGAGCTTCTCCAGACCCAACTTGATACTTGGACTACAGCTTGCACATATACCCCCCAGCTAAGCCTATCTGGGACCTCTGTATATTCCTTAAGGCTTCTTCTGAAGTCCTGCACCAGGGGCTGGGCAGGGCCCCTACAAAAGGGTCTCCTCCAGTAGGACTAAACCCAGGAACACTGCGCACTGCTGCTACTGAGCACATATCCCCAGGGATTGGCCGGAGTCTCATAAATAATCAGGCTGCATGCCTTGTTATCCCTCCCAATATGCTTCTTGAATCCTTTTCTAAGACAGGGGGAGGTAACAGAGCAGCAACCAATGTAACAGTGAGCAGCCCCAAAAAGTCAACCCCTGCTTCTCTGAGCCATATAAATTTACCTAGCAGCCTACTCTACACTAAGAGGGTGCTACACGTATAAATGTAACACTTTCAGGTATTTAGTACCTCTCTCAGAGATCACACTACTCTCCCAGACAATGTTTTTGTCTTCTTTTATAATCTATATATTTTACTTGCAGTAAAGACGATTAATGCTACAGTCAACGTTGCTTTGACATTCACTGAGCTTGAATACACTGATGAACTCAATGACCCTTCATCGCCTGAATATAAGACGTTTGAGATCAGTTTTACTGCAGAGGTGAGTGATTGGTTGCAACAATTATAGGTTAACTCCTCCTTTTAGACCATGTTACATGTTACACTCATATTTAGAGTGTAACATGTAATATGTGTAGCACAGACCCCAAGCTGGTCCCACTGTGTCTCTGAGGTTCTAGCCTCTATTGGGCCTTGGGATACTCCAGAACTAGTGAAACGTGAGCTGAGGACACTATCAAATACAGGGGTAGGCAACCTGCTGCTCTCCAGCTGTTGCAGGACTACAAGTTCCATCATGCCTCTGCAAGTCATAGCTGCAACCAAGGGCGGACTGACAACTCATGGGGCCCCCGGGCAATAGGGGATCATGGGGCCCCTGTGTCCTTGCCTAAACTCAATAAAGCCTATGAAAAAGGTACCAGAGGCATCCCATGGGACCCCCTACTGACCCCCCAGGCAATAGGGGATCATGGGGCCCCTGTGTCCTTGACCAAACTCAAAAAAGCCTTATGAAAAAGGTACCAGGGGCATCTCATGGGGCCCCCTAGTGAATCCCGGGCCCTCGGGCAGTGCCCGAGTTTCCAAATGGTCAGTCCGCTCCTGGCTGCAACTGTCAGTTTTGCAATGTTTCAATGCCTCATGGGAAATGTAGTTCCACAACAGCTAGCGAGCTGCAGGTTGCCTACCCCTGATCTAGTAGAACTAACTCCTTCAAGGTAGGTCTCTAATATAAGAGGATGTGGACAATTCAGCTTCAGGGTGACTGCACATTGGAAACAGCCCTGAGCCAGGAAATTATGGAGCAATCTCTCACAAAAAGAGGTCAAACAGCAACAGTCTCTCCAGGAATGCTCTCAGGCCTTCATGCACTGTGTCCCTGTATACATGAAAGCCTCCTTCCATTACCAGCCATATCCTGTACCATGATTCTTTCAGTCAGATCCTCTGCAGGCCTTGCTCCAGACTGTTCTCCTAGCTTTTAGGAATCGCTATCCCCTCCCCCCCAGCTCCCTCCAGGCTCGGTCTCTCTCCACCATGGCAAAGGACCCTGTTGTCCTAGGCCCCAGACTATTTATGCACAATTCAACCCCCTACTGGCCACAATTCTGACTAGGGATTGGCTAAGACAGCATAAATATTCATGCTGCCCATTAGTTTCTCTATGCTTATGTCCCAGAACAGCCCATAGAGTTCTGAAATACAGGGAGGAGCAATCATACCTGCAACCTGTGAAACCCAGAACAGCAAAAAACAATCAACCTGCTCCACTGGCTACAGAGGAACAAAAAAACTAAATTTGTCTAAACATAGTAGTACCTAACTAGGAAGTTGTTACATTTGGTTTTAAGCAGAACCTTCCCAAACCAGCCCCCCTCTGGCAGCATGTGGGGGCTCTTCTCACCCACGCCAGCTGTCACTTTTGAATTTCTGATTTAATAAACCTCTCTGAACCAGAATTAACCATCCTCTCCAAAGGCCTTACATTCTGCCCAACCACCAAATTGGATCATTTACAAGTATTGTCAGATATGGAGGATTTCTCAGGAGACTAAGGCTCAAAGAATATTTTCACAGTAATGAAAGGAATCCTAGGACAATGGAGTGGTACACAAAGAAAAAGAACAGCTGCTTCACACCCCCACAAGGACGCAACCCCAAACTGGACACCTATATTGATAGCTTCAGATTGCGAGCTACATCCCTGATATCCACCCAGCAAAAGAAAATTCTGTACAATCTTTCACCACTGGAGCAAAGGGCTATACACGATTTGCGCAATAATCAGGCCATCACCATCAAACCAGCGGACAAAGGGGGAGCAGTTGTTGTGATGGATACAAACAAATACATACAAGAAGGCCAAAGGCAGCTGGAAAATGCCCTTTACTATAAAAAACTGGATTATGATCCGACCCAGGACTTTACAAAGCAATTAAAAGGTCTCATTAAAACACTTCCAGCCCACCTACATTCAGAACTTATAAATGCGATTCCAGATCATCCAGAAATCAGGGACTTCTACATGCTGCCCAAAGTCCACAAGCCATGAAATCCAGGCAGACCCATCATAACAGGTATGAATACACTCACCGAACAAATCTCAGGCTTTGTAGAAAATATTTTAAAACCGTTAGTCAAGAATACTGCTAGTTTCCTTCAAGACACAACTGACTTTCTGAACAAGATCAACAACATACAGCAATTACCATCTAATACACTTCTAGTGACTATGGATGTAGTATCCCTGTATAGTAATATCCCTCACAAGGATGAATTAGCTGCATGTCACAGATCCTTATCATCCTCACCAAACCACAAATACACTGCTGAGGATGTTACAAAGCTCATTGAATTCATACTTACACACAACTACTTTGCCTTCAATAAAGACATCTATCTTCAATGTATGGGTACTGCGATGGGAAGTAAAATGGCACCCCAATATGCCAATTTATTTATGGCTGACCTGGAGGAAAAATTCCTGAACAGCATGGAACAAAAACCTTACAGATACTATCGCTATATTGATGATATTTTCATCATATGGACAGAAGGTGAAGAAAACCTAAAACAATTTTACTCATTAACCTCCCTGGCGGTATTTCCGAATGTAGCTCGGGTTAAAATGTCAGTACCAAAAGCGGTACCCCGAGCTACACTGGGGCTTACCATGCGGCGCTGCATAGGGAGTCCCTGCAGAGCTTACCTTGTCCTTTGCTCCCGCGATGTGTCCCCTGCAGCGTCCCCGGCCATCTCCTCCGGCCGATGCCGGCATCCGGCTTCTGTGTTCCGGTCCCTGTGATGTCGGGACGTACAGGCACCGCCGCAGCCGGCGGGAAATTTTAAAATTTTAAAAAATTTCATTTTTTTCCAAACAAATTTTACATAGTAAAACATTGCTGTTTAAACCCATTTCACATACATATTGTCCCGAGTGCTTTGTCCTGCGTCCTGCCTGCATTTTGTCTGTTCTTTCTGCCTGGAAACTGAGGAACGTCCATGGCGTCCAAATAGTGTCCCTTTAGGTCAAAAGCGGTTTTAGACCGGCTAGAGAACAGCGATAGTAAATCAGAACCACTTGCAGAATTGAGTGATAATGATTTGTGGGGAAAATCGTCATCAGACACTGAAAACGATTCTGCGACTTTGCTCAGTGATGTGCGAACTTGGCGCTATATTTCAAATTTCAGTGTTTTTGGTTTGATTATATTATTGAATTAAATGTATTATTATTATATTATTATTTTTTATGATAATTTATTAAATTATAATTTATGATTTCGTGTTTCAAATTTTATCATACCCGGGATGTTTAATAGACTCTTGTTCAGACAGATTTCAGTGAGTTATTCCTAAAAATTACAGGCCTACAATAAAAAAACTACATATTTCCATGCAAAAAAATGGTACCGCTTTCAGCACCAAAAATCTGAAATAATCAGACCGCTAGGGAGGTTAATCAACACTTTTTATCCATCAATCAAACTAAAAATGGAATACTCAAACACACATGTCAACTTCCTAGACACCACAGTATACATCAGAGATGATAAACTTCACACCTCAATATACAGGAAACCCACTGACAGATGCAACTACCTCCACAGTTCCAGCTTCCACCCCCAACACACAAAACGTGCCATCATACACAGTCAGGCTTTTAGATACCACCGAATATGTTCTGACCCAAGAGACAGAGATACACATCTCGGGACACTAGCAGACTCCTTCCACCAGAAAGGTTACAAGGCCAAAACTATCAACACCAGCATAAACACAGCCTTGAGAACCCGAATATCTACTTCAGTACAAGGAGAAAAAAAACATACAACCGTGTACCTTTAGTAACCACATACAACCCAGCACTAGAAGGGATAAGAAAAATAATCAAAGATTTACAACCCATCATAACATAGGATGGAACTCTGAAAGAAATATTCCAGCAACCCCCAATACTGGCCTTCAGACAACCCCCCAACCTCAGAAATAAACTAATCAGTAAGCAACTTCCTTCTGATTATGAGGTAACAAATAATGGAAGCAAACCCTGCAATAAGAAACGCTGCAAGCTGTGCAACCAAATCAATCCATCAAAAAGTGTCAGACACTCAAAAGGGATCTTCAATATCTCGGATCATACAGCTGCACCTCCAGTAATGTTGTGTACCTTATCCAGTGCAGAAAATGTAGCAAAGGATCTTATGTTGGTGAAACAGGACAGAAGCTGCAAACAAGGATGAATTTGCACAGACATACCATCAAGGAACATAAAGAAGATGACTTTTGCACACCTGTGGGACACCATTTTGCACAACCAGACCACACTATGGAAGACCTCAATATTTAAATGAAATTTCAAAACTATTCAGGAAAGGAAAACTTTTGAACTAAGAATGATAATTCTATTTGACACAAGAGATAACGGCCTGAATTTGGACATAGGATTCCTCACTCATTATCCAACAGTTTTACGACACCCTCTGTGAGTGTTGTCCCCCCCCTCCCCCAGTCTTTGCTTTTGCTGTGTCTTATCCAGGGGCGGACTGACAACTCATGGGGCCCCCGGGCAATAGGGGATCATGGGGCCCCTGTGTCCTTGCCCAAACTCAAAAAAGCCTATGAAAAATGTACCAGGGGCATCTCATGGGGCCCCCTACTGACCCCGAGCCCTCGGGCAGTGCCCAAGTTTCCAAATGGTCAGTCCGCCCCTGGTCTGATCTCTAGTCTAATCCTAGTCTTATAACCATTACTGTGTACATTTGTTTGTGTGTGTTTCTTTCTGTTTTTTCCTCCCCCTTTCAACTCTCTTCTAACATTCTGCTAAAACTTTGTGTAGACCTTGAAGAAGGGTACATACCCCGAAAGCTTGTCCTCAAAATTGTATGTTAGTGCAAATAAAAAAAGTATCACGTCAGTACTCAATTGTTTCTGTGATTTAATAAAAAACAAGTCCCATCTGCCACTGTGGCAGATGGACTTGTAGCCTTTGATGGAACACAAGTGTAATGATTAATGTACTTGTAGTCCATGGACGCTTCCTCCAGCTCTCTAACTTAACCACTTGCCGTCCACCTGCTGTTTATAAACGGCAGGATGGTGGCACTCCAGGGGAGGGTTGCCATTCATAAATGGCACCCACCATTTCTAGCTGTGCGCACTCCCTGGGAGTGCGCAGCACCGCGATCCGGTGCCCACTGTGTCCTCTGGACACAGTGAAACACCGCTCTTCGGACAGGACCTCTGTATGAGGTCCCGATCATGTGATCACTGATTGGCCAATCAGTGATCACATGCAAAGTAGTAAGCAAGATGTCACTTCTGACATCATTGCTTACTACATGTGAAATCTCTAAATGATCACAGAGGTCACATGGTACAAGGCTATTCACAACAGCCTTGTACCATGTGACAAGGTGTGACCAATCACAGCTCACTCAGTATTTCTCAATGGCTGCAAGAATGCAGACAGAGAGAAAGAGAAATTATTGATTTTACATCCTGTATGGGATTAAAAATTATAATTTTTGGTTATAAACTAATTTGGCTTATTTTTTTTTTACTAAAAATATAACGGAATAGATTTTGGCCAAGATGTATGATGAAAGATTATTTATTTGCTAAACTTTATAAGAAAAACACTTTTTTCAAAATTTTTGGACATTTTCATTTACATAGCAAAAAAAATTAAAATCCCAGCGGTGAAAAAATACCATCAAAATAAATCTTTATCTGTCTCAAAAAAAAATGGTAAAAAATTCACATGGGTACAGTATTGCATGACTGCACAATTGTCATTCAAAGTGTGATAGCGCTGAAAGCTGAAAATTGCCCTGGACAAGAAGGGGGTAAAAGTGTCCGGACAGGAAGTGGTTAAAGTCCATGCCTCATAAACACGTAGAGCTGGAGGATGAGTCTGCAGGAGCCTGACATTTACAAAAAAAAAAAAAAATAACACATGTACATTTTTTGCTGCAAATGTAGGTGAATTTATGTATTTATATATAGCAAAAGGTGGACTTAGCCTTTAAACTGAATACATTTGATGTAACCTTTTCTGTCCAATCAGCATTTAAATTTGAAATCTGTCCCATTTCTTTAAATAGATGGATGTGATCTACTCCAATGTAACTGGCTACAAAGGCGTGAAAATTACTTCTGTTCAGTGAGTCTTTCTTCTTTTGTCCACTGCAAGGATCCTAATGTTTAGCAAGCCTGTAGACTTGATGCTCACCAGATGCTTTTCCAAGCTAAGCATCTCAAGAAGCAAATAGTCAGATAGGAAAATCTATTGCGGAGGATCACTTCATCCTCCCTGAACATGTCATTGATTGCTTAATTAGCTGGGCGATTACTGAGCACTTTTAGTGTGCATTAGGGATTTTTATGGCAACATGCACAGTGGGGTTTGGTTTACTAAAACTGGACACTGTAAAATCTAGCTCTGCATGTAAAAAACAAATCATCTTCTAGATTTTATTGTCAATTATAATTGAACAAGCTGAAGTTAGGAGCTGATTGGTTACCATGAACAGCTGCACCGTATTTTGCACTCTGCAGTTTTAGTAAATCAACCCCAATGTGTCTAAAAACATTATGCCTCTTTCACATGAGCTTTCCGAGGTCTGCCTGTTAGTTTTTCAGGAGGACCTGATCTGAAGCTCCCTGGAAGTGTATGGGCAGGCGGATGTAAATGTTTGTGTTTCCATTTACATCTGCTTATCTCTGAGTCCATTTAGGCCGGGGGGGGGGGGGGGGAATGGAAAAGGTCTGTGTCCTTTTTGCGCTGTGCTGGGCGTAAAGGCGACAGATCAAAGGTAGACGTTTACATCAGGTTGCCCATACAGTGAAGGAAATAAGTATTTGATCCCTTGCTGATTTTGAATGTTTGCCCACTCACACAGAAATGATCAGTCTAAAAATCGAATGGTAGGTGTTCACTGAGAGACAGAATAGCAACAAAAAATTCAGCAGAAATGCATGTCTAACAAATGATGCACTGATTTGCATGTTCATGAAGGAAATAAGTATTTGATCCCCTTCACAAAATATGACTTAGTACTTGGTGGCAAATCCCTTGTTGGCAATCACAGAAGTCAGACGTTTCCTGTAGTTGGCCACCAGGTTTGCACACATCTCAGGAGGGATTTTAGCCCACTCCTCTTGGCAGATCCTCTCCAAGTCATTAAGGTTTGGTGGCTGACGTTTGTCAACTCGAACTTTCCCTCCACAGATTTTCAATCGGATTAAGGTCTGGAGACTGGCTAGGCCACTCCAGGACCTTAATGTGTTTTTTTTGAGCCACTCCTTTGTTTCCTTGGCCTTGTGTTTTGGGTCATTGCCATGCTGGAACACCCATCCACGACCCATTTTCAATGCCCTGGCTGAGGAAAGAAGGTCATCACCCAAGATTTGATGGTACATTGCCCCATCCATCGTCCCTTTGATGCAGTGCAGTTGTCCTGTCCCCTTAGCAGAAAAACACCCCTAAAGCAGAATGTTTCCACCACCATGTTTGACAGTTGGGATGGTTTTCTTAGGGTCATAGGCAGCATTCCTCCTCCTCCAAACACGGCGAGTTGATGCCAAAGAGCTCGATTTTGGTCTTATCTGACCACAACACTTCCAACCAGTCCTCCTCTGCATCATTCAGATGTTCAGTGGCAAACTTCAGACGGGCCTGGACATGTGCTTTCTTGAGCAGAGGGACCTTGCGGGCACTGCAGGATTTCAGTCCTTGTCGGCGTAGTGTGTTACCAATTGTTTTCTTGGTGACTGTGGTCCCAGCTGCCTGGAGATCATTGACAAGATCCTCACGTGTAGTTTTGTTCTCAGTGTTCTCAGTGCATAATTTGTTAGACATGTATTTAATTTGAAATTTTTGTTGCTATTCTGTCTCTCAATGTTACAATACATCTTCCATTCAATTTTTAGACTGATCATTTCTTTGTGAGTGGGCAAACATTCAGAAGCAGCGGGGGATCAAATACTTATTTCCTTCACTGTACATGGGTCTGATGAGCTCCAGTTTTTAAATCTAACTAAACAGTGAATGGACTGGGATGTCACAAATATGGCATACGTCCCGCTTCGCTCTGATTTAGCAGGTTATATTATTATTCTTGGATGCCCTGCTGAATGCACTGGACAGTGTCGTGTGAAATGGGACTTGAAATGTGTGTAAAATAAAAATGTATTTTTCAGGGTTTTGGGCATCATAGGGTTTATTTACTAAGGTAAAACAATGTCTAGCGTGGAAAGGGAAATTGCCCTGAGCTTAATTGTTTCGTTATTTCTTTTTATAATTGTGTTTTTATTGAAACTTTTAACAAAAAGTACTGTATACAAAGTAGGCACATTAGATAATAAGGCAGTGAGCATACAATATACTCTGCTCAACAAAATTAAAGGGACACTTTTTAATCAGAGTATAGTAACAAGTCAATGAAACTCCTGGGATATTGATCTGGTCAGTTAAGTAGCAGAGGGGGTTGTTCATCAGTTTCAGCTGCTTTGGTGTGAATGAAATTAACAATAGGTGCACTAGATGGGCAACAATGAGACAACCCCCAAAAAAGGAATGCTACAGTTGGAGGCCACTGACTTTTTTTTCATACTCATCTTTTCTGACTGTTTTTCACTAGTTTTGCATTTGGCCAGGGTCAGTGTCACTGCTGGTAGCATAAGGCGATACCTGGACCCTACAGAGGTTTCATAGGCAGTTCAGCTCCTCCAGGATGGCACATCAATATGTACCATTGCCAGAAGATTTGCTGTGTCTCCCAGCCCAGTCTCAATAGCATAGAGGAGATTCCAGGAGACAGACAGTTTTTCTAAGAGAGCTGGATAGGGCCATCAGCAGGACCGGTATCTGCTCCTTTGTGCAAGGAGGACCAGGATGAGCTCTTTCAGAGCCCTCCAAAATGACCTCCAGCAGGCCACTGGTGTGACTGTCTCTGACCAAACAATCAGAAACAGACTTCATGAGGGTGGCCTGAGGGTCCGACGTCCTCTAGTGGGCCCTGTGCTCACTGCCTGACACAATAGAGCTTGACTGGCATTTGCTATTGAACACCAGAATTGGCAGGTCCACCACTGGCACCCTGTGCTTTTGACAAATGACAGCAGGTTTACCCTGAGCACATGTGACAGATGTGAAAGGGTCTGGAGAAGCCTTGGAGAATGTTATGCTGCCTGTAACATTGTTCAGCATGACCATTTTGGTGGTGGGTCAGTGATGGTCTGGGGAGGCATCTCCATGGAGGAACACACAGACCTCTACAGGCTAGACAATGACACCCTGACTGCCATTAAGTATCAGGATGAAATCCTTGGACCCATTGTCAGACCCTACTCTGGTGAAGTAGGTCCTCCTGGGGCATGACAATGCCCGGCCTCATGTGGGAAGAGAATGCAGGCAGTTCCTGGAAGATGAAAGAATTTATATAACTGAATGGCCCCCACACTCGCCTGACCTAAATCCAATAAAACACCTCTGGGATATCATGTTTCTGTCCATCTAACACAGCCAGGTTGCACCTCAGACTGTCCAGAAGCTCAGTGGTGCTCTGGTCCAAATCATTGTCAGGCATGCATACAAGCACGTGGGGGCCATACAAACTACTCAGAACCATTTTGAATTGTTGCAATGAAATTTCAGCAAAATGGACTAGCCTGCTGCATCATTTTTTTACTTTGATTTTCGGGTTGTCTTTGAATTCAGTCCTCTGTAGGTTGATAATTTTCATTTCCATCAAATGATGGGGCATCCTTATGTTCCTAACCCATTACCCATCCATATCAGTATAGATATCCAGCATGATATTTTTCCCCATTGAGATCTGATGTGTTTTCAAAGTGTTCCTTTAATTTTTTTGAGCAGTGTATTGAATGCTATGCAGAAATATTGTACAGAAGATCAAAAAGGTTTAGATACAACTTCAGATAATCATTTATAACATTTGTCATTTGGCAAAGGTGAAAGGTGAGAGTCTTTATGTATAGCCAAATGATTCAAGCCTTAAATGTGCCTGATTGAAACATATAAAAAAAGAAACCAAAGAAAACAATATGAAGTCTGAAAGAAACAATCTAAAAGGAGAGTTCTTATCTGTGGAGGGAGCATGTATAAGGAGAATGTCATGTAAGATAATTGGGAATCATAGTTGTTTAAGGAGTGGGAGGAGGAGAGTGGTATGAGGATAAAGTCCCAAGGCTCTGATATGTTTTCAAAGAGAGGAACAGTGTGCCCATGAAGAGCACTCAGGTACTCCATTCCCCTATCCTCTCCCATGACTTTCACCAATTCGGACAAAGAGGGTGTTTTGGTGGATAACCAGTGTAGAGGAGTGGTTCTGCTAGCTGCTGTCAAGACGTGGATAGTTAAAGTGTTACTAAACTCAGGACCCTGCATTCACTATATCCGGTCTCCCCGGACCCCGCATTCACTATATCCGCTCTCCCTGGACCCTACATTCACTATATCTGGTCTCCCCGGACCCTGCATTCACTATATCTGGTCTCCCCGGACCCTGCATTCACTATATCTGTTCTCCCCGGACCCTGCATTCACTATATCTGTTCTCCCCGGACCCTGCATTCACTATATCTGCTCTCCCGGACCCTGCATTCACTATATCTGGTCTTCCCGGACCCTGCATTCACTATATCCGGTCTCCCCGGACCTTGCACTCACTATATCCGGTCTCCCCGGACCCTGCATTTACTATATCTGGTCTCCCAGGACCCCGCATTCACTATATCTGGTCTCCCTGGACCCCGCATTCACTATATCCGGTCTCCCCAGACCCTGCATTCACTATATCTGCTCTCCCCGGACCCTGCATTCACTATATCCGGTCTCCCCGGACCCTGCATTCACTATATCTGGTCTCCCCAGACCCTGCATTCACTCTATCTGGTCTCCCCAGGACCCTGCATTCACTATATCCGGTCTCCCCGGACCCTGCATTCACTATATCTGGTCTCCCTGGACCCTGCATTCACTATATCTGCTCTCCCCGGACCCTGCATTCACTATATCTGGTCTCCCCGGACCCTGCATTCACTATATCTGCTCTCCCCGGACCCTGCACTCACTATATCTGGTCTCCCCGAACCCTGCATTCACTATATCTGGTCTCCCAGGACCCTGCATTCACTATATCTGGTCTCCCAGGACCCTGCATTCACTATATCCGGTCTCCCCGGACCCCTTATTCACTATATCTGGTCTCCCCGGACCCTGCATTCACTATATCTGGTCTCCCCGGACCCTGCATTCACTATATCTGATCTCCCCGGACCCTGCATTCACTATATCTGGTTTCCCCGGACCCTGCATTCACTATATCTGGTCTCCACGGACCCTGCATTCACTATATCCGGTCTCCCTGGACCCTGCATTCACTATATCTGGTCTCCCAGGACCCTGCATTCACTATATCTGCTCTCCCACAGTACACACAACATGGAAATGCAATTATTTTAGTAAATATAAACACTTTTTCTCATCAGCAGTTAGAGCAGTGACTTCAGCAGAGCACTGGTTAAATCTTGTAGGAGGAGTTTTTTTCTGCTCTAGGAGGATATGAAACCTCTGACCCTCTGTCTGGACAGTGCTGATTGGCCCTGTGCTGATCACATGCATCCACCCAAGAAAAAAAAAAACCTCTCTAGCAATACACACCAAACTTAGCATGTGCATGTGACCACAGATTCAGTCTGTATCAGGTGATCATTTCAACAACAGTAGGGACAGAGAAGAAAGGAACAAACAGCCTTTTTACACAATGCAGAGGATTAACCCCTTAGGTTCCACAGTGAGTATAACAAGCATGCTTTACTGCATATACAGACTGATTTTACTGTTGTGGGTTTAGTAACACTTTAATTTTTTGGCTTGTTTCAATAGACCTGAAAAAGGTAGGCCCGATAGGAGATAGAGAGGCTCAAGAGAGAGGGAGACCTTCAGAACCTGGTGCAAAAGGGTAAGAACATCCCTCCAAAAGTGTGTAATAATCCCAAGGAGCCAGAATATATGGATAAGGGATCCGACATGTTGACCACATCTCCAGCAGACAGCAGAGACATTCAGGTTCTGAGCATGTACCAAAACATCATCATTTTGTAAGTGTTTTCTTCAAATACCACACACCTAGATGCTTTGGAAGCCTGATGATGATCTGGAATGAGTTCAAGTCCTAGATCTTACTCCACTGATTCAGACGAATAGGCTGTTGAATAATTTGGGGCCATTTTTGCATATACTGATGAGATTCTGGGGTCAAAGAGGGGTTGTCCTGTAATAATTTATAGATAGAGGAAATTAATCCTCGTTGATAAGGTCCCTGGGCACATATATACCTAAAATATGTAGGGTTCTCTATGGTAAGAGAGGGGGTCTGAGTGGAAAAGAAATATTGAATCTGTAAATATACATAATGTTGCTGAACTGCTATATATTTGGAGGACTGGAACTCATTGTTTTGTTTTTTTAATGGAGATCCTGCCAGTAACAGGAATTCTTGCCAAAGGCTGTAAAAAGGTAAACCATAGCCACGGCACAATTAGTATTGAGTATTGTCAAATTGTCAACGCCACGCCAAGACCATGCTCCTTTCCATTGTTTGTTGGCAGGGACGGACTGACAAATCATGGGGCCCCCGGGCAATAGGGGATCATGGGGCCCCTGTGTCCTTGCCCAAACTCAAAAAAGCCTATGAAAAAGGTACCAGGGGCATCTCATGGGGCCCCCAACTGACCCTGGGCCCTCGGGAAGTGCCCGAGTTTCCAAATGGTCAGTCCGCCCCTGGTTGTTGGGCTGCCTTTTAGGTCTATTAGACAGGCAGTCCAAATAAAGCTGGCCATACACTATGCTAAAATCATCTGGTTCCTGACAAACTGAATGCAGTTCATTGCCCTGAATTCATTGGTAAATCAATAAATGTATTTTGTATACAGTGTAAGTACCTGAAATTGACCTGGTATCAGCCTCTTGCAGTCCTTCTATAGCACTCAGACTGAGAGAGGAAGTGGTAGCACAAAGAGCAAATCAGTTGTAATGCAGTGCAAGAAGCATGCTGATAGGAGGAGAGCAGACAGCAAGATGAGCTCTGCTCCCCCTGGGGGGGAGATGTGTAAGTGAAAGTGAAACTGCAACAGAGGAAGATCAGGTCCCCTCTCCTGTTACACAGAGTGTGTGCTATAGTCAGGACTGGATAGAGAGAAATAAAAATCCTTTAGCAGGTAAAAGGGCTCCCATATAGATATTTCATTTCTGTATTTATCTGTTTGTTTGGAGTTTAGCTTTAAGATATGCATTGTTTATAAAGACTTTGTATGTGTGTTGTAGAAGGGGCAGCATCGTGGTGGATCATGAAGTGATTGTAGAGGTGGAGGTCACAGAAAACATTAATGTATCTGAAAAGTATGATAACATTTTAAAACAAGTGGAAACGAAACTCACTGAAGCCCAACAACGGAACTGTACAGAGGACCGTAAGTAAAATGTCTAATTCATTGTGTAAACGCTATACGTATATAACCCAAGTTTTGGATAGAGTAGGGAAGGATTGAACTGTATCTAAAGCCCAAAAAAATGAATATTTTGCAGCTTACCAGTCCTCAGATATGTTGGTTGAATTAATTTTCTCTCTAGTTTTCTTTCTCTATAGAGGGTTATGGCTCTGTAGTCCTTGGGAAACTATTTAATTGATAAAAGCAAGCACAGATAGAGAGCACAGGAAGTTATCAACTCATAAGAGTTCTGGAAAAATCAGCATCCAAACTTATCAAACAGATCTAATAAAATTCTTTCAATGGTATATCTGTATTAACACACCAAAAGGGAGCTAAAAGCTGAATTTCAATGTTAAGCAATCCATAGAAGATACAATTGTCTTTCCTTCCACCATGGATGGAAGGAACAAAAATTGCTTGACTGCCCCATCAACACAGCCAGTGTTGATGGGGAAATCACTTCTGCAGTGTTATTGTGTTCTGCCATCGGGCAGCAGAACATGATGATCACTGCTGGTGGCTGTAGCCATCAGCAGTGATTGAATGTGTAGCACACCCCTGAAAGAGCTGTAGGTGAGTTGAGCCCTATTTCCCCCTTAGAGAACACACAGCATTCTTCCTCCTTATTTTGGGGAACAATGAACTAGGGATAGGGAGCATGGGATACCCTGGGATTGTAAAAGTGTACAACTTAAAGACTCCTCAACTTCTGGCTGCTCTGCACAACTTCTGGCTGTACTGCACAACTTCTGGCTGTACTGCACAACTTCTGGCTGCTCTGCACAACTTCTGGCTGTACTGCACAACTTCTGGCAGCACTTGCACAAAACAATCCCCCATAAGAGTAGGCTGACTGTGGCCTGTACTCCTCCAAGAGTCTTGTACTTACTGAGCCACAGAATCATCAGCTGCCCCAATATCCATCCGGCTCTTCCTAGTGAGGGACATGTAGACTCATATTGCCTCTGGTCAACTTGGGCTCTCTCCTGACCCAACTGGGTCTATGAATTAGGACTTTTAAATAGGCCCCCCAGCTAAGTCTAGCTGGGACCTTGGTGTCTTCAGGCTGGCTTCCTCCCAGACATCTGCCCCAGGGGGCAGAGCTCCTCAGCAGGGGTCTCCTCCTGCACACCTGGACCCAGAAACACTGCCCCTGCTGCTCAACCCTCAGACTATTTATGGGCTCTCTCACAACCATCTGGGCACACCTCCCCAGGAGTTGGATGAAATGCCATATCCCTGTCATGTTTGTGGAATATGCTATAAGAAGAAATAAAGGTGATTTTACTCGATGTGTGGCCATCAAATGTTTGTATATCAGTAAAAATCTCTTCTGCAATAAAGTGCTACTTGCAGTTTTTGACAGGTTAGGTTTAGTTCCACTTATGGGAGAATCAGATAGCAATGCAAACTTGAAAGAGGTCCTAATCCTCCTGAACTTTATCCAAAACTATAAAGTAGAAATTGGGTATACACACACTTTACCCTTTTGCTGCCAGACCCAGACCATGTTCTCCAGACTTGGTGCCCAACAAATTAACTGGGAAACATGGAGGATGTGACTATCATCCCATTTGCCCTACCCTGGCAACATAGGAAATGTGTGAATTTGTACTTTAGCTATGAGGAAGAAATGAGGAAGGTTGTATGGCCTAAATGTGTTAAATTGTCTTACTGCATTCATGTCACGTAGCCAATAAAGAGTAGTCAGAAGATCATACTGGGTTGTTAGCGTCTTTTTCTTTGGAATCATTATTTGGGGAGCTGGACGTCCCAGTTTGTACACTGGTCTTCAGCATGCATTCTAATGTATGGAAGTTGAGCTTGGGAAAGATTCTTGTATGCTTGCATTGGTAAATATGAGACTCCTATTTAGCAATCCCCCTCACTCGCCATTCTGAATGATCCAATCTGTTGCAGCTCACCCATGGTCTGTGATGGTACAAAATAGGAGAGCAAGGGATAGGATGCTGCACAAACAGTAGGGAGAACCTGCGGGGATCACAGGACATGGAAGTTCCAGAGAACATAAAAAAGATTCAGAGGACACACAAACAGCAGGGAGATCTTGTGAGAATCAGAGGACCCAGGTGGATTTAGAGGACAAACAGTGGAGAGAGCCTGCCAAGATTAAAGACACAGTGGGGATCGGAGGTGAGCTGATTGGGGCAAACAGCAATGGCATGCAAGGCACACAGTGGAGCGGCATTGGTGACAGTGCTGGCAGTAGTGTAGGCAGGCATGTGGTCAGATGGATGAATGAGTGAAATCAGCATCTTACAGCTTCAACTAATGTGAATATATACAGGATGTGCCATACCTATGGGATCCCCGTGGAATCTGGAAATAACTGTAGTAGTCACCACTACTCCAGTGATCTCCACTAGCTTCCAGGACCTGTGCTGAGTTGCAGCCCTGCTGCTTAGTGAACACAAGAGTTTACCTGCTTAGAACAGGTACCATTCGGAGAGCACTTTGCAACTTCTCAATAGATGCAAAGAGTTCTCTGATTGGATGAGATGAAAGGTAGGGCAGTGAAGTCCAATTTCCTTCCCATCTAATCAGATCATGGAAAAAATGCATGCTCTCTGCATGGTGCTCTTACTGAACAGGCAACCTCCTGTGTTCAGTAAGCAGAAGGGCAGCTACTCACCTTGAGACCCAGAAGTGACTCTTGGTACACCAATGCCTTTTTTTAGTGCATTTTGCAGAAACATGCTACAGCCCATTTACTATGGTGTCCTATAAATCTAGTTCACATCTGTGTGTTTTGAGCCATTGGATTTTTGGAAAGGGTCAGGGACTTTTTTTCCCACAGCAAATCACTTTTTGTGTTTGATAGACTTTAATGGACCCGTACCAAAAATGCAAGTGTTGCATTATTGATGCATTTTTTTATGTTTTTTGGCTAATAGGAAATTATGACAGTTCTGTTTGACTATGATGCGACTTTACACTCTCTGGCACTCAAATAGCATCAGCATCAAAGTAGTGCAGGAACCTTTATGTGTCCAAAGTCGCATGTTAGGGATACGGTTAAGATCTGGGGTTAGGGTTAAATGTTAGTGTTAGGGTTAAGGGCTGGGTTTAGGGTTTAATATTAGGGTGAAAGGCTAGGTTGGGGATAAATGTTAGTGTTAGGGTTAAGGGCTGGGGTTAGGGTTTAATATTAGGGTGAAAGGCTAGGTTGTGGTTAAATGTTAGTGTTAGGGTTAAGGGCTGGGGTTAGGGTTTAATGTTAGGGTTAAAGGCTAGGTTGGGGTTAAATGTTAGTGTTAGGGTTAAGGGCTGGGGTTAGGGTTTAATGTTAGGGTTAAAGGCTAGGTTGGGGTTAAATGTTAGTGTTAGGGTTAAGGGCTGGGGTTAGGGTTTAATGTTAGGGTGAAAGGCTAGGGTTAGGGTTAAATGTTAGTGTTAGGGTTAAGGGCTGGGGTTAGGGTTGGGGTTTAATGTTAGGGTTAAAGGCTAGGTTGGGGTTAAATGTTAGTGTTAGGGTTAAGGGCTGGGGTTAGGGTTTAATGTTAGGGTGAAAGGCTAGGGTTAGGGTTTAATGTTAGGTTGGAAGGCTAGGGTTAGGGTTAAATGTTAGTGTTAGGGTTAAGGGCTGGGGTTAGGGTTGGGGTTTAATGTTAGGGTTAAAGGCTAGGTTGGGGTTAAATGTTAGTGTTAGGGTTAAGGGCTGGGGTTAGGGTTTAATGTTAGGGTGAAAGGCTAGGGTTAGGGTTTAATGTTAGGTTGGAAGGCTAGGGTTAGGGTTAAATGTTAGTGTTAGGGTTAAGGGCTGGGGTTAGGGTTGGGGTTTAATGTTAGGGTGAAAGGCTAGGGTTGTGGTTAAATGTTATGGTTAGGGTTAAGGGCTAGGGTTTATTGTTGGGGTTAAGTTTAAATGTTAGGGTAGGGGTTAGGGCTGGGGTTAAATATTAGGGTTAGGGTTAAAAGCTAGGGCTGTTAAGGTGCTCAAAAACAAAAAAAGCGTTGGAAAACTTGTCAACCACAACCTGCATAGATGTGAACCTCGCCCCAGTGGAGATCAATGCAATTGATTGCTCCTAGATTGTAAGCTCGAAAGAGCAGGGCCCTTGACCCCCTCCTGTTTTGTTTTGTTACTGTATTGTCTCATGTACTGTCCCCCACTATAATGTACAGCGCTGAGCAAACCTTTTAGCTCTATATAAATACTGTATAATAATAAATATTAGCAGTGCTTACTGCAATTATTTCCAGATTCCACAGGGATCCCACAGGTATGGCACATGCGTACTTATAAAAGTCTGAACTACTTCATACCTAAACTTCAGAAAAAATAAGATGAATAGTAGGCAGCAAATTTACCACATATAGATATAGTAAGCTGGAGATTAACCCAGTGTTTTCCTTCTCACAGCCTCTTTTTGTATAGTGTTCAATGTCACTAAAGGGGAAGAGCCGACCTTGGAAGGTAAGTAGACAAAAAATATTGTTCTTATTGCATGGTTGTCCATCTTGAAAATGTTTTCCTCATTACATCTTGAAAAACCCTGTACACATAGGAAGAGATTTAGTAAAACTGGAACGTTCAAAATCTGGTGCAGCTGTGCATGGCAGCCCATCAGAATCTATCTTCAGCTTGTTCAATTCAGCTTTGAAAATAAAACCTGGAAGCTGGTTTCTGTGCACAGCTGCACCAGATTCTGCACACCCCAGTTTTAGTAAATCTTCCCCATAGTCCACCAAGCATTTATTTGTCTATTTTTAGGAAAGATTTTTGAACCATATATTGGGAAGCTCTAGCTCTAGCACATATTAAATTAGTTTAAGTCAATGATTCATCCAATCTGTTCTGTTTGTAATGTTTCAGATATCACATATAGTTAAGTATATTTCAGTGCTTTATGGGGGGAATTCATAGATATTCTTTAGAATTTCTTTCCACCTCTACACCAAATTTGTTGGTGTGTGTCAGGAACAGGTACATGCCTCTATATTGGGACATGGTGGCACTTAGACCTTACTGTCCACATTCCATCCAAAGTACAACTCAACAGTACTGAGCTTCCTCCCCAGGCACTGCAGCCATCATACAGACAGGCGTATAGCCAAAGAACTTTGTAGTGGGGTGGGCAGAGCCTAATAGGGAACTAAATGACTAGATCCCCATCAGGTCTGCCTTGCCTGTGATTGACAGTGCATGGCAGTGAGCGGGCATGGAATTGGATGGATGGAGCCTTATGGGGAACTCTGAGACTAATTCCCCATCAAGTCTGCTTCCCTTACGACTTGTCATTGTCCAACTATGGGCATTTGTCTTCCACCATCCTCAACTCCTTGGTTATATTCAGCTTAAGGCCGTGGAATCTCCTGGCTGGCAGGAGATTAGCCATCGATGAGAGAAAGACTGCAGCTGCCAGCATTCTAGCAACTACAAGCCCTATGACTGCAACTGAAACTGGTGCAAAGACTTGGCTGAATTAAGAGTAGATAGTTTTAAAGGGACCTACTGCCAGAAAAGTGTTGTTATAGGCAGGGGCAGACTGACCATTTGGAAACTTGGGCACTGCCCGAGGGCCCGGGGTCAGTAGGGGGCCCTATGAGATGCCCCTGGTACCTTTTTCATAGGCTTTTTTGAGTTTGGGCAAGGACACAGGGGCCCTATGATCCCCTATTGCCTGGGGGCCCCATGAGTTGTCAGTCCGCCCTTGGTTATAGGTTTACTGAATTCCCCAGTATGTGTTTGTCCAAGGTCCAATTTAGTATCTAGTCAAACACCAGCATGTCTGCTGGTAACACTATAGCTACAGGACCTATGGGCTTTGGAGACAACCTAGCTATATTGATGTCACCACATTCTGTATACTCGTCAGTGTCTAGCTGATGTGCTGTTTTAGAAAGAGCCAAAAGGGGAGACATTGGACATTTTTTCCTAATATGTATTATCTTTAAAAAAGAATATGTTTACTTCTTCAAGATATTACAGTACTCCAGCTGACAACTGATGTCCTCATTGTACTCATCTACCAGAAGACCATTGCTATTACACATAAATCAGGGTTAACGTCTACTTTCTGAACTAAGGTGCTGGCTATAGATGACATAATCACTTAAATGCCTGTGCCTATTTAATGTTCCTATTTTTGTGAATTCATAATGCTTCACACAGCTTATTGGCTTCTTCCTCCTCCTTTACAGGGTACCCCTCCAATGTTTGCAGGCAAAATGGCCTGGTATGGTAGACAAAGGGGGAGCTGCAATCTTGCTGCCCTCTCCTTCCTTGATACAAAGCTGCATGCATGTGTAAGGCCATTACAGAGGACAAGGGGGCACTATTTACAGTATGTCTTTAGGAAAATAAATTTAACCTCAACATATGGAAAGACTTAAGACAGTAAGAGCTGTGAAAATGTGGAATAGTTCTGGGTTAGTAACACTTTAATTTCACGTTTGCCATTGACTCCAATGTGGTGTAATAGCATTTATACAGTATGTCTTTCTACTGTATGTGCAACTTATACTTTTGTCTGTCATGCTTGCAGGCTACTGCCTCAAAATCATTCCAGATGGATTTCAAAAGTTTTACACAGAATCCATAACACCTAATGGCTTAGTCTGTGTGTCTGCATGTGATAAAGAATATTACAATTACCAAAACTGTAACAGCGGTAAATGTGAGATACAGAAAAACACTGGTCCTAAATGTTTGTGAGTATCAGACAAGTCAGATTAAATTATTGTAAAATTCTAAAATTCAAAATGAATCTGTTTGGTGGGTTCACACAATATAGAAGCCTTTACATAATCAGAACAAATATCACAAAGCATGTATAGCCGTCGTAGTTTTAAAACAAATTGCATTTTTTTTTACAAAACAGATTATACATAAACGTGATTTAAATTGAAATAAATCATTAGTAAATTTTAAATTGAATAATGACTACAGTACATGTTTAAATAAAATATTGTAAATATAATTTTAATGTTTTAATACAAATAATTTTAATGTTAAAATTAAATAATACATTCCATGAAAATTTAATTTTAAGGAATATTCAAAAATTATTTGAACAAATATTTATTCATCTTTTTGTGCAGCTGTCCAGACACAGATAAATACCTGTATACTACTTTAACGTGTACAGGAAAAATCTCAAAAGCAGAACTTTATGGGGGCATTGGGGCAAGTATTGCTGTCTTGGCTGTAATAATAATCGCTACAATAGGATACTTCATCATCAGACAGAAGAAGGAAAAAAATCGGTAAGTCCAAATTTAAAGGGGATAGTTTCCCAAAAAAAGAGAGCTTTGACATGCAACATTTCACTGCTGTACAGTGAATGAAATAAGTATTTGATCTTGTCCCTGAAATAAGTATTTGATCTTGTCCCTGACATCCTTGGACAGCTCTTTGGTCTTTGCCACGGTGGAGAGTTTGGAATCTGATGGTTTGATTGCTCCTGTGGACAGGTGTCTTTTATACAGGTAACAAAATGAGATTAGCAGCACTCCCTTTAAGAGACTGCTTTTAATCTCAGCTTGTTACCTGTATGAAAGACACCTGGTAGCCAGAAATCCTGCTGAATGATAGGGGATCAAATATTTATTTCCCTCATGAACATGCAAATCAGTCATCATTTGTTAGACATGCATTTCTTTTGAATTTTTTGTTGCTATTCTCTCAGTGTTACAATACGCCTACCATTCAATTTTTACACTGATCATTTCATTGTGAGTGGGCAAACATTCAAAATCATCAGGGGATCAAATACTTATTTCCTTCACTGTATATCATGTTCATTTTTCCAAAGTCTGTTTCCTATTGGTGAAATTTCCCTTCATTTCTGTCCCAGGGACACAACAGAAAGTGTGAGAAAAAATGTGGCGAAGTAAAACTGTCACTAAAACAGATACCTCAGTTGGGAGATTTATCTTTTATTCCTGGAGACAACTAAAAGATTTAGTATTTCCTCCTACTTTCTCTCAGGGTCAATGGCCACCAGAAATAATAAATAAGAGGGTGAATCTTCTCCGCAGGGATACAGACAACAATAAAGTGTTGTAAAATAAGTAGGGCTTAACCACTTCCCGACCAGCCGTTGCATATAAACGGCCGGATGGTAGCAGTGCAGGGTCGGGTGGCTGTTTATAAACGGCCTCCCTGCACCCTGCTTGTGTGCGCTCCCTGGGAGCGCGCAGCACCTCGATCCGGTGCCCGCTGTGTCCTCCGGACACAGTGAAACACCGATCGTCGGACGGGACCTCTGTACGAGGTCCCGATCATGTGATCACTGATTGGCCAATCAGTGATCACATGCAAAGTAGTAAGCAAGATGTCACTTGTGACATCATTGCTTACTACGTGTGAAATCTGTGAATGATCACAGAGGTCACATGGTACAAGGCTATTCACAACAGCCTTGCACCATGTGACAAGCTGTGACCAATCACAGCTCACTCAGTACTTCTCAATGAGTGCAAGAATGCAGACAGAGAGAAAGAGAAATGACTGCTTTCATCCTATATGGGTGTAAAAGCAATCAGTGTAAAAAAAAAAAAAAATCTTCATCACCCCCCACAAGTAGTACAGTGTCACCATGGTGACACTGTACTGCTAGGGTGACAGTATGTAAAAAAAAATAATAATAATAATTTAAAAAAATAAAATAAAAATGTAAAAAAAAAATGTTTAAAAATTATAGTTTTTGGTTATAAACTAATTTGGATTTTTTTTTTACTAAAAAGATAACGGAATAAATTTTGGCAAAGATTTATGATGAAATATTATTTATTTGCAAAATTTTATTAAAAAAACACTTTTTTTCAAAATTTTTGGACTTTTTTATTTACATAGCAAAAAAAATAAAAATCCCAGCGGTGAATAAATACCACCAAAATAAAGCTTTATCTGTGTGATAGCGCTGAAAGCTGGAAATTGCCCTGGACAGGAAGGGGGTAAAAGTGTCCGGTCTGGAAGTGGTTAAATTAGTGGAAAACTCGAGAGTGTAATAAAAAGATATGCATAATGTCAAGGCAAGTGGCTCACCACAAGCTGCATTGCAAAATCCCCAGGGTGCTGATCTGACTCATTGAATGTGGATGAATCAGTTGGAAACAGGGGTGGACTGACAACTCATGGGGCCCCGAGGCAATAGGGGATCATGGGGCCCTTGTGTCCTTGCCCAAACTCAAAAAAACCTATGAAAAAGGTACCAGGGGCATCTCATGGGGTCCCCTACTGACCCCGGGCCCATGGGCAGTGCCCGAGTTTCCAAATGGTTAGTCTGCCCCTGGCTGGAAAATAAATAAATTTTCTTTTCTGTATAAGATTTTAATACTTATAATTTTTAATCCATTCTTGCCAAAGACCATCCAGATTCTTATCAGCAATTTTAAATCCTGATGAAGGGGGTCTGTTAGAGCCTCTGAAAGGTGTTGGCTTGCCCTTTCAACATGTTATGATGAAATTATTTATGGCCTCTCAACAATTGGTCTAGTATTCCTGTTTTTTCTCGTAGCTTAACCATCTTACTACTGGGTTATAGCTGAGTGACTAGTACAGCATGGTAGACCAGTTCTGGGAAGGGTGTCATATGACGAACACACCACCCCGCGCGCCCCCAGCAGTACGCACTTGGCACTGTCTGTGATGGCTGTGTCCTTTGAACACAGCTGATCATGACATGGTAAAAGGCCAATCACAGCGGCCATTTGCCACGTGATTAGCTGTTTCCAATCACAAGTGACCACTATGTAAATACACTTGCCTGTTATCGGCAGTACATTCCTCACCCTGTCACAGCATGAGGAAAGTATTGCCAGTAATCAGCAACTGTCAAAGCAGACATCTGCGCTGATAATCAGGGTATCAGTGCTGCCTATCAGTTACCAACAGTGCTGCCCATCAGTGCCACCTCATCAGTGCCACCAGTTAGTGCCACTAGTCAGTGCTGTCAGTCCTGCCAGTCAGTGCCACCAGTCAGTGCCCTTCAGTGCCACCTATCAGTGCCCATCATTGCCGCCTATCAGTGCCCATCAGTGCAGCATCATCAGTGCCTCCTCATCAGTGCCAACCAGTACCACATCATCAGTACCACCTCATCAGTACAGCCTATCAGTGCCCATCATTGCTGCCTATCAGTGGTGCCTCATCAGAGTCCCATCAGTGCTCAGCTGTGCTGCCTAGCAGTGCCCATCAGTGCCGCCTATCAGTGCTCATCATTGCCGCCTATCAGTGCCCATCAGTGCAGCATCATCAGTGCCTCCTCATCAGTGCCCACCAGTGTCACCTCATCAGTAACGCCTCATCAGTGCAGCCTATCAGTGCCCATCAGTGCATCCTATCAGTGGCGCCTCATCAGAGCCCCATCAGTGCTCAGCAGTGCTGCCTATGAGTGCCCATCAGTGCCGCCTGTTAGTGCCCATCATTGCCGCCTATTAGTGCCCATCAGTGCAGCATCATCAGTGCCCACCTGTGCAACCTCAACAGTACCGCCTCATCAGTGCAGCCTATCAGTGCCCATCACTGCTGCCTATCAGTGCCGCCTCATCAGTGTCCCATCAGTGCTCAGCAGTGCTGCCTATCAGCGCAGCCTCATCAACACACATCAGTGAAGGAGAAAATGTACTTGTTTGCAAAATGTTATAATAGAGACAAAGAAAACTTTTTTTTTTCAAAATTTCCACTCTTTTTTCATTTATAGTGCAAAAAATAAAATGACCAGCGGTGATTAAATACCACCAAAAGAAATCTCTGTTTGTGTGAAAAATGATATAACAATTTCACATGGGTACAGTAATGCATGACTGCGCAATTGTCATTCAAAGTGCGACAGCACCGAAAACTGAAAATCAACCTGGGCAGGAAGGGGGTAAAAGTGCCCGGTAGGCGAGTGGTTAAAGAACAATAAATCTGACATGGGGTCCAACCCTTCCCTTCTCTAGCCAAAACCATAAACAATTATTTTCAGATACACCTTACGATTCCAGGCTTTACCTAACTAGTCTTATAAACACCCCCTCCCCCCTCCTAAAACTTATTGGAACTAACCTGTGTAGGAATGATTTGAATACTTACCTTTTTTCATCTTTCAATCCGGTCACATGATTTTGCCAATGTCAGTCAGTGGCCGCTGCAGGGGAGGGAGCACTAAAAACGGATGGGCCATAGTATATCTATGGGTGATGTCATCACTTCCAGGCATAGGTAGTCATTGTTGAGTGCTCTCCCTCTCCCCTGCAGCCGACACTGGCAGACACAGGGGAGACCACGTGACCGGGCTGGAGCAGGCTGAAAATAAATAAGTATACCAATTTTTCTTACACAGGTTAGTCAGGGTAGGTGTTAAGAGATGGGAGGGAGCATTTTTAAGACTAATTAGTTAAAGTCCTGAGTTCTACTTCAATGTTAAAAATGTAGAAGCAATGTGCAGTTCGTCTGTATCCTGTGGTCAGTGACTTATTTAAATGATGCTTTATCTTTTCCAGGACTTCTCCAGAGCTTCCCCCATCCTCTGGAACTCACTACCCCAATCCATCAGACTGTCACCTACCCTCCTCACCTTTAGGCGCACCCTGAAAGCCCATCTCTTCAGGGAAGCTTACCCCACCCTGACCTAATTGCCGATCTCCTCCACTCTTCCTACCACTCCATCCCCCACAGCCACTTCCTCCTGTACCACTATCCCCTCCCTCCTAGATTGTAAGCTCCAAGGAGCAGGGCCCTCAATCCCCTCGTGTATTGCATTGTATTGTTACTGTACTGTCACATGTTCTGTCCCCCTTTGTAATGTACAGCGCTGAGCAAACTGTTGGCGCTATATAAATACTGTATAATAATAATAATCTTTTGAAAAGCGTATACATTTTGTAAGTAATTGTATTAATATGGCTGTTTTTGTTTGCAGAGAGGACAGGAATTTATGGCTAAAGGATGAAGAAGATGATAACTGGAGTATTAATCATGGCTTCTGTAATGTCCTTAGCCAACCAGAATCTGGAGAAGGTAAGTAATGATACAGTGTAATGCTGATGTACATTAGTATTTCATTGTTGTAAGGTGTAGGTTTCTATTAGAGATGAGCGAATCGAACTCGGCGAAGTGGAATTCGTTTCGAATATCAGGAAAATTTCGATGAATCCGAAAATTAGCAGACTTCGGATGCGCGAATCGAAATTTTTCCAAAAATGGCGGCGACATGTGCGGCGACGGAGCGGGGATCTCTGGGAAGGCGCGCAGACAAGGCGAAGGCACGCTGACCCATAATGCATTCATTCATGACATGTGATCGCATTAGCCAATCAGCAGCCAGCCAGCCAGCACTGTGTAATGGTCGAGCTATAAATGGCGGCCATTTTAGAATTCTCCATTTGCCTCCAGTCATTCAAGAGAGGCAGACCTGGCTGTATTGAGGGAGAGAGTTAGGGACACAGAATCGTTACTTAGGGCCACAGAAACGTTACTTAGGGCCACAGAATCGTTACTTAGGGACACAGAAACGTTACTTAGGGACACAGAATTGTTACTCAGGGACAGACACAGAATTGTTACTGAGGGACACAGAATTGTTACTGAGGGACACAGAATTGTTACTGAGGGACACAGAATTGTTACTCAGGGACAGACACAGAATTGTTACTGAGGGACACAGAATTGTTACTGAGGGACACAGAATTGTTACTGAGGGACACAGAATTGTTACTCAGGGACAGACACAGAATTGTTACTCAGGGACAGACACAGAATTGTTACTCAGGGACAGACACAGAATTGTTTCTCAAGGACAGACACAGAATTGTTACTGAGGGACACAGAATTGTTACTCAGGGACAGACACAGAATTGTTACTCAGGGACAGACACAGAATTGTTACTCAGGGACAGACACAGAATTGTTACTCAGGGACACAGAATTGTTACTGAGGGACACAGAATTGTTACTGAGGGACACAGAATTGTTACTCAGGGACAGACACAGAATTGTTACTGAGGGACACAGAATTGTTACTGAAGGACACAGAATTGTTACTCGGGGAAAGACACAGAATTGTTACTGAGGGACACAGAATTGTTACTGAGGGACACAGAATTGTTACTCAGGGACAGACACAGAATTGTTACTCAGGGACAGACACAGAATTGTTACTCAGGGACAGACACAGAATTGTTACTCAGGGACAGACACAGAATTGTTACTGAGGGACACAGAATTGTTACTCAGGTACAGACACAGAATTGTTACTGAGGGACAGACACAGAATTGTTACTCAGGGACAGACACAGAATTGTTACTGAGGGACACAGAATTGTTACTGAGGGACACAGAATTGTTACTCAGGGACAGACACAGAATTGTTACTTAGGGACAGACACAGAATTGTTACTGAGGGACACAGAATTGTTACTGAGGGACACAGAATTGTTACTCAGGGACAGACACAGAATTGTTACTGAGGGACACAGAATTGTTACTCAGGGACAGACACAGAATTGTTACTCAGGGACAGACACAGAATTGTTACTCAGGAACAGACACAGAATTGTTACTCAGGGACAGACACAGAATTGTTACTGAGGGACACAGATTTGTTACTGAGGGACACAGAATTGTTACTGAGTGACACAGAATTGTTACTCAGGGACAGACACAGAATTGTTACTCAGGGACAGACACAGAATTGTTACTGAGGGACACAGAATTGTTACTGAGGGACACAGAATTGTTACTGAGGGACACAGAATTGTTACTCAGGGACAGACACAGAATTGTTACTCAGGGACAGACACAGAATTGTTACTGAGGGACACAGAATTGTTACTGAGGGACACAGAATTGTTACTGAGGGACACAGAATTGTTACTCAGGGACAGACACAGGATTGTTACTCAGGGACAGACACAGAAATGTTACTGAGGGACACAGAATTGTTACTGAGGGACACAGAATTGTTACTCAGGGACAGACACAGAATTGTTACTCAGGGACAGACACAGAATTGTTACTGAGGGACACAGAATTGTTACTGAGGGACACAGAATTGTTACTCAGGGACAGACACAGAATTGTTACTCAGGGACAGACACAGAATTGTTACTGAGGGACACAGAATTGTTACTGAGGGACACAGAATTGTTACTGAGGGACACAGAATTGTTACTCAGGGACAGACACAGAATTGTTACTGAGGGACACAGAATTGTTACTCAGGGACAGACACAGAATTGTTACTCAGGGAAAGACACAGAATTGTTACTGAGGGACACAGAATTGTTACTCAGGGACAGACACAGAATTGTTACTGAGGGACACAGAATTGTTACTGAGGGACAAAGAATTGTTACTGAGGGACACAGAATTGTTACTCAGGGACAGACACAGAATTGTTACTCAGGGACAGACACAGAATTGTTACTCAGGGACAGACACAGAATTGTTACTGAGGGACAGACACAGAATTGTTACTGAGGGACACAGAATTGTTACTCAGGGACAGACACAGAATTGTTACTCAGGGACAGACACAGAATTGTTACTCAGGGACAGACACAGAATTGTTACTCAGGGACACAGAATTGTTACTGAGGGACACAGAATTGTTACTCAGGCACAGACACAGAATTGTTACTCAGGGACAGACAGAGAATTGTTACTGAGGGACACAGAATTGTTACTGAGGGACAGACACAGAATTGTTACTGAGGGACACAGAATTGTTACTGAGGGACACAGAATTGTTACTGAGGGACACAGAATTGTTACTCAGGGACAGACACAGAATTGTTACTCAGGGACACAGAATTGTTACTGAGGGACACAGAATTGTTACTCAGGGACAGACACAGAATTGTTACTGAGGGACACAGAATTGTTACTGAGGGACACAGAATTGTTACTCAGGGACAGACACAGAATTGTTACTCAGGGACAGACACAGAATTGTTACTCAGGGAAAGACACAGAATTGTTACTGAGGGACACATAATTGTTACTGAGGGACACAGAATTGTTACTCAGGGACAGACACAAAATTGTTACTCAGGGACAGACACAGAATTGTTACTCAGGGACAGACAGAATTGTTACTGAGGGACACAGAATTGTTACTCAGGGACAGACACAGAATTGTTACTCAGGGACAGACACAGAATTGTTACTGAGGGACACAGAATTGTTACTGAGGGACACAGAATTGTTACTGAGGGACACAGAATTGTTACTCAGGGACAGACACAGAATTGTTACTGAGGGACACAGAATTGTTACTCAGGGACACAGAATTGTTACTGAGGGACACAGAATTGTTTCTCAGGGACAGACACAGAATTGTTACTCAGGGACAGATACAGAATTGTTACTGAGGGACACAGAATTGTTACTGAGGGACACAGAATTGTTACTGAGGGACACAGATTTGTTACTCAGGGACAGACACAGAATTGTTACTGAGGGACACAGAATTGTTACTGAGGGACACAGAATTGTTACTCAGGGACAGACACAGAATTGTTACTCAGGGACAGACACAGAATTGTTACTCAGGGACAGACACAGAATTGTTACTGAGGGACACAGAATTGTTACTGAGGGACACAGAATTGTTACTCAGGGACAGACACAGAATTGTTACTCAGGGACAGACACAGAATTGTTACTGAGGGACACAGAATTGTTACTGAGGGACACAGAATTGTTACTCAGGGACAGACACAGAATTGTTACTCAGGGACAGACACAGAAATGTTACTGAGGGACACAGAATTGTTACTGAGGGACACAGAATTGTTACTGAGGGACACAGAATTGTTACTCAGGGACAGACACAGAATTGTTACTCAGGGACAGACACAGAATTGTTACTCAGGGACAGACACAGAATTGTTACTGAGGGACACAGAATTGTTACTGAGGGACACAGAATTGTTACTCAGGGACAGACACAGAATTGTTACTCAGGGACAGACACAGAATTGTTACTGAGGGACACAGAATTGTTACTGAGGGACACAGAATTGTTACTGAGGGACACAGAATTGTTACTCAGGGACAGACACAGAATTGTTACTGAGGGACACAGAATTGTTACTCAGGGACAGACACAGAATTGTTACTCAGGGAAAGACACAGAATTGTTACTGAGGGACACAGAATTGTTACTGAGGGACACAGAATTGTTACTCAGGGACAGACACAGAATTGTTACTGAGGGACACAGAATTGTTACTGAGGGACAAAGAATTGTTACTGAGGGACACAGAATTGTTACTCAGGGACAGACACAGAATTGTTACTCAGGGACAGACACAGAATTGTTACTCAGGGACAGACACAGAATTGTTACTGAGGGACACAGAATTGTTACTGAGGGACACAGAATTGTTACTCAGGGACAGACACAGAATTGTTACTCAGGGACAGACACAGAATTGTTACTCAGGGACACAGAATTGTTACTGAGGGACACAGAATTGTTACTCAGGCACAGACACAGAATTGTTACTCAGGGACAGACAGAGAATTGTTACTGAGGGACACAGAATTGTTACTGAGGGACAGACACAGTATTGTTACTGAGGGACACAGAATTGTTACTCAGGGACAGACACAGAATTGTTACTGAGGGACACAGAATTGTTACTCAGGGACAGACACAGAATTGTTACTCAGGAACAGACACAGAATTGTTACTCAGGGACAGACACAGAATTGTTACTGAGGGACACAGATTTGTTACTGAGGGACACAGAATTGTTACTGAGTGACACAGAATTGTTACTCAGGGACAGACACAGAATTGTTACTCAGGGACAGACACAGAATTGTTACTGAGGGACAAAGAATTGTTACTGAGGGACACAGAATTGTTACTGAGGGACACAGAATTGTTACTCAGGGACAGACACAGAATTGTTACTCAGGGACAGACACAGAATTGTTACTGAGGGACACAGAATTGTTACTGAGGGACACAGAATTGTTACTCAGGGACAGACACAGAATTGTTACTCAGGGACAGACACAGAAATGTTACTGAGGGACACAGAATTGTTACTGAGGGACACAGAATTGTTACTGAGGGACACAGAATTGTTACTCAGGGACAGACACAGAATTGTTACTCAGGGACAGACACAGAATTGTTACTCAGGGACAGACACAGAATTGTTACTGAGGGACACAGAATTGTTACTGAGGGACACAGAATTGTTACTCAGGGACAGACACAGAATTGTTACTCAGGGACAGACACAGAATTGTTACTGAGGGACACAGAATTGTTACTGAGGGACACAGAATTGTTACTGAGGGACACAGAATTGTTACTCAGGGACAGACACAGAATTGTTACTGAGGGACACAGAATTGTTACTGAGGGACACAGAATTGTTACTCAGGGAAAGACACAGAATTGTTACTGAGGGACACAGAATTGTTACTGAGGGACACAGAATTGTTACTCAGGGACAGACACAGAATTGTTACTGAGGGACACAGAATTGTTACTGAGGGACAAAGAATTGTTACTGAGGGACACAGAATTGTTACTCAGGGACAGACACAGAATTGTTACTCAGGGACAGACACAGAATTGTTACTCAGGGACAGACACAGAATTGTTACTGAGGGACACAGAATTGTTACTGAGGGACACAGAATTGTTACTCAGGGACAGACACAGAATTGTTACTCAGGGACAGACACAGAATTGTTACTCAGGGACACAGAATTGTTACTGAGGGACACAGAATTGTTACTCAGGCACAGACACAGAATTGTTACTCAGGGACAGACAGAGAATTGTTACTGAGGGACACAGAATTGTTACTGAGGGACAGACACAGAATTGTTACTGAGGGACACAGAATTGTTACTGAGGGACACAGAATTGTTACTGAGGGACACAGAATTGTTACTCAGGGACAGACACAGAATTGTTACTCAGGGACACAGAATTGTTACTGAGGGACACAGAATTGTTACTCAGGGACAGACACAGAATTGTTACTGAGGGACACAGAATTGTTACTGAGGGACACAGAATTGTTACTCAGGGACAGACACAGAATTGTTACTCAGGGACAGACACAGAATTGTTACTCAGGGAAAGACACAGAATTGTTACTGAGGGACACATAATTGTTACTGAGGGACACAGAATTGTTACTCAGGGACAGACACAAAATTGTTACTCAGGGACAGACACAGAATTGTTACTCAGGGACAGACAGAATTGTTACTGAGGGACACAGAATTGTTACTCAGGGACAGACACAGAATTGTTACTCAGGGACAGACACAGAATTGTTACTGAGGGACACAGAATTGTTACTGAGGGACACAGAATTGTTACTGAGGGACACAGAATTGTTACTCAGGGACAGACACAGAATTGTTACTGAGGGACACAGAATTGTTACTCAGGGACACAGAATTGTTACTGAGGGACACAGAATTGTTTCTCAGGGACAGACACAGAATTGTTACTCAGGGACAGACACAGAATTGTTACTGAGGGACACAGAATTGTTACTGAAGGACACAGAATTGTTACTGAGGGACACAGATTTGTTACTCAGGGACAGACACAGAATTGTTACTGAGGGACACAGAATTGTTACTGAGGGACACATAATTGTTACTGAGGGACAGACACAGAATTGTTACTCAGGGACAGACACAGAATTGTTACTCAGGGACAGACACAGAATTGTTACTGAGGGACACAGAATTGTTACTGAGGGACACAGAATTGTTACTCAGGGACAGACACAGAATTGTTACTCAGGGACAGACACAGAATTGTTACTCAGGGACAGACACAGAATTGTTACTCAGGGACACAGAATTGTTACTGAGGGACACAGAATTGTTACTCAGGGACAGACACAGAATTGTTACTCAGGGACAGACACAGAATTGTTACTCAGGGACAGACACAGAATTGTTACTGAGGGACACAGAATTGTTACTGAGGGACACAGAATTGTTACTCAGGGACAGACACAGAATTGTTACTCAGGGACAGACACAGAATTGTTACTCAGGGACACAGAATTGTTACTGAGGGACACAGAATTGTTACTCAGGCACAGACACAGAATTGTTACTCAGGGACAGACAGAGAATTGTTACTGAGGGACACAGAATTGTTACTGAGGGACAGACACAGAATTGTTACTGAGGGACACAGAATTGTTACTGAGGGACACAGAATTGTTACTGAGGGACACAGAATTGTTACTGAGGGACAGACACAGAATTGTTACTGAGGGACACAGAATTGTTACTCAGGGACAGACACAGAATTGTTACTGAGGGACACAGAATTGTTACTGAGGGACACAGAATTGTTACTCAGGGACAGACACAGAATTGTTACTCAGGGACAGACACAGAATTGTTACTCAGGGACAGACACAAAATTGTTACTCAGGGACAGACACAGAATTGTTACTCAGGGACAGACAGAATTGTTACTGAGGGACACAGAATTGTTACTCAGGGACAGACACAGAATTGTTACTCAGGGACAGACACAGAATTGTTACTGAGGGACACAGAATTGTTACTGAGGGACACAGAATTGTTACTGAGGGACACAGAATTGTTACTCAGGGACAGACACAGAATTGTTACTGAGGGACACAGAATTGTTACTCAGGGACACAGAATTGTTACTGAGGGACAGAGAATTGTTTCTCAGGGACAGACACAGAATTGTTACTCAGGGACAGACACAGAATTGTTACTGAGGGACACAGAATTGTTACTGAGGGACACAGAATTGTTACTGAGGGACACAGATTTGTTACTCAGGGACAGACACAGAATTGTTACTGAGGGACACAGAATTGTTACTGAGGGACACAGAATTGTTACTGAGGGACACAGAATTGTTACTCAGGGACAGACACAGAATTGTTACTCATGGACAGACACAGAATTGTTACTCAGGGACAGACACAGAATTGTTACTCAGGGACAGACACAGAATTGTTACTGAGGGACACAGAATTGTTACTCAGGGACAGACACAGAATTGTTACTCAGGGACAGACACAGAATTGTTACTCAGGGACAGACACAGAATTGTTACTGAGGGACACAGAATTGTTACTGAGGGACACAGAATTGTTACTCAGGGACAGACACAGAATTGTTACTCAGGGACAGACACAGAATTGTTACTGAGGGACACAGAATTGTTACTGAGGGACACAGAATTGTTACTCAGGGACAGACACAGAATTGTTACTCAGGGACAGACACAGAATTGTTACTGAGGGACACAGAATTGTTACTGAGGGACACAGAATTGTTACTGAGGGACACAGAATTGTTACTCAGGGACAGACACAGAATTGTTACTGAGGGACACAGAATTGTTACTGAGAGACACAGAATTGTTACTGAGGGACACAGAATTGTTACTCAGGGACAGACACAGAATTGTTACTCAGGGACAGACACAGAATTGTTACTCAGGGACAGACACAGAATTGTTACTGAGGGACACAGAATTGTTACTGAGGGACACAGAATTGTTACTGAGGGACACAGAATTGTTTCTGAGGGACACAGAATTGTTACTCAGGGACAGACACAGAATTGTTACTCAGGGACAGACACAGAATTGTTACTCAGGGACACAGAATCGTTGAATTAAAGAGTATGTCAGACAACATGCAGAGGAGTGGCAGAGGAGGCAATGTTTCAGGAGCAAGCAGACGTGGCAGCAGAGGAAGGGGTCGAGGCAGCACTAGTCGCAGCCAGAGGCCAGTGCTCCCGGTGTCATCCAGTGGTCGTGTCTCCACCGACAACCCTGCCGGCATCGATTGGTTGGCTTGGTCGTCTTCCTCTTCCCAGGTCACCTCTGACACCTACAGCCAACGGTCGGTGGGTACGTCAGACACAACCGTTAGTTGGCATGGCCCGGGAGCAAGCCCACTGAAATCACGTGTCCTCTACCTGCCCCTGTCCTTTGGTGTTCCCTCACCAAGCGAAGTATCGCATGCTGTGGGCTCAGCCCCACTGTACAGTGAGGAAGAGCTAACAGAGGGCGGTCAGGAACGGGGGGAGACATCCGCCTCTTCAGCAGCCAGGCGAAGAAGTACTGGCGAGGAGAGTGGCTCGGTAGCCGGTCTAGAGACAGGTCTGTCTCCTGACCCACACGCAGCCGAGGGGGCTAGTAGTGAGGCGGAGACCCTAATTGATGATGATGAGGCTGATCGCACTTGGCAGCCTCGTCGTCATCAGGCTATTGCTTCCGCATCATCAGGAGAAGAGGGTGGCAGCTTGGCAGCGAGCAAAACAGTCGGTGGGTTGCCCAGGAGGCAGCAGGGTCGCAGCAGTGTCAGTGGAGGCAAATGACCACGGAGTAGAGCACCAGCTCCACTGCAGCCTACCACCACGGCCAGTAGTGGTGCCGGTGTGCACGGAGGAAGTAGCAGTCAGCCAGTGAGGAGTATCGGGGCAAAGTTTCCTACTCGGCGGTGTGGCAATTTTTCGTCAAGTCGCCTGAGGAAGTAAACGTAGCCGTATGTCGACTATGTGGCCAGAAAGTCAAGCGTGGCCAGGGGGCCCATGTTGGGACTACAGCGTTGCGGCAGCATATGCAGCGTCGCCATTTGGTGGCCTGGGAAAACCGTGATAAAGATACGGCGGTTCTGCCTGCCCCAGCCCCCGCTCCATCACCCGCTCCGTTACTTGCTCCGTCACCCGACGTCAATCGCCCTCTATCAGCCAGTCAAGGCTCCAACACCTCTGCTGAGGGGAGTTGTCGCTCGTTGGCATCTTCCGCTCGTTCAGATGCTCCTTCTCCTGCTACTCCTCTTCACGGATTCCGTCAGCAGTCTTTCTTGGAATCCGTTTCCAAGAGACAACAGTTTGCGAGCACGCACCCGACGGTGCAAAAGCTGAACGTCCTCCTGTCCAAGTTGCTGGTGCTGCAGTCCCTCCCTTTCCAAGTGGTGGACTCAGCACCTTTCCGAGAAATGATGGCTTGTGCTGCGCCGCGGTGGAGAGTGCCAAGCCGGCATTTCTTCGCCAAAAAGGCAGTGCCAGCCCTGCATTCACATGTAGAAGAGATGGTGGGCCAGTCTTTGAGCATGTCGGTCTCTGCCGGCAGCACCGACGTGTGGAGCTGTAACTACGGTCAGGGACAGTACATGTCATTTACGGCCCACTGGGTGAACGTGGTGCCGACACAGCCGCACCAGCAACTTGGACAGGTCGCTTTTGCCTCCACGTTTGCACGTCCTTGGTCCACAAAAGATGTCCGCCTCTACCACCTCTTCTTCCGCCGTGTCCTCAGCCGCCACCCCCGTGCCAAGTCCCATTACCCGACCGGCATATCACATGTGCAGGGCGCAACGGTGTCACGCTGTGCTGCACCTGGTATGCCTTGGCGAACGTAGTCACACAGGGGAGGAACTTCTGAGTGTAATGAACAGAGAAATCGACAGATGGCTGTCTCCGCGCAAACTGAAAATCGGAACCATGTTGACCGACAATGGAAAGAACATGGTGTCTGCTCTGCGTCAAGGAAGGTTGTGCCATGTGCCATGCATGGCTCACGTGTTCAATCTGGTTGTCAAGCGGTTCCTAAAATCCACCATCCCACTGCAAGTCATCCTTAAAATGTCACGTAAACTTTGCATGCATTTCAGCCATTCCTACAGCGCAAAGCACACCCTCCTTGAGCTGCAGCGGCAGAACGGAATTCCACAGCATCGCCTGATCTGCGACGTTGCAACAAGGTGGAATTCAACCCTACACATGTTAGACCGCCTTTACGAACAGCGAAAGGCCATCACCGATTTCCTGATGTTACAAGCGGATAAAGGTACTCCCCTGTGTAACTTCGATGTCAGCCATTGGCAGCTCATGCGTGACACCTGCCTCTTGCTCAGGCCCTTTGAGGAGGCCACGCTATTCGTGAGTCGGCAGGACTATGGGATGAACGACGTCATTCCTCTGTTGCACGTCCTGGAACAAATGCTGTTAACAATGGCTGGTCAGGGTGCGGTAGACGTGGCGCACAGATCTCAACGCCACATGACCCCTGTGGGGGCAGGACAGGAAGAAGAGGAGGAGGTAGAGGAGGACATTTGTGCTCAGGAATTATTGAGTGAAATGGGTGGTTTTTCCACTCAGCGGACAGGAGTGGAGGAGCAGGAGCATCTGGTAGAGGAGGAGGAGGAGGAGACAGAGGACCCAGACGCACCGTGGCAGTATGCTGTGGAGATGGAGGCAGGGAGTCCCTCGCATTCCTTGGCACAAATGGCCCATAGCATGCTCGGTTGCTTTCGTAGCGACAGCCGAATAATAACCATCAGACAGAGGGATGACTTTTGGCTGTCCACCTTGTTGGACCCTCGCTACCGTTCAAAAATGGTGGCCTTTTTCACACCTGCTGAGAGGGAGGCCAAAATAACGTACTATAAAAACCACCTATGTAGTCAGTTGGTCTCTGCCTTTGTGCGCCAACGTCCATCCTCAGACACTGTGGGCCTTGTGCGCTCGCGTTCCGCTGCCATGGCAGCAGGGGAGGGGTGGGGTGGTAGGAGCAGTGGCAGCTCCACCAGCAGCGGCTGCCTCAGTCTGCAGTCGATGATGAGTAGCTTTCTTCACCAGCGCAGTGAGGAAACTACTAACCAGCCGCAGCAGCAGCAGCATCAGGTGGACTTGGAGCAGGACCTCAAACAACAGGCTTGGGCCTACTTGGACAGCACCCTGCCAACCGAGGTAGACAATCCCCTTGACTACTGGGCAACGAAACTTGACCTTTGGCCCCAACTAGCTGAATTTGCCCTTGAAAGGCTGTCATGCCCGGCCAGTAGCGTGGCATCGGAGCGCGTGTTTAGTGTGGCAGGAGGTATTGTAACTCCGCGGAGGACACGACTGTCCACCCAAAGTGTGGAGAGACTCACGTTTGTGAAAATGAATCAGGTGTGGATTAGTCTGGATTTCAAACCACCAGTTCCTGACACAACTGACTAAATCCGCCATGAATCATGCCCCAAACATGTGCCACTTTCAGGTCTCCTCTCACTGCTGGTGTGTTCCATTTTTTGTCATAGGGTGCTGGCAGATTACGGGCCTCCCATTGCTGCTGCCAGGCCCGTAATCTGCCATGGGCCCCCGTACCGCCTCCTCATGCTGCTGCCAGGTCCAGAGTGTCTCATGGGTCCCTGTACGGCCTCCCATTGCTGCTGTCTCCATCGCCACACTCTGCCATGTGCCACTTTCAGGTCTCCTCTCACTGCTGGTGTGTTCCATTTTTTGTCATAGGGTGCTGGCAGATTACGGGCCTCCCATTGCTGCTGCCAGGCCCGTAATCTGCCATGGGCCCCCGTACCGCCTCCTCATGCTGCTGCCAGGTCCAGAGTCTCTCATGGGTCCCTGTACGGCCTCCCATTGCTGCTGTCTCCATCGCCACACTCTGCCATGTGCCACTTTCAGGTCTCTTCACACTGCTGGTGTGTTCCATTTTTTGTCATAGGGTGCTGGCAGATTACGGGCCTCCCACTGCTGCTGCCAGGCCCGTAATCTGCCATGGGCCCCAGTACTGCCTCCTCATGCTGCTGCCAGGTCCAGAGTCTCTCATGGGTCCCTGTACGGCCTCCCATTGCTGCTGTCTCCATCGCCACACTCTGCCATGTGCCACTTTCAGGTCTCCTCACACTGCTGGTGTGTTCCATTTTTTGTCATAGGGTGCTGGCAGATTACGGGCCTCCCATTGCTCCTGCCAGGCCCGTAATCTGCCATGGGCCCCTGTACCGCCTCCTCATGCTGCTGCCAGGTCCACAGTGTCTCATGGGTCCCTGTACGGCCTCCCATTGCTGCTGTCTCCATCACCACACTCTGCCATGTGCCACTTTCAGGTCTCCTCACACTGCTGGTGTCTTCCATTTTTTGTCATAGGGTGCTGGCAGATTACGGGCCTCCCATTGCTGCTGCCAGGCCCGTAATCTGCCATGGGCCCCTGTACCGCCTCCTCATGCTGCTGCCAGGTCCACAGTGTCTCATGGGTCCCTGTACGGCCTCCCATTGCTGCTGTCTCCATCGCCACACTCTGCCATGTGCCACTTTCAGGTCTCCTCACACTGCTGGTGTGTTCCATTTTTTGTCATAGGGTGCTGGCAGATTACGGGCCTCCCACTGCTGCTGCCAGGCACGTAATCTGCCATGGGCCCCTGTACCGCCTCTTCATGCTGCTGCCATGTCCAGAGTGTCTCATGGGTCCCTGTACGGCCTCCCATTGCTGCTGTCTCCATCGCCACACTCTGCCATGTGCCACTTTCAGGTCTCCTCTCACTGCTGGTGTGTTTCATTTTTTGTCATAGGGTGCTGGCAGATTACGGGCCTCCCATTGCTGCTGCCAGGCCCGTAATCTGCCATGGGCCCCCGTACCGCCTCCTCATGCTGCTGCCAGGTCCACAGTGTCTCATGGGTCCCTGTACGGCCTCCCATTGCTGCTGTCTCCATCGCCACACTCTGCCATGTGCCACTTTCAGGTCTCCTCACACTGCTGGTGTGTTCCATTTTTTGTCATAGGGTGCTGGCAGATTACGGGCCTCCCACTGCTGCTGCCAGGCCCGTAATCTGCCATGGGCCCCTGTACCGCCTCTTCATGCTGCTGCCAGGTCCAGAGTGTCTCATGGGTCCCTGTACGGCCTCCCATTGCTGCTGTCTCCATCGCCACACTCTGCCATGTGCCACTTTCAGGTCTCCTCTCACTGCTGGTGTGTTCCATTTTTTGTCATAGGGTGCTGGCAGATTACGGGCCTCCCATTGCTGCTGCCAGGCCCTTAATCTGCCATGGGCCCCCGTACCGCCTCCTCATGCTGCTGCCAGGTCCAGAGTGTCTCATGGGTCCCTGTACGGCCTCCCATTGCTGCTGTCTCCATCGCCACACTCTGCCATGTGCCACTTTCAGGTCTCCTCTCACTGCTGGTGTGTTCCATTTTTTGTCATAGGGTGCTGGCAGATTACGGGCCTCCCATTGCTGCTGCCAGGCCCGTAATCTGCCATGGGCCCCCGTACCGCCTCCTCATGCTGCTGCCAGGTCCACAGTGTCTCATGGGTCCCTGTACGGCCTCCCATTGCTGCTGTCTCCATCGCCACACTCTGCCATGTGCCACTTTCAGGTCTCCTCACACTGCTGGTGTGTTCCATTTTTTGTCATAGGGTGCTGGCAGATTACGGGCCTCCCACTGCTGCTGCCAGGCCCGTAATCTGCCATGGGCCCCTGTACCGCCTCTTCATGCTGCTGCCAGGTCCAGAGTGTCTCATGGGTCCCTGTACGGCCTCCCATTGCTGCTGTCTCCATCGCCACACTCTGCCATGTGCCACTTTCAGGTCTCCTCTCACTGCTGGTGTGTTCCATTTTTTGTCATAGGGTGCTGGCAGATTACGGGCCTCCCATTGCTGCTGCCAGGCCCGTAATCTGCCATGGGCCCCCGTACCGCCTCCTCATGCTGCTGCCAGGTCCAGAGTCTCTCATGGGTCCCTGTACGGCCTCCCATTGCTGCTGTCTCCATCGCCACACTGTGCCATGTGCCACTTTCAGGTCTCCTCACACTGCTGGTGTGTTCCATTTTTTGTCATAGGGTGCTGGCAGATTACGGGCCTACCATTGCTGCTGCCAGGCCCGTAATCTGCCATGGGCCCCTGTACCGCCTCTTCATGCTGCTGCCAGGTCCAGAGTGTCTCATGGGTCCCTGTACGGCCTCCCATTGCTGCTGTCTCCATTGCCACACTCTGCCATGTGCCACTTTCAGGTCTCCTCACACTGCTGGTGTGTTCCATTTTTTGTCATAGGGTGCTGGCAGATTACGGGCCTCCCATTGCTGCTGCCAGGCCCGTAATCTGCCATGGGCCCCTAGTACCGCCTCATCATGCTGCTGCCAGGTCCAGAGTGTGTCATGGGTCCCTGTACGGCCTCCCATTGCTGCTGTCTCCATCGCCACACTCTGCCATATTCCACTTTCAGGTCTCCTCACACTGCTGGTGTCTTCCATTTTTTGTCATAGGGTGCTGGCAGATTACGGGCCTCCCATTGCTGCTGCCAGGCCCGTAATCTGCCATGGGCCCCCGTACCGCCTCCTCATGCTGCTGCCAGGTCCACAGTGTCTCATGGGTCCCTGTACGGCCTCCCATTGCTGCTGTCTCCATTGCCACACTCTGCCATGTGCCACTTTCAGGTCTCCTCACACTGCTGGTGTGTTACATTTTTTGTCATAGGGTGCTGGCAGATTACGGGCCTCCCATTGCTGCTGCCAGGCCCGTAATCTGCCATGGGCCCCTGTACAGCCTCCTCATGCTGCTGCCAGGTCCAGAGTCTCTAATGGGTCCCTGTACGGCCTCCCATTGCTGCTGTCTCCATCGCCACACTCTGCCATGTGCCACTTTCAGGTCTCCTCACACTGCTGGTGTGTTCCATTTTTTGTCATAGGGTGCTGGCAGATTACGGGCCTCCCATTGCTGCTGCCAGGCCCGTAATCTGCCATGGGCCCCTGTACCGCCTCCTCATGCTGCTGCCAGGTCCACAGTGTCTCATGGGTCCCTGTACGGCCTCCCATTGCTGCTGTCTCCATCACCACACTCTGCCATGTGCCACTTTCAGGTCTCCTCACACTGCTGGTGTGTTCCATTTTTTGTCATAGGGTGCTGGCAGATTACGGGCCTCCCACTGCTGCTGCCAGGCCCGTAATCTGCCATGGGCCCCTGTACCGCCTCTTCATGCTGCTGCCAGGTCCAGAGTGTCTCATGGGTCCCTGTACGGCCTCCCATTGCTGCTGTCTCCATCGCCACACTCTGCCATGTGCCACTTTCAGGTCTCCTCACACTGCTGGTGTGTTCCATTTTTTGTCATAGGGTGCTGGCAGATTACGGGCCTCCCATTGCTGCTGCCAGGCCCGTAATCTGCCAAGGGCCCCCGTACCGCCTCCTCATGCTGCTGCCAGGTCCACAGTGTCTCATGGGTCCCTGTACGGCCTCCCATTGCTGCTGTCTCCATCGCCACACTCTGCCATGTGCCACTTTCAGGTCTCCTCACACTGCTGGTGTGTTCCATTTTGTCATAGGGTGCTGGCAGATTACGGGCCTCCCATTGCTGCTGCCAGGCCCGTAATCTGCCATGGGCCCCCGTACCGACTCCTCATGCTGTGACGTTGCAACAAGGTGGAATTCAACCCTACATATGTTAGACCGCCTTTACGAACAGCGAAAGGCCATCACAGATTCCTGATGTTACAAGCGGATAAACGTACTCCCCTGTGTAACTTAGATGTCAGCCATTGGCAGCTCATGCGTGACACCTGCCGCTTGCTCAGGCCCTTTGAGGAGGCCACGCTATTCGTGAGTCGGCAGGACTATGGGATGAACGACGTCATTCCTCTGTTGCACGTCCTGGAACAAATGCTGTTAACAATGGCTGGTCAGGGTGCGGTAGACGTGGCGCACAGATCTCAACGCCACATGACCCCTGTGGGGGCAGGACAGGAAGAAGAGGAGGAGGTAGAGGAGGACATTTGTGCTCAGGAATTATTGAGTGAAATGGGTGGTTTTTCCACTCAGCGGACAGGAGTGGAGGAGCAGGAGCATCTGGTAGAGGAGGAGGAGGAGGAGACAGAGGACCCAGACGCACCGTGGCAGTATGCTGTGGAGATGGAGGCAGGGAGTCCCTCGCATTCCTTGGCACAAATGGCCCATAGCATGCTCGGTTGCTTGCGTAGCGACAGCCGAATAATAACCATCAGACAGAGGGATGACTTTTGGCTGTCCACCTTGTTGGACCCTCGCTACCGTTCAAAAATGGTGGCCTTTTTCACACCTGCTGAGAGGGAGGCCAAAATAACGTACTATAAAAACCACCTATGTAGTCAGTTGGTCTCTGCCTTTGTGCGCCAATGTCCATCCTCAGACACTGTGGGCCCTGTGCGCTCGCGTTCCGCTGCCATGGCAGCAGGGGAGGGGTGGGGTGGTAGGAGCAGTGGCAGCTCCACCAGCAGCGGCTGCCTCAGTCTGCAGTCGATGATGAGTAGCTTTCTTCACCAGCGCAGTGCTGTATGGCCTCCCATTGCTGCTGCCTCCACCGCCACACTGTGGCTCCACACTCTGGTTTTGGCCCCGTGACTGCCCAAATGAGTGAAGTGTGCGGTGATTCTAAGATCGACGGCACTCATCTGCATGTCATACTGACTGACAGTATTATTTCTCTTCCCCAGCAGACTCCAAGGGCATTTAAATTAAAGGTACAGTGTTCTGCACTAATATGAAGGCTCTCTGAAGCCTAGAAACACCCTTTTATAAGTTAAATTCGCAGCGAATATATTCGCATCGAATCGAATTTATTCCTTGAATTCGCCGAATCAGCCGAATCGAATTTTTGAATACTTCGCTCATCTCTAGTTTCTATAAAGAGAAACCGCAAGCAACCGTGGTATCCCACTAGGGGCCACAACAATGTGAGGATTTTTACGTGCCACAATATTATACAACACTAAGAAACATATCAATAAAAACCTATCTTTTTATTATTATTTCCATATTAAAAATCAATATAAATGATTTGTTGTCATCAATTTTAATTACAGCATCAAAGTGTAGAATTATGTGGCAAATGAGGTTTAGTGTTGATAAATGTGCTGCACTTGGGGGCTAAGAATATGCATGCATCATACATTCTGGGGGGGTACAACTGGGGGAATCAATGGTGGAGAAGGATCTGGGGGTTCTGGTAGATCACAAGCTTAATAATGGCAGCAATGCCAAGCTGTGGTTTCTAAAGCGAGCAAAATCCTCTCTTGTATTAAAAGAGGTATAGACTCCAGAGAGAGATATCATTTCCTCCGGTACAAATCATTAGTAAGACCTCATCTGGAATATGCAGTTCAGTTTTGGGCACCAATTCACAAAAAGAACATTGGGGAACTGGAGAAAGTACAGAGAAGGGCAACCAAACTGATAAGATGTATGGAGGAGCTCAGCTATAAGGAAAGATCAGAGGAACTGAATTTATTCTCTCTTGAGAAGAGAAGATTAAGGGGGGATATGATCCCCATATATAATACATAAGGGGGGATATGATCACCATGTATAATACATAAGGGGGGGATATGATCTCCATGTATAATACATAAGGGGGGATATGATCTCCATGTATAATACATAAGGGGGGATATGATCTCCATGTATAATACATGAGGGGGGATATGATCTCCATGTATAATACATAAGGGGAGATATGATCGCCATGTATAATACATAAGGGGGATATGATCTCCATGTATAATACATAAGGGGGGATATGATCTCCATGTATAATACATAAGGGGGGATATGATCTCCATGTATAATACATAAGGGGGGATATGATCTCCATGTATAATACATGAGGGGGGATATGATCTCCATGTATAATACATAAGGGGAGATATGATCGCCATGTATAATACATAAGGGGGATATGATCTCCATGTATAATACATAAGGGGGGATATGATCTCCATGTATAATACATAAGGGGGGATATGATCTCCATGTATAATACATAAGGGGGATATGATCTCCATGTATAATACATAGGGGGGATATGATCTCCATGTATAATACATAAGGGGGGATATGATCTCCATGTATAATACATAAGGGGGATATGATCTCCATGTATAATACATAAGGGGGTATATGATCTCCATGTATAATACATAAGGGGGGATATGATCACCATGTATAATACATCAGGGGGATATGATCTCCATATTTAATACATAAGGGGGGATATGATCTCCATGTATAATACATAAGGGGGATATGATCTCCATGTATAATACATAAGGGGGGATATGATCTCCATGTATAATACATAAGGGGGATATGATCTCCATGTATAATACATAAGGGGGGATATGATCTCCATGTATAATACATAAGGGGGATATGATCTCCATGTATAATACATAAGGGGGGATATGATATCCATGTATAATACATAAGGGGGGATATGATCTCCATATTTAATACATAAGGGGGGATATGATCTCCATGTATAATACATAAGGGGGGATATGATCTCCATGTATAATACATAAGGGGGGATATGATCTCCATGTATAATACATAAGGGGGATATGATCTCCATGTATAATACATAAGGGGGGATATGATCTCCATGTATAATACATAAGGGGGGATATGATATCCATGTATAATACATAAGGGGGGATATGATCTCCATATTTAATACATAAGGGGGGATATGATCTCCATGTATAATACATAAGGGGAATATGATCTCCATGTATAATACATAAGGGGGGATATGATCTCCATGTATAATACATAAGGGGGGATGTGATCTCCATGTATAATACATAAGGGGGGATATGATCTCCATGTATAATACATAAGGGGGGCTATGATCTCAATGTATAATACATAAGGGGGGATATGATCTCCATGTATAATACATAAGGGGGATATGATCTCCATGTATAATACATATGGGGGGATATGATCTCCATGTATAATACATAAGGGGGGATATGATCTCCATGTATAATACATAAGGGGGGATATGATCTCCATGTATAATACATAAGGGGGGATATGATCTCCATGTATAATACATGAGGGGGGATATGATCTCCATGTATAATACATGAGGGGGGATATGATCTCCATGTATAATACATAAGGGGGGATATGATCTCCATGTATAATACATAAGGGGGGATATGATCGCCATGTATAATACATAAGGGGGATATGATCTCCATGTATAATACATAAGGGGGGATATGATCTCCATGTATAATACATAAGGGGGGATATGATCTCCATGTATAATACATAAGGGGGGATATGATCTCCATGTATATTACATAAGGGGGGATATGATATCCATGTATAAAACATAAGGGGGATATGATCTCCATATTTAATACATAAGGGGGGATATGATCTCCATGTATAATACATAAGGGGGATATGATCTCCATGTATAATACATAAGGGGGGATATGATCTCAATGTATAATACATAAGGGGGGATATGATCTCCATGTATAATACATAAGGGGGGATATGATTGCCATGTATAATACATAAGGGGGGATATGATTGCCATGTATAATACATATGGGGGGATATGATCTCCATGTATAATACATAAGGGGGGGGGGATATGATCTCCATGTATAATACATAAGGGGGATATGATCTCCATGTATAATACATACAGTTGTGTCCAAAATTATTCAACCCCCAATGCTGTAAAGGGGTTTAGGGACTATAGTGTACATTTGGAATTGTATTCAGAATCAAATCCTACAAGGACGTTGTAACTACCCAAATGCAACTAAAATGACATCAATTGTTTATGTAATACAGTAGTAAATGGTTCTTATGTGGTTTCTTCATTGCCACAATTATTCAACCCCTTAAAGACTACCACTCTGAAGAACAGAGGTTCATACAGGTGCTTTCCATCAGGTATTGAAAACACCTGTGGATGTCACCGAGCAGCAATCAAGCATAATAAGCACCAATTAGGCAGCTTTAAAATGACTGTGATACTCAGCTCCTTCTAGACATTTACTGGTGTGGTTACAAACATGGTGAAGGCAAGAGAATGGTCCAGGAAGACAAGAGAAGAGGTGATTTCTCTTCACAGGAAGGGCAATGGCTATAAGAAGATTGCAAAGATGTTAAACATACCAAGAGACACCTTAGGAAGCATCATTCGCAAATTCAAGGCAAAGGGCACTGTTGAAACGCTACCTGGTCGTGGCAGAAAGAAGATGCTGACTTCGACTGCTGTGCGCTACCTGAAGCGTAGAGTGGAGAGAAGTCCCCGTGTGACTGCTGAGGAACTGAGAAAAGATTTGTCAGATGTGGGTACAGAAGTTTCAGCCCAGACAATAAGACGCACACTGCGTAATGAAGGCCTCCGTGCCAGAACTCCCAGGCGTACCCCCTTGCTGTCTCCAAAGAATAAGAAGAGTCGACTGCAGTATGCCAAAAGCCATGTGGACAAACCACAAAAGTTGTGGGATAGTGTTCTGTGGACTGATGAAACAAAATTAGAACTGTTTGGGCCCATGGATCAACGCTATGTTTGGAGGAGGAAGAACAAGGCCTATGATGAAAAGAACACCTTGCCTACTGTGAAGCATGGTGGAGGGTCAATCATGCTTTGGGGCTGTTTTGCTTCTGCAGGTACAGGGAAGCTTCAGCGTGTGCAAGGTACCATGAATTCTCTTCAGTACCAGGAGATATTGGATGGAAACGTGATGCAGTCCGTCACACACCTGAGGCTTGGGAGACGTTGGACCTTTCAACAGGACAATGATCCCAAGCATACCTCCAAGTCCACTAGAGCATGGTTGCAGAGGAAAGGCTGGAACATTTTGGAGTGGCCATCGCAGTCACCAGACTTAAATCCGATTGAGAACCTCTGGTGGGACTTAAAGAAAGCAGTTGCAGTGCGCAAGCCTAAGAATGTGACTGAACTGGAGGCCTTTGCCCATGAAGAATGGGCGAAGATACCCGTAGATCGCTGCAAGACACTTGTGTCAAGCTATGCTTCACGTTTAAAAGCTGTTATAACTGTAAAAGGATGCTGTACTAAGTACTAAGATTGAATGTCACTTGGGGGTTGAATAAAACTGATAATGCTGTGAGCACAGAAAAGACATTTGTGGTTATTTCATTATAACTGTTATGTTATATTTGTCTGACCTACAAGTGCCTCTTTAATGTAAATGTAAGCAAGATGACTGAATGATCAAAAGCAATGTCAAACTGGCCAAAACACTCAATTTCAGTGGGGGTTGAATAATTTTGGACACAACTGTAAGGGGGTATATGATCAACATGTATAAATACATCAGTGGTTCATATAATGAACTTGGTGTATAGTTATTCACGCTGAGATCATCACTTACAAGGGGGCACTTTACATCTGGAGGAAAAGAGATTTACTCTCCAAATATGGAAAGGCTTTTTCAAAGTAACAGCTGTGAAAATGTGGAATAGACTCCCTCAAGAGTTGGTTCTGGCCAGCTCAGTGGATTGCTTCAAAAAAGTCCTGGATTCTTTCCTAGATACACAGAATATAACTGGATATAACATTTATAGGTAAAGTTGATCCAGGGAATATCCGATTGCCTCTCGGGTGATCAGGAAGGAATTTTTTTCTTCTGCAGGAGCAAATTGTATCATGCTTTGCTGGGTTCTTTTTACCTTCCTCTGGATCAACTGTGGGTATAGGATTATAGCATATATTTATTTTTTGTTTTATTTTTTTTTTATGGTTGAGTTAGATGGACTTTTGTATTTTTTCAGCCAGACTAACTATGTAACTATATGTAACTATGTAATAGAACACGCATACAAAAATGAACATAAATAGCTCAGTGGCACTGTGAAAAAACAAATACTCATGCGATAAACATTTAAAGCATAATATGAAAATAAAGTCCATATTGACAGGTAGATATCAATTTCAATGTGATAATCTTCTAATGCTCCCAAACCAAAACCACCACGTGCTCAAAAAACGTATTCCCTTTTGGTTATGCACTCACCAGACCCAAATGCCTTTCACTCTCATGGTCGGCATGTATCGCTTGTAAATCTCCAAATAAGGCATCAATATGTGAACTTCAACATCTCTACAAATTTCCTTACTCCTCTCCACCAGATGTAATGACCATGTAAAGATAAGAGACAAACTCCAATGGTGCAGTACTAATAACATCTTTTTATTAAATAAATAGGCAGCCACTGACAAGATAAACTCATAAAAACGCCTGTTGTATTGAATATAGTGGGATGCACATGTAATGCTCTCACCACCACCGTATCCCAAACAATGGTGCTCCGACGTCACTTCTGGTTCTGGGTCAGATGTTACTTCCGGTCACTGTACAGCCTCAACTGACGCGTTTCGTCACTTCCGACTTAGTCATAGGGATGGCCGTACGGCGGCGACTCTCCTTATATATCCACCCCACAGCTATCATTGGTCAATTGCCTGCACCGGGCAAGGTCAATCAAAGTCCACCCATTTAAGAGGATATAGCGACACAATACCGGTAGATCTGTATAACAATTAATCCTCAAAAAAAAGGGTTGATAGCTCATAATGACCTAAATACTAGCAATGGTGTGGATAATGAAATTGTAACAATACTTCCCAATCTAATAATCTTAATCCATATATTAACACAATACACATAGACATCATAAAAATACATACATATGGATAAATAATTTTCAATAAATCTGATACATAAAACAATCAATAAAATAAAATATTATTAATTTTTCTTAATAAAATAAAATTATCATAAAATAATAATAATGATACAATTATATTAAATAAAAGTATAATATAATATAAAATAATATAATTTAATCTATATTATAATCTAAAATTCCCCCTAATTACATACTTATGAATTACTGATAATTGATGTCCAGTTCAATGCTAAGACCACCTGGTGCCAAAGAATGCAGTAAGTAGATCCACTTGGTTTCTCTCCTGGAAAGGTCCCTATTGGACCCCCTCCGGGATGGTATGCTTATGCCTATTAGGAGGAACTGTACATATGATAGTAATTATATTGTGCAATCCGTTATCATTAAGGAAATATATGTGCAAAGGTGATATTCCCAGGATAAGATAGATAAGAGATAATATATTCAGGAAGTTTTGTCTATACCTAGAAAGGTTTGTTTGCAGGATAAAATCAATATGGAGATGATAGACAACAATGGAACTTTAGTTCAGATTATCACTGTCAGTACAGGGAGGTGGAATTGATTTTTCAATGGCATTGGCATGTATTGCAGATGGATAAAATATTGGGACCGGTATTTCCTAGTTCATCCGGGTTTGTGTATAGGAGGACACATAACTTTGGTGAGATGGTAGTTAAGAAGATTTTAGGTTCTCCGGGGAATATTTCACTGTTCCCTCAGAGGAAAGACTTTGCAGCATGTAAAAAATGTAAAGCTTGTTGTACTGCAACTAACAACATAACTAAACAAAATTCATTTGTCTCAGGAATTTTGGGCTGTAAATTTGTTATTCCTTAGTTTATCACATGTGACACCACTCATGTGGTATATGCCCTTCCGTGCCCATGTGGTTTAATATATATTGATTGTACCAAACGCCCCTTGAAAATGAGAATAGCTGAGCATATGAAAATATGAATTTTGTAACATAAGTGAACTTTTCCTCTAGTTTTATGCAGTGAACCTATTCTAGGAGCATCTTTATTGAAGGACCAGACATTTAATAAATTCAGAGAAACCATAGGAAAAATGAAAATGAAAAATTCCAATTTGATAAATGTTTCCACAGTGTAAATGAGTTTATATGAGATCAGTACTGTTTTTCTGATGATGATATTAAAAAAAGTGTGTGGCCAACAATGAAGGGAAAATATTCATATAGTTGCAGTCCTTTTGTGTCTAATGATAATGTGGCCTTGTTTTTTCACTCTTTGTTAATCAGTGTTTCTCCTTTACAGGTTCAAGTTTTTCCAGGCAGTTAGGTGTGTTTAAACCAGCACTGGAGAACATAGACCCAACAATTCAGGTTTGCTTTTATAAAAAAAATTTGAAATATATCTTTACATTTTCTTTATGGTATCCTTGTCTAACATACTATTAGCAAATGTAATTATTATTAGGTTTGTTAGTGATTTTCCACTCTGAGGAGGGCTCCTCATGGGCAGAACTATTAACACCACCATCAAAAGCTCCTCCAACTTCACTATGTCTGTATTGGACCGCCTGACAGCACCTCTATCAATCCCCTGGCAGAGCCTCCCCAGAGTGCAGAGTCTAAGCACCGGAGCACTTGTTCACCAGGGCCCCTGATGGTGGGGATGGACTTGGAGCGCTCCGGTACCAGGTCGCAGCTGCTAGGTATCTCCAACAGGGGTAGAGGAGTCTGACAGGAGCTCCAGGGGGCTAAGAGTCTGATGTGAGGGAGCCTAGTGATCCCTGCGGGATGGATGAGCTAAATCAGAGTCATACAGGCCGGGTGGGCAACTAGCGGGTCGGTGAGGTACAAAACGGTAGGCAAAGGATAGTCGGGTCACACGCAGGGTCAATACCAAAAGATCAGATTTAAAGGGGAACATCCAGGAGCAGAGTCAGGTAGGCCAAGGGTCAGGACAGGAGAAGGCAGCAAGGTCAAACAATCCAGATCAAGATACTCACAACACAGGTAACAGCATACAAAGACCATTCGGCAACAAGTGTTTGTGCAGAGCTGGCTTAAATAGCCCACCCTGCACCTGACAGGTGCAGCCTAGGTCCTAGTGCCTGCCTAGTACTGTCAAGATGACGGGTGCACCTGGGTCCTAGTGCCCTGCCACCTACACGTCTTGGCAGACACCTATGCCTGTGTAGACCCATGTGTCGCGATGGTCCCTGACAATGTCTCAGTTGACCTGTGCCTATCTATTATTTCTTAATATATTTCTTATTTTTTTCTTTTTATTTTAACTTGAACTTGTGCTGGCCTTAAAAGTGCATAAAGTAACAACAAGGATGAAGGGCAGGAAAACCACCTGTTTTAGTCTTCAAATTGATCCACACTGGATCACAGGCTTACGGTTTAACCCCTTTCTTTACCCTATCATTACACAAAGGATATAATTCGCATTTTACATCTAAAGATTACTTAAAATCCCCAAAACATTATATATTTTCTTTAAGCAGAGACCATGTGGAATAAAACGGGGGCAGTTACAATGATTATATCTCAGTACAAAGTACATTCAAATTAATTTTAGTGCACACAAACACAATATAATACATATTTTTTGTTCTTTTGGTAAACTATAAAAAGATGAGGTTGCATCAAGTGAAAATATGCCAAATATTGTCGAGCCTTAAAATTGCAAATATCTATGAATTGGCCCAAAACTATGATATGTGTGGTGCAATCAGCATTTTTCTACTTGTGTATACCCAGCATACATGGTTGTGTTCATATACAGTATGTGTATACATAGGGATGGCTGGGTTTTAAAAAATGTTGAGGTTTTTTATCATTTTTTCTTACCTATAACTTTTTTCAACAATTTTCTTTTTTTAATTTAATCTTAACTAATTGTTATGACAAAGGGGCTTAGCAGCTGCTTACGTAATGGCATAGTTCAAGCGACGGGTTCTCTTTAAGAAGACACCAGGAGTCTCTTAGACCCCTCATGTCACCTGTGAACTATGCTGAAGCTGATTGAGAACAAACTGCTTCTTCATCAGCTAGAGAAGCTGCGGTTTAACAGCACTGAACCCAGAAGTGCTGAGAGCTGACCGCTTTCAGGTTCATATTACCCAGGAAAGGTCAGCCCATGACACATGGAAAGGGGTGTCTGATGGAGGGGGGGGGGGGATGGGATAAGGGTGTCACATTATCCTACATGTAGAATTGATTGGACAGCTTTAAAGCCTGAATCACTTCTACTAGAAAGCCGGAGGTTCACCATAAAAATGTAACAGGCATTGGTTAATTTCAGCATTGCCGTCGATGTAATATGTTGGTGCCGGTGATATGTTTAAAGCAGGCTCCACAGAGGTTGACATGAACACACAGGGGTTGATTTACTGAAACTGGAGAGTGCAAAATCTGGTGCAACTCTGCAAAGAAACCAATCAGCTTCCAGGTTCTATTGTCAAAGCCTAATTGAACAAGCTGAAGTAAGAAGGCTACACAGTGTCAGAACCCAATCCTGTAGCTGGGACCTCTGCGGTAACTGGCTGTGGCTTTTCTCGCTGTGCCACCAGAAATGCTTGACTGCTCCCCGTGAACATTCCTGCATTATACCTTGTCTCTGTTGAACCTTGAACTTTTTGGTCCTTCCATGAACTTACTATTTAAGCCATAAAAAAAAAATTAAAAATCAATGTGTGCTACCACAATCTTAAATAATATACCCAACAGAGTATTCATTTGTTAAGATGTGATTTGCTGCAAAAAACACTTAAAATGTTCCCATACACAATGTAAAATTATTATGAATTAGTGTTGCGCTACTCCATAAAACATTTAAACATTTGTACATATAATACACATAAGAAAATATAAGTTAGTGAGCGCAATCCGACAAGCGACCAATGCACTAAAAGGAACCACAAAACCCTTCTAATAAACTCAAAAATGCAAGGAGTGCAGCGCTACATAAAATTAAATGGCAAAGAAAAAATAAATAAAATACAGCAAAATAATATTAAAATAAGTCCACTGTAATATCAATATATGGATTCCTCAGTCCACAGTGAAATATCAGACGTTGTAGGTGTAATCCGGTCTCCCGTTGTGATAATATGAATAGATTGCCTACTCACCAGAAACCCAGTAATAAACGCATATCGGTATCACATGCATCCTAGGATCTTGAATAAAGACAGCCCGGAAATGGAATCCTCTGATGGTCCCTCAGTGGTGTAAGAAAAGGATACCGATCTAGTCTCCAAGTATATACTTCATCAAGTCTGCAGCAATACCTAAATCACTGGGGCTGAGACATGGAGGCTCAGTGCCAGATATGGAGAATAAAGGTGCTCATAGTGTAGTATTTAAAACTGTAAATTTATTGCATTAAAATCTGAGCAGAGATACATACATAAATGACTGTATATAGTATGAAACTGCTATGAGACTGCTATGAGCAGTAAAAGCACCCAAAAACACTGACCAGTATACATCTAATGTGGGCCGCTGGACCTCCTGATCCGGCGGCGTAGCGTCAAAGCGTGCAGGGGCTCGCATAAATACATTCCAAATTAGTGATACAAAATCAAAAATAACTAAATAAACAGTGCCTACTAGTACAAAAAAAAAGTGTCATACAAAGTCTCTCATTGCTCGAAAATGGCTATAAACTCCTTTGCTTCCATTGGGATATAGTGCTCCACACCAAATTGCATTTAGTGCCCCTCAACCTGGAATAAGATGACCACTCACCTCAAGTTGTGGACCTATATAACTACTTAAGTCTATCAAGCCTGATAATGCCATACACGAACTCCTGATGGCAGCAAAGGAATTTTACTGTATGTTAATAAGGATGGTAATAGCAATAACCAACAGGGACCTCTTCACCACTCAGCGTTTGTCAAGGGACTCTATGCACAGGTTCAGCAAGTACCTAGGAATTCCTTGTTAGATTCTTGATCCCTCAAGCTGACTGTAGTTCTTCTGAAATAAATCCCTGCTTTAGACCATATTCAATTCTCCTCTCATCATTAAAGCCCAACTCCAGGCTTCATCTCCCTTTGGTCACCCTATAGGCTTCCCCTGGCAGTAAGTTTTCTTTTACTTTTTTAAGCCTGGAAAATACCTGATCACTCCGGAAGTTTCTCCTTCAGCTTCTTCTCTATGTCTGGTTAATGCTCCATGTTGAACAGATTTTGCTTTCTCCAGTTTTAGTAAAGTTCCATTCACACTTGTACAGCTCCTAAGTCCTACGAATTTGGATGGGTGCAACTTGGATACAACTTTGGGTTTCATTAATGATAATGGACTACTGTTGCTTGTATAACATTCCGGTGCAACTCTCATGGGTTTACATTGCAGTCTATGGCACTCAAGTTGCATAAAAGGCATACATGGACTACTTGAAGTTGCTGCAACTTTAAGTCATACATATTATTTATTTATTACAAGTACTTACACAGCACAGTCAATTTACACAGCGCTTTACCTATATATTGTACATTCACATCACAAAGGGTGTACAATCTAAGGTCCCTAACTCACATTCATACACATGCTAGGGCCAATTTAGACAGGAGCCAACTAACCTACCTGCATGACTTTAGAGTGTGGGAGAAATCAGAGTATCTGAAAGAAACTTACGCAGATACAGAAAGAATATGCAAACTTCAGGCAGGTAGTGCCATGGTTGGGATTTGAACTGTCGACCATAGTGCTGCTAGGCAGAAATACTAAACACATAGCCACTATTCTGCCCAATACATGGATGGTTGTAACTGAAAAATGTGGAGTATGACTTGTCCTGCAGCTTTCATGTCCAAAGGCATATGACAAGTTCAGGGACGGACTGACCATTTGGAAACTCGGGCACTGCCCGAGGGCCCGGGGTTAGTAGGGGGCCCCATGAGATGCCCCTGGTACCTTTTTCATAGGCTTTTTTGAGTTTGGGCAAGGACACAGGGGCCCCATGATCCCCTATTACCCGGGGCCCCATGAGTTGTCATCCGCCCCTGGACAAGTTGTACAATGGAGCCTTTATCATTCTAATAGTGTTTATGAGATAAGCGCTACATCATTTTGGAGTTATACTGTATTGCAGATACATATAAGAATGTGGATTAGTGGGAGCAGCTAGCATTTATTTATTTATTTTTTCTAATATTGAGGTTCTGGTTTTTTTTTTTGGAATATAATTGTGGTTCATAGCAACTCACAAGGTTCATGAATACACAACTTGTCCATTGACTACGCTTCTGCCTGATTCCATTCCAAACCTTTTGGCTTGTTCATTGACTATTGGATGATATTGGCTGGAGTAACGAAAGTAACGAATGCTTGTTCCCTATCTGATATCTGACCCCCACTCACTCTCTTCCTGGTGGGGCTATCATACGGGCAGCAACCTGATATTAGCATGCAACGAAACACATCTCCACCATCGGGAGCTTTGGTGAAGTCCAGCTATTGCTTAGAACACCTTGCCTCGGTGAGCCAGTGTCACCCGCTAAGGGGATCTGCTTTTGTATTTATTCAGCTGATTACTGAGTGAACCTCTCTACTGCTGCAGCCATAGGCATACAGGTACATGCATGCCGTACAAGGTATCTACACTTCATCACCATCGTTACCTTAGTCTCTTTATAGGCTCCTTGCAAGTCCATGGGTCAGAGTTGACTAAAACAGTAGACATTCTAACTGAGCACATATCAGCTAGTGTTGCCAACCATTGCATCTTACCCTAAGTTTAATAAAAAACAAGACCCCCCCTTGCAGTCCCAAGGGGTAAGAAACTCCAATAATGCCTAGGTAAGTAGAAGCCAAGTGATCCTTGCCTAAGATTTAAGTTGAATGAAGAAACACAGGACTGATCTTATTTTTTTATTTATGGCAATATTACTTTTTTTTTTACTCAAAATGATGTCATTTGGTTATGCTCACAGGTCTACTTTAATTTAGTTTTCTGTTTGCAGAATAATGGTTCTAATTGTTTTACATTGTAATGCCATTGCAATTTTTTTCTGTATAGGTGAAGATCAAAAGACCAGAGATCTACCTACCCATAAGTTACAGCTCCTGTTGAAATCATTCTGGCATGTGCAATGGGAATATAAAGTTGTTTTTTTATTTACGTGTGTGTGTATATATAGATATATATGGGAATGTAAATATATACAGTATATATATATATATATATATATATATATTGTGTTTTGCTTTTTTTAAGTTTCCCAGGCTCTTCTTACCTTTTGTTTTCTTTTTTAAAAGGGTTTGTTGTTTACAAAACTCAATAGCTCAAGCTTATGTTTGCAAACACAAGTGTATGAGGTAGAACAGTGACTCCTCCTTTTCTCTCTGTATGGTGACCTGTAAGATTATACTTAAGGATAGATTGTATGAAAGGAAACAACTTGTGTTCTCTGTGTGTTCTGGGAATATTTTTAAGTGAACTGGATATGATACAGTTAAAAAAATAACAAACTAATAGATAAATACTGTACAATTGACCCAAAACTCTTATAGTCTCCCCTTTAAGTGTATGCATACTTAACAATGTGTGAGTATTTACCCATAGTATAACAGGGCTCAACAAAAGTCCTGTGCTACTAGCCACCAGTTGCCCAACCCAACCACTCCCCTGCCCTCCCCTAATTCTGCTCCTAAACACACCCTTATGAAATGACACTGTTAAATGTTTTATGCAGAATAGTTTCAAAAAGAAATATTAACAATATTAAGCCCATCGGCCATCTCACTGAGTCCTTCAGAGCACCCACCTTTATTTTACATTCTTACAACTTTTTTTTGTTTACAAACTATTTATTGGATGAGTTACAAATACAGAATTACATTCCATGCGTTTGACAAAGATATAATCAAATCCAGTGAAATGGACAAATTTAACAATATGTGAAAATGATAACTAACATGAAGCACATGGTAAATTGGCTAGATATACAAAATATAAACAATGCAATAAAAAAAAAAGAATATATACTGTACCTATGGATTAATCAGACAGTATATATCAGTGAGTCCTCCATGCACACATTTACGAGTAAACAGATGCAGCATATCTTGCATTGCATATTAGATTATCTCCATAAGCACGACAGCAACGTAATACACTCTTACAACGTAATAGATCCTCCATCACTTGTCCTCCTCCTCTACTCCAATCTCCTCCTTCTCCATCCCACATCCTCCTCCTCCATCCCATATCCTCCTCCTTTATCTTCCTCAACCTCTGCCAGTTCCATTTACGTCGCCCCCCCCCAAGGCATCTGTCATTGCTGGTGTTTGACAGGCAGTGAGAGCATGCTGGCCTACTGCACTGCAACCATGTGTAGGGTGGTTTTGGTGCATCCCGTTCATGGTGTGGATGAGGGAATCTGTTCATTTTTAGTTCGGACTGCTGGCTGAAGGAAAAAAAAACCTCATCTATGGACAGCTTAAAGAGCTGCAGAGAACATGTTAGGCTGCAGAACAGTTGGAAGAGATGAAAAATTAGCTGGGATGAAAAGAGAGCAAGACAGATGGACGTGTGGACTAGTGTTGAATGCCCGGAGCTTGAGACTAGAGGCTGCAGATAGCAGAAGAAGAAACAGGAGAGGACATACAGTTAACAGGGGAGAGTATGATAATCAGATTATTGTGACAGTGTCTGACTTACTGTAGGGAGAAAAAAAAAAGAAGCAGGGGGTGCGGCGGCTGGATTAAGTGAAAATAACTCATCCGGAAAGAAGGTGGAGTAAGTCAGGACCCATTAAGGTGAGCAAGGTGAATAAAGTGGAGAGGGCTCCGTGAGAAGGAGAGGGGTTCATATATTGCCATCAGTAGGCAGTTAGCAATAAAGCAGAGTTGGAGCAGGTGGATGATCCGGACCTCCTGCAATGGAAGAATGTGTTTGTGCCCCAGTGCCAGCAGCATCCCCCTAAGTCATAGCCAGCCTTGATGGGCAGTGCCTGCTGGATACAATGGCCCTGCTCCGCTGGCAGCTGCACACACCAACTCCACATCATTCTCCTTCTCGGGCTCCCCATGATGGCAAACCTGAGTGGGACACACTTGCCTCCACGTTATTTCCACTCGCCAAAAGCGAGCAGGCAAGTGGAAATGTTGAGGCCTGTAATATAACACCCAAAACACAGCACAAGGACCTTCAGAGTATATATGGTATCCTAATAAACAGCCCAGATGATTGTGTTGATATCTTTATAGATTACTTGGCTTTGAGTGCCAATTGCAGGCTAATTCCAAAGCCGCACATGATGTTCAACTATATTGCTCAAGCAATAAACACTCTAATGTAGTATTGAATTAATGTGTCCAGATGCCAATGTAACACTACTCCCTTAGGAATTGCAGAGTATTTGAGTCCCCCTATAGTCCTGCACAGCCAGGCAACACGCATTTCCACACTGACTTGCATTCAGGAGTCAGTAACTAGTCCGTAAGCTTGTTTTTTGGATTTTATTAGGGGGGTTTCAACTTGGATAGGGTGAGGGGTGTACAGGATACCCAATGGAACTGAGAAACCGAGGAAAACTTCCTGAACTATATACAAGTGGTCACAGCAAACCATCATCTCCTTTAGTACCACTGCAGACCCCAGATACTCATCTAGCTGTTCTGGGTGAGTCCCTGAGCAGGGGATCTGGTGTCTGCCACAAATTTAGTGAAACAGTCCTAGGTGGCAGGCTAATCCAGCTTCCCACTAGAGTGCCTCCTTCCCCTTTCTTGCCCAGTGGGGGCAGGTCTACTCACTCAGTCCTTCTCCTTTTCGGCTGGCGGACTGTTGGCTGCCACCAGGCCTTCTAGCTGGGCTGCTCCTTCCCTGCTACACAGGTGGTCCTCACACTGGGGGGCGGTGAAGGTCTGAGCTTTCCTTATTCCAAGCTCCACTGCCTGTAGATGAGCCCCTCTACATCTGGGCCCCTTCCCAGGTTTCTCTTTCCAGCCTCTCCAACTTCCACCCGAGCTCCTTTCTTGCTGAGCAGGCTCAGTTACTCTCCAAGGTTGTCCCGACCTTGGGGATTGGCCAGGATCCTCTAAACATACAGACTAGCCACTCCTCAGATCCACCCACTGCTTCTAGACCTTATCCCAAAGTTCTAGAGCAGGGGGAAATTCCAGAGGGCTGGTCTGCAGAGCCTCTCAGCTCTGACTAGAATATGACCCCTGTTATATATCACACCCAGGCTGCTACTCAGCTTTCCTTGCTAACAATTGGAGTCTAGCCTCCCTAGCTGACTAAGATGGTGTGACACCAATCTGATTTAAAATCCAATGAATACTTTATTGAGTCAATAAGGCATTAAAAACAGATTTGACAAAGAGATAGGACCTTGAAACATGCAATCTTGGCGACTTTCTATGCTCACTGGCACTATGGACTCTGGCAATATAACCTGAGGATTTCCTGTTAGCAGTAATGCACTTCTAGTCCAACAGAGCAGCTCTAACGTCCCCACCAGTTTAAATGCTGCAGCTTCCTCCACTATCACCTCCAAGGGAACATGGCCATATTATACTTGCTGGCCGGGCTGTTTGTGAGAGTGCTCAGACAAACGTTCCACCGTGGTTTAGATACTGTATGTTTATCATCCACTGCACACCGTGGAAACCACTGTAAACTGCTGCTTTTATGTAGATATCATTTACTCACTGTGGACTTGGCAGGGACACTGGAGCTGCTCTGTTGGACCAGAAGTGCATCACTGCTAACAGGGAGTCCTCAGGTGGCCATACTGCAGGAGTCCATAGTGCCAGTGAGCATACAAGGTCTCCAGTATTACATGTTTTGAGGTCTAACCTCTTTGTCAAATCTGTTTTTAACATCTTATTGACTCAATAAAGTGTCCCTTGGATTTTAAATGAATATGGAATCCAAACACATTAATTCAACACCACCATAAGAATGTTTATTGCTTTGGCAATGTAGTTGAGCATCATATGTGGTATTGGAATTAGCCAGCAATTGGCACTCAAAGCCTAGTAATTCATAAAGACATCAACACAATCATCTGTGCTGTTTATTAGGACACCATATATACTCTCAAGGTCCATTTGCTGTGTTTTGTGTGTTATCTTTTGACTTATTCTATCCTCAAGTGGATTTCTACAGCAGCAAGACTATTGGGACTATTTCAGTCATTACTAGTCAATAAGGTTCAGAGCAGGGGCGGACTGACAACTCATGGGGCCCCCGGGCAATAGGGGATCATGGGGCCCCTGTGTCCTTGCCCACACTCAACAAAGCCTATAAAAAAGGTATCAGGGGCATTTCATGGGGCCCCCTACTGACCCCAGGCCCTCTGGCAGTGCCTGAGTGCTCGAATGGTCAGTCCGCCCCTGGTTCAGAGCCTTGGTATAATACCCAACTGTTTCATGTTGGGCAAGTAGAATACTTTGAGGGAGTCAGCTGTTTCCTTTTTACGTTACTAATGTTACAATTTATACTGGTGGATGACCTAAAGTAACAAAGGGAGTGGGGAGCCCCAGTCCCTTGAATGTCAGGCTTCTTACTGGAAGGATTTGCTGCCACTATGCTCCATAAAGAACATTGTCCAAGTGGTTTTTTCATCATTTGCTCATCTATAATACCTCTGAAAAAGATTTTATTAACTCACCTGATAGTGCCTCCATCTTCATTTTTCCATAAAGGTGTCTGCTATTTTTGTTCAGGCTTGATCTAAAATTAGTTTAACTCCTTGGACTGAGATGCTAGACCAGGGAGGACACAGTCAATCTCAGTTTCACCAAATTAATGATCTTAGCTCTAACACCAGGCTGTTATCATCATCTAGCAGGTGTTGGTCTCCCAGTTGGCTCATGTTAGCCCCAGCCACTTGGTACTCAACAATGTCAATGCTGAAGTCCATACATAATGAGTTTACTTAATAAATATGACGTGGTTCAGTACAGAGCAGAATACTAACGTGTTTCGTCTTACAAACCCTCATTTATCACCTATTCACTCACAAGCTGAGTAAAGCTTTGCAAGCTGAAACACATTAGCTTTCTACTGTATACTGGACCACTTGATTCTACTGTATGCTGGACTACTGTATACTGGACCACTTTATTTAAGATACATAGACTCTGCAGATTATGTATGGAATTCTTCAAGTAACCACAAAATCCTGGTGCCTGTGCAGCAGTCTTTATGTCGTTCACTGTACGCCTACTGATTACTGCTAGTGAGTTACAATGTAAGTACTTGGAGACAAGGAGCTTCCTATTGTCTCCCATATTGCTCCAGACCTGCGGTCAGTTATTTTACTGGAGCCTAATGCATACCTAAACCTAAGTACACAAATGTATTATAGTGCAACTATAATGTAGTGGTTGCATTCGTTTTCTGTTTTTACCAGCTTTTCCCCCCTTTATTTTCACCTGGAGATCCTGCCAGTAATACACTTTCTGTCCTAGCGTGACAATGCTCACTTGCTTTACTGTGTCTATGGATGAGCAGTGTTGTCACCCTAGGCTGCTCTCCTAATTTAGACTGTAAACACCTCCCCAGCACCTCATCCTATGGGAATTATCTGTAGCCCACAGAAGAAAAATGGGAAGGCGGATGACATTGTTTAAAATTTCATTTAGGTGCACATGAAGGTACAAGGACACTGGAATTCTGTCAGGATCAATTAGAATTTTTCTGTACGCACATATCTACACTTTTTTAAAATGGAAATATACTGTTAAAAAGAATATACTGTACTTTGTGAGATAACAGGAATGTATTTAGACAACCTTGTAAGGTTCCCAATACAAAACTTCAATTAACAATGAAGACTTGGCTTGAACATTGAAATGCACAAGTAGTATAATATCTTTATACATTGATTTTAAGTATAATTACTGTTTAACTAGTTTATAAATCAGTTACCTATTCTTTTAAGTTTATTTATAATAAAAAATACTTTTTTTATACAAAATGTGTCCATGGTTATAAATTAATCGTATTGTCCTTGTGATAAAGGAATACTCCACTTTCACAAAATTATATAACATACACTACATTGCCAAAAGTATTGGTCAGCCTGCCTTTACACACATGAACTTTAATGACATCCCAGTCTTAGTCCATAGGGTTCAATATTGAGTTGGCCCCGCCCTTTGCAGCTAAACAGCTTCAGCTCTTCTGGGAAGGCTGTCCAAAAGGTCAAGTTCCTCCACCCCAAACTCATCCATGTCTTTATGGACTTTTCTTTGTGCACTGGTGCACAGTCAGGTTGAAAGAGGAAAGGGCCATCCCCAAACTGTTCCCACAAAGTTGGGAGCAAGAAATTGTCCAAAATGTCTTGGTATGCTGACGCCTTAAGTGTTCCCTTCACTAGAACTAGGGGGCCAAGCCCAACCCCTGAAAAAGAACCCCACACCATAATCCCCCTCCACCAAACTTTACACTTGGCACAATGCAGTCAGGCAAGTACCGTTCTCCTGGCAACCGCTAAACCCAGACACGTCCATCAGATTGTCAGACAGAAAAGCGTGATTCGTCACTCCAGAGGACACGTCTCCACTGCTCTAGAGTCCAGTGGCGGCATACTTTACACCACTGCATCTGGCACTTTGCATTGCACTTGGTGATGGAAGGCTTGGATGCAGCTGCTCGGCCATGGAAACCCATTTCATGAAGCTCTCTACGTACTGTTGTTGTGCTAATCTGAAGGCCACATGACGTTTGGAGGTCTTTAGCTATTGACTCTGCAGACAATTGGTGACTTTTGCGCACTGTGTGCTTCAGCATGCGCTGACCCCGCTCTGTCATTTTACGTGGCCTACCATTTGCAGGCTGAGTTGCTGTTGTTCCCAGTTGCTTCCACTTTGTTATAATCTCACTAACAGTTGAGCGTGGAATATTTAGTAGCAAGGAAATTTCACAAATGGACTTATTCCACAGGTGGCAACCTATCACGGGATCACGCTTGGAGTCACTGAGCTCCTGAGAGCGACCCATTCTTTCACAAATGTTTGTAGAAGCCGTCTGCATGCCTAGGGGCTTGATTGTATACACTTGTGATTATGGAGTTGAACCTGAATCCATTGATTTCGAGTGGTGTCCCAATACCTTTGGCAATATAGTATAACTGCTATCCAATCCATTTTGTAATGCAGTGTTTTATAAAGATTGACTTTACATTTCAGTCTGTAGACAGCTAAAATTCTCCAAGGCCTGGTTCACACTGGTGCGATTTTAGATGCAACTTGAGTCACACAGAATCGCATGAGAATGGAAATCACATTGTTTTCAATGGTGTCCATTCACATCAATGTGACTCAGAATGGAACAATTTTGGAAAAGGTTCCTGTACTACTTTGGTGAAATTCCAGCGCAATTTTGGCCCCAAAAGTATATGCAAACCTTATCAAATATGCATCAAAGTTGCATCCAAGCAGCACTACATAATCACACTGAAAGTTGGGTTAAAATCATATTCAGGGGCGGACTGACCATTCGAGCACTTAGGCACTGCCCGAGGGCCCGGGGTCAGTAGGGGGCTCCATGAAATGCCCCTGGTACCTTTTATAGGCTTTTTTGGGTGTGCTTGGAGTGTGGGCAAGGACACACGGGCCCCATGATCCCCTATTGCCCAGGGGCCCCATGAGTTGTCAGTTTGCTCCTGATCATATTGCAGCAGTGTGAACCTAGCCCAAAACTCTCAAAATCTTTTAAGTTCCCCTTTGCTGGCAAAACTGTGGGAATTCTGGACAATATTAGCATATGTATAAATCAGTGAATGTGCTTTTCACCAAACTTACACAGCTGCTTAATCACTGTCATTTAAAGCACATACACCTGAAAGAATCACCTGCAGTAAATGTTTTGCAAATGTAAGATTCACTGCTTTGTAAGGTGTGACAGGGGAGGGACTTCCAGCACACAGCCAGTGATTGACAGCCTCAGCTCTGTTCCTGTGTGTCCCTTCCCTCCAATCAGTTCTCAGAGCTCTTGTATGGTGCGTACCTATAGCTTCCCACTCCCTGCTTTGTGAGGGAGCAGATGTAAAGGGCATACAGAACAAATACTGCAGATAAACAGGTACAACTTATGTAGGAGGCTTTTTTTCACCTTTGGGTATCACCTGAAGCCAGTCTATTTACAGGGGTATAGGTAAGGATTTAAAACCACTTTAAATTTTTTCTTATTGTTGTAGCCAGGTGTCAGCTATATCATTATGCTATTCAGGGGCATTTACAGATGAGACTACGAGTAATCCTTTCCCCCCTAGTGCCCAGTACTGGGACTGCTACATCACTTCCTGTTAGCAGAGTGGATCCAGTTTTTCTGCAAGCGAAGTATCTTGCGTATCTTGGGACCTGTAACCCTTTAGCCAATGCATCCCAAGTGCTGATTGAACTACAACTAACAGAGAATTGGCGAAAAAGAAGAATGCTGGGAAAGCAGATATATTCTACAGCAAGGAACTGGCTCTTTTTCTTGGTGTGGGATTCAGAGCTGACCACAGGGGGACTGCACGTCAGTACAGCACAGGGGTGACGGCAATCACCACACCGGGATCGCATCAGTTTCTCTTCATCGGGACTGTCACTATCTGGTTTTCACACACACAACTCTTTCAAAATAAATAATACATGCACTAACCCTCTGATGCGTCCACCCTCTGATGAAGTGCCGTAGCACGAAAGGCCTCAGGAGGAGCCAGTAGCAAGTGTGACTTCCTGACCACTGGGACCACGAGGAGGTCCGGTGGTCCCCCATTTTTACCTTTGCCGGGTTAGTGCATGTATTATTTATTTTCCTTACTTACTAGTCCGCTTGATTGCTGACGGCATTTGTATACACATGTGACCCTGGCTAGCATTACTATTGATCCAATAAAAGTTTGAACCTACTACACTATTGGCATTCCCTTTTTTGACCCTCTTGTTGGAGGGTTCCAGATTTGCAGCAGCCAATTCTTGGGGTACCTGTAACCAGGAGAGGGATCTCAATCTACCTTATCACTTTGGGCAAGAGGGCTCTCTGAACCTGGAGGTATATCACTGCACCCAAGGCTGATGTCGTTACTTGAGAGGGATGACCTATGTGTTTTGCTGATCTGCATGCCTGACCGATCATCTGGATAAAATTGCATACATGCGCATTTAAAATGCGCGGTCGGTGAGTGCGCATTTTTTCTATTTGATTCCAGTCATCTAATGATGAAGAGGCCTTCACATGTTCTTTGTTTACGATCACCTTTTATTGTGTAAAGGACTATATGAACTTTTATCTACTTTATCTCATATATATTCCTATCAGTATTACAGCGCTGCACTATATATATATATTAGGAAAGTATGACATGTTTGTTATTAATAAATAGAAGAAAAACATGAAGGTTGACAACAACTTTTAACCCCCCTGGTGGTATTCCTGAGTGTAGCTCGGGGTTAACTTTCAGTACCAAAAGCAGTAACCCCGAGCTGCACTTGGGAATACACTGCAGTGTTCCTCTGTGATCCCTCCAGCACTTACCTTGTCCTGCACTCCCGCGATGTCTCCCCTGCAGTGTCCCCGGCAATGTCCTCCGGTCGATGCCGGCATCCGTCTTCTGGGTTACGTTCCCTGCGAGCGTCGGGACATACAGGGGATGGAACTGGCAGGAAATTCAAAAATGTTAAAAACTGGCATTCACTAATACACTAAAATCACATAGTATAACATTACTGTATCAAACCATTTCACATACATTTTTACTGTTCTTTCTGCCTGGAAACTGAGAAACGTCCATGGCATCCAAAAAGCGTCCCTTTAGGTCAAAAGCGGTTTTAGACCGGCTAGAGAACAGCGATAGTAAATCAGAACCACTTGCAGAATTGAGTGATAATGATTCGTGGGGGAAATTCATCATCAGACACTGAAAACGATTCTGCGACTGAACTCAGCGATGTGCGAACTTGGCGCTATATTTCACATTTCAGTGTTTTTGGTTTGATTACATTATTGAATTAAATTTATTATTATATTATTATTTTTATAATTAATTATTATATTATAATTTATGATTTTGTGTTTCAAATCTTATCCTCCCCCGGGATGTTTACTAGATTCTTGTTCAGACAGATTTCAGTGAGTTATTCCTAAGAATTACAGGCCTACAATAAAAAAACAACATATTTCCATTGCAAAAAAATGTACCGCTTTGAGCACAGAAATACTGACATAATCAGACTGCTAGGGAGGTTAAGGGACCTACAGTAAATATTTATTTCCAATGGCATAATGGTATAAAGACCTAGGTAAGCCCCTGCAAGGGGAATATACTCTCTAGAGTTCTAGGTGAATATTTGGACTTTCCTTCAAACATTAGCAATAGAGATGAGCGAATCGAACCAGGCGAACCGGAATTCGAGTCGAATTTCAGGAAATATTCGATTCGCGGCGAAACCGAAATTTTGCCTACTTCGGGTGCGCGAATCGAACATTTCCCGATCAGCCGGCAAAAGTGTCCCTGCAGTGAGCTCCGCTATTTCTGACAGTTCTCTGACAGAAGGAACACATGTTTAGCGGTTGAAACATTGTATCTATTAGTTTATATTTAGGATACAGATGTTTCAACCACTGTTCATGTGAAGAAGCTGTGAGAGAACTGTCAGAAATAGAGGAACTCTGCACATACACTTTTTGCCGGCTTGGAATTATTCTTCTTTTCATCCTACTTCTTCTTCTTCTTCTTCTTCTTCATCCTCATCCTCATCCTCTTCTTCTGAGGATGAGGATGAGGATGAAGAAGAAGAAGAAGCAGTAGGATGAAAATAAGAATAATTCCAAGCCGGCAAAAAGTGTATGTGCAGAGTTCCTCTATTCTGCAGATACACTTAGAGGAGCTCTGCACATACACTTTTTGCCTGTTTGGAATTAATCTTATTTTCATCCTACTTCTTCTTCTTCTTCTTCTTCTTCTTCTTTATCCTCATCCTCAGAAGAAGAAGAAGAGGATGAAGAAGAAGAAGAAGAAGAAGAAGAAGAAGTAGGATGAAAATAAGAATAATTGCAAGCCGGCAAAAAGTGTATGTGCAGAGTTCCTCTATTCTGCAGATACACTTAGAGGAGCTCTGCACATACACTTTTTGCCGGCTTGGAATTAATCTTATTTTCATCCTACTTCTTCTTCTTCTTCTTCTTCTTCTTCATCCTCATCCTCATCCTCAGAAGAAGAAGAAGAGGATGAGGATGAGGATGAAGAAGAAGTAGGATGAAAATAAGAATAATTCCAAGCCGGCAAAAAGTGTATGTGCAGAGCTCCTCTAAGTGTATCTGCAGAGCTCCTCTAAGTGTATCTGCAGAATAGAGGAACTCTGCACATACACTTTTTGCCGGAAACCGCTGTATGGAGGGAATGTCCCAGAACTGTCAGAAATAGTCTATTTCTGACAGTTCTGGGACATTCACTCCATACAGCTGTTTCAACCGCTGTATGGAGGGAATGTCATAGAACTGTCAGAAATAGACTATTAATGACAGTTCTGGGACTGTCCTTCCATACAGCGGTTGAAACATTGTATCTATTTGTTTCCATAAATGGATCCATTTATGGAAACAAATAGATACAATGTTTCAACCGCTGTATGGAAGGACAGTCCCAGAACTGTCATTAATAGTCTATTTCTGACAGTTCTATGACATTCCCTCCATACAGCGGTTGAAACAGCTGTATGGAGTGAATGTCCCAGAACTGTCAGAAATAGACTATTTCTGAAAGTTCTGGGACATTCACTCCATACAGCGGTTGAAACATTGTATCTATTTTTTTCCATAAATGACATTCTGCAGATACACTTAGAGGAGCGCTGCAGATACACTTTTTGCCGGCTTGGAATTATTCTTATTTTCATCCTACTTCTTCTTTTTCTTCTTATGAGGATGAGGATGAAGAAGAAGAAGTAGGATGAAAATAAGATTAATTCCAAGCCGGCAAAAAGTGTATCTGCAGCGCTCCTCTAAGTGTATTTGCAGAATGTCATTTATGGAAAAAAATAGATACAATGTTTCAACCGCTGTATGGAAGGACAGTCCCAGAACTGTCAGAAATAGTCTATTTCTGACAGTTCTGGGACATTCACTCCATACAGCTGTTTCAGAAATAGACTATTAATGACAGTTCTGGGACTGTCCTTCCATACAGCGGTTGAAACATTGTATCTATTTGTTTCCATAAATGGATCCATTTATGGAAACAAATAGATACAATGTTTCAACCGCTGTATGGAAGGACAGTCCCAGAACTGTCATTAATAGTCTATTTCTGACAGTTCTATGACATTCCCTCCATACAGCGGTTGAAACAGCTGTATGGAGTGAATGTCCCAGAACTGTCAGAAATAGACTATTTATGACAGTTCTGGGACTGTCCTTCCATACAGCGGTTGAAACATTGTATGTATTTGTTTCCATAAATGGATCCATTTATGGAAACAAATACATACAATGTTTCAACCGCTGTATGGAAGGACAGTCCCAGAACTGTCATTAATAGTCTATTTCTGACAGTTCCATGACATTCCCTCCATACAGCGGTTGAAACAGCTGTATGGAGTGATTGTCCCAGAACTGTCAGAAATAGTCTATTTCTGACAGTTCTGGGACATTCACTCCATACAGCTGTTTCAACCGCTGTATGGAGGGAATGTCATAGAACTGTCAGAAATAGACTATTAATGACAGTTCTGGGACTGTCCTTCCATACAGCGGTTGAAACATTGTATGTATTTGTTTCCATAAATGGATCCATTTATGGAAACAAATACATACAATGTTTCAACCGCTGTATGGAAGGACAGTCCCAGAACTGTCATTAATAGTCTATTTCTGACAGTTCCATGACATTCCCTCCATACAGCGGTTGAAACAGCTGTATGGAGTGAATGTCCCAGAACTGTCAGAAATAGACTATTTCTGACAGTTCTGGGACAATCACTCCATACAGCTGTTTCAACCGCTGTATGGAGGGAATGTCATAGAACTGTCAGAAATAGACTATTAATGACAGTTCTGGGACTGTCCTTCCATACAGCGGTTGAAACATTGTATGTATTTGTTTCCATAAATGGATCCATTTATGGAAACAAATACATACAATGTTTCAACCGCTGTATGGAAGGACAGTCCCAGAACTGTCATTAATAGTCTATTTCTGACAGTTCCATGACATTCCCTCCATACAGCGGTTGAAACAGCTGTATGGAGTGAATGTCCCAGAACTGTCATAAATAGTCTATTTCTGACAGTTCTGGGACATTCACTCCATACAGCTGTTTCAACCGCTGTATGGAGGGAATGTCATAGAACTGTCAGAAATAGACTATTAATGACAGTTCTGGGACTGTCCTTCCATACAGCGGTTGAAACATTGTATCTATTTGTTTCCATAAATGGATCCATTTATGGAAACAAATAGATACAATGTTTCAACCGCTGTATGGAAGGACAGTCCCAGAACTGTCATTAATAGTCTATTTCTGAAACAGCTGTATGGAGTGAATGTCCCAGAACTGTCAGAAATAGACTATTTCTGACAGTTCTGGGACTGTCCTTCCATACAGCGGTTGAAACATTGTATCTATTTTTTTCCATAAATGACATTCTGCAAATACACTTAGAGGAGCGCTGCAGATACACTTTTTGCCGGCTTGGAATTAATCTTATTTTCATCCTACTTCTTCTTCTTCATCCTCATCCTCATCCTCATAAGAAGAAAAAGAAGAAGTAGGATGAAAATAAGAATAATTCCAAGCCGGCAAAAAGTGTATCTGCAGCGCTCCTCTAAGTGTATCTGCAGAATGTCATTTATGGAAAAAAATAGATACAATGTTTCAACCGCTGTATGGAGTGAATGTCCCAGAACTGTCATAAATAGTCTATTTCTGACAGTTCTGGGACATTCACTCCATACAGCTGTTTCAACCGCTGTATGGAGGGAATGTCATGGAACTGTCAGAAATAGACTATTAATGACAGTTCTGGGACTCTGACAGTTCCATGACATTCCCTCCATACAGCGGTTGAAACAGCTGTATTGAGTGAATGTCCCAGAACTGTCAGAAATAGACTATTTCTGACAGTTCTGGGACAATCACTCCATACAGCTGTTTCAACCGCTGTATGGAGGGAATGTCATGGAACTGTCAGAAATAGACTATTAATGACAGTTCTGGGACTCTGACAGTTCCATGACATTCCCTCCATACAGCGGTTGAAACAGCTGTATGGAGTGAATGTCCCAGAACTGTCAGAAATAGACAGAAACTGTCACAGAACTGTCCTTCTTCTCATCCTTCTCCTTCTTCTCATCCTTCTTCTCATCCTTCTTCTCATCCTTCTTCTCATCCTTCTCCTTCTTCTTCTCATCCTTCTCCTTCTTCTCATCCTTCTCCTTCTCCTTCTTCTCATCCTTCTCCTTCTCCTTCTTCTCATCCTTCTCCTTCTTCTCATCCTTCTCCTTCTTCTCATCCTTCTCCTTCTCCTTCTTCTCATCCTTCTCCTTCTTCTCATCCTTCTCCTTCTCCTTCTTCTCATCCTTCTCCTTCTCCTTCTTCTCATCCTTCTCCTTCTCCTTCTTCTCATCCTTCTCCTTCTCCATCTTCTCATCCTTCTCCTTCTCCTTCTTCTCATCCTTCTCCTTCTTCTCATCCTTCTCCTTCTCCTTCTTCTCATCCTTCTCCTTCTTCTCATCCTTCTCCTTCTCCTCATCCTTCTCCTTCTCCTTCTTCTCATCCTTCTCCTTCTCCTTCTTCTCATCCTTCTCCTTCTCCTTCTTCTCATCCTTCTCCTTCTCCTTCTTCTCATCCTTCTCCTTCTCCTTCTCCTTCTCTTTCCTCATCTCCAAGGGCATTTAAATTAAAGGTACAGTGTTCTGCACTAATTTAAAGGCTCTCTGAAGCCTAGAAACCCTTTTTATAAGTCATCTTCGTAGCGAAGAAATTCGCATCGAATCGAATTTCACACTGGAATTCGCCGAATCAGCCGAATCGAATTTTTGAGAAATTCGCTCATCTCTAATTAGCAACATCTGCAATAGCTTATCTCAAAGACTCTAAACGTTTATCACAGCTACTGCAGATGTGAATTCACTTTACGTGTATACCATTTTACAACAAGAACATAAAGCAATTAAAAAAACTATCTACAGAACACAGCAACACACTTACCCTTGAACTGAAGCATATTTTTTGTATATTAATCAATAGGTAGATGCGGCAATGGGAGCTAAAAATGTTTTTAGACAATAGGAATGAAAAGGATTTTAATAGTAGAATTTCTTATTGTAACGCACAGCCTGATGTCGAGGTCAAGAACTATAGCTAGTAAATGTTTTTTTTGCCTTTAGCATCCCTCATTGGAAGGGAAGCAGGTCTACTGGTACTTGGCTGTCCCAGGTCTTAGTACACATTGGAGGAGATTTACTAAAACTAGAGTGTGCACAATCTGGTGCAGCTCTGCATAGAAACCAATCAGCTTCCAGGTTTTATTGTCAAAGTGTAATTGAACAAGTTAGAAGCTGATTGGTTACCATGTACAGCTGCACCAGATTCTCAGTGCTCCGATTTTAGCAAATCTTCCCCGAATGACACTGACTGAAGATTACAGGAAAGGGTACCTATAGTCTAGAGACACGCCAGGTTGGGCCTATGGCACCAGTGGGGGACGTCTGTGTGCAGGGGCGGACTGACAACTCATGGGGCCCCCCGGCAATAGGGGATCATGGGGCCCCTGTGTCCTTGCCAAAACCCAAAAAAGCCTATGAAAAAGGTACCAGGGGCATCTCATGGGCCCCCTACTGACCCCGGGCCCTCGGACAGTGCCCGAGTTTCCAAATGGTCAGTCCACCCCTGTCTGTGTGACAGTTCTAGGTCAGAGCAGGCTACGGGCAAGCATGATCCAATAACTGATTCCAAAGTCATGTCTAGCACCTGGCATGCATAATCCAGAAGACAATATCAAGATCAGGGCTGGCAGTGAGCAAGTTTAACACAGTAAACAGTGTGAGGTCAAGGCAGGCAGCAGGGGTCAGCAACATGGAATCTAAGACAGGTAGACAGGTCAGGAACTAGCAGAGCCACAGGTGGGGAGCCACGAAGCTGGAATGCTATCACAAACCCAGAGCCTTGTGCTTGCAATGCCTAAATCAGGCTCTAGAGAAGTGCAGATGGACCAGGCAGATGGAGCAACCTGTTGCCTAACAATGAGGACTCCTAGCACAGGGCTGCCACTGCAGGGTAATTGGCGTTGAGTGGGTGCTGTCCTCACTCACGTTCCTAACACTTATACGAAATGTGACAATTTAATTCCAAGATTACCCGTGACATAGCAGTATGATGGTGAGTCACAAACCTATTCACACTTGAGAGTGTTCTGACATGTTCTAATTCTAGGCATTCCAAAAATTTTAAATTCTTTAGAGAATGAATAAACTAAACAAAACTAAATGAATTCCGAAAAAGAATAATGAAACAAATTTAGAGACATAACGAATATACCCAAAACAAAACTACATTTTTTTCATTCTGTACATGCCTATCCAAAACTAATTTAAAAAGTGTTCCTTTTAGCTATACCTTAAGATCAATGACAGTATTTTGACAGTTGACACTGCCAGGTACCACAGAGACGCTGGGGCCACATCAAACTTTTGCCATGGATCTGTAGGTATACCCCTGCCTAGCATAATGTCTCAAGCAATCCCTTTTCTTCAGTTCGTAAGCAAAATCCTATAAGATTGGGAAAATGGTAAAAAAACTTCACATTCTGTTGAACCTGCCATTTGTTTTTCAAATAATCTCAGTTTGGGAATGTTTTCCAGTCTATATACTTCAATTTAAGCATCTGCAGTATTACTCTAATCTTTTCTACCTTTGGTTTAGTATTTATCAGTCTATCAAACCATTAAATAATTCATCTATGTAGGGCTATAAAATGTCTCAATAAACAGTCTGATAAAGTGTTGAATTGCGTAAAGGATATTTATCTATTACGTAAAAATCATAGGCAAATTCTCATGACTAAAGCAATTTACAATATAACACAATAAAATATCCAAGTAGAAGTAAAGATAAACTAGCATAAAATGCAAATGAATAAATGCAACTAAGGCTTCATTTTGGAAGTGTAAGGAAAATCCCTTCATGGTTTTCATTTATTTAGGTTGAATAAATTTTTATTATCAAATATTTCACTAAAATCCACATTGGAAACATGAATACAACTCAACAGTATTCATAGCAATATATCAGATAGTTAGGATTAACATTCCCAAAGACATTGATTAATATCAAATGGAAATATGGGGATGTCTTCAGGTAGCCACCCAGAGAAGGGGAACAAAATTATGGGCAATTGCCAAACCACTGTGATACACACAAGAGTGAAATTACTAGGTAGTGGTCAGTAATAATGAACAAATATTAAGCAATGTTGCTCATGAAGAAAAGAAAAAAAAGGAGAGAGCAGTCAGAAAAAAAAGAGAAGAGAAGCAGAAGCATTTGTTTTTAGAAAAAATGCAAATGAGTAACTGCAACTAAGGCTTCATTTTGGAAATGTAAGAAAAATCCCGTCATGGTTTAATTTATTTAGGTTGAATATATTTTTATTATCTAAGATTTCACTATAAAAAGAAAATACACATTAGAAACATGAATACAACTCAACAGTATTCATAGCCATATATCAGATAGTTAGGATTAACATTCCCAAAGACATTCATTAATATCAAATGGAAATATGGGGATGTCTTCAGGTAGCCACCCAGAGAAGGGGAATAAATTATGGGCAATTGCCAAACCACTTGGATACACACAAGAGTGGAATTACTAGGTAGTGGTCAGTAATATTGAACAAACATTAAACAATGTTGCTCATGAAGAAAAAAAAAAAAGGAGAGAGCAGTCAGAAAAGAAAAGAGAAGAGAAGCAGAAGAGAGAAAGAAGGACGGTAGGCATGAGTCTTCCTGTGTGAAGTCACAAAATGACTGTAAATGAAAAGCAAAAATCAAAATCAAAAGAGGGGAAATAATTTCAGAAATTCTAAACCTAAGGATGGTGTATGATGGGGAAGACAACTTCTCTTACTCTTCGTCGTCCCCACTTGCCCCCCATATAGGCCTATAGATTGAATCTATTCTGTAGCTTCTCAGAGGCGGATAGTTCCAAATGTCCTATAGATTAGTGAATTTTTCCCAAGTATCCATTTCTTTAGCCTACATTTCCTCCATTAGCATAGTGGCATTCATTATATCTACCCAGAGGGATAAGGGGGTATTTCCAAAATCTGGAAATAAGCTGTCTTGCCGCTGAGAGGAAAAATCTCACAATTCTTGATTTCTGTGATTTGGTTGAACATGGTTTAAATTTATTTAAATACTTAAAAGGTCTATTAAAGAAGATAGTTAAGAATGGGCATTTACAGTTGCAAGAAAAAGTATGTGAACCCCTTGGGATTATGTGGAGTTTTGCATGAATTGCGCATAAAATGTGCTCTGAACGTTATCTAAGTCACAACAATAGAAGAACACAGTCTGCTGAACATAATACTACACAAACATTAGATGTTGCCGTGGTTTAATTGCACATAACATGTAAACATTCACAGTGCAGGGAGGAAAAAGTATGTGAACCTTTGGACTTAATAACTGGTTGGCCCTCCTTTGGCAGCAATAACCTCAACCAAACGTTTCCTGTAGTTGCAGATCAGACCTGCACAACGATCTGGAGTCATTTTGGACCACTCCTCTTCACAAAACGGTTTCAGTGTAGCAATATTCTTGGGATGTCTGGTGTGAATCGCTCTCTTAAGGTCATGCCACAGCATTTCAATCGGGTTGAGGTCAGGACTCTGACCGGGCCACTCCAGAAGGCGTATTCTGTGCTGTTGCAGCCATTGTTTTGTTGAATTACTTGTATGCTTTGGGTCATTGTCCTGTTGCATCACCCATCCTCTGCGGAGCTTCAGTTGGCGGACAGATAGTCGTACGTTTTCAGTTGGCGGACGATGGTTGCAGATAAGAATCTGCATCTCAACTCTTAAGTTGTTCCACGTTTTTAGTGCTAAAGTGAATATAAACCCAAACACTAAAATTTCATATCATTTTTACAGTGGTTTTCCAATCTCCTGTGCAAAAATAAAAGTCAGCAGCGGAAAAAACTGTAGCTGCTTTTAAAAAACAGCCACTTACCTGTCCCATGATCCAATGGTGTACCCAGCCAACTGGGTTCACCTGCCATCTTCTGTCCCCAGCGCCAGCATCTTCACTTTTTGTGTGTTCACTTTTTGGTATAAAAGGTGGGTGTAGCTTAGGTTAGGGATTATCCATTGAAGCACAGGAGGATTTTTTCTGTATTTAAGCATCTTAACTTAGCTTCAGAGCCGGGGAGGGAGGGGGGAAGAGAACTTTCACTTCCGATCACCCAGGCGGTCGGAGTGGAAGTGGGAACAGGTACCTATCAAAATTGAGTACCCACTTCTCCCCCTGCTCCCCAATGGTGACAATTCTTCAAGGAGAGCAGGGGACGGGTCCTTAAAGCAGAATTTTCCCTTTTGGGTGGAACTCCGCTGTAATGTAATTTTAAAGGTCATTTTCAATTTTTATAAATATGCAGCTTTCATTAAAAGTATCCTTATGATCCTACCATGAAGGTCCTGGTGATCTTGTCATGAAGGTTCTGGTAATCCTGTTATAAAGGTTCTTATTCAAATGTTTCCTGTTGTGGGCTGACAGCTATCTCTCAGTAGTGCTCCTATGTTGTCATCTTCCAACATGTGCCTCAGACAGGGACTACAAGCAGCCTTACCAATGCACATTCACAGGCACAGTTCACTGTTGGCACCATTAGAGCCGATATGTGCTGCTACTCTAGAGCAAGTGCATGCAGACAGAATGCAAAAAAAAGGGTGCCGAAAGAGTCCAAAAAAAGTCATACAAAAACATACACTGCGTTTCAGGGCAACACCACTCCTTTGTCATCTGGGCTCAAAACAGGTTAAAACTTGGATGGGCAGTGACCCCACAAATCTATATCAGAACCAGTATTTAGTGTTGCACACGGAAGAACAACTTGACAGCAGTTGCTGAGCAGCAATAGAGTCTCCATTGGCTTAGAGAAACAGTAAGGTCAACAATAGTTTTGAAGATGTATCCAAGGCCATTAAAGCCAAAGGTGAGTACTACTACATAAATTGGAGTTTCACTTTAAATCTGAGAGTTCAAGTGACTGTAGGCAAAGGTCTCCCACAAGAGCTTATAAAAATTCTAAAAATGGCTCCATAAGCAGGCTGAATTACAGTAATCATAAATCATATTCAGTAGTATAAAAACATGATCTGCCTGAATAGAAGGATTTATATTCAAATTGTCTCTTATTATCAGATGAGCCACCGTTAAGTCCATTTGTTTCCTTGTCTTCTAGATTAATGTATCAGTGAGTATTGTCCATTAAGCATTATTTTACATTTATTCACTGTAGGGGTGGTTATATCAATAATGAGGGGTGAGATGAGAACACATGAGGGGTACACAGAGGGGATTTCATCCTTGTGGTATATGTGACTGTTGCCAAATTCATTACTCAAAGGGTAATACATAATTCTCTTGTGGCAGGTGTACTTTATTTGCATTGCTAAAAATAAGTCTGTGATGTGCAGAGCTGAATAGCTGACTCTCAAACTGCACAAACAGGTGGAGGAATCAGCACAGGTAAAAGACATTTCTATTCTTGTATCTGTAATTGCTGAATGCTTATAATTACAATAATAATAATAATAATAATCAGCATGATTTCTTATTTAAATTGAATTTATTTTTTATATATTTTACACATGATGACCAAGGCGTGGAGCAAAGTTTACATGGTACAAGCTAAAACAGGTTTACAAATTTCACTTTTTTTCATATGGTTTCATATGGCCCTCCTAACCCTCTTGTATTGAACTGTATTGTTGCTGTATTGTCTCCCGTTATATTGTAAAGTGCTGAGCAAACTGCTGGCGCTATATAAATCCTGTATAGTAATATATATATATACAGTGGGGTAAAAAAGTATTTAGTCAGCCACCAATTGTGCAAGTTCTCCCACTTAAAAAGATGAGAGAGGCCTGTAATTGGCATCATAGGTAGACCTCAACTATGAGAGACAAAATGAGAAAAAAAATCCAGACAATCACATTGGCTGATTTGGAAAGAATTTATTTGCAAATTATGGTGGAAAATAAGTATTTGGTCAATATCAAAAGTTCATCTCAATACTTTGTTATATATCCTTTGTTGGCAATGACAGAGGTCAAACGTGTCCTGTAAGTCTTCACAAGGTTGGCACACACTGTTGCTGGTATGTTGGCCCATTCCTCCATGCAGATCTCCTCTACAGCAGTAATGTTTTGGGGCTGTCGCTGGGCAACACAGACTTTCAACTCCCTTCAAAGGTTTTCTATGGGGTTGAGATCTGGGGACTGGCTCGGCACCTCCAGGACCTTGAAATGCTTCTTACGAAGCCACTCCTTCGTTGCCCGGGTGGTATGTTTGGGATCATTGTCATGTTGGAAGACCCAGCCACGTTTCATCTTCAATGCCCTTGCTGATGGAAGGAGGTTTGCACTCAAAATCTCACAATACATGGCCCCATTCATTCTGTCCTATACATGGATCAGTCGTCCTGGTCCCTTTGTGGAGAAACAGCCCCAAAGCATGATGTTGCTACCCCCATGCTTCACAGTAGGTATGGTGTTCTTTGGATGCAACTCAGCATTCTCTCTCCTCCAAACACGACGAGTTGTGTTTCTACCAAACAGTTCTATTTTGGTTTCATCTGACCATATGACATTCTCCCAATCCTCTTCTGGATCATCCAAATGCTCTCTAGCAAACTTCAGACGGGCCCGGACATGTACTGGCTTAAGCAGGAGGACACGTCTGGCACTACAGAATCTGAGTCCCTGGCGGCGTAGTGTGTTACTGATGGTAGCCTTTGTTACGTTGGTCCCAGCTCTCTGCAGGTTATTCACTAGGTTCCCCTGTGTGGTCCTGGGATTTTTGCTCAATGTTCTTGTGATCATTTTGACCCCACGGGGTGAGATCTTGTGACATGTTTAATAGCAAAAAGTCAAAAATGTTGTTATTTTCTCAAAATTGTCAGCCTTTTTTGCTTATAGAGTAAAAAAATAAAAAACACACAGGCGATCAAATACCACTGAAAGAAAGCTCAATTTGTAGGAAAAAAAGGACATACATTTCATTTGGGTGCAGTGTTGCATGACTGCACAATTGTCAGTTAAAGTAATGCAGCGCCGTAACGCAAAAAAATGGCCTGGCCAGGAAGGGGGGTAAATCCTCTGGAGGGCGAGTAGCTAAAGAGCACAATACAATAATACTTGAACAAAAATGAGCTGCATGATTGATTTGCCAATACCACAAAAGGCCCGGTTACAATATGCCCGACAACACTTTGACAAGCCCTGTCGGGCTTTTTTGTGGCATTGGAGCAGTAAAGTCTTCTTTCTGAAGTATCATTATATTGTACTCCGTGAAACAACCACATCGTCTTTTGCCAGAGCAGCCTGTATTTCTCCTGAGGTTACCTGTGACTTTTTCTTTGTATCACAAACAATTATTCTGGCAGTTGTGGCTTCAGTTTTGCATGGTCTACCTAACCTTGGCTTGGTATCAAGAGATCTCCAAACTTTCCACTTAGTAAGTGATTGAACATTACTGACTGGCATATTCAAAGCTTTGGATATCCTTTTCTATCCTTTTACATTTTTATATAGTTCCATTACCTTGTTACACAGGTCTTTTGACCGTTCCTTTCTGCTCCCCATGGCTCAGTATCTAGCCTGCTCACTGCATCCATGTGAGAGCTAACAAACTCACTGACTACTTATACATTATATTATTTATTCCTGTGGGCTTTTCTTTGTATCCTGAACAATTCTATTGGCAGTTGTGGCTGCAATCTTTCTTGGTCTACCTGACCTTGGCTTGGTATCAAGAGATCCCCGAACTTTCCACTTAATAAGTGATTGAACATTACTGACTGGCATATTCAAAGCTTTGGATATCCTTTTCTATCCTTTTCCATTTTTATATAGTTCCATTACCTTGTTACACAGGTCTTTTGACAATTCTTTTCTGCTCCCCATGGCTCAGTATCTAGCCTGCTCACTGCATCCATGTGAGAGCTAACAAACTCACTGACTACTTATACATTATATTATTTATTCCTGTGGGATTTTCTTTGTATCCTGAACAATTGGCAGTCTTCTATTGCCTTCTATTGGCAGTTGTGGCTGCAATCTTTCTTGGTCTGCCTGACCTTGGTTTGGTCACACTGAGATGTAACAACAAAAAAAAGAATAGAAAGAGGTGAAAATTTTTTTTTTTTTTGTTTAAAGAAACAATGTATAGCAACTGATTATAATACACAGTGCCTTAGCAAACTAAATGTCTTCCAGCTAAGGGGTATATTTGCTTAATTGGGTTGGGTTTTTAATGTTTTGACATTTTGCCCCTTCTACATCTTTATGAAGCCCATGACAGGGACTCATGACTCCTCTGAACACCTTTGTAATTCTAGGTTGGACGTGCCAAGCTTCTCTTTATTATTATACACTCATACAATCAGGAAGTTTTCAGAATTTTTTTTTTTCTCTGACTTATTAACTTTCATTCAAATTTGTTTGCTGTTATATTATTTTACATCGCAATTCACCACACAATAAATGTTTGTGCCTATGGCAAGTGTGCAATGGTGACGTATAAGAAGGGTATATAAGGATGGATTTCTAGTCTCAGTCTCATTATTTCTCTTAAGGAAGCACCTTCTGCAATCATTGGAATTGATTACTGAGCAGACTCAACCATGAAGCTTTTACTGATGACTGTGATGCTACTTGTTGCAATGATAAGTAAGTAAAGCTTATTTAATTAATATCTTTTTAAAATAATGTTTTTGTTTTTTTGTTTTGTTTTTTTGCATATGATTGGGTAATCTTTGCAAAGTGAAGCTTTACCTCATTTATTTTTTTCCATAATACATTTTTTATTTGATTTTACAAATATAGTTACAACTTCTAGTTAATATTTCTGTAATTAATATCTTTTTTATCCTCTTTTGTAGTTGGAGGTATGTCTTGACTTTCTGTTTGAAGACACCTTTCTTTTCTGCTTCGGCAGTATAGAATTTAGTCTTTTTCATGCTCTTTAACCACTAGCTGTCAGGGGCAATTTTGAAAATTTCCACATACATGTAAAAATCAGCATTTTCTTCCAATAAATTACTTAGAAGCCCCAAACTGTATATAGTTTCTGAAAGCAGAGGCCCCAGAGAATAAAATAGTGGCTGTGGCAATTTTTTAATGTCCCACTATGGGGTTGATTTACTAAATGCAAATATAAGAGCAGTTGCTCTAGATCTAAGCGGACGTTCTGAAATGAAGAAGTTCTGCTGATTTCTATCATCCAAACATGCGCAAGCAAAAATATTGTTTTTTTTTTTTGCATATGATTGGGTATTCTTTGTAAAGTGAAGCTTTACCTCATTTATTTTTTTCCACAATACATTTTTTATTTGGTTTTACAAATATAGTTACAACTTCAAGTTAATACTTCTTTAATTAATATCATATCTTTTTATTCTCTTTTGTAGTTGGAGGTATGTCTTGACTTTCTGTTTGAAGACACCTTTCTTTTCTGCTTTGGCAGTATAGAATTTAGTCTTTCATGCTCTTTAACCAATAGCTGTCAGGTGCAATTTTGAAAATTTTCACTTATATGTAAAAATCAGCATTTTCTTCCAATAAATTACTTAGAAGCCCCAACCATGAATCTTTTAGTGATGACTGTGATGCTACTTGTTGCAATGATAAGTAAGTAAAACTTATTTAATTAATATCTTTTTAAAAGAATGTTTTTGTTTTTTTTGCATATGATTGGGTATTCTTTGCAAAGTGAAGCTTTACCTCATTTGTTTTTTTCCATAATACATTTTTTATTTGGTTTTACAAATATAGTTACAACTTCTAGTTAATACTTCTTTAATTAATATCTTTTTATCCTCTTTTGTAGTTGGAGGTATGTCTTGACTCTCTGTTTGAAGACACCTTTCTTTTCTGCTTTGGCAGTATAGAATTTAGTCTTTTTCATGCTCTTTAGCCACTAGCTGTCGGGCAATTTTGAAAATTTTCACATACATGTAAAAATCAGCATTTTCTTCCAGTAAATTATTTAGAAGCCCCAAAGCTTATATAGTTTCTGAAAGCAGAGGCCCCAGAGAATAAAATAGTGGCTGTTGCAATTTTTTAATGTCCCACTATGGGGTTGATTTACTAAATGCAAATATAAATGCAGTTGCTCTAGATCTGAGAGGAAGCTCTGAAATGAAGAAATTCTGCTGATTTCTATCATCCAATCATGCGCAAGCAGGGGCGGACTGACCACTGGGGAACTCAGGCACTGCCCGAGGGCTCGGGGTCAGTAGGGGGCCCCATGAGATGTCCCTGGTACCTTTCATAGGATTTTTTGGGTGTGGTTTTGAAAGAATCTAGATAACTTCCATTTTGTATTATGTACGCCATTTTAAGTATTAAGTATTAAGTTAGCTTTTTGTAGAGATATTAGAAGTTTAATGAAACTGTTTTTGGTTGTTCAAGGATGTATCAACAGAAGCTAACACGACCCTGACAATGTCTTTGTCTGTCTGTTTTCTCTAAAAGTTAGACAAAACAATTTGTACCAAGAAATGTATATGTTATGTTTCATGTAGTTAGCTCATGATGGAAAGTTACAAGTTACAGTTTTGAAACTCGCTCCCCCCCCTCCCTTATTTTATCTGTAGTCTATATAATCTTATTAATGTCTAATAAACTTTGAACATCTCTGAACATAAGCTGTCGTGATTTCCGTGTTCAAGGGGTGTTCCCAGAATTCTGCTGATAAACCAGGAATCTCTCCACAGACCGGGGGTCTCTGAGGGGAAAAGAAAATCATTCCTTTCAGCTGGGGGCTCAGCCCGGGATGACCACCCACCTCACTTGGTAAGTAAACCTTTTGTCTTTTTATGACTAAAAGCTCTTTCTTGCCCTGTGTTGAGGGAAGGTCTTGAATCATTCTTTATTGTCTATATAGACCCGTGATAACCTGTAGCTGCTTTTGGTAAAGCAGACTTAACTCTTTGGTAAGAGTTACAAAATAGTGCACTATAATATAAACAAAAGGTGTTTTGGTAAACACAGTTCTCTGTTTTTGGTAAAACAGTGAAGAGATAACTTTTGGGAAGTTATCAAGAGGTTAATAAGTCTGTGGAGCAGATTCTGGTTTATCTGTCTTTTGCTTTTTCTTTCTGTTGCGTAGAAGTATAAGATAATTTGTTGTGTGGAACAAAATAAGATTTTAAGCTAAAATTGTTTTATCCACTGTCTAAATATGGGTCAAGGAGGTAGTTACCCACCAGGTCCCCCAGAAAAGGGAGAAAATTGTAAGGATTATGTTGCTAGAGTTTGTGGAACGGACTATTATTTAATAAATCCCTGGGTGGATTGTATGGCAGGCTGGACAGAAGCTATGGGGAGTACAGACCCATTCCCAAGAAAGGGGGAGAAAACTGGTTAAAATGGTCACCGTATTGGGTTGATAATAGCAAGGGAAAGTTCAATTTGATTTTCTCTTTAAAACAAAAGAGGAAGTTGAAATTGGATACATTAAAAATATGCCAGGAAAAGCATCAATCTGAAAAGACATGCAGACCCAAGATTGGACTGAAAACAGTTCAGACACCAATCCCACCCCCCCCGTATAATATATATCCTTCATTAAGTGGTTTTAAAAATGCTGCTGATGATGATTGTTTGATTAGTTTGGGGATGATTACTCCCCAGCCTAATGCCCCTCCAGCCCCTGCTCCTGGCTCTGCAGCTCCAGCTCCTGCCCCTGCCCCTCCAGTCCCTGCCCCTGTCCCTGCGCCACTTCCCGTCCCGGATCTACAACCAATACAGCCAGGCCCCTCCACTAGACCCAAACAGATTATTAGTATAAAATCACCAGAGGAGGGCAGCCAAGTTCAAGGCATCCTTACAGAGAATAATGACAACGAAGGAGAGTTGGAATACGAAGAACAGGGACAGGTAAATATAATAAAATTACAGAAAAAGGATGGTCAATGGAGAAGAAGTGACACCAGTCATAGAAAGGGCAGAGAGAGGTGGAGGAATTTAGAATGCAGCTTAGATCCATGGATAAGAAACAAGAGGGAAAAAGAGAAGATGAGGGGGCCGTAGGAGGAAAGGAGTTGGCTATATTGACACTACCTTTTCTCACAGCAGGAGAACTAATTCTAAAAAACCCCATAGAATTAGAAGATATTAATAAGATTGTTAAACATTGTCCCAAGCCTACAGTATCTCCTGGAGGTACACTTGCTTATTTAAAAAAGGCATGTTTAGGAAGAAATTACACACAGGAAGATATGAGATTGATCATTGATGGTATTCTGGGAAATAATCCAGCTTGGGATTGGATAAATGTAAAAAGCATTAGTCACATAGAACCAAGTAATACACAGGCTACTGCCTATAAACTGAACACCACAGAAGGGAGAGAAACTATGTGGGAGGAGCTTGACACAGAATTAAAAAGGGTTTTCAAGAATAAGGCTTCCCTCCCTATTGCTACAGCATGTAAACAGAAGGTAGAAGAAACGGTTTCTCCTTACAACACACCTATCAATTCTGTTAAGAAGCCGGATGGCTCTTACAGGTTTGTACAAGATTTGAGGGCCATAAATAATTTGGTGGTTCCATTAGCCCCAATAGTGCCTGATGTGCCATCACTCCTTGCCTCCATTCCGTCCGATGCAGAATACTTTACAGTGATTGATTTAACAAATGCATTTTTTTTTCGGTTCCTGTGGACCACCAGACAAGGGCGCTATTTGTATTTATATTATGAAAATTGCCAGATGAGCTGGTGTAGAATGCCTAGGGCTATGTAGATTCGTTTGCAGTCTACTCACTTGCCCTCCAGACCACACTGAGGTCCTGGACCCCTCCCAATGGTTCGGTCCTCATTATATATGTGGATGACCTATTGATTTGTAGTTCAAGTCAGGAGGCCAGTCAGGAGGATAGTTGGTCTCTGTTAGAATGGTTGTCAGGGAATGGTCACAAAGCATCTAAAAAGAAATTGCAATGGTGCCAAAAACAGGTTGAATACCTTGGTTTTATTCTAAGTCATGGTGAGAGGAATGTCAGTCACAAAAGAGCTGCGGCTCTCGTGGGTCTGCCCCACCCACAAACAAAAAAGGACATGCTAACTTTTCTTGGTATGATTGGTTACTGCCGCCAATGGATACCTGATTGTTCATTCTATGATCACACTCTGAGGTCTGCCACACTTTCAGAATCACCTGACATTCTCACATGGTCAAATGACATGGTTGATGCCTTTGTGTACTTGAAGAATGCTATGGTAACGGCCCCTGGTCTTGGACTACCTGACTATAAGAAAATGTTTCATCTGTATGCGGGGGAAAATTGTACAACCATGGCGGGGGTCCTGGCTCAGGAACATGGAGGCAAGCTCCGCCCTGCAGTTTTTTTTCCAAAGTAGTGCCAACTCAGGTTCAGGGCATGCCTGCTTGTCTGAGAGCTGTTGCATCGTGCGCAATTCTGGTGGAGATGGCTATTTCTTTCACATTGGGACATGAAACTACCCTACACACCACACACCAAGTGTCCTTACTACTGAAAAACATACACACTCAACACATGTCAGCACAAAGGTTGAGCGGATATGAAGTGATTCTTCTATCTGATCCCAACTTGATTATTAAATATTCTTCAGCAAATTCAGGTCCTACTCCAATTTTGAATGCCCTACTGGGGCTAAAGGGGGAACAGGATGAAGTGGCACCAGAACACAATTGTATAACCCACATACAGCAAGACACTTCCCCTAGGTCCGACATGTCAGCTGTGGCTCTTGATGGGGCCCCAGATGTGTTTGTTGATGGTTCATGTTCTAGGCCAAATGATAGTACTTACCATGCAGGAGATGCCATTGTGCAACTTCCTGACAAAATACTCGAGGCAAAGCCAATTCCATGTCAGTCAGCCCAAGCAGCTGAACTGATTGCCCTTACAAGAGCATGTCAATTATTTGCAGGACAGGATGTCAACATTTACACAGACTCCAAGTACGCCCATGGTGCTGTACATGATTTTGGGGTCATTTGGGAGAGAAGAGCATTCATTGCTGCTGATGGCAAAACCATATCTCACTCTTCTTTGATATCTGATCTACTCAAAGCCATACAGTTACCAAAAACATTAGCCATTCTACATTGCAGGGCACATACAAATCGCAGAGATCATATTGCCAAAGGAAATGCATTAGCAGATAAGGTAGCAAAGGAAGCCGCATTACAACAGGTGGCCAGTGAGCAGATGCCTTTGCTCACTTCAGGCGTCACAACTACCCCACATGACCAGATGTATGCAGATTTACAAAAATTTGCTACAAAAATCGATTTAGCAGACTGGGATGGTTCTGGAGCACAACTAGATCCAGCTTCTGGTCTAGTGTGCTTAGAGGGGAAACCATGCATTCCCATGTCAAGTGCCCCATTGTTCATTGCACAGTACCACGGTCTAGGACATAGAGGATGGAAAACGACATGTGAAACATTATTGCAGGATTTTTACATTACAGGTTTATCTAGGTTGGTGAAAGAATATGTTTCTAGGTGCATTACATATATAAGGAACAATCCACAGAACCCAAAGAAATCACAACACCAGCATCTAGTGTACCCAACTACACCTTTCACCCATTTACAAATAGATTTTACCCACATGCCAAAAACAGGACGATTAAGGATAAGTTGAGGAAGGCCACTGGAGGAACCTATACCCACTGGAAGAAGATGTTACCTGCAATTCTAGCAGAGGTAAGAATGACACCTAATAAGACTACAGGGTTATCTCCTTTTGAAATATTAATGGGAAGACCGTTCCCCACTCCTTGGGCTGGGCGGCCACTTATGTTAGAAAGAGGGGACCTTGACCTGGTACAACAAGAATATGTGAGAAAATTGATTCAGAGTTTAGATAAGGTTGAAAGAAATGTTGCTCGCACTTCTCCTTATCTTTTCAGAAACCAACACACCTTTTCCAAGTGGGAGATGTCGTAGTGGTCCGCCAACTCGCTAAAGACAAGAAGCAAGGCTACCCCTTTGGACCACCTACTACGGTGATAGCGGTTACCAGAACGGCTGTTCTGGTGGAGAATTCCCAGTCCTGGATCCATGCTAGTCGAGTGAAGAAGGTGAACCAAACACCTGAGAAACATGAGATGGAAAAAGGAGGTGAAGTATGAGAGAAAAATCCTCGAAGAGTGGGTGAAGTAAGTGAAAAAGGCCCTGAAGATGAAATTTTTTACTGCCCCTCATGGTGCTTTGAAACTCTGGGTCCTATTGGGCACACTGACTGTGCTCTTTTTCCTGCCAGTATGGATCCTAACTAACTGTATTTATCACCCTGAGGACTTGGGCCTAATAAAAGGTATCTGTGGTCAAGGACTAGTTTTAAATGAGACCCAGATAACCAAAAGTGAAAGAAAGTCAAAAAGAAAGTTTTGAAGAGAACAATCCTTTTTCAGGAAAAATGTTGATGATGCAGTTTAAATATGCTTATGCTCAAAAGTCAGGTTCTGATAAATGTTGGATATGTAGTAAGTTACATCTGAGCACATATGAAATTCCTCTTCTGGCCGCTCCAGTCAAAATATTTTTGTTAATAAAAGGGAATGTAAGTATTGGTTTGACCAATATTACTTCTAATGCCACCATATCTTTTCCAACTCTGGGAGTCACTCAACTCCCCGATTGGTGTTTTAGACTGGGGAATACTTCTCACAAGGGAAGGGGAATGTGCTCTCAGTCCATATTAAATATATCTGATCCTGGAAGGAGGGATGGAACTTCTTCTGTGAAACTCTGGCAAGTAAATGGTAAAACCCTGAATGAAAGTTTAGAAGGGATACAAGATAATGTGGGGAAAACTATGTTTGGAAAACTTCTTTTTTATTTTACACTTGTTGTCACCCCTGAATTTCATTCAAAAATACAAAAATTGCCGATCTCCTTGGGAAACAATACCTATATCTGTTGTGGTAAGATCTGTTACCCTTGGATACCGAGTAATGTCCAGGGCTGGTGCTATGTAGCCCAATTAGTGCCAATTATGGCAGCTATAGACCAGAAGGAACACCAGGTAAAAGCCAGTACATACCCAAAACACCAACTAACTCTGAGACAGAGAAGGGAAACCAAACAAGAAAAGGTAGATCTATTCTCTACAGGGGATAAGGTTTGGTCATGGTTTCCTACTTACACTGGATGGGGAATAACACTTATGAACAAAATAAATAATTACACAAACATTATTGATGACATACTGGAGAGGAACTCTAAGGACATAGGGTTGCTAAATACTGAGACCAGAGCTATTAGAAAACAGCTGGAGATGCAAGAATTAGCTATTGAAAGTATGAGTGCTGCTCTGACAGGTCTGTGTGATGACAGAGGATTATGAATGTTGTACTTGGATATATAATACCACAATGACTGTTCCAGATTATTATGAAATAATAAAGCAACACAGGGAACAGGTAGATGGTTTGATGGAAGAAGCTAGAGCTATAGGAAAAGATGGATGGACTCCTTTTGATTGGTTAGGATCAGGATTTGGTTCCATCTTTTCATGGATGAAAGGTATCGCTGTAAGCATAGTCATGATATTGTTTTTGTTTTATCTTTATATCTATGTTTTACATGCTCATTATATTGCATTGCTAGAGATACCAAGCCGCAAAATACAAATGAAGGTTATCTGGCTATGTAAAGAATTGAGATCATGTTCATGATCTTAGAGGGGATTGAAAGAATCTAGATAACTTCCATTTTGTATTATGTACGCCATTTTAAGTATTAAGTATTAAGTTAGCTTTTTGTAGAGATATTAGAAGTTTAATGAAACTGTTTTTGGTTGTTCAAGGATGTATCAACAGAAGCTAACACGACCCTGACAATGTCTTTGTCTGTCTGTTTTCTCTAAAAGTTAGACAAAACAATTTGTACCAAGAAATGTATATGTTATGTTTCATGTAGTTAGCTCATGATGGAAAGTTACAAGTTACAGTTTTGAAACTCGCTCCCCCCTCCCTTATTTTATCTGTAGTCTATATAATCTTATTAATGTCTAATAAACTTTGAACATCTCTGAACATTAGCTGTCGTGATTTCCGTGTTCAAGGGGTGTTCCCAGAATTCTGCTGATAAACCAGGAATCTCTCCACAGACCGGGGGTCTCTGAGGGGAAAAGAAAATCATTCCTTTCAGGTTTGGGTGTGGGCAAGGACACAGGGGCCCCATGATCCCCTATTGCCCGGGGGTCCCATGAGTTGTCAGTCCACCCCTGTGCGCAAGCAAAAATAATGTTTTTTTTTTTGCATATGATTGGGTATTCTTTGCAAAGTGAAGCTTTATCTCATTTATTTTTTTCCATTATACATTTTTTTATTTGGTTTTACAAATATAGTTACAACTTCTAGTTAATACTTCTTTAATTAATATATTTTTATCCTCTTTTGTAGCTGGAGGTATGTCTTGTCTTTCTGTTTGAAGACACCTTTCTTTTCTGCTTTGGCAGTATAGAATTTAGTCTTTTTCATGCTCTTTAACCACTAGCTGTCAGGGGCAATTTTGAAAAATTTCACATACATGTAAAAATCAGCATTTTCTTCCAATAAATTACTTAGAAGCCCCAACCATGAATCTTTTAGTGATGACTGTGATGCTACTTGTTGCAATGATAAGTAAGTAAAACTTCTTTAATTAATATCTTTATAAAATAATGTTTTGGTTTTTTTTGTTTTTTTGCATATGATTGGGTAATCTTTGCAAAGTGAAGCTTTACCTCATTTATTTTTTTCCATAATACATTTTTTATTTGGTTTTACAAATACAGCTACAATTTCTAGTTAATACTTCTTTAATTAATATCTTTTTATCCTCTTTTGTAGTTGGAGGTATGTCTTGACTTTCTGTTTGAAGACACCTTTCTTTTCTGCTTTGGCAGTATAGAATTTAGTCTTTTTCATGCTCTTTAACCACTAGCTGTCAGGGGCAATTTTGAAAAATTTCACATACATGTAAAAATCAGCATTTTCTTCCAGTAAATTACTTAGAAGCCCCAAAGCTTATATCGTTTCTGAAAGCAGAGGCCCCAGAGAATAAAATAGTGGCTGTTGCAATTTTTTAATGTCCCACTATGGGGTTGATTTTACTAAATGCAAATATAAGAGCAGTTGCTCTAGATCTGAGGGGAAGCTCTGAAATGAAGAAGTTCTGCTGATTTCTATCATCCAATCATGCGCAAGCAAAAATAATGTGTTTTTTTTTTTTGCATATGATTGGGTATTCTTTGCAAAGTAAAGCTTTACCTCATTTATTTTTTTCCATAATACATTTTTTTATTTGGTTTTACAAATATAGCTACAACTTCTAGTTAATACTTATTTAATTAATATCTTTTTATCCTCTTTTGTAGTTGGAGGTATGTCTTGACTCTCTGTTTGAAGACACCTTTTCTTTTCTGCTTTGGCAGTATAGAATTTAGTCTTTTTCATGCTCTTTAGCCACTAGCTGTCAGGTGCAATTTTGAAAATTTTCACTTGCATGTAAAAATCAGCATTTTCTTCCAATAAATTACTTCGAAGCCCCAACCATGAAGCTTTTAGTGAGTACTGTGATACTACTTGTTGCAATGATAAGTAAGTAAAACTTCTTTAATTAATATATTTTTAAAATAATGTTTTGCTTTTTTGTTTTTTTGCATATAATTGGGTATTCTTTGCAAAGTGAAGCTTTACCTCATTTATTTTTTTCCATAATACATTTTTTATTTGGCTTTACAAATATAGTTACAACTTCTAGTTAATACTTCTTTAATTAATATCTTTTTATCCTCTTTTGTAGCTGGAGGTATGTCTTGACTTTCTGTTTGAAGACACCTTTCTTTTCTGCTTTGGCAGTATAGAATTTAGTCTTTTTCATGCTCCTTTACCACTAGCTGTCAGGGGCAATTTTGAAAATTTTCACATACATGTAAAAAAAATCAGCATTTTCTTCCAATAAATTACTTAGAACCCCCAAACCTTATATTGTTTCTGAAAGCAGAGGCCCCAGAGAATAAAATAGTGGCTGTTCCATTTTTTTAATGTCCCACTATGGGGTTGATTTATTAAATGCAAATATAAGAGCAGTTGCTCTCAGGGGCGGACTCACTATTTGGAAACTGCCCGAGGGCCCGGGGTCAGCAGGGGGCCCCATGAGATGCCCCTGGTACCTTTTTCATAGGTTTTTTTGAGTTTGGGCAAGGACACAAGGGCCACTTGATCCCCTATTGCCCGGGGGCCCCATGAGTTGTCAGTCCGCCCCTGGTTGCTCTAGATCTGAGGGGAAGCTCTGAAATGAAGAAGTTCTGCTGATTTCTATCATCCAATCATGTTCAAGCTAAAATAATGTTTTAAGCAAAAAATCACCAGTGCCAAAAAAAGTTAAATAATTACTAAATAAATGCTGCTGCTCATTAGTTTAAACACCAAAAAAATAATAAAATATAAAACATCAAAACAGCGCAAATAAAAATTAAATCAATATTCAGTGAAGAATTTATACCAAAAAAAACTTAAATAATATAAAAATTCTAAAAAATATAAATTATATCAAATAAATTAGTCCCACTCTGAATCAATAAAGTGAATAAAATAAAATTTAAACTTTTTTAAAATACTGTTTTGTTTTTTGGGTTTTTTTTGCATATGATTGGGTAGTCTTTGTAATGTCATTTATTTTTTTTTCCATACTAATTTTTTTATTTGGTTTTGCAAATATAGTTACAACAAAAAAACCAAAAACAAAAATAGGACAGTGAAAAGCTACACAATATCACAGTATAGGTGCTGCGTTAAAGTATAACAAAGAGAAAAAAGGAAATATTGAATAATTCCTAACAATCCTACTAGTTCCCAAAGGATAACAAATCTAGTAGCTGAAAACACATTACTGAATGCACATTCCCACTGCTCATTAGAGATTTCAGTCTCTAAGTCTTTTTCCCACTTGATTAACCTCTTCCATACCGGGCACTTTTACCCCCTTCCATTTTTCAGGCTTCAGTGCTCTCACAACTAGAGCTTTCTTTTGGTGGTATTTAATCAACACTGGGGTTTTTATTTTTTGCTAAATTAAGAAAAAAAGACCACACATTTTGAAAAAAAAAAGTTTTTCTTTGTTTCTGTTATAAAAGTTTGCAAATAAATAATTGTTCTTCATAAATTTAGGCCGAGATGTATTCTGCTACATGTCTTTGGTGAAAATAACCCAAATCAGTGTTTATTATTTAGTTTGTAGGAAAGTTATAGAGTTCACAAACTATGGTATAGATCTGAATATTGATCAATCCTGAAGTACTGACAGCCAATCTAATTTCTTGAGGTCACAGAATGTCAGAACAGTACAAATATCCCCCAAATGACCCCTTTTTGCAAAGTAGACAATCCGACGTATTTCATAAGAGGCATGGCGAGTTTTTTGAAGTTGTATTTTTTTTGTCATAATTTTTTGGAAAATGAAAAAATTAAAACAATTATTTTCACTATTTTTTTTTACATACTGTCATCAGTGCAGTACAGCATCATCATATAACTGGCATGGTGGTGATCAGGGACACTGACTGGTGACAGTATGAAAAAAAAAATATAATTTTATTTTTATTTATTTATTTATTTTTTATTACATTTTTTTTCTTATTTTTAAGATTTTTTTTTTCATATTTCACTATGACCAAAGTAGTACAATGTTACCATAGTAACATTGTACTACTTTGGGGAAGTGATCAGTATTTTTTTTTTTTTCTACACAATTTGCTTAGAGCAAAGAATTACTTTGCTATAAGCAAGCATTTACCTGAATGACATCGATTCATTCAGGGTTTTTTTTTTTTTGTGCTTAGCTGTGATTTGGCCACGGCTAATCACATGACACAGCTGGGCTGTGATTGGCCCAGCTTGTGCATGTGATCGCTGTGACCATTCACAGCTAGACACACTAGTATACAATGGATGGCATGAATGAAGCCATCCATTGTATACAACTGTCATGAGACCTGCTGTGATTGGTCACAGCAGGTCACATGGTAGCGGCAACGGGGCCGGTACTCAGATCTGTCATCGGCCGTGTCTGAGGTACATGTCCGGTGACAGATCACGCCACTGCATGGCTCTGCAGGCGCGCAAACTGTGCATTCCCGGGAGGACGTCATATGGCGTCCACCTGGAACGCTGAGGGATTTTCCCAGCCGCCAAACGGCCATTGGCCGGGCGGCAAGAGGTTAAGGGAGTAGTCTTATTAAATTCTGATTTACATTGTAGAAGGTTATAAAACATGGTTATACCACCTGATTTAGGAGTAGCGGAGCTATAGAACTGTAAAGATACTTTGGGTATATATATTGTTTTTACTGGATGTTTCGATAGGCAATGACTGATACGTGTATAGGTTGATTTTTCAGAAGGGAAGAGGTTAAATTCTTTCGTAAGGAATTAAAATTTTTTAATGTCGTTTTTAACATATGTATTGTGTGTATGCCATTATGTTTCCAATTTGAGTTATCTATGCTAGGCATTATGACTTCTAAGGCTGTTAAAGATATATAGTCTGTGATACAAAATCGGTATCCAAAAATATATAACAAACTGTGATACAATAAACACCCTATATATTGACACTTAAAAGCCCCACTCTCACCCTTGAAAGTCCAAAATTGTAAATAATAAACCTTTTTAGTGTCAGTGAAATTATTTAAAAAACTCCCAAAATGATTCTTCCAAATTTTGATCCATGTATCTCCAAGAATGCCGTACACCTCCAAAGAATAAAAAATAAATCCTCATATAACAGTGATTAAATCATATATAAATATATAAAAAATATTTTAATTAATAAAAAAACTTTTCTGTGCAAACACAAAAAATTTGAAAAAACACGTGAAATAGTGAAGCACTCTGTGTACGCTTCTATATACACACTTCTCTGTGAACACATCTATGTGGCTGAATTGCATACCCTTACCCTAAATAGGTGATATAAGAGCCTCCAGAGAAAATATTCCAGTGGGCCCTCACTCATCCAAAACTATCCCACAGGATTAACTTCAGATCCCAAGTTATAGGTATAGGAAGAGGACTTATTTGGAGAGGATCTATAGGCATGAAGTTTAAGGATTTCCAGACTTCAATTGAGGCTCTTATAGTTGGTGTTGTTTTACTAGTGGGAATTCTTTGCCAGGAGCTCGTTAGTGGCACTTAAATCTGTAGTAGAGGCTAGAGTTTTTTCAATGTCACCCCACTTTGTATCATCTTCCACTATAAACCAATGTTTGAGTTGGTCTAATAATGATGCTTTGTGATAGTCCCTAATGTCAACAAATCCCATTCCTCCTATTTTTTTCTGTTTGATTAATATATTATGTGAGCATCTAGGTCTCATATTTCCCCAGATGTATTTTTTAAGCATAGATTGTAGTTTTGTTAGATATGAAGATTTAATTGGGATTGCAATTGATCTAAATAGTTATAAAATCTGTGGCAATATGAACATTTTAAACACGGCCAGTCTGCCAGACCAGAATAGTTCATGTTTAGCCATTTGATTAAGGTGGGTTTGAATTTTTGGAATGAATTTTGAATAATTGAGAGTTCCTAAATCAGAGGTTTTGTTTGTCAAAAATATTCCAAGATAAGGAATGGTTTAATTTTCCCAGATGTAGGGAAATGTGTTTTGGAGGTGCATTTTTAGAATGTGATTTACACCCAGATTTAGGCTATTAGATTTGGATGCATTTATTTTATAATATGAAATATTACTGAATTGTATGAGAGTTTGTTGAATTGCTGCTAAAGAAGTAGAGGGATTAGTTAGCATTAAAATGACACCCCCCCGCAAAGAGCATTATTTTGTGGTGGTTTTTACCTATATAGAAGCCATGTATATCTGGATTGTTTCTTATAGTATCAGCAAGAGGTTCAATTGATAGGTTAAACATTAGTGGCAACAATGGGTATCCCTGTCTGGTACCCTTCGTAATTAAGAATGGTTTGGATAGCATGTTGCATACATGGACTTGGGCAGAAGGATTTGAGTAAAGTGCTGAAATAGCATAATTGTTCCTGAAAATCCAAATTTATGTCTGCAGAGTGTATTCATGGTGGTGTGATCGACTTGAGCTTTATTTTGCGTTTCTAGTTTGCGAATATCCTGTAGTAAGTCATTGAGCTGTTTATTTCTTTGCTTTTTATCTTTAGCACACATTTGTAAAATTATATCACGTATATATGCTTTGTGAGAGCACCAGAGTTTGATACAGATTGCGAATTTATATGGAAGAAGTTATTGTTGGGGATTTTTATAATGGACAAATTTATGCTCCAGAGGTTGTGTGGTTTCAATAATTGGTTATCCGAAATAGTAATTGAAACCGGCGCGTGTTCTGACCCCGTTATATTGCCTATGGTTGATGTGGTAACATTTTGCAGTAGCCATTTATCTACCAATATAAGGTCAATTCTCGAATAAGTTTGGTGTCTAGCCGAAAAAAAGGTGTAATCTCTTTCACCTGCATGTTAACACCTCCAAACACCATAGACATCTTCATTTATTAGAAAGGGGTATAGGGTCGGGGTAGTCTTTTTTTGAGATTTTGTTGAGTCTAGGTTTCTGTAAACTATGAGGTTGAAGTTACCGCATAGTGTAAGGGAACCAGAACAATTTTTGGAGGTTAGTTTGAAGAGCTTGGTAAAGTATCTTTTTTGATGAGTATTAGGTACATATGAATTTAAAATATTGTAATCTGTATCATCTATTGTACATATATCAGGTACCAGCCTTCAAGATCTGAGGTATTTTTATGATGAACATAGTTTAATGTATCTCTAATAGCAGTGAGTACTCCTCTTTTTTTTAATTTTAATGCACACAAACATAATATAATACCCAATTTTTGGTGAAATAGAAAAGATGATGTTGCGTTGAGTAAATAGATACCAAACATGCCAAGATTTAAAATTGAGCATGCCTGTGAAATGGAGACAAACAACATAGAACATTCTCCATAGAAAAAACTTTAAAAGCCTATATAGGTTATCAGTTTCGAGTTAATCGTGTATTTGTAATCTAGAATCATTGCTCTCAGTCTTGTGAGCATGCAGATAATTAATATGTGTAGTTTAATCACAGTTTTTGTACATGAACCCAGCATACACGGTTCTGCTCATATATGCGTGTATGTGGGGATGACAGGCTTTTAATATTTTTTTAGGTGTTTTGCAAACTATTTTTTTTTTGCTTTTATCTTAACTCTATTGCTATGCCAAGGGGGCTGAGTAGCCCCTTGTGTGATGGCATAGTTTGGGTGATTGGGTGACAGGTTGTATTTAGGAATTTCAACATTCACAGCGCAGCACAGTGGCTAAATGGCTAGCCCTTCCGCTTGGCAGTACTCGGGTTGTTGGTTCGAATCCCAGCCACGGCACCTCCTGCCTGGAGTTTGTATGTTCTCCTTGTGCCTGTGTGGGTTTCCTCCCGGTACTCCTGTTTCCTCTCACACTCCAAAGACATGTTGGTAGGTGAATTGTCTCCTGTCTAAATTGCTCCTAGTATGTGTATATGTGAGTTAGGGACCTTAGATTGTACACCCCTTGAGGATTAGGGACCTTAGATTGTACACCCCTTGAGGGTTAGGGATCTTAGATTGTACACCCCTTGAGGGTTAGGGACCTTAGATTGTACACCCCTTGAGGGTTAGGGACCTTAGATTGTACACCCCTTGAGGGTTAGGGACTGATGTGAATGTACAATATATATGTAAAGCGCTGCGTAAATTGATGGCGCTATACAAGCACCTGAAATAAATATCTTACAAATGTGGTGTAATCACTGTTTACATATGCATGCAGGACCTACACATGTTTGTGTATGAGCAAATGGGACAAGGGTGCTTTACATTTTTAAATTTTTATTTATTTTATTTCATTGTAGTTTTTTTTACATTTTTTTTCATTTAACCATATTGCTGCCATAAGGGGGCAATACACATTTTTGTATTTTTATATTTTTGTATTATACAAACAATACAAACGATTTTCATGATCAAATTTATTTGCAAATATTTTCATAATGATTTGTCTAGAAACGCTATTTTACTGTCTTTATAAATAAGGCAAACCATAGAATAAAATTTGATTTACAGTAACACCTAATGTTTTTTAAACTAACATAGTTCTAAAAAAAAATATGTTTTTGGTTTTCTGCAAATTTATTTATTTATTTATTTATTTCAGGTACTTATATTGCGCCGTCAATTTACGCAGCGCTTTACATATATATTGTACATTCACATCAGTCCCTAACCCTCAAGGGGCGTACAATCTAAGGTCCCTAACTCATATTCATACATACACATACTAGGGACAATCTAGACAGGAGCCAATTATCCTACCAGCATGTCTTTGGAGTGTGGGAGGAAACCCACGCAGACACAGGGAGAACATGCAAACTCTAGGCAGGTGGTGCCGTGGTTGGGATTTGAACCAACGACCCTAGGACTGCCAGGCAGAGGTGCTAACTTAAAAATTAAAATTTTTTCATTACATTGACAATCTAAATAAATATTTTTTTTTAAGGCAATATTGCTGAAAGAAGGCCTTATCTGTCTGTGAAAAATAATACTTTGGTTTCATAAGTAAATCAAAAAAAATTTGCTGACTGCTATTATGAATGAAAAAGTGAAAGCCTTTGAAAATATATGGGACCCATGGATACAACATATCTCAGGTAGAACATAACGAACTAAAGATTTTGACCCAATGAGATGGATAATAGACTAGAGCAGGGGTTCCAAACTTTCTAAATAAAAGGCCAATTTACTGTCTTTCAGACTATGGAGGCGTCGGGCTGACTGACACCAATGGGACTAGAAAATGCCCAAGCTTCTGGCTTGGTGGCCAGTGGGAGTAAAAAAAAATTGTGCCCTAGCATTAGTGTCAGTGGAACTAATAGTTCCCTATCGTTGGTGTCAGTAGAGGGAATTGTGCTCTATCATTCGTATCATTGAGAGGAATGGTGTTCCATCATTTAGATCAGTGGGGAGAATAATGTTCCTGGGTGAGAGGAATTATGCCCCATTGTTAGTGTTTGGAAGGAATGGTGCCTTATCGCTGATGTTGGAAAGAGGAATAGTGCCCCAAGGACCTGACAAATGCAAGCAAAGGACCACATTCGGCCTGCAGCCCACAGTTTGGAGACCATTGGTCTAGATGGAAGATAAATTACAAGACTTGATCATAGATCTCTTCTTCTATTCCTTCTTCTTTTCTGGTGATCCCTGCCCATTTGCTTTTCTGTTCTTCTTCATTATTGTTTTCGTAACAATTGATTTTCTCTTTATAGAGGGAAGGACACTGTGCCAAGTTTTGTAGGGTGGAAATGTAAATTACACTGTTTTTGTGGAAATGTAAATTAAATTGTTAACTATCGTGCATTGCTATGTATATTAATTTGCAATACCATGTGTTTATTGCAAAATTTGTTTTGACCCTGAGAAAGTATGGTTGTCCTGATTTATATTTAAAACACAATTTAAAAATATATAAATTAAAAGATGTACCCCTGCTGCTATATCCACAAACCCCAGTTTTCAGAGAAAGCAGCTAACACCCTTGTTTCATCACCAACTCAAAACCCCCAAATCTCTGAATAATAGAGCAGCACTTACTTGTATGCTTTCTAAAGTCTCACAAAAATCTCATAAAAGAAAAGAACTATGTAACATATATGTACAGGTAAAAAAAAAATAATAGAATTAATATATAGCATTCATAAAAATCCAGTGTAACACTTATATAAAAAATGAATAACATAAATACATATATTTGCTTCACATGTGATAAAATTCAGGAATCCCAAAGTTCATAATCAAATCAATAAATATTATCCAAATAGTCCCATAAATGTAAGTAAATTCCCCAGAAATAAATTGTCTCTGTTATTAAGTGCCATCAACTTAAGTCTGAGTCCTAGAGACTTCATGAATAATAGCTCTAAAAAGAAGTCTGCTCTGTGCTGGTCTTGTGAGATCCTCAAGTGTCACCCCCATAGCTGTAGTCAATGTGTCCAACCAACTAGTAGTCGGTCTCTCTCTTGGCATGGTTCCTTTGATCTTCCCAAACATTATTGCCTTCTCTAGTGATCTCTCCCTACTGTAGCACAAGCCTCTTGAGAGCCGTTGGCTTTGGGTTATTTCCTGCACAGCCAACATGCATTTTCCAACTTGTATTCAGACACAAAGAAACAGTCCATAGGCTTTTTTTTTTTTTTTTAGGGATTTCAACATGGATAGGGAACAGGGGTTATGGGATCCCCAATTTGACTTCAAGAACAACAAGAATGAGGATAACTGCCATCTCTGCCATAATGTAACAACAGATATTTGACTGTATTAACTCCAGAACAGCAATAGTCTTTAGCAAAGTAATCCCCTCCTAGGAGTCTGGTGCCCCCCCCCCCCCCGAGTGGATTTTAGCAAAGTCCCAACTTATAGGAGATCTCTGTCCCCTTAGTTACAAAATACCAGCCCACCTGGTCACGGCAAGGGATTGGGTAAGCAATAAACTGGCCCCTGAAGACTTGCCAAGAACTTGCATCTAGTAGACATCTCCCTTATAGGCCTTGGGGATGTAGATGTACTCACATTGTCCTTGTCCTGCAGCTGTGGATAGAACTGCTTTCAGGCCTTCCACTGGACTGGTTCTTTTCCAGGCTGTCTTTTGCCTGGTGGACTGCAGGGCAGTGGAGATCCCTCTATCAGCTCTCATCCTTCCTCCAGCCTCCAGCCTCCCCTTCTCTGGAGCCCTCTTCCCAGGCTACACAGCTGCACCTCATCCATCCATCTTTTACCCAATTCCTTTGCTGGCCAGGCTTTGTCATATTTATGGGCCTGACTGCCACACTGCCAGGCCTCCTGCCTGGGATTGGTCAGACTCCCATAAATATGCAGATCAGCTCCTCCTCACCTCCGCCTACTGACTTCTAGAAGCTTATAGAGCAGAGGGAGGTACCAGAGGACTGATCTGTAGAGCCCTCCAACCTTACCTGAAGTACAGATGAATCAGAGTGACTTGCGAGCCACAGGTGTGATAATTACTAGAGGATCGCAAACATGAAACACATAACTACAACTGTGTTGGAAATATCTACAAATATATGTTGCGCTCCTAAATACTTCTCAATAAATAATAATTAAATTACCTGAAGTACACCCTCTGTCTCACACCCAGGCTTCTAGCAAGGCTCTAGATACATTAAATAACTATCTACACTATAGGACTCTACACTTCTGATAGTGTGATCAAGATAGGACAATCACAACTTCTTCATTTGGGCTTCCAGAGACATGTGATTCACACAGGAACCGCACCGCATTCCTGTGCAAATCACAAGTGAATTGTGTGCAGTGAGATTGGAGCCATACATTTTGTGTGGCTCCAGTCGCACCGCATCTGCACCAAAAAGGTGCAGGACCCTTTTTTTGGTCACATGGGTATTCAAATCTATGCTGTCCGCTTCTGCACATTGCAACGTGCTTTGCGGACCGATTTCTGGGTGTTGTTGACTTAACATACACACCCGCAGCGATTCGCATGAACGGGGTGCAGTTGTGATGCAGTGCTGAATTCACACAGAAAACGCTGCAAACACTGCACCAGTGTGAACCCAGACTTATGGTATATTGGTACACAGGGGCGCTGGAATTTAGAAAAAAAAGGTGACCCTAGCCTTTAAGGATCAGAGGTTAGAGAAAGTTATATTGGTGAGTTTGCTTTGAACTATGGATTAAAAATATGGTTTGTTAAAAAAAAAGTATAGAACAAAAGGGAACTCTCTCCAGAGGAGACTGTTGTCTCTGGGGAAGGGATCTCCACTGGAATATTACTAAGATCACCAAAGCAAATAGGGAGGACGAATCTCCCCAGTGAGGATACAGAAAACAATAAAAACCTGAGAGTTTTCTTCATACTTGTGATTCGTACCAATCAGAGCAAAGTAACAGATTTGATGAATAGCCCACTCCCCATGATACTTACGTCTTTTCACTCTCTTACTGTCCTGGCTGGTTGCATTAAAGGAGAACTTCATTAGGGCAGTTGGATTCTACTGAACAACCAGCAGCCGTGGAGACAGCAAATAATTTGGTCAGTAGTATGTACAAGATAGTGATAGGACCCTGGCCAATATGATGGGGCCTGAGCTGGCAAGTGGCCAGTGAGCTTGACAGAAGGGGAAGCCCTGGAAGAGTTGTGTAACTTACACACTGTTAAGAGGAGAGAACTGGATGCGGGAACAAGCCTTCCAGCACTCAGCGTCGGGACACAGCTCAGCTTTGTTCAAATCCTGGGACAGTACCCCAGAACCAGGGGCGGACTGACAACTCATGGGGCCCCCAGGCAATAGGGGATCATGGGGCCCCTGTGTCCTCACCCAAACTCAAACCACACCCAAAAAAGCCTATGAAAGGTACCAGGGGCATCTCATGGGGCCCCCTACTGACCCGGGCCCTCGGGCAGTGCCCAAGTGCTCGAATGGTCAGTCCGCCCCTGCACAAAACTAAGGATGGTTGGGCAGTATGCTGCCCCATATGACAACTCATGAACTTGGAGACCCAAGGCTGCACCATGGGTGGAATGGGATGAAGTCACATACTCCCCTACATATGAAAATGCCAGGAATTTCATGGAGCTTTAGAAGGTAAACAGGGTGAATGGGAAGGTTTAGCATCCACAGCAGTGTGGCAGGCTATCCAGCACACCCATTACTTTATCCTAAATTGAAAAATTCAAATTTGATTCATTTACCTGAGAAGCATATACAGGCTGCCCAGCTTGCCAGTAATGTTTAAGCATTCCTTTCCTGTTGTATCCATTTTACTTTTAAAACATTAATCAGGGAAAGAGTTCCAGCCATGTTATTGACCTTCATTTATCTTGTTTTAATTTTTCTAGGAAACAACACAACTGCCTCTACTATAGAACCTACGAGTACAACCACTGCAACAACTGCCTCTACTACAGTGCCTACAAATACAACCTCTACAACAACTGCATCTACGACAGCACCTTCGAGTACAAGCTCTACAACAGCTACCTCTACTACAGCATCTATGAGTACAACCTCCACAACAACTGCATCTACTACAGCAACCACAAGTACAAGCGCTACAACAGCTGCCTCTACTACAGCACCTTCTAGTACAAGCGCTACAACAGCTGCCTCTACTACAGCACCTTCGAGTACAAGCGCTACAACAGCTGCCTCTACTACAGCACCTTCTAGTACAACCTCTACAACAGCTGCCTCTACTACAGCACCTTCAAGTACAAGCTCTACAACAGCTGCCTCTACTACAGCACCTTCGAGTACAAGCTCTACAACAGCTGCCTCTACTACAGCACCTTCGAGTACAAGCGCTACAACAGCTGCCTCTACTACAGCACCTTCGAGTACAAGCGCTACAACAGCTGCCTCTACTAAAGCACCTTCGAGTACAAGCGCTACAACAGCTGCCTCTACTACAGCACCTTCTAGTACAAGCGCTACAACAGCTGCCTCTACTACAGCACCTTCGAGTACAAGCGCTACAACAGCTGCCTCTACTACAGCACCTTCTAGTACAAGCGCTACAACAGCTGCCTCTACTACAGCACCTTCGAGTACAAGCGCTACAACAGCTGCCTCTACTACAGCACCTTCGAGTACAAGCGCTACAACAGCTGCCTCTACTACAGCACCTTCTAGTACAAGCGCTACAACAGCTGCCTCTACTACAGCACCTTCGAGTACAAGCGCTACAACAGCTGCCTCTACTACAGCACCTTCTAGTACAACCTCTACAACAGCTGCCTCTACTACAGCACCTTCAAGTACAAGCTCTACAACAGCTGCCTCTACTACAGCACCTTCGAGTACAAGCTCTACAACAGCTGCCTCTACTACAGCACCTTCGAGTACAAGCGCTACAACAGCTGCCTCTACTACAGCACCTTCGAGTACAAGCGCTACAACAGCTGCCTCTACTAAAGCACCTTCGAGTACAAGCGCTACAACAGCTGCCTCTACTACAGCACCTTCTAGTACAAGCGCTACAACAGCTGCCTCTACTACAGCACCTTCGAGTACAAGCGCTACAACAGCTGCCTCTACTACAGCACCTTCTAGTACAAGCGCTACAACAGCTGCCTCTACTACAGCACCTTCGAGTACAAGCGCTACAACAGCTGCCTCTACTACAGCACCTTCGAGTACAAGCGCTACAACAGCTGCCTCTACTACAGCACCTTCGAGTACAAGCGCTACAACAGCTGCCTCTACTACAGCACCTTTGAGTACAAGCTCTACAACAGCTGCCTCTACTACAGCACCTTCGAGTACAAGCGCTACAACAGCTGCCTCTACTACAGCACCTTCTAGTACAAGCGCTACAACAGCTGCCTCTACTACAGCACCTTCTAGTACAAGCGCTACAACAGCTGCCTTTACTACAGCACCTTCTAGTACAAGTGCTACAACAGCTGCCTCTACTACAGCACCTTCGAGTACAAGCGCTACAACAGCTGCCTCTACTACAGCACCTTCGAGTACAAGCGCTACAACAGCTGCCTCTACTACAGCACCTTCGAGTACAAGCGCTACAACAGCTGCCTCTACAACAGCACCTTCTAGTACAAGCGCTACAACAGCTGCCTCTACTACAGCACCTTCTAGTACAAGCGCTACAACAGCTGCCTCTACTACAGCACCTTCTAGTACAAGCTCTACAACAGCTGCCTCTACTACAGCACCTTCGAGTACAAGCGCTACAACAGCTGCCTCTACTACAGCACCTTCTAGTACAAGCGCTACAACAGCTGCCTCTACTACAGCACCTTCGAGTACAAGCGCTACAACAGCTGCCTCTACTACAGCACCTTCGAGTACAAGCGCTACAACAGCTGCCTCTACTACAGCACCTTCGAGTACAAGCGCTACAACAGCTGCCTCTACTACAGCACCTTCTAGTACAAGCGCTACAACAGCTGCCTCTACTACAGCACCTTCTAGTACAAGCGCTACAACAGCTGCCTCTACTACAGCACCTTCTAGTACAAGCTCTACAACAGCTGCCTCTACTACAGCACCTTCGAGTACAAGCGCTACAACAGCTGCCTCTACTACAGCACCTTCTAGTACAAGCGCTACAACAGCTGCCTCTACTACAGCACCTTCGAGTACAAGCGCTACAACAGCTGCCTCTACTACAGCACCTTCTAGTACAAGCGCTACAACAGCTGCCTCTACTACAGCACCTTCTAGTACAAGCGCTACAACAGCTGCCTTTACTACAGCACCTTCTAGTACAAGCGCTACAACAGCTGCCTCTACAACAGCACCTTCGAGTACAAGCTCTACAACAGCTGCCTCTACTACAGCATCTTCGAGTACAAGCTCTGCAACAGCTGCCTCTACTACAGCACCTTCTAGTACAAGCGCTACAACAGCTGCCTCTACTACAGCACCTTCTAGTACAAGCGCTACAACAGCTGCCTTTACTACAGCACCTTCTAGTACAAGCGCTACAACAGCTGCCTCTACTACAGCACCTTCGAGTACAAGCGCTACAACAGCTGCCTCTACTACAGCACCTTCGAGTACAAGCGCTACAACAGCTGCCTCTACTACAGCACCTTCGAGTACAAGCGCTACAACAGCTGCCTCTACTACAGCACCTTCTAGTACAAGCGCTACAACAGCTGCCTCTACTACAGCACCTTCTAGTACAAGCGCAACAACAGCTGCCTCTACTACAGCACCTTCTAGTACAAGCTCTACAACAGCTGCCTCTACTACAGCACCTTCGAGTACAAGCGCTACAACAGCTGCCTCTACTACAGCACCTTCTAGTACAAGCGCTACAACAGCTGCCTCTACTACAGCACCTTCGAGTACAAGCTCTACAACAGCTGCCTCTACTACAGCATCTTCGAGTACAAGCTCTACAACAGCTGCCTCTACTACAGCACCTTCTAGTACAAGCGCTACAACAGCTGCCTCTACTACAGCACCTTCTAGTACAAGCGCTACAACAGCTGCCTTTACTACAGCACCTTCTAGTACAAGCGCTACAACAGCTGCCTCTACTACAGCACCTTCTAGTACAAGCGCTACAACAGCTGCCTCTACTACAGCACCTTCTAGTACAAGCGCTACAACAGCTGCCTCTACTACAGCACCTTCGAGTACAAGCGCTATAACAGCTGCCTCTACTACAGCACCTTCGAGTACAAGCACTACAACAGCTGCCTCTACTACAGCACCTTCTAGTACAAGCTCTACAACAGCTGCCTCTACTACAGCACCTTTGAGTACAAGCTCTACAACAGCTGCCTCTACTACAGCACCTTCTAGTACAAGCGCTACAACAGCTCCCTCTACTACAGCACCTTCGAGTACAAGCTCTACAACAGCTGCCTCTACTACAGCACCTTCTAGTACAAGCTCTACAACAGCTGCCTCTACTACAGCACCTTCGAGTACAAGCGCTACAACAGCTGCCTCTACTACAGCACCTTCTAGTACAAGCGCTACAACAGCTGCCTCTACTACAGCACCTTCGAGTACAAGCTCTACAACAGCTGCCTCTACTACAGCATCTTCGAGTACAAGCTCTACAACAGCTGCCTCTACTACAGCACCTTCTAGTACAAGCGCTACAACAGCTGCCTCTACTACAGCACCTTCTAGTACAAGCGCTACAACAGCTGCCTTTACTACAGCACCTTCTAGTACAAGCGCTACAACAGCTGCCTCTACTACAGCACCTTCTAGTACAAGCGCTACAACAGCTGCCTCTACTACAGCACCTTCTAGTACAAGCGCTACAACAGCTGCCTCTACTACAGCACCTTCGAGTACAAGCGCTATAACAGCTGCCTCTACTACAGCACCTTCGAGTACAAGCACTACAACAGCTGCCTCTACTACAGCACCTTCTAGTACAAGCTCTACAACAGCTGCCTCTACTACAGCACCTTTGAGTACAAGCTCTACAACAGCTGCCTCTACTACAGCACCTTCTAGTACAAGCGCTACAACAGCTCCCTCTACTACAGCACCTTCGAGTACAAGCTCTACAACAGCTGCCTCTACTACAGCACCTTCTAGTACAAGCGCTACAACAGCTGCCTCTACTACAGCACCTTCTAGTACAAGCGCTACAACAGCTGCCTCTACTACAGCACCTTCTAGTACAAGCGCTACAACAGCTGCCTCTACTACAGCACCTTCGAGTACAAGCGCTACAACAGCTGCCTCTACTACAGCACCTTCTAGTACAAGCGCTACAACAGCTGCCTCTACTACAGCACCTTCTAGTACAAGCGCTACAACAGCTGCCTCTACTACAGCACCTTCTAGTACAAGTGCTACAACAGCTGCCTCTACTACAGCACCTTCTAGTACAAGCGCTACAACAGCTGCCTCTACTACAGCATCTATGAGTACAACCTCTACAACAGCTGCCTCTACTACAGCACCTTCTAGTACAAGCGCTACAACAGCTGCCTCTACTACAGCACCTTCGAGTACAAGCACTACAACAGCTGCCTCTACTACAGCACCTTCTAGTACAAGCGCTACAACAGCTGCCTCTACTACAGCACCTTCGAGTACAAGCGCTGTAACAGCTGCCTCTACTACAGCACCTTCGAGTACAAGCGCTACAACAGCTGCCTCTACTACAGCACCTTCTAGTACAAGCGCTACAACAGCTGCCTCTACTACAGCACCTTCTAGTACAAGCGCTACAACAGTTGCCTCTACTACAGCACCTTCTAGTACAAGCGCTACAACAGCTGCCTCTACTACAGCACCTTCGAGTACAAGCGCTACAACAGCTGCCTCTACTACAGCACCTTCTAGTACAAGCGCTACAACAGCTGCCTCTACTACAGCACCTTCGAGTACAAGCGCCACAACAGCTGCCTCTACTACAGCACCTTCGAGTACAAGCGCTACAACAGCTGCCTCTACTACAGCACCTTCTAGTAAAAGCGCTACAACAGCTGCCTCTACTACAGCACCTTCGAGTACAAGCGCTACAACAGCTGCCTCTACTACAGCACCTTCTAGTACAAGCGCTACAACAGCTGCCTCTACTACAGCACCTTCGAGTACAAGCGCTACAACAGCTGCCTCTACTACAGCACCTTCGAGTACAAGCGCTACAACAGCTGCCTCTACTACAGCACCTTCGAGTACAAGCGCTACAACAGCTGCCTCTACTACAGCACCTTCTAGTACAAGCTCTACAACAGCTGCCTCTACTACAGCACCTTCGAGTACAAGCGCTACAACAGCTGCCTCTACTACAGTACCTTCTAGTACAAGCGCTACAACAGCTGCCTCTACTACAGCACCTTCGAGTACAAGCGCCACAACAGCTGCCTCTACTACAGCACCTTCGAGTACAAGCGCTACAACAGCTGCCTCTACTACAGCACCTTCTAGTACAAGCTCTACAACAGCTGCCTCTACTACAGCACCTTCGAGTACAAGCGCTACAACAGCTGCCGCTACTACAGCACCTTCTAGTACAAGTGCTACAACAGCTGCCTCTACTACAGCACCTTCTAGTACAAGCGCTACAACAGCTGCCTCTACTACAGCACCTTCGAGTACAAGCGCTACAACAGCTGCCTCTACTACAGCACCTTCGAGTACAAGCGCTACAACAGCTGCCTCTACTACAGCACCTTCGAGTACAAGCGCCACAACAGCTGCCTCTACTACAGCACCTTCGAGTACAAGCGCTACAACAGCTGCCTCTACTACAGCACCTTCTAGTACAAGCTCTACAACAGCTGCCTCTACTACAGCACCTTCGAGTACAAGCGCTACAACAGCTGCCTCTACTACAGCACCTTCTAGTACAAGCGCTACAACAGCTGCCTCTACTACAGCACCTTCTAGTACAAGCGCTACAACAGCTGCCTCTACTACAGCACCTTCTAGTACAAGTGCTACAACAGCTGCCTCTACTACAGCACCTTCTAGTACAAGCGCTACAACAGCTGCCTCTACTACAGCATCTATGAGTACAACCTCTACAACAGCTGCCTCTACTACAGCACCTTCTAGTACAAGCGCTACAACAGCTGCCTCTACTACAGCACCTTCGAGTACAAGCACTACAACAGCTGCCTCTACTACAGCACCTTCTAGTACAAGCGCTACAACAGCTGCCTCTACTACAGCACCTTCGAGTACAAGCGCTACAACAGCTGCCTCTACTACAGCACCTTCGAGTACAAGCGCTGTAACAGCTGCCTCTACTACAGCACCTTCGAGTACAAGCGCTACAACAGCTGCCTCTACTACAGCACCTTCTAGTACAAGCGCTACAACAGCTGCCTCTACTACAGCACCTTCTAGTACAAGCGCTACAACAGTTGCCTCTACTACAGCACCTTCTAGTACAAGCGCTACAACAGCTGCCTCTACTACAGCACCTTCGAGTACAAGCGCTACAACAGCTGCCTCTACTACAGCACCTTCTAGTACAAGCGCTACAACAGCTGCCTCTACTACAGCACCTTCGAGTACAAGCGCCACAACAGCTGCCTCTACTACAGCACCTTCGAGTACAAGCGCTACAACAGCTGCCTCTACTACAGCACCTTCTAGTACAAGCGCTACAACAGCTGCCTCTACTACAGCACCTTCTAGTACAAGCGCAACAACAGCTGCCTCTACTACAGCACCTTCTAGTACAAGCTCTACAACAGCTGCCTCTACTACAGCACCTTCGAGTACAAGCGCTACAACAGCTGCCTCTACTACAGCACCTTCTAGTACAAGCGCTACAACAGCTGCCTCTACTACAGCACCTTCGAGTACAAGCTCTACAACAGCTGCCTCTACTACAGCATCTTCGAGTACAAGCTCTACAACAGCTGCCTCTACTACAGCACCTTCTAGTACAAGCGCTACAACAGCTGCCTCTACTACAGCACCTTCTAGTACAAGCGCTACAACAGCTGCCTTTACTACAGCACCTTCTAGTACAAGCGCTACAACAGCTGCCTCTACTACAGCACCTTCTAGTACAAGCGCTACAACAGCTGCCTCTACTACAGCACCTTCTAGTACAAGCGCTACAACAGCTGCCTCTACTACAGCACCTTCGAGTACAAGCGCTATAACAGCTGCCTCTACTACAGCACCTTCGAGTACAAGCACTACAACAGCTGCCTCTACTACAGCACCTTCTAGTACAAGCTCTACAACAGCTGCCTCTACTACAGCACCTTTGAGTACAAGCTCTACAACAGCTGCCTCTACTACAGCACCTTCTAGTACAAGCGCTACAACAGCTCCCTCTACTACAGCACCTTCGAGTACAAGCTCTACAACAGCTGCCTCTACTACAGCACCTTCTAGTACAAGCTCTACAACAGCTGCCTCTACTACAGCACCTTCGAGTACAAGCGCTACAACAGCTGCCTCTACTACAGCACCTTCTAGTACAAGCGCTACAACAGCTGCCTCTACTACAGCACCTTCGAGTACAAGCTCTACAACAGCTGCCTCTACTACAGCATCTTCGAGTACAAGCTCTACAACAGCTGCCTCTACTACAGCACCTTCTAGTACAAGCGCTACAACAGCTGCCTCTACTACAGCACCTTCTAGTACAAGCGCTACAACAGCTGCCTTTACTACAGCACCTTCTAGTACAAGCGCTACAACAGCTGCCTCTACTACAGCACCTTCTAGTACAAGCGCTACAACAGCTGCCTCTACTACAGCACCTTCTAGTACAAGCGCTACAACAGCTGCCTCTACTACAGCACCTTCGAGTACAAGCGCTATAACAGCTGCCTCTACTACAGCACCTTCGAGTACAAGCACTACAACAGCTGCCTCTACTACAGCACCTTCTAGTACAAGCTCTACAACAGCTGCCTCTACTACAGCACCTTTGAGTACAAGCTCTACAACAGCTGCCTCTACTACAGCACCTTCTAGTACAAGCGCTACAACAGCTCCCTCTACTACAGCACCTTCGAGTACAAGCTCTACAACAGCTGCCTCTACTACAGCACCTTCTAGTACAAGCGCTACAACAGCTGCCTCTACTACAGCACCTTCTAGTACAAGCGCTACAACAGCTGCCTCTACTACAGCACCTTCTAGTACAAGCGCTACAACAGCTGCCTCTACTACAGCACCTTCGAGTACAAGCGCTACAACAGCTGCCTCTACTACAGCACCTTCTAGTACAAGCGCTACAACAGCTGCCTCTACTACAGCACCTTCTAGTACAAGCGCTACAACAGCTGCCTCTACTACAGCACCTTCTAGTACAAGTGCTACAACAGCTGCCTCTACTACAGCACCTTCTAGTACAAGCGCTACAACAGCTGCCTCTACTACAGCATCTATGAGTACAACCTCTACAACAGCTGCCTCTACTACAGCACCTTCTAGTACAAGCGCTACAACAGCTGCCTCTACTACAGCACCTTCGAGTACAAGCACTACAACAGCTGCCTCTACTACAGCACCTTCTAGTACAAGCGCTACAACAGCTGCCTCTACTACAGCACCTTCGAGTACAAGCGCTGTAACAGCTGCCTCTACTACAGCACCTTCGAGTACAAGCGCTACAACAGCTGCCTCTACTACAGCACCTTCTAGTACAAGCGCTACAACAGCTGCCTCTACTACAGCACCTTCTAGTACAAGCGCTACAACAGTTGCCTCTACTACAGCACCTTCTAGTACAAGCGCTACAACAGCTGCCTCTACTACAGCACCTTCGAGTACAAGCGCTACAACAGCTGCCTCTACTACAGCACCTTCTAGTACAAGCGCTACAACAGCTGCCTCTACTACAGCACCTTCGAGTACAAGCGCCACAACAGCTGCCTCTACTACAGCACCTTCGAGTACAAGCGCTACAACAGCTGCCTCTACTACAGCACCTTCTAGTAAAAGCGCTACAACAGCTGCCTCTACTACAGCACCTTCGAGTACAAGCGCTACAACAGCTGCCTCTACTACAGCACCTTCTAGTACAAGCGCTACAACAGCTGCCTCTACTACAGCACCTTCGAGTACAAGCGCTACAACAGCTGCCTCTACTACAGCACCTTCGAGTACAAGCGCTACAACAGCTGCCTCTACTACAGCACCTTCGAGTACAAGCGCTACAACAGCTGCCTCTACTACAGCACCTTCTAGTACAAGCTCTACAACAGCTGCCTCTACTACAGCACCTTCGAGTACAAGCGCTACAACAGCTGCCTCTACTACAGTACCTTCTAGTACAAGCGCTACAACAGCTGCCTCTACTACAGCACCTTCGAGTACAAGCGCCACAACAGCTGCCTCTACTACAGCACCTTCGAGTACAAGCGCTACAACAGCTGCCTCTACTACAGCACCTTCTAGTACAAGCTCTACAACAGCTGCCTCTACTACAGCACCTTCGAGTACAAGCGCTACAACAGCTGCCGCTACTACAGCACCTTCTAGTACAAGTGCTACAACAGCTGCCTCTACTACAGCACCTTCTAGTACAAGCGCTACAACAGCTGCCTCTACTACAGCACCTTCGAGTACAAGCGCTACAACAGCTGCCTCTACTACAGCACCTTCGAGTACAAGCGCTACAACAGCTGCCTCTACTACAGCACCTTCGAGTACAAGCGCCACAACAGCTGCCTCTACTACAGCACCTTCGAGTACAAGCGCTACAACAGCTGCCTCTACTACAGCACCTTCTAGTACAAGCTCTACAACAGCTGCCTCTACTACAGCACCTTCGAGTACAAGCGCTACAACAGCTGCCTCTACTACAGCACCTTCTAGTACAAGCGCTACAACAGCTGCCTCTACTACAGCACCTTCTAGTACAAGCGCTACAACAGCTGCCTCTACTACAGCACCTTCTAGTACAAGTGCTACAACAGCTGCCTCTACTACAGCACCTTCTAGTACAAGCGCTACAACAGCTGCCTCTACTACAGCATCTATGAGTACAACCTCTACAACAGCTGCCTCTACTACAGCACCTTCTAGTACAAGCGCTACAACAGCTGCCTCTACTACAGCACCTTCGAGTACAAGCACTACAACAGCTGCCTCTACTACAGCACCTTCTAGTACAAGCGCTACAACAGCTGCCTCTACTACAGCACCTTCGAGTACAAGCGCTACAACAGCTGCCTCTACTACAGCACCTTCGAGTACAAGCGCTGTAACAGCTGCCTCTACTACAGCACCTTCGAGTACAAGCGCTACAACAGCTGCCTCTACTACAGCACCTTCTAGTACAAGCGCTACAACAGCTGCCTCTACTACAGCACCTTCTAGTACAAGCGCTACAACAGTTGCCTCTACTACAGCACCTTCTAGTACAAGCGCTACAACAGCTGCCTCTACTACAGCACCTTCGAGTACAAGCGCTACAACAGCTGCCTCTACTACAGCACCTTCTAGTACAAGCGCTACAACAGCTGCCTCTACTACAGCACCTTCGAGTACAAGCGCCACAACAGCTGCCTCTACTACAGCACCTTCGAGTACAAGCGCTACAACAGCTGCCTCTACTACAGCACCTTCTAGTACAAGCGCTACAACAGCTGCCTCTACTACAGCACCTTCGAGTACAAGCGCTACAACAGCTGCCTCTACTACAGCACCTTCTAGTACAAGCGCTACAACAGCTGCCTCTACTACAGCACCTTCGAGTACAAGCGCTACAACAGCTGCCTCTACTACAGCACCTTCGAGTACAAGCGCTACAACAGCTGCCTCTACTACAGCACCTTCGAGTACAAGCGCTACAACAGCTGCCTCTACTACAGCACCTTCTAGTACAAGCTCTACAACAGCTGCCTCTACTACAGCACCTTCTAGTACAAGCTCTACAACAGCTGCCTCTACTACAGCACCTTCGAGTACAAGCGCTACAACAGCTGCCGCTACTACAGCACCTTCTAGTACAAGTGCTACAACAGCTGCCTCTACTACAGCACCTTCTAGTACAAGCGCTACAACAGCTGCCTCTACTACAGCACCTTCGAGTACAAGTGCTACAACAGCTGCCTCTACTACAGCACCTTCGAGTACAAGCGCTACAACAGCTGCCTCTACTACAGCACCTTCGAGTACAAGCGCCACAACAGCTGCCTCTACTACAGCACCTTCGAGTACAAGCGCTACAACAGCTGCCTCTACTACAGCACCTTCTAGTACAAGCTCTACAACAGCTGCCTCTACTACAGCACCTTCGAGTACAAGCGCTACAACAGCTGCCTCTACTACAGCACCTTCTAGTACAAGCGCTACAACAGCTGCCTCTACTACAGCACCTTCGAGTACAAGCTCTACAACAGCTGCCTCTACTACAGCATCTTCGAGTACAAGCTCTACAACAGCTGCCTCTACTACAGCACCTTCTAGTACAAGCGCTACAACAGCTGCCTCTACTACAGCACCTTCTAGTACAAGCGCTACAACAGCTGCCTCTACTACAGCACCTTCTAGTACAAGCGCTACAACAGCTGCCGCTACTACAGCACCTTCTAGTACAAGCGCTACAACAGCTGCCTCTACTACAGCACCTTCTAGTACAAGCGCTACAACAGCTGCCTCTACTACAGCACCTTCGAGTACAAGTGCTACAACAGCTGCCTCTACTACAGCACCTTCGAGTACAAGCGCTACAACAGCTGCCTCTACTACAGCACCTTCTAGTACAAGCTCTACAACAGCTGCCTCTACTACAGCACCTTCGAGTACAAGCTCTACAACAGCTGCCTCTACTACAGCACCTTCTAGTACAAGCGCTACAACAGCTGCCTCTACTACAGCACCTTCGAGTACAAGCTCTACAACAGCTGCCTCTACTACAGCACCTTCTAGTACAAGCGCTACAACAGCTGCCTCTACTACAGCACCTTCTAGTACAAGCGCTACAACAGCTGCCTCTACTACAGCACCTTCTAGTACAAGCTCTACAACAGCTGCCTCTACTACAGCACCTTCTAGTACAAGCGCTACAACAGCTGCCTCTACTACAGCACCTTCGAGAACAAGCGCTACAACAGCTGCCTCTACTACAGCACCTTCTAGTACAAGCGCTACAACAGCTGCCTCTACTACAGCACCTTCTAGTACAAGCGCTACAACAGCTGCCTCTACTACAGCACCTTCTAGTACAAGCGCTACAACAGCTGCCTCTACTACAGCACCTTCTAGTACAAGCGCTACAACAGCTGCCTCTACTACAGCACCTTCGAGTACAAGCGCTACAACAGCTGCCTCTACTACAGCACCTTCTAGTACAAGCGCTACAACAGCTGCCTCTACTACAGCACCTTCGAGTACAAGCGCTACAACAGCTGCCTCTACTACAGCACCTTCTAGTACAAGCGCTACAACAGCTGCCTCTACTACAGCACCTTCGAGTACAAGCGCTACAACAGCTGCCTCTACTACAGCACCTTCGAGTACAAGCGCTACAACAGCTGCCTCTACTACAGCACCTTCGAGTACAAGCGCTACAACAGCTGCCTCTACTACAGCACCTTCTAGTACAAGCTCTACAACAGCTGCCTCTACTACAGCACCTTCGAGTACAAGCGCTACAACAGCTGCCTCTACTACAGTACCTTCTAGTACAAGCGCTACAACAGCTGCCTCTACTACAGCACCTTCAAGTACAAGCGCCACAACAGCTGCCTCTACTACAGCACCTTCGAGTACAAGCGCTACAACAGCTGCCTCTACTACAGCACCTTCTAGTACAAGCTCTACAACAGCTGCCTCTACTACAGCACCTTCGAGTACAAGCGCTACAACAGCTGCCGCTACTACAGCACCTTCTAGTACAAGTGCTACAACAGCTGCCTCTACTACAGCACCTTCTAGTACAAGCGCTACAACAGCTGCCTCTACTACAGCACCTTCGAGTACAAGCGCTACAACAGCTGCCTCTACTACAGCACCTTCGAGTACAAGCGCTACAACAGCTGCCTCTACTACAGCACCTTCTAGTACAAGCGCTACAACAGCTGCCTCTACTACAGCACCTTCGAGTACAAGCTCTACAACAGCTGCCTCTACTACAGCACCTTCGAGTACAAGCTCTACAACAGCTGCCTCTACTACAGCACCTTCTAGTACAAGCGCTACAACAGCTGCCTCTACTACAGCACCTTCTAGTACAAGCGCTACAACAGCTGCCTCTACTACAGCACCTTCTAGTACAAGCGCTACAACAGCTGCCGCTACTACAGCACCTTCTAGTACAAGCGCTACAACAGCTGCCTCTACTACAGCACCTTCTAGTACAAGCGCTACAACAGCTGCCTCTACTAAAGCACCTTCGAGTACAAGCGCTACAACAGCTGCCTCTACTACAGCACCTTCGAGTACAAGCTCTACAACAGCTGCCTCTACTACAGCACCTTCGAGTACAAGCTCTACAACAGCTGCCTCTACTACAGCACCTTCTAGTACAAGCGCTACAACAGCTGCCTCTACTACAGCACCTTCGAGTACAAGCGCTACAACAGCTGCCTCTACTACAGCACCTTCTAGTACAAGCGCTACAACAGCTGCCTCTACTACAGCACCTTCGAGTACAAGCTCTACAACAGCTGCCTCTACTACAGCATCTTCGAGTACAAGCTCTACAACAGCTGCCTCTACTACAGCACCTTCTAGTACAAGCGCTACAACAGCTGCCTCTACTACAGCACCTTCTAGTACAAGCGCTACAACAGCTGCCTTTACTACAGCACCTTCTAGTACAAGCGCTACAACAGCTGCCTCTACTACAGCACCTTCTAGTACAAGCGCTACAACAGCTGCCTCTACTACAGCACCTTCTAGTACAAGCGCTACAACAGCTGCCTCTACTACAGCACCTTCGAGTACAAGCGCTATAACAGCTGCCTCTACTACAGCACCTTCGAGTACAAGCACTACAACAGCTGCCTCTACTACAGCACCTTCTAGTACAAGCTCTACAACAGCTGCCTCTACTACAGCACCTTTGAGTACAAGCTCTACAACAGCTGCCTCTACTACAGCACCTTCTAGTACAAGCGCTACAACAGCTCCCTCTACTACAGCACCTTCGAGTACAAGCTCTACAACAGCTGCCTCTACTACAGCACCTTCTAGTACAAGCGCTACAACAGCTGCCTCTACTACAGCACCTTCTAGTACAAGCGCTACAACAGCTGCCTCTACTACAGCACCTTCTAGTACAAGCGCTACAACAGCTGCCTCTACTACAGCACCTTCGAGTACAAGCGCTACAACAGCTGCCTCTACTACAGCACCTTCTAGTACAAGCGCTACAACAGCTGCCTCTACTACAGCACCTTCGAGTACAAGCGCTACAACAGCTGCCTCTACTACAGCACCTTCTAGTACAAGTGCTACAACAGCTGCCTCTACTACAGCACCTTCTAGTACAAGCGCTACAACAGCTGCCTCTACTACAGCATCTATGAGTACAACCTCTACAACAGCTGCCTCTACTACAGCACCTTCGAGTACAAGCGCTACAACAGCTGCCTCTACTACAGCACCTTCGAGTACAAGCGCTGTAACAGCTGCCTCTACTACAGCACCTTCGAGTACAAGCGCTACAACAGCTCCCTCTACTACAGCACCTTCTAGTACAAGCGCTACAACAGCTGCCTCTACTACAGCACCTTCGAGTACAAGCGCCACAACAGCTGCCTCTACTACAGCACCTTCGAGTACAAGCGCTACAACAGCTGCCTCTACTACAGCACCTTCTAGTACAAGCGCTACAACAGCTGCCTCTACTACAGCACCTTCGAGTACAAGCGCTACAACAGCTGCCTCTACTACAGCACCTTCTAGTACAAGCGCTACAACAGCTGCCTCTACTACAGCACCTTCGAGTACAAGCGCTACAACAGCTGCCTCTACTACAGCACCTTCGAGTACAAGCGCTACAACAGCTGCCTCTACTACAGCACCTTCGAGTACAAGCGCTACAACAGCTGCCTCTACTACAGCACCTTCTAGTACAAGCTCTACAACAGCTGCCTCTACTACAGCACCTTCGAGTACAAGCGCTACAACAGCTGCCTCTACTACAGTACCTTCTAGTACAAGCGCTACAACAGCTGCCTCTACTACAGCACCTTCGAGTACAAGCGCCACAACAGCTGCCTCTACTACAGCACCTTCGAGTACAAGCGCTACAACAGCTGCCTCTACTACAGCACCTTCTAGTACAAGCTCTACAACAGCTGCCTCTACTACAGCACCTTCGAGTACAAGCGCTACAACAGCTGCCGCTACTACAGCACCTTCTAGTACAAGTGCTACAACAGCTGCCTCTACTACAGCACCTTCTAGTACAAGCGCTACAACAGCTGCCTCTACTACAGCACCTTCGAGTACAAGCGCTACAACAGCTGCCTCTACTACAGCACCTTCGAGTACAAGCGCTATAACAGCTGCCTCTACTACAGCACCTTCGAGTACAAGCGCCACAACAGCTGCCTCTACTACAGCACCTTCAAGTACAAGCTCTACAACAGCTGCCTCTACTACAGCACCTTCGAGTACAAGCTCTACAACAGCTGCCTCTACTACAGCACCTTCGAGTACAAGCGCTACAACAGCTGCCTCTACTACAGCACCTTCGAGTACAAGCGCTACAACAGCTGCCTCTACTAAAGCACCTTCGAGTACAAGCGCTACAACAGCTGCCTCTACTACAGCACCTTCTAGTACAAGCGCTACAACAGCTGCCTCTACTACAGCACCTTCGAGTACAAGCGCTACAACAGCTGCCTCTACTACAGCACCTTCTAGTACAAGCGCTACAACAGCTGCCTCTACTACAGCACCTTCGAGTACAAGCGCTACAACAGCTGCCTCTACTACAGCACCTTCGAGTACAAGCGCTACAACAGCTGCCTCTACTACAGCACCTTCGAGTACAAGCGCTACAACAGCTGCCTCTACTACAGCACCTTTGAGTACAAGCTCTACAACAGCTGCCTCTACTACAGCACCTTCGAGTACAAGCGCTACAACAGCTGCCTCTACTACAGCACCTTCTAGTACAAGCGCTACAACAGCTGCCTCTACTACAGCACCTTCTAGTACAAGCGCTACAACAGCTGCCTTTACTACAGCACCTTCTAGTACAAGTGCTACAACAGCTGCCTCTACTACAGCACCTTCGAGTACAAGCGCTACAACAGCTGCCTCTACTACAGCACCTTCGAGTACAAGCGCTACAACAGCTGCCTCTACTACAGCACCTTCGAGTACAAGCGCTACAACAGCTGCCTCTACAACAGCACCTTCTAGTACAAGCGCTACAACAGCTGCCTCTACTACAGCACCTTCTAGTACAAACGCTACAACAGCTGCCTCTACTACAGCACCTTCTAGTACAAGCTCTACAACAGCTGCCTCTACTACAGCACCTTCGAGTACAAGCGCTACAACAGCTGCCTCTACTACAGCACCTTCTAGTACAAGCGCTACAACAGCTGCCTCTACTACAGCACCTTCGAGTACAAGCGCTACAACAGCTGCCTCTACTACAGCACCTTCGAGTACAAGCGCTACAACAGCTGCCTCTACTACAGCACCTTCGAGTACAAGCGCTACAACAGCTGCCTCTACTACAGCACCTTCTAGTACAAGCGCTACAACAGCTGCCTCTACTACAGCACCTTCTAGTACAAGCGCTACAACAGCTGCCTCTACTACAGCACCTTCTAGTACAAGCTCTACAACAGCTGCCTCTACTACAGCACCTTCGAGTACAAGCGCTACAACAGCTGCCTCTACTACAGCACCTTCTAGTACAAGCGCTACAACAGCTGCCTCTACTACAGCACCTTCGAGTACAAGCTCTACAACAGCTGCCTCTACTACAGCATCTTCGAGTACAAGCTCTACAACAGCTGCCTCTACTACAGCACCTTCTAGTACAAGCGCTACAACAGCTGCCTCTACTACAGCACCTTCTAGTACAAGCGCTACAACAGCTGCCTTTACTACAGCACCTTCTAGTACAAGCGCTACAACAGCTGCCTCTACAACAGCACCTTCGAGTACAAGCTCTACAACAGCTGCCTCTACTACAGCATCTTCGAGTACAAGCTCTGCAACAGCTGCCTCTACTACAGCACCTTCTAGTACAAGCGCTACAACAGCTGCCTCTACTACAGCACCTTCTAGTACAAGCGCTACAACAGCTGCCTTTACTACAGCACCTTCTAGTACAAGCGCTACAACAGCTGCCTCTACTACAGCACCTTCGAGTACAAGCGCTACAACAGCTGCCTCTACTACAGCACCTTCGAGTACAAGCGCTACAACAGCTGCCTCTACTACAGCACCTTCGAGTACAAGCGCTACAACAGCTGCCTCTACTACAGCACCTTCTAGTACAAGCGCTACAACAGCTGCCTCTACTACAGCACCTTCTAGTACAAGCGCAACAACAGCTGCCTCTACTACAGCACCTTCTAGTACAAGCTCTACAACAGCTGCCTCTACTACAGCACCTTCGAGTACAAGCGCTACAACAGCTGCCTCTACTACAGCACCTTCTAGTACAAGCGCTACAACAGCTGCCTCTACTACAGCACCTTCGAGTACAAGCTCTACAACAGCTGCCTCTACTACAGCATCTTCGAGTACAAGCTCTACAACAGCTGCCTCTACTACAGCACCTTCTAGTACAAGCGCTACAACAGCTGCCTCTACTACAGCACCTTCTAGTACAAGCGCTACAACAGCTGCCTTTACTACAGCACCTTCTAGTACAAGCGCTACAACAGCTGCCTCTACTACAGCACCTTCTAGTACAAGCGCTACAACAGCTGCCTCTACTACAGCACCTTCTAGTACAAGCGCTACAACAGCTGCCTCTACTACAGCACCTTCGAGTACAAGCGCTATAACAGCTGCCTCTACTACAGCACCTTCGAGTACAAGCACTACAACAGCTGCCTCTACTACAGCACCTTCTAGTACAAGCTCTACAACAGCTGCCTCTACTACAGCACCTTTGAGTACAAGCTCTACAACAGCTGCCTCTACTACAGCACCTTCTAGTACAAGCGCTACAACAGCTCCCTCTACTACAGCACCTTCGAGTACAAGCTCTACAACAGCTGCCTCTACTACAGCACCTTCTAGTACAAGCTCTACAACAGCTGCCTCTACTACAGCACCTTCGAGTACAAGCGCTACAACAGCTGCCTCTACTACAGCACCTTCTAGTACAAGCGCTACAACAGCTGCCTCTACTACAGCACCTTCGAGTACAAGCTCTACAACAGCTGCCTCTACTACAGCATCTTCGAGTACAAGCTCTACAACAGCTGCCTCTACTACAGCACCTTCTAGTACAAGCGCTACAACAGCTGCCTCTACTACAGCACCTTCTAGTACAAGCGCTACAACAGCTGCCTTTACTACAGCACCTTCTAGTACAAGCGCTACAACAGCTGCCTCTACTACAGCACCTTCTAGTACAAGCGCTACAACAGCTGCCTCTACTACAGCACCTTCTAGTACAAGCGCTACAACAGCTGCCTCTACTACAGCACCTTCGAGTACAAGCGCTATAACAGCTGCCTCTACTACAGCACCTTCGAGTACAAGCACTACAACAGCTGCCTCTACTACAGCACCTTCTAGTACAAGCTCTACAACAGCTGCCTCTACTACAGCACCTTTGAGTACAAGCTCTACAACAGCTGCCTCTACTACAGCACCTTCTAGTACAAGCGCTACAACAGCTCCCTCTACTACAGCACCTTCGAGTACAAGCTCTACAACAGCTGCCTCTACTACAGCACCTTCTAGTACAAGCGCTACAACAGCTGCCTCTACTACAGCACCTTCTAGTACAAGCGCTACAACAGCTGCCTCTACTACAGCACCTTCTAGTACAAGCGCTACAACAGCTGCCTCTACTACAGCACCTTCGAGTACAAGCGCTACAACAGCTGCCTCTACTACAGCACCTTCTAGTACAAGCGCTACAACAGCTGCCTCTACTACAGCACCTTCTAGTACAAGCGCTACAACAGCTGCCTCTACTACAGCACCTTCTAGTACAAGTGCTACAACAGCTGCCTCTACTACAGCACCTTCTAGTACAAGCGCTACAACAGCTGCCTCTACTACAGCATCTATGAGTACAACCTCTACAACAGCTGCCTCTACTACAGCACCTTCTAGTACAAGCGCTACAACAGCTGCCTCTACTACAGCACCTTCGAGTACAAGCACTACAACAGCTGCCTCTACTACAGCACCTTCTAGTACAAGCGCTACAACAGCTGCCTCTACTACAGCACCTTCGAGTACAAGCGCTGTAACAGCTGCCTCTACTACAGCACCTTCGAGTACAAGCGCTACAACAGCTGCCTCTACTACAGCACCTTCTAGTACAAGCGCTACAACAGCTGCCTCTACTACAGCACCTTCTAGTACAAGCGCTACAACAGTTGCCTCTACTACAGCACCTTCTAGTACAAGCGCTACAACAGCTGCCTCTACTACAGCACCTTCGAGTACAAGCGCTACAACAGCTGCCTCTACTACAGCACCTTCTAGTACAAGCGCTACAACAGCTGCCTCTACTACAGCACCTTCGAGTACAAGCGCCACAACAGCTGCCTCTACTACAGCACCTTCGAGTACAAGCGCTACAACAGCTGCCTCTACTACAGCACCTTCTAGTACAAGCGCTACAACAGCTGCCTCTACTACAGCACCTTCGAGTACAAGCGCTACAACAGCTGCCTCTACTACAGCACCTTCTAGTACAAGCGCTACAACAGCTGCCTCTACTACAGCACCTTCGAGTACAAGCGCTACAACAGCTGCCTCTACTACAGCACCTTCGAGTACAAGCGCTACAACAGCTGCCTCTACTACAGCACCTTCGAGTACAAGCGCTACAACAGCTGCCTCTACTACAGCACCTTCTAGTACAAGCTCTACAACAGCTGCCTCTACTACAGCACCTTCGAGTACAAGCGCTACAACAGCTGCCTCTACTACAGTACCTTCTAGTACAAGCGCTACAACAGCTGCCTCTACTACAGCACCTTCGAGTACAAGCGCCACAACAGCTGCCTCTACTACAGCACCTTCGAGTACAAGCGCTACAACAGCTGCCTCTACTACAGCACCTTCTAGTACAAGCTCTACAACAGCTGCCTCTACTACAGCACCTTCGAGTACAAGCGCTACAACAGCTGCCGCTACTACAGCACCTTCTAGTACAAGTGCTACAACAGCTGCCTCTACTACAGCACCTTCTAGTACAAGCGCTACAACAGCTGCCTCTACTACAGCACCTTCGAGTACAAGCGCTACAACAGCTGCCTCTACTACAGCACCTTCGAGTACAAGCGCTACAACAGCTGCCTCTACTACAGCACCTTCGAGTACAAGCGCCACAACAGCTGCCTCTACTACAGCACCTTCGAGTACAAGCTCTACAACAGCTGCCTCTACTACAGCACCTTCTAGTACAAGCTCTACAACAGCTGCCTCTACTACAGCACCTTCGAGTACAAGCGCTACAACAGCTGCCTCTACTACAGCACCTTCTAGTACAAGCGCTACAACAGCTGCCTCTACTACAGCACCTTCGAGTACAAGCTCTACAACAGCTGCCTCTACTACAGCATCTTCGAGTACAAGCTCTACAACAGCTGCCTCTACTACAGCACCTTCTAGTACAAGCGCTACAACAGCTGCCTCTACTACAGCACCTTCTAGTACAAGCGCTACAACAGCTGCCTCTACTACAGCACCTTCTAGTACAAGCGCTACAACAGCTGCCGCTACTACAGCACCTTCTAGTACAAGCGCTACAACAGCTGCCTCTACTACAGCACCTTCTAGTACAAGCGCTACAACAGCTGCCTCTACTACAGCACCTTCGAGAACAAGTGCTACAACAGCTGCCTCTACTACAGCACCTTCGAGTACAAGCGCTACAACAGCTGCCTCTACTACAGCACCTTCTAGTACAAGCTCTACAACAGCTGCCTCTACTACAGCACCTTCGAGTACAAGCTCTACAACAGCTGCCTCTACTACAGCACCTTCTAGTACAAGCGCTACAACAGCTGCCTCTACTACAGCACCTTCGAGTACAAGCTCTACAACAGCTGCCTCTACTACAGCACCTTCTAGTACAAGCGCTACAACAGCTGCCTCTACTACAGCACCTTCTAGTACAAGCGCTACAACAGCTGCCTCTACTACAGCACCTTCTAGTACAAGCTCTACAACAGCTGCCTCTACTACAGCACCTTCTAGTACAAGCGCTACAACAGCTGCCTCTACTACAGCACCTTCGAGAACAAGCGCTACAACAGCTGCCTCTACTACAGCACCTTCTAGTACAAGCGCTACAACAGCTGCCTCTACTACAGCACCTTCTAGTACAAGCGCTACAACAGCTGCCTCTACTACAGCACCTTCTAGTACAAGCGCTACAACAGCTGCCTCTACTACAGCACCTTCTAGTACAAGCGCTACAACAGCTGCCTCTACTACAGCACCTTCGAGTACAAGCGCTACAACAGCTGCCTCTACTACAGCACCTTCTAGTACAAGCGCTACAACAGCTGCCTCTACTACAGCACCTTCGAGTACAAGCGCTACAACAGCTGCCTCTACTACAGCACCTTCTAGTACAAGCGCTACAACAGCTGCCTCTACTACAGCACCTTCGAGTACAAGCGCTACAACAGCTGCCTCTACTACAGCACCTTCGAGTACAAGCGCTACAACAGCTGCCTCTACTACAGCACCTTCGAGTACAAGCGCTACAACAGCTGCCTCTACTACAGCACCTTCTAGTACAAGCTCTACAACAGCTGCCTCTACTACAGCACCTTCGAGTACAAGCGCTACAACAGCTGCCTCTACTACAGTACCTTCTAGTACAAGCGCTACAACAGCTGCCTCTACTACAGCACCTTCAAGTACAAGCGCCACAACAGCTGCCTCTACTACAGCACCTTCGAGTACAAGCGCTACAACAGCTGCCTCTACTACAGCACCTTCTAGTACAAGCTCTACAACAGCTGCCTCTACTACAGCACCTTCGAGTACAAGCGCTACAACAGCTGCCGCTACTACAGCACCTTCTAGTACAAGTGCTACAACAGCTGCCTCTACTACAGCACCTTCTAGTACAAGCGCTACAACAGCTGCCTCTACTACAGCACCTTCGAGTACAAGCGCTACAACAGCTGCCTCTACTACAGCACCTTCGAGTACAAGCGCTACAACAGCTGCCTCTACTACAGCACCTTCTAGTACAAGCGCTACAACAGCTGCCTCTACTACAGCACCTTCGAGTACAAGCTCTACAACAGCTGCCTCTACTACAGCACCTTCGAGTACAAGCTCTACAACAGCTGCCTCTACTACAGCACCTTCTAGTACAAGCGCTACAACAGCTGCCTCTACTACAGCACCTTCTAGTACAAGCGCTACAACAGCTGCCTCTACTACAGCACCTTCTAGTACAAGCGCTACAACAGCTGCCGCTACTACAGCACCTTCTAGTACAAGCGCTACAACAGCTGCCTCTACTACAGCACCTTCTAGTACAAGCGCTACAACAGCTGCCTCTACTAAAGCACCTTCGAGTACAAGCGCTACAACAGCTGCCTCTACTACAGCACCTTCGAGTACAAGCTCTACAACAGCTGCCTCTACTACAGCACCTTCGAGTACAAGCTCTACAACAGCTGCCTCTACTACAGCACCTTCTAGTACAAGCGCTACAACAGCTGCCTCTACTACAGCACCTTCGAGTACAAGCGCTACAACAGCTGCCTCTACTACAGCACCTTCTAGTACAAGCGCTACAACAGCTGCCTCTACTACAGCACCTTCGAGTACAAGCTCTACAACAGCTGCCTCTACTACAGCATCTTCGAGTACAAGCTCTACAACAGCTGCCTCTACTACAGCACCTTCTAGTACAAGCGCTACAACAGCTGCCTCTACTACAGCACCTTCGAGTACAAGCGCTACAACAGCTGCCTCTACTACAGCACCTTCTAGTACAAGTGCTACAACAGCTGCCTCTACTACAGCACCTTCTAGTACAAGCGCTACAACAGCTGCCTCTACTACAGCATCTATGAGTACAACCTCTACAACAGCTGCCTCTACTACAGCACCTTCTAGTACAAGCGCTACAACAGCTGCCTCTACTACAGCACCTTCGAGTACAAGCGCTACAACAGCTGCCTCTACTACAGCACCTTCTAGTACAAGCGCTACAACAGCTGCCTCTACTACAGCACCTTCGAGTACAAGCGCTACAACAGCTGCCTCTACTACAGCACCTTCGAGTACAAGCGCTGTAACAGCTGCCTCTACTACAGCACCTTCGAGTACAAGCGCTACAACAGCTGCCTCTACTACAGCACCTTCTAGTACAAGCGCTACAACAGCTGCCTCTACTACAGCACCTTCTAGTACAAGCGCTACAACAGTTGCCTCTACTACAGCACCTTCTAGTACAAGCGCTACAACAGCTGCCTCTACTACAGCACCTTCGAGTACAAGCGCTACAACAGCTGCCTCTACTACAGCACCTTCTAGTACAAGCGCTACAACAGCTGCCTCTACTACAGCACCTTCGAGTACAAGCGCCACAACAGCTGCCTCTACTACAGCACCTTCGAGTACAAGCGCTACAACAGCTGCCTCTACTACAGCACCTTCTAGTACAAGCGCTACAACAGCTGCCTCTACTACAGCACCTTCGAGTACAAGCGCTACAACAGCTGCCTCTACTACAGCACCTTCTAGTACAAGCGCTACAACAGCTGCCTCTACTACAGCACCTTCGAGTACAAGCGCTACAACAGCTGCCTCTACTACAGCACCTTCGAGTACAAGCGCTACAACAGCTGCCTCTACTACAGCACCTTCGAGTACAAGCGCTACAACAGCTGCCTCTACTACAGCACCTTCTAGTACAAGCTCTACAACAGCTGCCTCTACTACAGCACCTTCGAGTACAAGCGCTACAACAGCTGCCTCTACTACAGTACCTTCTAGTACAAGCGCTACAACAGCTGCCTCTACTACAGCACCTTCGAGTACAAGCGCCACAACAGCTGCCTCTACTAAAGCACCTTCGAGTACAAGCGCTACAACAGCTGCCTCTACTACAGCACCTTCTAGTACAAGCTCTACAACAGCTGCCTCTACTACAGCACCTTCGAGTACAAGCGCTACAACAGCTGCCGCTACTACAGCACCTTCTAGTACAAGTGCTACAACAGCTGCCTCTACTACAGCACCTTCTAGTACAAGCGCTACAACAGCTGCCTCTACTACAGCACCTTCGAGTACAAGCGCTACAACAGCTGCCTCTACTACAGCACCTTCGAGTACAAGCGCTATAACAGCTGCCTCTACTACAGCACCTTCGAGTACAAGCGCCACAACAGCTGCCTCTACTACAGCACCTTCGAGTACAAGCGCTACAACAGCTGCCTCTACTACAGCACCTTCTAGTACAAGCTCTACAACAGCTGCCTCTACTACAGCACCTTCGAGTACAAGCGCTACAACAGCTGCCTCTACTACAGCACCTTCTAGTACAAGCGCTACAACAGCTGCCTCTACTACAGCACCTTCGAGTACAAGCTCTACAACAGCTGCCTCTACTACAGCATCTTCGAGTACAAGCTCTACAACAGCTGCCTCTACTACAGCACCTTCTAGTACAAGCGCTACAACAGCTGCCTCTACTACAGCACCTTCTAGTACAAGCGCTACAACAGCTGCCTCTACTACAGCACCTTCTAGTACAAGCGCTACAACAGCTGCCGCTACTACAGCACCTTCTAGTACAAGCGCTACAACAGCTGCCTCTACTACAGCACCTTCTAGTACAAGCGCTACAACAGCTGCCTCTACTACAGCACCTTCGAGTACAAGTGCTACAACAGCTGCCTCTACTACAGCACCTTCGAGTACAAGCGCTACAACAGCTGCCTCTACTACAGCACCTTCTAGTACAAGCTCTACAACAGCTGCCTCTACTACAGCACCTTCGAGTACAAGCTCTACAACAGCTGCCTCTACTACAGCACCTTCTAGTACAAGCGCTACAACAGCTGCCTCTACTACAGCACCTTCGAGTACAAGCTCTACAACAGCTGCCTCTACTACAGCACCTTCTAGTACAAGCGCTACAACAGCTGCCTCTACTACAGCACCTTCTAGTACAAGCGCTGCAACAGCTGCCTCTACTACAGCACCTTCTAGTACAAGCGCTACAACAGCTGCCTCTACTACAGCACCTTCGAGAACAAGCGCTACAACAGCTGCCTCTACTACAGCACCTTCTAGTACAAGCGCTACAACAGCTGCCTCTACTACAGCACCTTCTAGTACAAGCGCTACAACAGCTGCCTCTACTACAGCACCTTCTAGTACAAGCGCTACAACAGCTGCCTCTACTACAGCACCTTCTAGTACAAGCGCTACAACAGCTGCCTCTACTACAGCACCTTCGAGTACAAGCGCTACAACAGCTGCCTCTACTACAGCACCTTCTAGTACAAGCGCTACAACAGCTGCCTCTACTACAGCACCTTCGAGTACAAGCGCCACAACAGCTGCCTCTACTACAGCACCTTCGAGTACAAGCGCTACAAAAGCTGCCTCTACTACAGCACCTTCTAGTACAAGCGCTACAACAGCTGCCTCTACTACAGCACCTTCGAGTACAAGCGCTACAACAGCTGCCTCTACTACAGCACCTTCTAGTACAAGCGCTACAACAGCTGCCTCTACTACAGCACCTTCGAGTACAAGCGCTACAACAGCTGCCTCTACTACAGCACCTTCGAGTACAAGCGCTACAACAGCTGCCTCTACTACAGCACCTTCGAGTACAAGCGCTACAACAGCTGCCTCTACTACAGCACCTTCTAGTACAAGCTCTACAACAGCTGCCTCTACTACAGCACCTTCGAGTACAAGCGCTACAACAGCTGCCTCTACTACAGTACCTTCTAGTACAAGCGCTACAACAGCTGCCTCTACTACAGCACCTTCAAGTACAAGCGCCACAACAGCTGCCTCTACTACAGCACCTTCGAGTACAAGCGCTACAACAGCTGCCTCTACTACAGCACCTTCTAGTACAAGCTCTACAACAGCTGCCTCTACTACAGCACCTTCGAGTACAAGCGCTACAACAGCTGCCGCTACTACAGCACCTTCTAGTACAAGTGCTACAACAGCTGCCTCTACTACAGCACCTTCTAGTACAAGCGCTACAACAGCTGCCTCTACTACAGCACCTTCGAGTACAAGCGCTACAACAGCTGCCTCTACTACAGCACCTTCGAGTACAAGCGCTACAACAGCTGCCTCTACTACAGCACCTTCTAGTACAAGCGCTACAACAGCTGCCTCTACTACAGCACCTTCGAGTACAAGCGCTACAACAGCTGCCTCTACTACAGCACCTTCGAGTACAAGCTCTACAACAGCTGCCTCTACTACAGCACCTTCTAGTACAAGCGCTACAACAGCTGCCTCTACTACAGCACCTTCTAGTACAAGCGCTACAACAGCTGCCTCTACTACAGCACCTTCTAGTACAAGCGCTACAACAGCTGCCGCTACTACAGCACCTTCTAGTACAAGCGCTACAACAGCTGCCTCTACTACAGCACCTTCTAGTACAAGCGCTACAACAGCTGCCTCTACTAAAGCACCTTCGAGTACAAGCGCTACAACAGCTGCCTCTACTACTGCACCTTCGAGTACAAGCTCTACAACAGCTGCCTCTACTACAGCACCTTCGAGTACAAGCTCTACAACAGCTGCCTCTACTACAGCACCTTCTAGTACAAGCGCTACAACAGCTGCCTCTACTACAGCACCTTCTAGTACAAGCGCTACAACAGCTGCCTCTACTACAGCACCTTCTAGTACAAGCGCTACAACAGCTGCCGCTACTACAGCACCTTCTAGTACAAGCGCTACAACAGCTGCCTCTACTACAGCACCTTCTAGTACAAGCGCTACAACAGCTGCCTCTACTAAAGCACCTTCGAGTACAAGCGCTACAACAGCTGCCTCTACTACAGCACCTTCGAGTACAAGCGCTACAACAGCTGCCTCTACTACAGCACCTTCTAGTACAAGCTCTACAACAGCTGCCTCTACTACAGCACCTTCGAGTACAAGCTCTACAACAGCTGCCTCTACTACAGCACCTTCTAGTACAAGCGCTACAACAGCTGCCTCTACTACAGCACCTTCGAGTACAAGCTCTACAACAGCTTCCTCTACTACAGCACCTTCTAGTACAAGCGCTACAACAGCTGCCTCTACTACAGCACCTTCTAGTACAAGCGCTACAACAGCTGCCTCTACTACAGCACCTTCGAGTACAAGCGCTACAACAGCTGCCTCTACTACAGCACCTTCGAGTACAAGCGCTACAACAGCTGCCTCTACTACAGCACCTTCTAGTACAAGCGCTACAACAGCTGCCTCTACTACAGCACCTTCTAGTACAAGCGCTACAACAGCTGCCTCTACTACAGCACCTTCTAGTACAAGCTCTACAACAGCTGCCTCTACTACAGCACCTTCGAGTACAAGCGCTACAACAGCTGCCTCTACTACAGCACCTTCTAGTACAAGCGCTACAACAGCTGCCTCTACTACAGCACCTTCGAGTACAAGCGCTACAACAGCTGCCTCTACTACAGCACCTTCGAGTACAAGCGCTACAACAGCTGCCTCTACTACAGCACCTTCGAGTACAAGCGCTACAACAGCTGCCTCTACTACAGCACCTTCTAGTACAAGCGCTACAACAGCTGCCTCTACTACAGCACCTTCTAGTACAAGCGCTACAACAGCTGCCTCTACTACAGCACCTTCGAGTACAAGCTCTACAACAGCTGCCTCTACTACAGCATCTTCGAGTACAAGCTCTACAACAGCTGCCTCTACTACAGCACCTTCTAGTACAAGCGCTACAACAGCTGCCTCTACTACAGCACCTTCTTGTACAAGCGCTACAACAGCTGCCTTTACTACAGCACCTTCTAGTACAAGCGCTACAACAGCTGCCTCTACTACAGCACCTTCTAGTACAAGCGCTACAACAGCTGCCTCTACTACAGCACCTTCTAGTACAAGCGCTACAACAGCTGCCTCTACTACAGCACCTTCGAGTACAAGCGCTATAACAGCTGCCTCTACTACAGCACCTTCGAGTACAAGCACTACAACAGCTGCCTCTACTACAGCACCTTCTAGTACAAGCTCTACAACAGCTGCCTCTACTACAGCACCTTCGAGTACAAGCTCTACAACAGCTGCCTCTACTACAGCACCTTCTAGTACAAGCGCTACAACAGCTCCCTCTACTACAGCACCTTCGAGTACAAGCTCTACAACAGCTGCCTCTACTACAGCACCTTCTAGTACAAGCGCTACAACAGCTGCCTCTACTACAGCACCTTCTAGTACAAGCGCTACAACAGCTGCCTCTACTACAGCACCTTCTAGTACAAGCGCTACAACAGCTGCCTCTACTACAGCACCTTCGAGTACAAGCGCTACAACAGCTGCCTCTACTACAGCACCTTCTAGTACAAGCGCTACAACAGCTGCCTCTACTACAGCACCTTCTAGTACAAGCGCTACAACAGCTGCCTCTACTACAGCACCTTCTAGTACAAGTGCTACAACAGCTGCCTCTACTACAGCACCTTCTAGTACAAGCGCTACAACAGCTGCCTCTACTACAGCATCTATGAGTACAACCTCTACAACAGCTGCCTCTACTACAGCACCTTCTAGTACAAGCGCTACAACAGCTGCCTCTACTACAGCACCTTCGAGTACAAGCGCTACAACAGCTGCCTCTACTACAGCACCTTCTAGTACAAGCGCTACAACAGCTGCCTCTACTACAGCACCTTCGAGTACAAGCGCTACAACAGCTGCCTCTACTACAGCACCTTCGAGTACAAGCGCTGTAACAGCTGCCTCTACTACAGCACCTTCGAGTACAAGCGCTACAACAGCTGCCTCTACTACAGCACCTTCTAGTACAAGCGCTACAACAGCTGCCTCTACTACAGCACCTTCTAGTACAAGCGCTACAACAGTTGCCTCTACTACAGCACCTTCTAGTACAAGCGCTACAACAGCTGCCTCTACTACAGCACCTTCGAGTACAAGCGCTACAACAGCTGCCTCTACTACAGCACCTTCTAGTACAAGCGCTACAACAGCTGCCTCTACTACAGCACCTTCGAGTACAAGCGCCACAACAGCTGCCTCTACTACAGCACCTTCGAGTACAAGCGCTACAACAGCTGCCTCTACTACAGCACCTTCTAGTACAAGCGCTACAACAGCTGCCTCTACTACAGCACCTTCGAGTACAAGCGCTACAACAGCTGCCTCTACTACAGCACCTTCTAGTACAAGCGCTACAACAGCTGCCTCTACTACAGCACCTTCGAGTACAAGCGCTACAACAGCTGCCTCTACTACAGCACCTTCGAGTACAAGCGCTACAACAGCTGCCTCTACTACAGCACCTTCGAGTACAAGCGCTACAACAGCTGCCTCTACTACAGCACCTTCTAGTACAAGCTCTACAACAGCTGCCTCTACTACAGCACCTTCGAGTACAAGCGCTACAACAGCTGCCTCTACTACAGTACCTTCTAGTACAAGCGCTACAACAGCTGCCTCTACTACAGCACCTTCGAGTACAAGCGCCACAACAGCTGCCTCTACTACAGCACCTTCGAGTACAAGCGCTACAACAGCTGCCTCTACTACAGCACCTTCTAGTACAAGCTCTACAACAGCTGCCTCTACTACAGCACGTTCGAGTACAAGCGCTACAACAGCTGCCGCTACTACAGCACCTTCTAGTACAAGTGCTACAACAGCTGCCTCTACTACAGCACCTTCTAGTACAAGCGCTACAACAGCTGCCTCTACTACAGCACCTTCGAGTACAAGCGCTACAACAGCTGCCTCTACTACAGCACCTTCGAGTACAAGCGCTACAACAGCTGCCTCTACTACAGCACCTTCGAGTACAAGCGCCACAACAGCTGCCTCTACTACAGCACCTTCGAGTACAAGCGCTACAACAGCTGCCTCTACTACAGCACCTTCGAGTACAAGCGCTACAACAGCTGCCTCTACTACAGCACCTTCGAGTACAAGCGCTACAACAGCTGCCTCTACTACAGCACCTTCGAGTACAAGCGCCACAACAGCTGCCTCTACTACAGCACCTTCGAGTACAAGCGCTACAACAGCTGCCTCTACTACAGCACCTTCTAGTACAAGCTCTACAACAGCTGCCTCTACTACAGCACCTTCTAGTACAAGCGCTACAACAGCTGCCTCTACTACAGCACCTTCTAGTACAAGCGCTACAACAGCTGCCGCTACTACAGCACCTTCTAGTACAAGCGCTACAACAGCTGCCTCTACTACAGCACCTTCTAGTACAAGCGCTACAACAGCTGCCTCTACTACAGCACCTTCGAGTACAAGTGCTACAACAGCTGCCTCTACTACAGCACCTTCGAGTACAAGCGCTAAAACAGCTGCCTCTACTACAGCACCTTCTAGTACAAGCTCTACAACAGCTGCCTCTACTACAGCACCTTCGAGTACAAGCTCTACAACAGCTGCCTCTACTACAGCACCTTCTAGTACAAGCGCTACAACAGCTGCCTCTACTACAGCACCTTCGAGTACAAGCTCTACAACAGCTGCCTCTACTACAGCACCTTCTAGTACAAGCGCTACAACAGCTGCCTCTACTACAGCACCTTCTAGTACAAGCGCTACAACAGCTGCCTCTACTACAGCACCTTCTAGTACAAGCGCTACAACAGCTGCCTCTACTACAGCACCTTCGAGAACAAGCGCTACAACAGCTGCCTCTACTACAGCACCTTCTAGTACAAGCGCTACAACAGCTGCCTCTACTACAGCACCTTCTAGTACAAGCGCTACAACAGCTGCCTCTACTACAGCACCTTCTAGTACAAGCGCTACAACAGCTGCCTCTACTACAGCACCTTCTAGTACAAGCGCTACAACAGCTGCTTCTACTACAGCACCTTCGAGTACAAGCGCTACAACAGCTGCCTCTACTACAGCACCTTCTAGTACAAGAGCTACAACAGCTGCCTCTACTACAGCACCTTCGAGTACAAGCGCCACAACAGCTGCCTCTACTACAGCACCTTCGAGTACAAGCGCTACAACAGCTGCCTCTACTACAGCACCTTCTAGTACAAGCGCTACAACAGCTGCCTCTACTACAGCACCTTCGAGTACAAGCGCTTCAACAGCTGCCTCTACTACAGCACCTTCTAGTACAAGCGCTACAACAGCTGCCTCTACTACAGCACCTTCTAGTACAAGTGCTACAACAGCTGCCTCTACTACAGCACCTTCTAGTACAAGCGCTACAACAGCTGCCTCTACTACAGCATCTATGAGTACAACCTCTACAACAGCTGCCTCTACTACAGCACCTTCTAGTACAAGCGCTACAACAGCTGCCTCTACTACAGCACCTTCGAGTACAAGCGCTACAACAGCTGCCTCTACTACAGCACCTTCTAGTACAAGCGCTACAACAGCTGCCTCTACTACAGCACCTTCGAGTACAAGCGCTACAACAGCTGCCTCTACTACAGCACCTTCGAGTACAAGCGCTGTAACAGCTGCCTCTACTACAGCACCTTCGAGTACAAGCGCTACAACAGCTGCCTCTACTACAGCACCTTCTAGTACAAGCGCTACAACAGCTGCCTCTACTACAGCACCTTCTAGTACAAGCGCTACAACAGTTGCCTCTACTACAGCACCTTCTAGTACAAGCGCTACAACAGCTGCCTCTACTACAGCACCTTCGAGTACAAGCGCTACAACAGCTGCCTCTACTACAGCACCTTCTAGTACAAGCGCTACAACAGCTGCCTCTACTACAGCACCTTCGAGTACAAGCGCTACAACAGCTGCCTCTACTACAGCACCTTCGAGTACAAGCTCTACAACAGCTGCCTCTACTACAGCACCTTCTAGTACAAGCGCTACAACAGCTGCCTCTACTACAGCACCTTCTAGTACAAGCGCTACAACAGCTGCCTCTACTACAGCACCTTCTAGTACAAGCGCTACAACAGCTGCCGCTACTACAGCACCTTCTAGTACAAGCGCTACAACAGCTGCCTCTACTACAGCACCTTCTAGTACAAGCGCTACAACAGCTGCCTCTACTAAAGCACCTTCGAGTACAAGCGCTACAACAGCTGCCTCTACTACTGCACCTTCGAGTACAAGCTCTACAACAGCTGCCTCTACTACAGCACCTTCGAGTACAAGCTCTACAACAGCTGCCTCTACTACAGCACCTTCTAGTACAAGCGCTACAACAGCTGCCTCTACTACAGCACCTTCTAGTACAAGCGCTACAACAGCTGCCTCTACTACAGCACCTTCTAGTACAAGCGCTACAACAGCTGCCGCTACTACAGCACCTTCTAGTACAAGCGCTACAACAGCTGCCTCTACTACAGCACCTTCTAGTACAAGCGCTACAACAGCTGCCTCTACTAAAGCACCTTCGAGTACAAGCGCTACAACAGCTGCCTCTACTACAGCACCTTCGAGTACAAGCGCTACAACAGCTGCCTCTACTACAGCACCTTCTAGTACAAGCTCTACAACAGCTGCCTCTACTACAGCACCTTCGAGTACAAGCTCTACAACAGCTGCCTCTACTACAGCACCTTCTAGTACAAGCGCTACAACAGCTGCCTCTACTACAGCACCTTCGAGTACAAGCTCTACAACAGCTTCCTCTACTACAGCACCTTCTAGTACAAGCGCTACAACAGCTGCCTCTACTACAGCACCTTCTAGTACAAGCGCTACAACAGCTGCCTCTACTACAGCACCTTCGAGTACAAGCGCTACAACAGCTGCCTCTACTACAGCACCTTCGAGTACAAGCGCTACAACAGCTGCCTCTACTACAGCACCTTCTAGTACAAGCGCTACAACAGCTGCCTCTACTACAGCACCTTCTAGTACAAGCGCTACAACAGCTGCCTCTACTACAGCACCTTCTAGTACAAGCTCTACAACAGCTGCCTCTACTACAGCACCTTCGAGTACAAGCGCTACAACAGCTGCCTCTACTACAGCACCTTCTAGTACAAGCGCTACAACAGCTGCCTCTACTACAGCACCTTCGAGTACAAGCGCTACAACAGCTGCCTCTACTACAGCACCTTCGAGTACAAGCGCTACAACAGCTGCCTCTACTACAGCACCTTCGAGTACAAGCGCTACAACAGCTGCCTCTACTACAGCACCTTCTAGTACAAGCGCTACAACAGCTGCCTCTACTACAGCACCTTCTAGTACAAGCGCTACAACAGCTGCCTCTACTACAGCACCTTCGAGTACAAGCTCTACAACAGCTGCCTCTACTACAGCATCTTCGAGTACAAGCTCTACAACAGCTGCCTCTACTACAGCACCTTCTAGTACAAGCGCTACAACAGCTGCCTCTACTACAGCACCTTCTTGTACAAGCGCTACAACAGCTGCCTTTACTACAGCACCTTCTAGTACAAGCGCTACAACAGCTGCCTCTACTACAGCACCTTCTAGTACAAGCGCTACAACAGCTGCCTCTACTACAGCACCTTCTAGTACAAGCGCTACAACAGCTGCCTCTACTACAGCACCTTCGAGTACAAGCGCTATAACAGCTGCCTCTACTACAGCACCTTCGAGTACAAGCACTACAACAGCTGCCTCTACTACAGCACCTTCTAGTACAAGCTCTACAACAGCTGCCTCTACTACAGCACCTTCGAGTACAAGCTCTACAACAGCTGCCTCTACTACAGCACCTTCTAGTACAAGCGCTACAACAGCTCCCTCTACTACAGCACCTTCGAGTACAAGCTCTACAACAGCTGCCTCTACTACAGCACCTTCTAGTACAAGCGCTACAACAGCTGCCTCTACTACAGCACCTTCTAGTACAAGCGCTACAACAGCTGCCTCTACTACAGCACCTTCTAGTACAAGCGCTACAACAGCTGCCTCTACTACAGCACCTTCGAGTACAAGCGCTACAACAGCTGCCTCTACTACAGCACCTTCTAGTACAAGCGCTACAACAGCTGCCTCTACTACAGCACCTTCTAGTACAAGCGCTACAACAGCTGCCTCTACTACAGCACCTTCTAGTACAAGTGCTACAACAGCTGCCTCTACTACAGCACCTTCTAGTACAAGCGCTACAACAGCTGCCTCTACTACAGCATCTATGAGTACAACCTCTACAACAGCTGCCTCTACTACAGCACCTTCTAGTACAAGCGCTACAACAGCTGCCTCTACTACAGCACCTTCGAGTACAAGCGCTACAACAGCTGCCTCTACTACAGCACCTTCTAGTACAAGCGCTACAACAGCTGCCTCTACTACAGCACCTTCGAGTACAAGCGCTACAACAGCTGCCTCTACTACAGCACCTTCGAGTACAAGCGCTGTAACAGCTGCCTCTACTACAGCACCTTCGAGTACAAGCGCTACAACAGCTGCCTCTACTACAGCACCTTCTAGTACAAGCGCTACAACAGCTGCCTCTACTACAGCACCTTCTAGTACAAGCGCTACAACAGTTGCCTCTACTACAGCACCTTCTAGTACAAGCGCTACAACAGCTGCCTCTACTACAGCACCTTCGAGTACAAGCGCTACAACAGCTGCCTCTACTACAGCACCTTCTAGTACAAGCGCTACAACAGCTGCCTCTACTACAGCACCTTCGAGTACAAGCGCCACAACAGCTGCCTCTACTACAGCACCTTCGAGTACAAGCGCTACAACAGCTGCCTCTACTACAGCACCTTCTAGTACAAGCGCTACAACAGCTGCCTCTACTACAGCACCTTCGAGTACAAGCGCTACAACAGCTGCCTCTACTACAGCACCTTCTAGTACAAGCGCTACAACAGCTGCCTCTACTACAGCACCTTCGAGTACAAGCGCTACAACAGCTGCCTCTACTACAGCACCTTCGAGTACAAGCGCTACAACAGCTGCCTCTACTACAGCACCTTCGAGTACAAGCGCTACAACAGCTGCCTCTACTACAGCACCTTCTAGTACAAGCTCTACAACAGCTGCCTCTACTACAGCACCTTCGAGTACAAGCGCTACAACAGCTGCCTCTACTACAGTACCTTCTAGTACAAGCGCTACAACAGCTGCCTCTACTACAGCACCTTCGAGTACAAGCGCCACAACAGCTGCCTCTACTACAGCACCTTCGAGTACAAGCGCTACAACAGCTGCCTCTACTACAGCACCTTCTAGTACAAGCTCTACAACAGCTGCCTCTACTACAGCACGTTCGAGTACAAGCGCTACAACAGCTGCCGCTACTACAGCACCTTCTAGTACAAGTGCTACAACAGCTGCCTCTACTACAGCACCTTCTAGTACAAGCGCTACAACAGCTGCCTCTACTACAGCACCTTCGAGTACAAGCGCTACAACAGCTGCCTCTACTACAGCACCTTCGAGTACAAGCGCTACAACAGCTGCCTCTACTACAGCACCTTCGAGTACAAGCGCCACAACAGCTGCCTCTACTACAGCACCTTCGAGTACAAGCGCTACAACAGCTGCCTCTACTACAGCACCTTCGAGTACAAGCGCTACAACAGCTGCCTCTACTACAGCACCTTCGAGTACAAGCGCTACAACAGCTGCCTCTACTACAGCACCTTCGAGTACAAGCGCCACAACAGCTGCCTCTACTACAGCACCTTCGAGTACAAGCGCTACAACAGCTGCCTCTACTACAGCACCTTCTAGTACAAGCTCTACAACAGCTGCCTCTACTACAGCACCTTCTAGTACAAGCGCTACAACAGCTGCCTCTACTACAGCACCTTCTAGTACAAGCGCTACAACAGCTGCCGCTACTACAGCACCTTCTAGTACAAGCGCTACAACAGCTGCCTCTACTACAGCACCTTCTAGTACAAGCGCTACAACAGCTGCCTCTACTACAGCACCTTCGAGTACAAGTGCTACAACAGCTGCCTCTACTACAGCACCTTCGAGTACAAGCGCTAAAACAGCTGCCTCTACTACAGCACCTTCTAGTACAAGCTCTACAACAGCTGCCTCTACTACAGCACCTTCGAGTACAAGCTCTACAACAGCTGCCTCTACTACAGCACCTTCTAGTACAAGCGCTACAACAGCTGCCTCTACTACAGCACCTTCGAGTACAAGCTCTACAACAGCTGCCTCTACTACAGCACCTTCTAGTACAAGCGCTACAACAGCTGCCTCTACTACAGCACCTTCTAGTACAAGCGCTACAACAGCTGCCTCTACTACAGCACCTTCTAGTACAAGCGCTACAACAGCTGCCTCTACTACAGCACCTTCGAGAACAAGCGCTACAACAGCTGCCTCTACTACAGCACCTTCTAGTACAAGCGCTACAACAGCTGCCTCTACTACAGCACCTTCTAGTACAAGCGCTACAACAGCTGCCTCTACTACAGCACCTTCTAGTACAAGCGCTACAACAGCTGCCTCTACTACAGCACCTTCTAGTACAAGCGCTACAACAGCTGCTTCTACTACAGCACCTTCGAGTACAAGCGCTACAACAGCTGCCTCTACTACAGCACCTTCTAGTACAAGCGCTACAACAGCTGCCTCTACTACAGCACCTTCGAGTACAAGCGCCACAACAGCTGCCTCTACTACAGCACCTTCGAGTACAAGCGCTACAACAGCTGCCTCTACTACAGCACCTTCTAGTACAAGCGCTACAACAGCTGCCTCTACTACAGCACCTTCGAGTACAAGCGCTACAACAGCTGCCTCTACTACAGCACCTTCTAGTACAAGCGCTACAACAGCTGCCTCTACTACAGCACCTTCTAGTACAAGTGCTACAACAGCTGCCTCTACTACAGCACCTTCTAGTACAAGCGCTACAACAGCTGCCTCTACTACAGCATCTATGAGTACAACCTCTACAACAGCTGCCTCTACTACAGCACCTTCTAGTACAAGCGCTACAACAGCTGCCTCTACTACAGCACCTTCGAGTACAAGCGCTACAACAGCTGCCTCTACTACAGCACCTTCTAGTACAAGCGCTACAACAGCTGCCTCTACTACAGCACCTTCGAGTACAAGCGCTACAACAGCTGCCTCTACTACAGCACCTTCGAGTACAAGCGCTGTAACAGCTGCCTCTACTACAGCACCTTCGAGTACAAGCGCTACAACAGCTGCCTCTACTACAGCACCTTCTAGTACAAGCGCTACAACAGCTGCCTCTACTACAGCACCTTCTAGTACAAGCGCTACAACAGTTGCCTCTACTACAGCACCTTCTAGTACAAGCGCTACAACAGCTGCCTCTACTACAGCACCTTCGAGTACAAGCGCTACAACAGCTGCCTCTACTACAGCACCTTCTAGTACAAGCGCTACAACAGCTGCCTCTACTACAGCACCTTCGAGTACAAGCGCCACAACAGCTGCCTCTACTACAGCACCTTCGAGTACAAGCGCTACAACAGCTGCCTCTACTACAGCACCTTCTAGTACAAGCGCTACAACAGCTGCCTCTACTACAGCACCTTCGAGTACAAGCGCTACAACAGCTGCCTCTACTACTGCACCTTCTAGTACAAGCGCTACAACAGCTGCCTCTACTACAGCACCTTCGAGTACAAGCGCTACAACAGCTGCCTCTACTACAGCACCTTCGAGTACAAGCGCTACAACAGCTGCCTCTACTACAGCACCTTCGAGTACAAGCGCTACAACAGCTGCCTCTACTACAGCACCTTCTAGTACAAGCTCTACAACAGCTGCCTCTACTACAGCACCTTCGAGTACAAGCGCTACAACAGCTGCCTCTACTACAGTACCTTCTAGTACAAGCGCTACAACAGCTGCCTCTACTACAGCACCTTCGAGTACAAGCGCCACAACAGCTGCCTCTACTACAGCACCTTCGAGTACAAGCGCTACAACAGCTGCCTCTACTACAGCACCTTCTAGTACAAGCTCTACAACAGCTGCCTCTACTACAGCACCTTCGAGTACAAGCGCTACAACAGCTGCCGCTACTACAGCACCTTCTAGTACAAGTGCTACAACAGCTGCCTCTACTACAGCACCTTCTAGTACAAGCGCTACAACAGCTGCCTCTACTACAGCACCTTCGAGTACAAGCGCTACAACAGCTGCCTCTACTACAGCACCTTCGAGTACAAGCGCCACAACAGCTGCCTCTACTACAGCACCTTCGAGTACAAGCGCCACAACAGCTGCCTCTACTACAGCACCTTCGAGTACAAGCGCTACAACAGCTGCCTCTACTACAGCACCTTCTAGTACAAGCTCTACAACAGCTGCCTCTACTACAGCACCTTCTAGTACAAGCGCTACAACAGCTGCCTCTACTACAGCACCTTCTAGTACAAGCGCTACAACAGCTGCCTCTACTACAGCACCTTCTAGTACAAGCGCTACAACAGCTGCCTCTACTACAGCACCTTCTAGTACAAGCGCTACAACAGCTGCCTCTACTACAGCACCTTCGAGTACAAGCGCTACAACAGCTGCCTCTACTACAGCACCTTCTAGTACAAGCGCTACAACAGCTGCCTCTACTACAGCACCTTCGAGTACAAGCGCCACAACAGCTGCCTCTACTACAGCACCTTCGAGTACAAGCGCTACAAAAGCTGCCTCTACTACAGCACCTTCTAGTACAAGCGCTACAACAGCTGCCTCTACTACAGCACCTTCGAGTACAAGCGCTACAACAGCTGCCTCTACTACAGCACCTTCTAGTACAAGCGCTACAACAGCTGCCTCTACTACAGCACCTTCGAGTACAAGCGCTACAACAGCTGCCTCTACTACAGCACCTTCGAGTACAAGCGCTACAACAGCTGCCTCTACTACAGCACCTTCGAGTACAAGCGCTACAACAGCTGCCTCTACTACAGCACCTTCTAGTACAAGCTCTACAACAGCTGCCTCTACTACAGCACCTTCGAGTACAAGCGCTACAACAGCTGCCTCTACTACAGTACCTTCTAGTACAAGCGCTACAACAGCTGCCTCTACTACAGCACCTTCAAGTACAAGCGCCACAACAGCTGCCTCTACTACAGCACCTTCGAGTACAAGCGCTACAACAGCTGCCTCTACTACAGCACCTTCTAGTACAAGCTCTACAACAGCTGCCTCTACTACAGCACCTTCGAGTACAAGCGCTACAACAGCTGCCGCTACTACAGCACCTTCTAGTACAAGTGCTACAACAGCTGCCTCTACTACAGCACCTTCTAGTACAAGCGCTACAACAGCTGCCTCTACTACAGCACCTTCGAGTACAAGCGCTACAACAGCTGCCTCTACTACAGCACCTTCGAGTACAAGCGCTACAACAGCTGCCTCTACTACAGCACCTTCGAGTACAAGCGCTACAACAGCTGCCTCTACTACAGCACCTTCGATTACAAGCGCTACAACAGCTGCCTCTACTACAGCACCTTCTAGTACAAGCGCTACAACAGCTGCCTCTACTACAGCACCTTCGAGTACAAGCTCTACAACAGCTGCCTCTACTACAGCACCTTCGAGTACAAGCTCTACAACAGCTGCCTCTACTACAGCACCTTCTAGTACAAGCGCTACAACAGCTGCCTCTACTACAGCACCTTCTAGTACAAGCGCTACAACAGCTGCCTCTACTACAGCACCTTCTAGTACAAGCGCTACAACAGCTGCCGCTACTACAGCACCTTCTAGTACAAGCGCTACAACAGCTGCCTCTACTACAGCACCTTCTAGTACAAGCGCTACAACAGCTGCCTCTACTAAAGCACCTTCGAGTACAAGCGCTACAACAGCTGCCTCTACTACAGCACCTTCGAGTACAAGCGCTACAACAGCTGCCTCTACTACAGCACCTTCTAGTACAAGCTCTACAACAGCTGCCTCTACTACAGCACCTTCGAGTACAAGCTCTACAACAGCTGCCTCTACTACAGCACCTTCTAGTACAAGCGCTACAACACCTGCCTCTACTACAGCACCTTCGAGTACAAGCTCTACAACAGCTTCCTCTACTACAGCACCTTCTAGTACAAGCGCTACAACAGCTGCCTCTACTACAGCACCTTCTAGTACAAGCGCTACAACAGCTGCCTCTACTACAGCACCTTCGAGTACAAGTGCTACAACAGCTGCCTCTACTACAGCACCTTCGAGTACAAGCGCTACAACAGCTGCCTCTACTACAGCACCTTCTAGTACAAGCGCTACAACAGCTGCCTCTACTACAGCACCTTCTAGTACAAGCGCTACAACAGCTGCCTCTACTACAGCACCTTCTAGTACAAGCTCTACAACAGCTGCCTCTACTACAGCACCTTCGAGTACAAGCGCTACAACAGCTGCCTCTACTACAGCACCTTCTAGTACAAGCGCTACAACAGCTGCCTCTACTACAGCACCTTCGAGTACAAGCGCTACAACAGCTGCCTCTACTACAGCACCTTCGAGTACAAGCGCTACAACAGCTGCCTCTACTACAGCACCTTCGAGTACAAGCGCTACAACAGCTGCCTCTACTACAGCACCTTCTAGTACAAGCGCTACAACAGCTGCCTCTACTACAGCACCTTCTAGTACAAGCGCTACAACAGCTGCCTCTACTACAGCACCTTCGAGTACAAGCTCTACAACAGCTGCCTCTACTACAGCATCTTCGAGTACAAGCTCTACAACAGCTGCCTCTACTACAGCACCTTCTAGTACAAGCGCTACAACAGCTGCCTCTACTACAGCACCTTCTTGTACAAGCGCTACAACAGCTGCCTTTACTACAGCACCTTCTAGTACAAGCGCTACAACAGCTGCCTCTACTACAGCACCTTCTAGTACAAGCGCTACAACAGCTGCCTCTACTACAGCACCTTCTTGTACAAGCGCTACAACAGCTGCCTTTACTACAGCACCTTCTAGTACAAGCGCTACAACAGCTGCCTCTACTACAGCACCTTCTAGTACAAGCGCTACAACAGCTGCCTCTACTACAGCACCTTCTAGTACAAGCGCTACAACAGCTGCCTCTACTACAGCACCTTCGAGTACAAGCGCTATAACAGCTGCCTCTACTACAGCACCTTCGAGTACAAGCACTACAACAGCTGCCTCTACTACAGCACCTTCTAGTACAAGCTCTACAACAGCTGCCTCTACTACAGCACCTTCGAGTACAAGCTCTACAACAGCTGCCTCTACTACAGCACCTTCTAGTACAAGCGCTACAACAGCTCCCTCTACTACAGCACCTTCGAGTACAAGCTCTACAACAGCTGCCTCTACTACAGCACCTTCTAGTACAAGCGCTACAACAGCTGCCTCTACTACAGCACCTTCTAGTACAAGCGCTACAACAGCTGCCTCTACTACAGCACCTTCTAGTACAAGCGCTACAACAGCTGCCTCTACTACAGCACCTTCGAGTACAAGCGCTACAACAGCTGCCTCTACTACAGCACCTTCTAGTACAAGCGCTACAACAGCTGCCTCTACTACAGCACCTTCTAGTACAAGCGCTACAACAGCTGCCTCTACTACAGCACCTTCTAGTACAAGTGCTACAACAGCTGCCTCTACTACAGCACCTTCTAGTACAAGCGCTACAACAGCTGCCTCTACTACAGCATCTATGAGTACAACCTTTACAACAGCTGCCTCTACTACAGCACCTTCTAGTACAAGCGCTACAACAGCTGCCTCTACTACAGCACCTTCGAGTACAAGTGCTACAACAGCTGCCTCTACTACAGCACCTTCTAGTACAAGCGCTACAACAGCTGCCTCTACTACAGCACCTTCGAGTACAAGCGCTACAACAGCTGCCTCTACTACAGCACCTTCGAGTACAAGCGCTGTAACAGCTGCCTCTACTACAGCACCTTCGAGTACAAGCGCTACAACAGCTGCCTCTACTACAGCACCTTCTAGTACAAGCGCTACAACAGCTGCCTCTACTACAGCACCTTCTAGTACAAGCGCTACAACAGTTGCCTCTACTACAGCACCTTCTAGTACAAGCGCTACAACAGCTGCCTCTACTACAGCACCTTCGAGTACAAGCGCTACAACAGCTGCCTCTACTACAGCACCTTCTAGTACAAGCGCTACAACAGCTGCCTCTACTACAGCACCTTCGAGTACAAGCGCCACAACAGCTGCCTCTACTACAGCACCTTCGAGTACAAGCGCTACAACAGCTGCCTCTACTACAGCACCTTCTAGTACAAGCGCTACAACAGCTGCCTCTACTACAGCACCTTCGAGTACAAGCGCTACAACAGCTGCCTCTACTACAGCACCTTCTAGTACAAGCGCTACAACAGCTGCCTCTACTACAGCACCTTCGAGTACAAGCGCTACAACAGCTGCCTCTACTACAGCACCTTCGAGTACAAGCGCTACAACAGCTGCCTCTACTACAGCACCTTCGAGTACAAGCGCTACAACAGCTGCCTCTACTACAGCACCTTCTAGTACAAGCTCTACAACAGCTGCCTCTACTACAGCACCTTCGAGTACAAGCGCTACAACAGCTGCCTCTACTACAGTACCTTCTAGTACAAGCGCTACAACAGCTGCCTCTACTACAGCACCTTCGAGTACAAGCGCCACAACAGCTGCCTCTACTACAGCACCTTCGAGTACAAGCGCTACAACAGCTGCCTCTACTACAGCACCTTCTAGTACAAGCTCTACAACAGCTGCCTCTACTACAGCACATTCGAGTACAAGCGCTACAACAGCTGCCGCTACTACAGCACCTTCTAGTACAAGTGCTACAACAGCTGCCTCTACTACAGCACCTTCTAGTACAAGCGCTACAACAGCTGCCTCTACTACAGCACCTTCGAGTACAAGCGCTACAACAGCTGCCTCTACTACAGCACCTTCGAGTACAAGCGCTACAACAGCTGCCTCTACTACAGCACCTTCGAGTACAAGCGCCACAACAGCTGCCTCTACTACAGCACCTTCGAGTACAAGCGCTACAACAGCTGCCTCTACTACAGCACCTTCTAGTACAAGCTCTACAACAGCTGCCTCTACTACAGCACCTTCGAGTACAAGCGCTACAACAGCTGCCTCTACTACAGCACCTTCTAGTACAAGCGCTACAACAGCTGCCTCTACTACAGCACCTTCGAGTACAAGCTCTACAACAGCTGCCTCTACTACAGCATCTTCGAGTACAAGCTCTACAACAGCTGCCTCTACTACAGCACCTTCTAGTACAAGCGCTACAACAGCTGCCTCTACTACAGCACCTTCTAGTACAAGCGCTACAACAGCTGCCTCTACTACAGCACCTTCTAGTACAAGCGCTACAACAGCTGCCGCTACTACAGCACCTTCTAGTACAAGCGCTACAACAGCTGCCTCTACTACAGCACCTTCTAGTACAAGCGCTACAACAGCTGCCTCTACTACAGCACCTTCGAGTACAAGTGCTACAACAGCTGCCTCTACTACAGCACCTTCGAGTACAAGCGCTAAAACAGCTGCCTCTACTACAGCACCTTCTAGTACAAGCGCTACAACAGCTGCCTCTACTACAGCACCTTCTAGTACAAGCGCTACAACAGCTGCCTCTACTACAGCACCTTCGAGAACAAGCGCTACAACAGCTGCCTCTACTACAGCACCTTCTAGTACAAGCGCTACAACAGCTGCCTCTACTACAGCACCTTCTAGTACAAGCGCTACAACAGCTGCCTCTACTACAGCATCTTCTAGTACAAGCGCTACAACAGCTGCCTCTACTACAGCACCTTCTAGTACAAGCGCTACAACAGCTGCTTCTACTACAGCACCTTCGAGTACAAGCGCTACAACAGCTGCCTCTACTACAGCACCTTCTAGTACAAGCGCTACAACAGCTGCCTCTACTACAGCACCTTCGAGTACAAGCGCCACAACAGCTGCCTCTACTACAGCACCTTCGAGTACAAGCGCTACAACAGCTGCCTCTACTACAGCACCTTCTAGTACAAGCTCTACAACAGCTGCCTCTACTACAGCACCTTCGAGTACAAGCGCTACAACAGCTGCCTCTACTACAGTACCTTCTAGTACAAGCGCTACAACAGCTGCCTCTACTACAGCACCTTCAAGTACAAGCGCCACAACAGCTGCCTCTACTACAGCACCTTCGCGTACAAGCGCTACAACAGCTGCCTCTACTACAGCACCTTCTAGTACAAGCTCTACAACAGCTGCCTCTACTACAGCACCTTCGAGTACAAGCGCTACAACAGCTGCCGCTACTACAGCACCTTCTAGTACAAGTGCTACAACAGCTGCCTCTACTACAGCACCTTCTAGTACAAGCGCTACAACAGCTGCCTCTACTACAGCACCTTCGAGTACAAGCTCTACAACAGCTGCCTCTACTACAGCACCTTCGAGTACAAGCTCTACAACAGCTGCCTCTACTACAGCACCTTCTAGTACAAGCGCTACAACAGCTGCCTCTACTACAGCACCTTCTAGTACAAGCGCTACAACAGCTGCCTCTACTACAGCACCTTCTAGTACAAGCGCTACAACAGCTGCCGCTACTACAGCACCTTCTAGTACAAGCGCTACAACAGCTGCCTCTACTACAGCACCTTCTAGTACAAGCGCTACAACAGCTGCCTCTACTAAAGCACCTTCGAGTACAAGCGCTACAACAGCTGCCTCTACTACAGCACCTTCGAGTACAAGCGCTACAACAGCTGCCTCTACTACAGCACCTTCTAGTACAAGCTCTACAACAGCTGCCTCTACTACAGCACCTTCGAGTACAAGCTCTACAACAGCTGCCTCTACTACAGCACCTTCTAGTACAAGCGCTACAACAGCTGCCTCTACTACAGCACCTTCTAGTACAAGCTCTACAACAGCTGCCTCTACTACAGCACCTTCTAGTACAAGCGCTACAACAGCTGCCTCTACTACAGCACCTTCTAGTACAAGCGCTACAACAGCTGCCTCTACTACAGCACCTTCTAGTACAAGCGCTACAACAGCTGCCTCTACTACAGCACCTTTGAGTACAAGCGCTACAACAGCTGCCTCTACTACAGCACCTTCTAGTACAAGCGCTACAACAGCTGCCTCTACTACAGCACCTTCTAGTACAAGCGCTACAACAGCTGCCTCTACTACAGCACCTTCTAGTACAAGCGCTACAACAGCTGCCTCTACTACAGCACCTTCTAGTACAAGCGCTACAACAGCTGCCTCTACTACAGCACCTTCTAGTACAAGCGCTACAACAGCTGCCTCTACTACAGCATCTATGAGTACAACCTCTACAACAGCTGCCTCTACTACAGCACCTTCTAGTACAAGCGCTACAACAGCTGCCTCTACTACAGCACCTTCGAGTACAAGCGCTACAACAGCTGCCTCTACTACAGCACCTTCTAGTACAAGCGCTACAACAGCTGCCTCTACTACAGCACCTTCTAGTGCAAGTGCTACAACAGCTGCCTCTACTACAGCATCTATGAGTACAACCTCTACAACAGCTGCCTCTACTACAGCAACCTTCTAGTACAAGCGCTACAACAGCTGCCTCTACTACAGCACCTTCGAGTACAAGCGCTACAACAGCTGCCTCTACTACAGCACCTTCTAGTACAAGCGCTACAACAGCTGCCTCTACTACAGCACCTTCTAGTACAAGCGCTACAACAGCTGCCTTTACTACAGCACCTTCTAGTACAAGCGCTACAACAGCTGCCTCTACTACAGCACCTTCGAGTACAAGCGCTACAACAGCTGCCTCTACTACAGCACCTTTGAGTACAAGCGCTACAACAGCTGCCTCTACTACAGCACCTTCGAGTACAAGCGCTACAACAGCTGCCTCTACTACAGCACCTTCTAGTACAAGCGCTACAACAGCTGCCTCTACTACAGCACCTTCTAGTACAAGCGCTACAACAGCTGCCTCTACTACAGCACCTTCTAGTACAAGCTCTACAACAGCTGCCTCTACTACAGCACCTTCGAGTACAAGCGCTACAACAGCTGCCTCTACTACAGCACCTTCTAGTACAAGCGCTACAACAGCTGCCTCTACTACAGCACCTTCGAGTACAAGCGCTACAACAGCTGCCTCTACTACAGCACCTTCGAGTACAAGCGCTACAACAGCTGCCTCTACTACAGCACCTTCGAGTACAAGCGCTACAACAGCTGCCTCTACTACAGCACCTTCTAGTACAAGCGCTACCAACAGCTGCCTCTACTACAGCACCTTCTAGTACAAGCGCTACAACAGTGCCTCTACTACAGCACCTTCTAGTACAAGCTCTACAACAGCTGCCTCTACTACAGCACCTTCGAGTACAAGCGCTACAACAGCTGCCTCTACTACAGCACCTTCTAGTACAAGCGCTACAACAGCTGCCTCTACTACAGCACCTTCGAGTACAAGCTCTACAACAGCTGCCTCTACTACAGCATCTTCGAGTACAAGCTCTACAACAGCTGCCTCTACTACAGCACCTTCTAGTACAAGTGCTACAACAGCTGCCTCTACTACAGCACCTTCTAGTACAAGCGCTACAACAGCTGCCTTTACTACAGCACCTTCTAGTACAAGCGCTACAACAGCTGCCTCTACTACAGCACCTTCGAGTACAAGCTCTACAACAGCTGCCTCTACTACAGCACCTTCGAGTACAAGCTCTGCAACAGCTGCCTCTACTACAGCACCTTCTAGTACAAGCGCTACAACAGCTGCCTCTACTACAGCACCTTCGAGTACAAGCTCTACAACAGCTGCCTCTACTACAGCACCTTCGAGTACAAGCTCTACAACAGCTGCCTCTACTACAGCACCTTCTAGTACAAGCGCTACAACAGCTGCCTCTACTACAGCACCTTCTAGTACAAGCGCTACAACAGCTGCCTCTACTACAGCACCTTCTAGTACAAGCGCTACAACAGCTGCCGCTACTACAGCACCTTCTAGTACAAGCGCTACAACAGCTGCCTCTACTACAGCACCTTCTAGTACAAGCGCTACAACAGCTGCCTCTACTAAAGCACCTTCGAGTACAAGCGCTACAACAGCTGCCTCTACTACAGCACCTTCGAGTACAAGCTCTACAACAGCTGCCTCTACTACAGCACCTTCGAGTACAAGCTCTACAACAGCTGCCTCTACTACAGCACCTTCTAGTACAAGCGCTACAACAGCTGCCTCTACTACAGCACCTTCGAGTACAAGCGCTACAACAGCTGCCTCTACTACAGCACCTTCTAGTACAAGCGCTACAACAGCTGCCTCTACTACAGCACCTTCGAGTACAAGCTCTACAACAGCTGCCTCTACTACAGCATCTTCGAGTACAAGCTCTACAACAGCTGCCTCTACTACAGCACCTTCTAGTACAAGCGCTACAACAGCTGCCTCTACTACAGCACCTTCTAGTACAAGCGCTACAACAGCTGCCTTTACTACAGCACCTTCTAGTACAAGCGCTACAACAGCTGCCTCTACTACAGCACCTTCTAGTACAAGCGCTACAACAGCTGCCTCTACTACAGCACCTTCTAGTACAAGCGCTACAACAGCTGCCTCTACTACAGCACCTTCGAGTACAAGCGCTATAACAGCTGCCTCTACTACAGCACCTTCGAGTACAAGCACTACAACAGCTGCCTCTACTACAGCACCTTCTAGTACAAGCTCTACAACAGCTGCCTCTACTACAGCACCTTTGAGTACAAGCTCTACAACAGCTGCCTCTACTACAGCACCTTCTAGTACAAGCGCTACAACAGCTCCCTCTACTACAGCACCTTCGAGTACAAGCTCTACAACAGCTGCCTCTACTACAGCACCTTCTAGTACAAGCGCTACAACAGCTGCCTCTACTACAGCACCTTCTAGTACAAGCGCTACAACAGCTGCCTCTACTACAGCACCTTCTAGTACAAGCGCTACAACAGCTGCCTCTACTACAGCACCTTCGAGTACAAGCGCTACAACAGCTGCCTCTACTACAGCACCTTCTAGTACAAGCGCTACAACAGCTGCCTCTACTACAGCACCTTCTAGTACAAGCGCTACAACAGCTGCCTCTACTACAGCACCTTCTAGTACAAGTGCTACAACAGCTGCCTCTACTACAGCACCTTCTAGTACAAGCGCTACAACAGCTGCCTCTACTACAGCATCTATGAGTACAACCTCTACAACAGCTGCCTCTACTACAGCACCTTCTAGTACAAGCGCTACAACAGCTGCCTCTACTACAGCACCTTCGAGTACAAGCGCTACAACAGCTGCCTCTACTACAGCACCTTCTAGTACAAGCGCTACAACAGCTGCCTCTACTACAGCACCTTCGAGTACAAGCGCTACAACAGCTGCCTCTACTACAGCACCTTCGAGTACAAGCGCTGTAACAGCTGCCTCTACTACAGCACCTTCGAGTACAAGCGCTACAACAGCTGCCTCTACTACAGCACCTTCTAGTACAAGCGCTACAACAGCTGCCTCTACTACAGCACCTTCTAGTACAAGCGCTACAACAGTTGCCTCTACTACAGCACCTTCTAGTACAAGCGCTACAACAGCTGCCTCTACTACAGCACCTTCGAGTACAAGCGCTACAACAGCTGCCTCTACTACAGCACCTTCTAGTACAAGCGCTACAACAGCTGCCTCTACTACAGCACCTTCGAGTACAAGCGCCACAACAGCTGCCTCTACTACAGCACCTTCGAGTACAAGCGCTACAACAGCTGCCTCTACTACAGCACCTTCTAGTACAAGCGCTACAACAGCTGCCTCTACTACAGCACCTTCGAGTACAAGCGCTACAACAGCTGCCTCTACTACAGCACCTTCTAGTACAAGCGCTACAACAGCTGCCTCTACTACAGCACCTTCGAGTACAAGCGCTACAACAGCTGCCTCTACTACAGCACCTTCGAGTACAAGCGCTACAACAGCTGCCTCTACTACAGCACCTTCGAGTACAAGCGCTACAACAGCTGCCTCTACTACAGCACCTTCTAGTACAAGCTCTACAACAGCTGCCTCTACTACAGCACCTTCGAGTACAAGCGCTACAACAGCTGCCTCTACTACAGTACCTTCTAGTACAAGCGCTACAACAGCTGCCTCTACTACAGCACCTTCGAGTACAAGCGCCACAACAGCTGCCTCTACTACAGCACCTTCGAGTACAAGCGCTACAACAGCTGCCTCTACTACAGCACCTTCTAGTACAAGCTCTACAACAGCTGCCTCTACTACAGCACCTTCGAGTACAAGCGCTACAACAGCTGCCGCTACTACAGCACCTTCTAGTACAAGTGCTACAACAGCTGCCTCTACTACAGCACCTTCTAGTACAAGCGCTACAACAGCTGCCTCTACTACAGCACCTTCGAGTACAAGCGCTACAACAGCTGCCTCTACTACAGCACCTTCGAGTACAAGCGCTATAACAGCTGCCTCTACTACAGCACCTTCGAGTACAAGCGCCACAACAGCTGCCTCTACTACAGCACCTTCGAGTACAAGCGCTACAACAGCTGCCTCTACTACAGCACCTTCTAGTACAAGCTCTACAACAGCTGCCTCTACTACAGCACCTTCGAGTACAAGCGCTACAACAGCTGCCTCTACTACAGCACCTTCTAGTACAAGCGCTACAACAGCTGCCTCTACTACAGCACCTTCGAGTACAAGCTCTACAACAGCTGCCTCTACTACAGCATCTTCGAGTACAAGCTCTACAACAGCTGCCTCTACTACAGCACCTTCTAGTACAAGCGCTACAACAGCTGCCTCTACTACAGCACCTTCTAGTACAAGCGCTACAACAGCTGCCTCTACTACAGCACCTTCTAGTACAAGCGCTACAACAGCTGCCGCTACTACAGCACCTTCTAGTACAAGCGCTACAACAGCTGCCTCTACTACAGCACCTTCTAGTACAAGCGCTACAACAGCTGCCTCTACTACAGCACCTTCGAGTACAAGTGCTACAACAGCTGCCTCTACTACAGCACCTTCGAGTACAAGCGCTACAACAGCTGCCTCTACTACAGCACCTTCTAGTACAAGCTCTACAACAGCTGCCTCTACTACAGCACCTTCGAGTACAAGCTCTACAACAGCTGCCTCTACTACAGCACCTTCTAGTACAAGCGCTACAACAGCTGCCTCTACTACAGCACCTTCGAGTACAAGCTCTACAACAGCTGCCTCTACTACAGCACCTTCTAGTACAAGCGCTACAACAGCTGCCTCTACTACAGCACCTTCTAGTACAAGCGCTACAACAGCTGCCTCTACTACAGCACCTTCTAGTACAAGCGCTACAACAGCTGCCTCTACTACAGCACCTTCGAGAACAAGCGCTACAACAGCTGCCTCTACTACAGCACCTTCTAGTACAAGCGCTACAACAGCTGCCTCTACTACAGCACCTTCTAGTACAAGCGCTACAACAGCTGCCTCTACTACAGCACCTTCTAGTACAAGCGCTACAACAGCTGCCTCTACTACAGCACCTTCTAGTACAAGCGCTACAACAGCTGCCTCTACTACAGCACCTTCGAGTACAAGCGCTACAACAGCTGCCTCTACTACAGCACCTTCTAGTACAAGCGCTACAACAGCTGCCTCTACTACAGCACCTTCGAGTACAAGCGCCACAACAGCTGCCTCTACTACAGCACCTTCGAGTACAAGCGCTACAAAAGCTGCCTCTACTACAGCACCTTCTAGTACAAGCGCTACAACAGCTGCCTCTACTACAGCACCTTCGAGTACAAGCGCTACAACAGCTGCCTCTACTACAGCACCTTCTAGTACAAGCGCTACAACAGCTGCCTCTACTACAGCACCTTCGAGTACAAGCGCTACAACAGCTGCCTCTACTACAGCACCTTCGAGTACAAGCGCTACAACAGCTGCCTCTACTACAGCACCTTCGAGTACAAGCGCTACAACAGCTGCCTCTACTACAGCACCTTCTAGTACAAGCTCTACAACAGCTGCCTCTACTACAGCACCTTCGAGTACAAGCGCTACAACAGCTGCCTCTACTACAGTACCTTCTAGTACAAGCGCTACAACAGCTGCCTCTACTACAGCACCTTCAAGTACAAGCGCCACAACAGCTGCCTCTACTACAGCACCTTCGAGTACAAGCGCTACAACAGCTGCCTCTACTACAGCACCTTCTAGTACAAGCTCTACAACAGCTGCCTCTACTACAGCACCTTCGAGTACAAGCGCTACAACAGCTGCCGCTACTACAGCACCTTCTAGTACAAGTGCTACAACAGCTGCCTCTACTACAGCACCTTCTAGTACAAGCGCTACAACAGCTGCCTCTACTACAGCACCTTCGAGTACAAAGCGCTACAACAGCTGCCTCTACTACAGCACCTTCGAGTACAAGCGCTACAACAGCTGCCTCTACTACAGCACCTTCTAGTACAAGCGCTACAACAGCTGCCTCTACTACAGCACCTTCGAGTACAAGCGCTACAACAGCTGCCTCTACTACAGCACCTTCGAGTACAAGCTCTACAACAGCTGCCTCTACAACAGCACCTTCTAGTACAAGCGCTACAACAGCTGCCTCTACTACAGCACCTTCTAGTACAAGCGCTACAACAGCTGCCTCTACTACAGCACCTTCTAGTACAAGCGCTACAACAGCTGCCGCTACTACAGCACCTTCTAGTACAAGCGCTACAACAGCTGCCTCTACTACAGCACCTTCTAGTACAAGCGCTACAACAGCTGCCTCTACTAAAGCACCTTCGAGTACAAGCGCTACAACAGCTGCCTCTACTACTGCACCTTCGAGTACAAGCTCTACAACAGCTGCCTCTACTACAGCACCTTCGAGTACAAGCTCTACAACAGCTGCCTCTACTACAGCACCTTCTAGTACAAGCGCTACAACAGCTGCCTCTACTACAGCACCTTCTAGTACAAGCGCTACAACAGCTGCCTCTACTACAGCACCTTCTAGTACAAGCGCTACAACAGCTGCCGCTACTACAGCACCTTCTAGTACAAGCGCTACAACAGCTGCCTCTACTACAGCACCTTCTAGTACAAGCGCTACAACAGCTGCCTCTACTAAAGCACCTTCGAGTACAAGCGCTACAACAGCTGCCTCTACTACAGCACCTTCGAGTACAAGCGCTACAACAGCTGCCTCTACTACAGCACCTTCTAGTACAAGCTCTACAACAGCTGCCTCTACTACAGCACCTTCGAGTACAAGCTCTACAACAGCTGCCTCTACTACAGCACCTTCTAGTACAAGCGCTACAACAGCTGCGTCTACTACAGCACCTTCGAGTACAAGCTCTACAACAGCTTCCTCTACTACAGCACCTTCTAGTACAAGCGCTACAACAGCTGCCTCTACTACAGCACCTTCTAGTACAAGCGCTACAACAGCTGCCTCTACTACAGCACCTTCGAGTACAAGCGCTACAACAGCTGCCTCTACTACAGCACCTTCGAGTACAAGCGCTACAACAGCTGCCTCTACTACAGCACCTTCTAGTACAAGCGCTACAACAGCTGCCTCTACTACAGCACCTTCTAGTACAAGCGCTACAACAGCTGCCTCTACTACAGCACCTTCTAGTACAAGCTCTACAACAGCTGCCTCTACTACAGCACCTTCGAGTACAAGCGCTACAACAGCTGCCTCTACTACAGCACCTTCTAGTACAAGCGCTACAACAGCTGCCTCTACTACAGCACCTTCGAGTACAAGCGCTACAACAGCTGCCTCTACTACAGCACCTTCGAGTACAAGCGCTACAACAGCTGCCTCTACTACAGCACCTTCGAGTACAAGCGCTACAACAGCTGCCTCTACTACAGCACCTTCTAGTACAAGCGCTACAACAGCTGCCTCTACTACAGCACCTTCTAGTACAAGCGCTACAACAGCTGCCTCTACTACAGCACCTTCGAGTACAAGCTCTACAACAGCTGCCTCTACTACAGCATCTTCGAGTACAAGCTCTACAACAGCTGCCTCTACTACAGCACCTTCTAGTACAAGCGCTACAACAGCTGCCTCTACTACAGCACCTTCTTGTACAAGCGCTACAACAGCTGCCTTTACTACAGCACCTTCTAGTACAAGCGCTACAACAGCTGCCTCTACTACAGCACCTTCTAGTACAAGCGCTACAACAGCTGCCTCTACTACAGCACCTTCTAGTACAAGCGCTACAACAGCTGCCTCTACTACAGCACCTTCGAGTACAAGCGCTATAACAGCTGCCTCTACTACAGCACCTTCGAGTACAAGCACTACAACAGCTGCCTCTACTACAGCACCTTCTAGTACAAGCTCTACAACAGCTGCCTCTACTACAGCACCTTCGAGTACAAGCTCTACAACAGCTGCCTCTACTACAGCACCTTCTAGTACAAGCGCTACAACAGCTCCCTCTACTACAGCACCTTCGAGTACAAGCTCTACAACAGCTGCCTCTACTACAGCACCTTCTAGTACAAGCGCTACAACAGCTGCCTCTACTACAGCACCTTCTAGTACAAGCGCTACAACAGCTGCCTCTACTACAGCACCTTCTAGTACAAGCGCTACAACAGCTGCCTCTACTACAGCACCTTCGAGTACAAGCGCTACAACAGCTGCCTCTACTACAGCACCTTCTAGTACAAGCGCTACAACAGCTGCCTCTACTACAGCACCTTCTAGTACAAGCGCTACAACAGCTGCCTCTACTACAGCACCTTCTAGTACAAGTGCTACAACAGCTGCCTCTACTACAGCACCTTCTAGTACAAGCGCTACAACAGCTGCCTCTACTACAGCATCTATGAGTACAACCTCTACAACAGCTGCCTCTACTACAGCACCTTCTAGTACAAGCGCTACAACAGCTGCCTCTACTACAGCACCTTCGAGTACAAGCGCTACAACAGCTGCCTCTACTACAGCACCTTCTAGTACAAGCGCTACAACAGCTGCCTCTACTACAGCACCTTCGAGTACAAGCGCTACAACAGCTGCCTCTACTACAGCACCTTCGAGTACAAGCGCTGTAACAGCTGCCTCTACTACAGCACCTTCGAGTACAAGCGCTACAACAGCTGCCTCTACTACAGCACCTTCTAGTACAAGCGCTACAACAGCTGCCTCTACTACAGCACCTTCTAGTACAAGCGCTACAACAGTTGCCTCTACTACAGCACCTTCTAGTACAAGCGCTACAACAGCTGCCTCTACTACAGCACCTTCGAGTACAAGCGCTACAACAGCTGCCTCTACTACAGCACCTTCTAGTACAAGCGCTACAACAGCTGCCTCTACTACAGCACCTTCGAGTACAAGCGCCACAACAGCTGCCTCTACTACAGCACCTTCGAGTACAAGCGCTACAACAGCTGCCTCTACTACAGCACCTTCTAGTACAAGCGCTACAACAGCTGCCTCTACTACAGCACCTTCTAGTACAAGCGCTACAACAGCTGCCTCTACTACAGCACCTTCGAGTACAAGCGCTACAACAGCTGCCTCTACTACAGCACCTTCGAGTACAAGCGCTACAACAGCTGCCTCTACTACAGCACCTTCGAGTACAAGCGCTACAACAGCTGCCTCTACTACAGCACCTTCTAGTACAAGCTCTACAACAGCTGCCTCTACTACAGCACCTTCGAGTACAAGCGCTACAACAGCTGCCTCTACTACAGTACCTTCTAGTACAAGCGCTACAACAGCTGCCTCTACTACAGCACCTTCGAGTACAAGCGCCACAACAGCTGCCTCTACTACAGCACCTTCGAGTACAAGCGCTACAACAGCTGCCTCTACTACAGCACCTTCTAGTACAAGCTCTACAACAGCTGCCTCTACTACAGCACGTTCGAGTACAAGCGCTACAACAGCTGCCGCTACTACAGCACCTTCTAGTACAAGTGCTACAACAGCTGCCTCTACTACAGCACCTTCTAGTACAAGCGCTACAACAGCTGCCTCTACAACAGCACCTTCGAGTACAAGCGCTACAACAGCTGCCTCTACTACAGCACCTTCGAGTACAAGCGCTACAACAGCTGCCTCTACTACAGCACCTTCGAGTACAAGCGCCACAACAGCTGCCTCTACTACAGCACCTTCGAGTACAAGCGCTACAACAGCTGCCTCTACTACAGCACCTTCTAGTACAAGCTCTACAACAGCTGCCTCTACTACAGCACCTTCGAGTACAAGCGCTACAACAGCTGCCTCTACTACAGCACCTTCTAGTACAAGCGCTACAACAGCTGCCTCTACTACAGCACCTTCGAGTTCAAGCTCTACAACAGCTGCCTCTACTACAGCATCTTCGAGTACAAGCTCTACAACAGCTGCCTCTACTACAGCACCTTCTAGTACAAGCGCTACAACAGCTGCCTCTACTACAGCACCTTCTAGTACAAGCGCTACAACAGCTGCCTCTACTACAGCACCTTCTAGTACAAGCGCTACAACAGCTGCCGCTACTACAGCACCTTCTAGTACAAGCGCTACAACAGCTGCCTCTACTACAGCACCTTCTAGTACAAGCGCTACAACAGCTGCCTCTACTACAGCACCTTCGAGTACAAGTGCTACAACAGCTGCCTCTACTACAGCACCTTCGAGTACAAGCGCTAAAACAGCTGCCTCTACTACAGCACCTTCTAGTACAAGCTCTACAACAGCTGCCTCTACTACAGCACCTTCGAGTACAAGCTCTACAACAGCTGCCTCTACTACAGCACCTTCTAGTACAAGCGCTACAACAGCTGCCTCTACTACAGCACCTTCGAGTACAAGCTCTACAACAGCTGCCTCTACTACAGCACCTTCTAGTACAAGCGCTACAACAGCTGCCTCTACTACAGCACCTTCTAGTACAAGCGCTACAACAGCTGCCTCTACTACAGCACCTTCTAGTACAAGCGCTACAACAGCTGCCTCTACTACAGCACCTTCGAGAACAAGCGCTACAACAGCTGCCTCTACTACAGCACCTTCTAGTACAAGCGCTACAACAGCTGCCTCTACTACAGCACCTTCTAGTACAAGCGCTACAACAGCTGCCTCTACTACAGCACCTTCTAGTACAAGCGCTACAACAGCTGCCTCTACTACAGCACCTTCTAGTACAAGCGCTACAACAGCTGCTTCTACTACAGCACCTTCGAGTACAAGCGCTACAACAGCTGCCTCTACTACAGCACCTTCTAGTACAAGCGCTACAACAGCTGCCTCTACTACAGCACCTTCGAGTACAAGCGCCACAACAGCTGCCTCTACTACAGCACCTTCGAGTACAAGCGCTACAACAGCTGCCTCTACTACAGCACCTTCTAGTACAAGCGCTACAACAGCTGCCTCTACTACAGCACCTTCGAGTACAAGCGCTACAACAGCTGCCTCTACTACAGCACCTTCTAGTACAAGCGCTACAACAGCTGCCTCTACTACAGCACCTTCTAGTACAAGTGCTACAACAGCTGCCTCTACTACAGCACCTTCTAGTACAAGCGCTACAACAGCTGCCTCTACTACAGCATCTATGAGTACAACCTCTACAACAGCTGCCTCTACTACAGCACCTTCTAGTACAAGCGCTACAACAGCTGCCTCTACTACAGCACCTTCGAGTACAAGCGCTACAACAGCTGCCTCTACTACAGCACCTTCTAGTACAAGCGCTACAACAGCTGCCTCTACTACAGCACCTTCGAGTACAAGCGCTACAACAGCTGCCTCTACTACAGCACCTTCGAGTACAAGCGCTGTAACAGCTGCCTCTACTACAGCACCTTCGAGTACAAGCGCTACAACAGCTGCCTCTACTACAGCACCTTCTAGTACAAGCGCTACAACAGCTGCCTCTACTACAGCACCTTCTAGTACAAGCGCTACAACAGTTGCCTCTACTACAGCACCTTCTAGTACAAGCGCTACAACAGCTGCCTCTACTACAGCACCTTCGAGTACAAGCGCTACAACAGCTGCCTCTACTACAGCACCTTCTAGTACAAGCGCTACAACAGCTGCCTCTACTACAGCACCTTCGAGTACAAGCGCCACAACAGCTGCCTCTACTACAGCACCTTCGAGTACAAGCGCTACAACAGCTGCCTCTACTACAGCACCTTCTAGTACAAGCGCTACAACAGCTGCCTCTACTACAGCACCTTCGAGTACAAGCGCTACAACAGCTGCCTCTACTACAGCACCTTCTAGTACAAGCGCTACAACAGCTGCCTCTACTACAGCACCTTCGAGTACAAGCGCTACAACAGCTGCCTCTACTACAGCACCTTCGAGTACAAGCGCTACAACAGCTGCCTCTACTACAGCACCTTCGAGTACAAGCGCTACAACAGCTGCCTCTACTACAGCACCTTCTAGTACAAGCTCTACAACAGCTGCCTCTACTGCAGCACCTTCGAGTACAAGCGCTACAACAGCTGCCTCTACTACAGTACCTTCTAGTACAAGCGCTACAACAGCTGCCTCTACTACAGCACCTTCGAGTACAAGCGCCACAACAGCTGCCTCTACTACAGCACCTTCGAGTACAAGCGCTACAACAGCTGCCTCTACTACAGCACCTTCTAGTACAAGCTCTACAACAGCTGCCTCTACTACAGCACCTTCGAGTACAAGCGCTACAACAGCTGCCGCTACTACAGCACCTTCTAGTACAAGTGCTACAACAGCTGCCTCTACTACAGCACCTTCTAGTACAAGCGCTACAACAGCTGCCTCTACTACAGCACCTTCGAGTACAAGCGCTACAACAGCTGCCTCTACTACAGCACCTTCGAGTACAAGCGCTACAACAGCTGCCTCTACTACAGCACCTTCGAGTACAAGCGCCACAACAGCTGCCTCTACTACAGCACCTTCGAGTACAAGCGCTACAACAGCTGCCTCTACTACAGCACCTTCTAGTACAAGCTCTACAACAGCTGCCTCTACTACAGCACCTTCGAGTACAAGCACTACAACAGCTGCCTCTACTACAGCACCTTCTAGTACAAGCGCTACAACAGCTGCCTCTACTACAGCACCTTCGAGTACAAGCTCTACAACAGCTGCCTCTACTACAGCATCTTCGAGTACAAGCTCTACAACAGCTGCCTCTACTACAGCACCTTCTAGTACAAGCGCTACAACAGCTGCCTCTACTACAGCACCTTCTAGTACAAGCGCTACAACAGCTGCCTCTACTACAGCACCTTCTAGTACAAGCGCTACAACAGCTGCCGCTACTACAGCACCTTCTAGTACAAGCGCTACAACAGCTGCCTCTACTACAGCACCTTCTAGTACAAGCGCTACAACAGCTGCCTCTACTACAGCACCTTCGAGTACAAGTGCTACAACAGCTGCCTCTACTACAGCACCTTCGAGTACAAGCGCTACAACAGCTGCCTCTACTACAGCACCTTCTAGTACAAGCTCTACAACAGCTGCCTCTACTACAGCACCTTCGAGTACAAGCTCTACAACAGCTGCCTCTACTACAGCACCTTCTAGTACAAGCGCTACAACAGCTGCCTCTACTACAGCACCTTCGAGTACAAGCTCTACAACAGCTGCCTCTACTACAGCACCTTCTAGTACAAGCGCTACAACAGCTGCCTCTACTACAGCACCTTCTAGTACAAGCGCTACAACAGCTGCCTCTACTACAGCACCTTCTAGTACAAGCGCTACAACAGCTGCCTCTACTACAGCACCTTCGAGAACAAGCGCTACAACAGCTGCCTCTACTACAGCACCTTCTAGTACAAGCGCTACAACAGCTGCCTCTACTACAGCACCTTCTAGTACAAGCGCTACAACAGCTGCCTCTACTACAGCACCTTCTAGTACAAGCGCTACAACAGCTGCCTCTACTACAGCACCTTCTAGTACAAGCGCTACAACAGCTGCCTCTACTACAGCACCTTCGAGTACAAGCGCTACAACAGCTGCCTCTACTACAGCACCTTCTAGTACAAGCGCTACAACAGCTGCCTCTACTACAGCACCTTCGAGTACAAGCGCCACAACAGCTGCCTCTACTACAGCACCTTCGAGTACAAGCGCTACAAAAGCTGCCTCTACTACAGCACCTTCTAGTACAAGCGCTACAACAGCTGCCTCTACTACAGCACCTTCGAGTACAAGCGCTACAACAGCTGCCTCTACTACAGCACCTTCTAGTACAAGCGCTACAACAGCTGCCTCTACTACAGCACCTTCGAGTACAAGCGCTACAACAGCTGCCTCTACTACAGCACCTTCGAGTACAAGCGCTACAACAGCTGCCTCTACTACAGCACCTTCGAGTACAAGCGCTACAACAGCTGCCTCTACTACAGCACCTTCTAGTACAAGCTCTACAACAGCTGCCTCTACTACAGCACCTTCGAGTACAAGCGCTACAACAGCTGCCTCTACTACAGTACCTTCTAGTACAAGCGCTACAACAGCTGCCTCTACTACAGCACCTTCAAGTACAAGCGCCACAACAGCTGCCTCTACTACAGCACCTTCGAGTACAAGCGCTACAACAGCTGCCTCTACTACAGCACCTTCTAGTACAAGCTCTACAACAGCTGCCTCTACTACAGCACCTTCGAGTACAAGCGCTACAACAGCTGCCGCTACTACAGCACCTTCTAGTACAAGTGCTACAACAGCTGCCTCTACTACAGCACCTTCTAGTACAAGCGCTACAACAGCTGCCTCTACTACAGCACCTTCGAGTACAAGCGCTACAACAGCTGCCTCTACTACAGCACCTTCGAGTACAAGCGCTACAACAGCTGCCTCTACTACAGCACCTTCGAGTACAAGCGCTACAACAGCTGCCTCTACTACAGCACCTTCGATTACAAGCGCTACAACAGCTGCCTCTACTACAGCACCTTCTAGTACAAGCGCTACAACAGCTGCCTCTACTACAGCACCTTCGAGTACAAGCTCTACAACAGCTGCCTCTACTACAGCACCTTCGAGTACAAGCTCTACAACAGCTGCCTCTACTACAGCACCTTCTAGTACAAGCGCTACAACAGCTGCCTCTACTACAGCACCTTCTAGTACAAGCGCTACAACAGCTGCCTCTACTACAGCACCTTCTAGTACAAGCGCTACAACAGCTGCCGCTACTACAGCACCTTCTAGTACAAGCGCTACAACAGCTGCCTCTACTACAGCACCTTCTAGTACAAGCGCTACAACAGCTGCCTCTACTAAAGCACCTTCGAGTACAAGCGCTACAACAGCTGCCTCTACTACAGCACCTTCGAGTACAAGCGCTACAACAGCTGCCTCTACTACAGCACCTTCTAGTACAAGCTCTACAACAGCTGCCTCTACTACAGCACCTTCGAGTACAAGCTCTACAACAGCTGCCTCTACTACAGCACCTTCTAGTACAAGCGCTACAACACCTGCCTCTACTACAGCACCTTCGAGTACAAGCTCTACAACAGCTTCCTCTACTACAGCACCTTCTAGTACAAGCGCTACAACAGCTGCCTCTACTACAGCACCTTCTAGTACAAGCGCTACAACAGCTGCCTCTACTACAGCACCTTCGAGTACAAGTGCTACAACAGCTGCCTCTACTACAGCACCTTCGAGTACAAGCGCTACAACAGCTGCCTCTACTACAGCACCTTCTAGTACAAGCGCTACAACAGCTGCCTCTACTACAGCACCTTCTAGTACAAGCTCTACAACAGCTGCCTCTACTACAGCACCTTCGAGTACAAGCGCTACAACAGCTGCCTCTACTACAGCACCTTCTAGTACAAGCGCTACAACAGCTGCCTCTACTACAGCACCTTCGAGTACAAGCGCTACAACAGCTGCCTCTACTACAGCACCTTCGAGTACAAGCGCTACAACAGCTGCCTCTACTACAGCACCTTCGAGTACAAGCGCTACAACAGCTGCCTCTACTACAGCACCTTCTAGTACAAGCGCTACAACAGCTGCCTCTACTACAGCACCTTCTAGTACAAGCGCTACAACAGCTGCCTCTACTACAGCACCTTCGAGTACAAGCTCTACAACAGCTGCCTCTACTACAGCATCTTCGAGTACAAGCTCTACAACAGCTGCCTCTACTACAGCACCTTCTAGTACAAGCGCTACAACAGCTGCCTCTACTACAGCACCTTCTTGTACAAGCGCTACAACAGCTGCCTTTACTACAGCACCTTCTAGTACAAGCGCTACAACAGCTGCCTCTACTACAGCACCTTCTAGTACAAGCGCTACAACAGCTGCCTCTACTACAGCACCTTCTTGTACAAGCGCTACAACAGCTGCCTTTACTACAGCACCTTCTAGTACAAGCGCTACAACAGCTGCCTCTACTACAGCACCTTCTAGTACAAGCGCTACAACAGCTGCCTCTACTACAGCACCTTCTAGTACAAGCGCTACAACAGCTGCCTCTACTACAGCACCTTCGAGTACAAGCGCTATAACAGCTGCCTCTACTACAGCACCTTCGAGTACAAGCACTACAACAGCTGTCTCTACTACAGCACGTTCTAGTACAAGCTCTACAACAGCTGCCTCTACTACAGCACCTTCGAGTACAAGCTCTACAACAGCTGCCTCTACTACAGCACCTTCTAGTACAAGCTCTACAACAGCTCCCTCTACTACAGCACCTTCGAGTACAAGCTCTACAACAGCTGCCTCTACTACAGCACCTTCTAGTACAAGCGCTACAACAGCTGCCTCTACTACAGCACCTTCTAGTACAAGCGCTACAACAGCTGCCTCTACTACAGCACCTTCGAGTACAAGCGCTACAACAGCTGCCTCTACTACAGCACCTTCTAGTACAAGCGCTACAACAGCTGCCTCTACTACAGCACCTTCTAGTACAAGCACTACAACAGCTGCCTCTACTACAGCACCTTCTAGTACAAGCGCTACAACAGCTGCCTCTACTACAGCACCTTCGAGTACAAGCGCTACAACAGCTGCCTCTACTACAGCATCTATGAGTACAACCTCTACAACAGCTGCCTCTACTACAGCACCTTCTAGTACAAGCGCTACAACAGCTGCCTCTACTACAGCACCTTCGAGTACAAGCGCTACAACAGCTGCCTCTACTACAGCACCTTCTAGTACAAGCGCTACAACAGCTGCCTCTACTACAGCACCTTCGAGTACAAGCGCTACAACAGCTGCCTCTACTACAGCACCTTCGAGTACAAGCGCTGTAACAGCTGCCTCTACTACAGCACCTTCGAGTACAAGCGCTACAACAGCTGCCTCTACTACAGCACCTTCTAGTACAAGCGCTACAACAGCTGCCTCTACTACAGCACCTTCTAGTACAAGCGCTACAACAGTTGCCTCTACTACAGCACCTTCTAGTACAAGCGCTACAACAGCTGCCTCTACTACAGCACCTTCGAGTACAAGCGCTACAACAGCTGCCTCTACTACAGCACCTTCTAGTACAAGCGCTACAACAGCTGCCTCTACTACAGCACCTTCGAGTACAAGCGCCACAACAGCTGCCTCTACTACAGCACCTTCGAGTACAAGCGCTACAACAGCTGCCTCTACTACAGCACCTTCTAGTACAAGCGCTACAACAGCTGCCTCTACTACAGCACCTTCGAGTACAAGCGCTACAACAGCTACCTCTACTACAGCACCTTCTAGTACAAGCGCTACAACAGCTGCCTCTACTACAGCACCTTCGAGTACAAGCGCTACAACAGCTGCCTCTACTACAGCACCTTCGAGTACAAGCGCTACAACAGCTGCCTCTACTACAGCACCTTCGAGTACAAGCGCTACAACAGCTGCCTCTACTACAGCACCTTCTAGTACAAGCTCTATAACAGCTGCCTCTACTACAGCACCTTCTAGTACAAGCGCTACAACAGCTGCCTCTACTACAGCACCTTCGAGTACAAGCTCTACAACAGCTGCCTCTACTACAGCACCTTCTAGTACAAGCGCTACAACAGCTGCCTCTACTACAGCACCTTCTAGTACAAGCGCTACAACAGCTGCCTCTACTACAGCACCTTCTAGTACAAGCGCTACAACAGCTGCCTCTACTACAGCACCTTCGAGTACAAGCGCTACAACAGCTGCCTCTACTACAGCACCTTCTAGTACAAGCGCTACAACAGCTGCCTCTACTACAGCACCTTCTAGTACAAGCGCTACAACAGCTGCCTCTACTACAGCACCTTCTAGTACAAGCGCTACAACAGCTGCCTCTACTACAGCACCTTCTAGTACAAGCGCTACAACAGCTGCCTCTACTACAGCACCTTCGAGTACAAGCGCTACAACAGCTGCCTCTACTACAGCACCTTCTAGTACAAGCGCTACAACAGCTGCCTCTACTACAGCACCTTCGAGTACAAGCGCCACAACAGCTGCCTCTACTACAGCACCTTCGAGTACAAGCGCTACAACAGCTGCCTCTACTACAGCACCTTCTAGTACAAGCGCTACAACAGCTGCCTCTACTACAGCACCTTCGAGTACAAGCGCTACAACAGCTGCCTCTACTACAGCACCTTCTAGTACAAGCGCTACAACAGCTGCCTCTACTACAGCACCTTCGAGTACAAGCGCTACAACAGCTGCCTCTACTACAGCACCTTCGAGTACAAGCGCTACAACAGCTGCCTCTACTACAGCACCTTCGAGTACAAGCGCTACAACAGCTGCCTCTACTACAGCACCTTCTAGTACAAGCTCTACAACAGCTGCCTCTACTACAGCACCTTCGAGTACAAGCGCTACAACAGCTGCCTCTACTACAGTACCTTCTAGTACAAGCGCTACAACAGCTGCCTCTACTACAGCACCTTCGAGTACAAGCGCCACAACAGCTGCCTCTACTACAGCACCTTCGAGTACAAGCGCTACAACAGCTGCCTCTACTACAGCACCTTCTAGTACAAGCTCTACAACAGCTGCCTCTACTACAGCACCTTCGAGTACAAGCGATACAACAGCTGCCGCTACTACAGCACCTTCTAGTACAAGTGCTACAACAGCTGCCTCTACTACAGCACCTTCTAGTACAAGCGCTACAACAGCTGCCTCTACTACAGCACCTTCGAGTACAAGCGCTACAACAGCTGCCTCTACTACAGCACCTTCGAGTACAAGCGCTACAACAGCTGCCTCTACTACAGCACCTTCTAGTACAAGCGCTACAACAGCTGCCTCTACTACAGCACCTTCTAGTACAAGCGCTACAACAGCTGCCTCTACTACAGCACCTTCTAGTACAAGCGCTACAACAGCTGCCTCTACTACAGCATCTATGAGTACAACCTCTACAACAGCTGCCTCTACTACAGCACCTTCTAGTACAAGCGCTACAACAGCTGCCTCTACTACAGCACCTTCGAGTACAAGCGCTACAACAGCTGCCTCTACTACAGCACCTTCTAGTACAAGCGCTACAACAGCTGCCTCTACTACAGCACCTTCTAGTGCAAGTGCTACAACAGCTGCCTCTACTACAGCATCTATGAGTACAACCTCTACAACAGCTGCCTCTACTACAGCACCTTCTAGTACAAGCGCTACAACAGCTGCCTCTACTACAGCACCTTCGAGTACAATCTCTACAACAGCTGCCTCTACTACAGCACCTTCTAGTACAAGCGCTACAACAGCTGGCTCTACTACAGCACCTTCTAGTACAAGCGCTACAACAGCTGCCTCTACTACAGCACCTTCTAGTACAAGCGCTACAACAGCTGCCTCTACTACAGCACCTTCGAGTACAAGCGCTACAACAGCTGCCTCTACTACAGCACCTTCGAGTACAAGCGCTACAACAGCTGCCTCTACTACAGCACCTTCGAGTACAAGCGCTACAACAGCTGCCTCTACTACAGCACCTTCGAGTACAAGCGCTACAACAGCTGCCTCTACTACAGCACCTTCGAGTACAAGCGCTACAACAGCTGCCGCTACTACAGCACCTTCTAGTACAAGCGCTACAACAGCTGCCTCTACTACAGCACCTTCGAGTACAAGCGCTACAACAGCTGCCTCTACTACAGCACCTTCGAGTACAAGCGCTACAACAGCTGCCTCTACTACAGCACCTTCGAGTACAAGCGCTACAACAGCTGCCTCTACTACAGCACCTTCGAGTACAAGCGCTACAACAGCTGCCGCTACTACAGCACCTTCTAGTACAAGCGCTACAACAGCTGCCTCTACTACAGCACCTTCTAGTACAAGCGCTACAACAGCTGCCTCTACTACAGCACCTTCGAGTACAAGCGCTACAACAGCTGCCTCTACTACAGCACCTTCGAGTACAAGCGCTACAACAGCTGCCTCTACTACAGCACCTTCTAGTACAAGCTCTACAACAGCTGCCTCTACTACAGCACCTTCGAGTACAAGCTCTACAACAGCTGCCTCTACTACAGCACCTTCTAGTACAAGCGCTACAACAGCTGCCTCTACTACAGCACCTTCGAGTACAAGCTCTACAACAGCTGCCTCTACTACAGCACCTTCGAGTACAAGCGCTACAACAGCTGCCTCTACTACAGCACCTTCTAGTACAAGCGCTACAACAGCTGCCTCTACTACAGCACCTTCTAGTGCAAGTGCTACAACAGCTGCCTCTACTACAGCATCTATGAGTACAACCTCTACAACAGCTGCCTCTACTACAGCACCTTCTAGTACAAGCGCTACAACAGCTGCCTCTACTACAGCACCTTCGAGTACAATCTCTACAACAGCTGCCTCTACTACAGCACCTTCTAGTACAAGCGCTACAACAGCTGGCTCTACTACAGCACCTTCTAGTACAAGCGCTACAACAGCTGCCTCTACTACAGCACCTTCTAGTACAAGCGCTACAACAGCTGCCTCTACTACAGCACCTTCGAGTACAAGCGCTACAACAGCTGCCTCTACTACAGCACCTTCGAGTACAAGCGCTACAACAGCTGCCTCTAATACAGCACCTTCGAGTACAAGCGCTACAACAGCTGCCTCTACTACAGCACCTTCTAGTACAAGCTCTACAACAGCTGCCTCTACTACAGCAGCTTCGAGTACAAGCTCTACAACAGCTGCCTCTACTACAGCACCTTCGAGTACAAGCTCTACAACAGCTGCCTCTACTACAGCACCTTCTAGTACAAGCGCTACAACAGCTGCCTCTACTACAGCACCTTCTAGTACAAGTGCTACAACAGCTGCCTCTACTACAGCACCTTCTAGTACAAGCGCTACAACAGCTGCCTCTACTACAGCACCTTCGAGTACAAGCGCTACAACAGCTGCCTCTACTACAGCACCTTCGAGTACAAGCGCTACAACAGCTGCCTCTACTACAGCACCTTCTAGTACAAGCGCTACAACAGCTGCCTCTACTACAGCACCTTCTAGTACAAGCGCTACAACAGCTGCCTCTACTACAGCACCTTCTAGTACAAGCGCTACAACAGCTGCCTCTACTACAGCATCTATGAGTACAACCTCTACAACAGCTGCCTCTACTACAGCACCTTCTAGTACAAGCGCTACAACAGCTGCCTCTACTACAGCACCTTCGAGTACAAGCGCTACAACAGCTGCCTCTACTACAGCACCTTCTAGTACAAGCGCTACAACAGCTGCCTCTACTACAGCACCTTCTAGTGCAAGTGCTACAACAGCTGCCTCTACTACAGCATCTATGAGTACAACCTCTACAACAGCTGCCTCTACTACAGCACCTTCTAGTACAAGCGCTACAACAGCTGCCTCTACTACAGCACCTTCGAGTACAATCTCTACAACAGCTGCCTCTACTACAGCACCTTCTAGTACAAGCGATACAACAGCTGGCTCTACTACAGCACCTTCTAGTACAAGCGCTACAACAGCTGCCTCTACTACAGCACCTTCTAGTACAAGCGCTACAACAGCTGCCTCTACTACAGCACCTTCGAGTACAAGCGCTACAACAGCTGCCTCTACTACAGCACCTTCGAGTACAAGCGCTACAACAGCTGCCTCTACTACAGCACCTTCGAGTACAAGCGCTACAACAGCTGCCTCTACTACAGCACCTTCGAGTACAAGCGCTACAACAGCTGCCTCTACTACAGCACCTTCGAGTACAAGCGCTACAACAGCTGCCGCTACTACAGCACCTTCTAGTACAAGCGCTACAACAGCTGCCTCTACTACAGCACCTTCGAGTACAAGCGCTACAACAGCTGCCTCTACTACAGCACCTTCGAGTACAAGCGCTACAACAGCTGCCTCTACTACAGCACCTTCGAGTACAAGCGCTACAACAGCTGCCTCTACTACAGCACCTTCGAGTACAAGCGCTACAACAGCTGCCGCTACTACAGCACCTTCTAGTACAAGCGCTACAACAGCTGCCTCTACTACAGCACCTTCTAGTACAAGCGCTACAACAGCTGCCTCTACTACAGCACCTTCGAGTACAAGCGCTACAACAGCTGCCTCTACTACAGCACCTTCGAGTACAAGCGCTACAACAGCTGCCTCTACTACAGCACCTTCTAGTACAAGCTCTACAACAGCTGCCTCTACTACAGCACCTTCGAGTACAAGCTCTACAACAGCTGCCTCTACTACAGCACCTTCTAGTACAAGCGCTACAACAGCTGCCTCTACTACAGCACCTTCGAGTACAAGCTCTACAACAGCTGCCTCTACTACAGCACCTTCGAGTACAAGCGCTACAACAGCTGCCTCTACTACAGCACCTTCTAGTACAAGCGCTACAACAGCTGCCTCTACTACAGCACCTTCTAGTGCAAGTGCTACAACAGCTGCCTCTACTACAGCATCTATGAGTACAACCTCTACAACAGCTGCCTCTACTACAGCACCTTCTAGTACAAGCGCTACAACAGCTGCCTCTACTACAGCACCTTCGAGTACAATCTCTACAACAGCTGCCTCTACTACAGCACCTTCTAGTACAAGCGCTACAACAGCTGGCTCTACTACAGCACCTTCTAGTACAAGCGCTACAACAGCTGCCTCTACTACAGCACCTTCTAGTACAAGCGCTACAACAGCTGCCTCTACTACAGCACCTTCGAGTACAAGCGCTACAACAGCTGCCTCTACTACAGCACCTTCGAGTACAAGCGCTACAACAGCTGCCTCTAATACAGCACCTTCGAGTACAAGCGCTACAACAGCTGCCTCTACTACAGCACCTTCTAGTACAAGCTCTACAACAGCTGCCTCTACTACAGCAGCTTCGAGTACAAGCTCTACAACAGCTGCCTCTACTACAGCACCTTCGAGTACAAGCTCTACAACAGCTGCCTCTACTACAGCACCTTCTAGTACAAGCGCTACAACAGCTGCCTCTACTACAGCACCTTCGAGTACAAGCTCTACAACAGCTGCCTCTACTACAGCACCTTCTAGTACAAGCGCTACAACAGCTGCCTCTACTACAGCACCTTCTAGTACAAGCGCTACAACAGCTGCCTCTACTACAGCACCTTCTAGTACAAGCGCTACAACAGCTGCCTCTACTACAGCACCTTCGAGTACAAGCGCTACAACAGCTGCCTCTACTACAGCACCTTCGAGTACAAGCTCTACAACAGCTGCCTCTACTACAGCACCTTCGAGTACAAGCGCTACAACAGCTGCCTCTACTACAGCACCTTCTAGTACAAGCTCTACAACAGCTGCCTCTACTACAGCACCTTTGAGTACAAGCGCTACAACAGCTGCCTCTACTACAGCACCTTCTAGTACAAGCGCTACAACAGCTGCCTCTACTACAGCACCTTCGAGTACAAGCTCTACAACAGCTGCCTCTACTACAGCATCTTTGAGTACAAGCTCTACAACAGCTGCCTCTACTACAGCACCTTCTAGTACAAGCGCTACAACAGCTGCCTCTACTACAGCACCTTCTAGTACAAGCGCTACAACAGCTGCCTCTACTACAGCACCTTCTAGTACAAGCGCTACAACAGCTGCCGCTACTACAGCACCTTCTAGTACAAGCGCTACAACAGCTGCCTCTACTACAGCACCTTCTAGTACAATCTCTACAACAGCTGCCTCTACTACAGCACCTTCGAGTACAAGCGCTACAACAGCTGCCTCTATTACAGCACCTTCGAGTACAAGCGCTACAACAGCTGCCTCTACTACAGCACCTTCGAGTACAAGCGCTACAACAGCTGCCTCTACTACAGCACCTTCTAGTACAAGCTCTATAACAGCTGCCTCTACTACAGCACCTTCTAGTACAAGCGCTACAACAGCTGCCTCTACTACAGCACCTTCGAGTACAAGCTCTACAACAGCTGCCTCTACTACAGCACCTTCTAGTACAAGCGCTACAACAGCTGCCTCTACTACAGCACCTTCTAGTACAAGCGCTACAACAGCTGCCTCTACTACAGCACCTTCTAGTACAAGCGCTACAACAGCTGCCTCTACTACAGCACCTTCGAGTACAAGCGCTACAACAGCTGCCTCTACTACAGCACCTTCTAGTACAAGCGCTACAACAGCTGCCTCTACTACAGCACCTTCTAGTACAAGCGCTACAACAGCTGCCTCTACTACAGCACCTTCTAGTACAAGCGCTACAACAGCTGCCTCTACTACAGCACCTTCTAGTACAAGCGCTACAACAGCTGCCTCTACTACAGCACCTTCGAGTACAAGCGCTACAACAGCTGCCTCTACTACAGCACCTTCTAGTACAAGCGCTACAACAGCTGCCTCTACTACAGCACCTTCGAGTACAAGCGCCACAACAGCTGCCTCTACTACAGCACCTTCGAGTACAAGCGCTACAACAGCTGCCTCTACTACAGCACCTTCTAGTACAAGCGCTACAACAGCTGCCTCTACTACAGCACCTTCGAGTACAAGCGCTACAACAGCTGCCTCTACTACAGCACCTTCTAGTACAAGCGCTACAACAGCTGCCTCTACTACAGCACCTTCGAGTACAAGCTCTACAACAGCTGCCTCTACTACAGCATCTTCGAGTACAAGCTCTACAACAGCTGCCTCTACTACAGCACCTTCGAGTACAAGCGCTACAACAGCTGCCTCTACTACAGCACCTTCTAGTACAAGCTCTACAACAGCTGCCTCTACTATAGCACCTTCGAGTACAAGCTCTACAACAGCTGCCTCTACTACAGCACCTTCTAGTACAAGCGCTACAACAGCTGCCTCTACTACAGCACCTTCGAGTACAAGCTCTACAACAGCTGCCTCTACTACAGCACCTTCGAGTACAAGCGCTACAACAGCTGCCTCTACTACAGCACCTTCTAGTACAAGCGCTACAACAGCTGCCTCTACTACAGCACCTTCTAGTACAAGCGCTACAACAGCTGCCTCTACTACAGCACCTTCGAGTACAAGCGCTACAACAGCTGCCTCTACTACAGCACCTTCTAGTACAAGCGCTACAACAGCTGCCTCTACTACAGCACCTTCTAGTACAAGCGCTACAACAGCTGCCTCTACTACAGCACCTTCTAGTACAAGCGCTACAACAGCTGCCTCTACTACAGCACCTTCTAGTACAAGCGCTACAACAGCTGCCTCTACTACAGCATCTATGAGTACAACCTCTACAACAGCTGCCTCTACTACAGCACCTTCTAGTACAAGCGCTACAACAGCTGCCTCTACTACAGCACCTTCGAGTACAAGCGCTACAACAGCTGCCTCTACTACAGCACCTTCTAGTACAAGCGCTACAACAGCTGCCTCTACTACAGCACCTTCTAGTGCAAGTGCTACAACAGCTGCCTCTACTACAGCATCTATGAGTACAACCTCTACAACAGCTGCCTCTACTACAGCACCTTCTAGTACAAGCGCTACAACAGCTGCCTCTACTACAGCACCTTCGAGTACAATCTCTACAACAGCTGCCTCTACTACAGCACCTTCTAGTACAAGCGCTACAACAGCTGGCTCTACTACAGCACCTTCTAGTACAAGCGCTACAACAGCTGCCTCTACTACAGCACCTTCTAGTAGAAGCGCTACAACAGCTGCCTCTACTACAGCACCTTAGAGTACAAGTGCTACAACAGCTGCCTCTACTACAGCACCTTCTAGTACAAGCGCTACAACAGCTGCCTCTACTACAGCACCTTCGAGTACAAGCGCTACAACAGCTGCCTCTACTACAGCACCTTCGAGTACAAGCGCTACAACAGCTGCCTCTACTACAGCACCTTCGAGTACAAGCGCTACAACAGCTGCCTCTACTACAGCACCTTCGAGTACAAGCGCTACAACAGCTGCCGCTACTACAGCACCTTCTAGTACAAGCGCTACAACAGCTGCCTCTACTACAGCACCTTCTAGTACAAGCGCTACAACAGCTGCCTCTACTACAGCACCTTCGAGTACAAGCGCTACAACAGCTGCCTCTACTACAGCACCTTCGAGTACAAGCGCTACAACAGCTGCCTCTACTACAGCACCTTCTAGTACAAGCTCTACAACAGCTGCCTCTACTACAGCACCTTCGAGTACAAGCTCTACAACAGCTGCCTCTACTACAGCACCTTCTAGTACAAGCGCTACAACAGCTGCCTCTACTACAGCACCTTCGAGTACAAGCTCTACAACAGCTGCCTCTACTACAGCACCTTCGAGTACAAGCGCTACAACAGCTGCCTCTACTACAGCACCTTCTAGTACAAGCGCTACAACAGCTGCCTCTACTACAGCACCTTCTAGTACAAGCGCTACAACAGCTGCCTCTACTACAGCACCTTCGAGTACAAGCGCTACAACAGCTGCCTCTACTACAGCACCTTCTAGTACAAGCGCTACAACAGCTGCCTCTACTACAGCACCTTCTAGTACAAGCGCTACAACAGCTGCCTCTACTACAGCACCTTCTAGTACAAGCGCTACAACAGCTGCCTCTACTACAGCACCTTCTAGTACAAGCGCTACAACAGCTGCCTCTACTACAGCATCTATGAGTACAACCTCTACAACAGCTGCCTCTACTACAGCACCTTCTAGTACAAGCGCTACAACAGCTGCCTCTACTACAGCACCTTCGAGTACAAGCGCTACAACAGCTGCCTCTACTACAGCACCTTCTAGTACAAGCGCTACAACAGCTGCCTCTACTACAGCACCTTCTAGTGCAAGTGCTACAACAGCTGCCTCTACTACAGCATCTATGAGTACAACCTCTACAACAGCTGCCTCTACTACAGCACCTTCTAGTACAAGCGCTACAACAGCTGCCTCTACTACAGCACCTTCGAGTACAATCTCTACAACAGCTGCCTCTACTACAGCACCTTCTAGTACAAGCGCTACAACAGCTGGCTCTACTACAGCACCTTCTAGTACAAGCGCTACAACAGCTGCCTCTACTACAGCACCTTCTAGTACAAGCGCTACAACAGCTGCCTCTACTACAGCACCTTCGAGTACAAGCGCTACAACAGCTGCCTCTACTACAGCACCTTCGAGTACAAGCGCTACAACAGCTGCCTCTAATACAGCACCTTCGAGTACAAGCGCTACAACAGCTGCCTCTACTACAGCACCTTCTAGTACAAGCTCTACAACAGCTGCCTCTACTACAGCAGCTTCGAGTACAAGCTCTACAACAGCTGCCTCTACTACAGCACCTTCGAGTACAAGCTCTACAACAGCTGCCTCTACTACAGCACCTTCTAGTACAAGCGCTACAACAGCTGCCTCTACTACAGCACCTTCGAGTACAAGCTCTACAACAGCTGCCTCTACTACAGCACCTTCTAGTACAAGCGCTACAACAGCTGCCTCTACTACAGCACCTTCTAGTACAAGCGCTACAACAGCTGCCTCTACTACAGCACCTTCTAGTACAAGCGCTACAACAGCTGCCTCTACTACAGCACCTTCGAGTACAAGCGCTACAACAGCTGCCTCTACTACAGCACCTTCTAGTACAAGCGCTACAACAGCTGCCTCTACTACAGCACCTTCGAGTACAAGCTCTACAACAGCTGCCTCTACTACAGCACCTTCGAGTACAAGCGCTACAACAGCTGCCTCTACTACAGCACCTTCTAGTACAAGCTCTACAACAGCTGCCTCTACTACAGCACCTTTGAGTACAAGCGCTACAACAGCTGCCTCTACTACAGCACCTTCTAGTACAAGCGCTACAACAGCTGCCTCTACTACAGCACCTTCGAGTACAAGCTCTACAACAGCTGCCTCTACTACAGCATCTTTGAGTACAAGCTCTACAACAGCTGCCTCTACTACAGCACCTTCTAGTACAAGCGCTACAACAGCTGCCTCTACTACAGCACCTTCTAGTACAAGCGCTACAACAGCTGCCTCTACTACAGCACCTTCTAGTACAAGCGCTACAACAGCTGCCGCTACTACAGCACCTTCTAGTACAAGCGCTACAACAGCTGCCTCTACTACAGCACCTTCTAGTACAAGCGCTACAACAGCTGCCTCTACTACAGCACCTTCGAGTACAAGCGCTACAACAGCTGCCTCTACTACAGCACCTTCGAGTACAAGCGCTACAACAGCTGCCTCTACTACAGCACCTTCTAGTACAAGCTCTACAACAGCTGCCTCTACTACAGCACCTTCGAGTACAAGCTCTACAACAGCTGCCTCTACTACAGCACCTTCGAGTACAAGCTCTACAACAGCTGCCTCTACTACAGCACCTTCTAGTACAAGCGCTACAACAGCTGCCTCTACTACAGCACCTTCGAGTACAAGCTCTACAACAGCTGCCTCTACTACAGCACCTTCGAGTACAAGCGCTACAACAGCTGCCTCTACTACAGCACCTTCTAGTACAAGCGCTACAACAGCTGCCTCTACTACAGCACCTTCTAGTACAAGCGCTACAACAGCTGCCTCTACTACAGCACCTTCGAGTACAAGCGCTACAACAGCTGCCTCTACTACAGCACCTTCTAGTACAAGCGCTACAACAGCTGCCTCTACTACAGCACCTTCTAGTACAAGCGCTACAACAGCTGCCTCTACTACAGCACCTTCTAGTACAAGCGCTACAACAGCTGCCTCTACTACAGCACCTTCTACTACAAGCGCTACAACAGCTGCCTCTACTACAGCATCTATGAGTACAACCTCTACAACAGCTGCCTCTACTACAGCACCTTCTAGTACAAGCGCTACAACAGCTGCCTCTACTACAGCACCTTCGAGTACAAGCGCTACAACAGCTGCCTCTACTACAGCACCTTCTAGTACAAGCGCTACAACAGCTGCCTCTACTACAGCACCTTCTAGTGCAAGTGCTACAACAGCTGCCTCTACTACAGCATCTATGAGTACAACCTCTACAACAGCTGCCTCTACTACAGCACCTTCTAGTACAAGCGCTACAACAGCTGCCTCTACTACAGCACCTTCGAGTACAATCTCTACAACAGCTGCCTCTACTACAGCACCTTCTAGTACAAGCGCTACAACAGCTGCCTCTACTACAGCACCTTCGAGTACAAGCTCTACAACAGCTGCCTCTACTACAGCACCTTCGAGTACAAGCGCTACAACAGCTGCCTCTACTACAGCACCTTCTAGTACAAGCGCTACAACAGCTGCCTCTACTACAGCACCTTCTAGCACAAGCGCTACAACAGCTGCCTCTACTACAGCACCTTCGAGTACAAGCGCTACAACAGCTGCCTCTACTACAGCACCTTCTAGTACAAGCGCTACAACAGCTGCCTCTACTACAGCACCTTCTAGTACAAGCGCTACAACAGCTGCCTCTACTACAGCACCTTCTAGTACAAGCGCTACAACAGCTGCCTCTACTACAGCACCTTCTAGTACAAGCGCTACAACAGCTGCCTCTACTACAGCATCTATGAGTACAACCTCTACAACAGCTGCCTCTACTACAGCACCTTCTAGTACAAGCGCTACAACAGCTGCCTCTACTACAGCACCTTCGAGTACAAGCGCTACAACAGCTGCCTCTACTACAGCACCTTCTAGTACAAGCGCTACAACAGCTGCCTCTACTACAGCACCTTCTAGTGCAAGTGCTACAACAGCTGCCTCTACTACAGCATCTATGAGTACAACCTCTACAACAGCTGCCTCTACTACAGCACCTTCTAGTACAAGCGCTACAACAGCTGCCTCTACTACAGCACCTTCGAGTACAATCTCTACAACAGCTGCCTCTACTACAGCACCTTCTAGTACAAGCGCTACAACAGCTGGCTCTACTACAGCACCTTCTAGTACAAGCGCTACAACAGCTGCCTCTACTACAGCACCTTCTAGTACAAGCGCTACAACAGCTGCCTCTACTACAGCACCTTCGAGTACAAGCGCTACAACAGCTGCCTCTACTACAGCACCTTCGAGTACAAGCGCTACAACAGCTGCCTCTACTACAGCACCTTCGAGTACAAGCTCTACAACAGCTGCCTCTAATACAGCACCTTCGAGTACAAGCGCTACAACAGCTGCCTCTACTACAGCACCTTCTAGTACAAGCTCTACAACAGCTGCCTCTACTACAGCAGCTTCGAGTACAAGCTCTACAACAGCTGCCTCTACTACAGCACCTTCGAGTACAAGCTCTACAACAGCTGCCTCTACTACAGCACCTTCTAGTACAAGCGCTACAACAGCTGCCTCTACTACAGCACCTTCGAGTACAAGCTCTACAACAGCTGCCTCTACTACAGCACCTTCTAGTACAAGCGCTACAACAGCTGCCTCTACTACAGCACCTTCTAGTACAAGCGCTACAACAGCTGCCTCTACTACAGCACCTTCTAGTACAAGCGCTACAACAGCTGCCTCTACTACAGCACCTTCGAGTACAAGCGCTACAACAGCTGCCTCTACTACAGCACCTTCGAGTACAAGCTCTACAACAGCTGCCTCTACTACAGCACCTTCGAGTACAAGCGCTACAACAGCTGCCTCTACTACAGCACCTTCTAGTACAAGCTCTACAACAGCTGCCTCTACTACAGCACCTTTGAGTACAAGCGCTACAACAGCTGCCTCTACTACAGCACCTTCTAGTACAAGCGCTACAACAGCTGCCTCTACTACAGCACCTTCGAGTACAAGCTCTACAACAGCTGCCTCTACTACAGCATCTTTGAGTACAAGCTCTACAACAGCTGCCTCTACTACAGCACCTTCTAGTACAAGCGCTACAACAGCTGCCTCTACTACAGCACCTTCTAGTACAAGCGCTACAACAGCTGCCTCTACTACAGCACCTTCTAGTACAAGCGCTACAACAGCTGCCGCTACTACAGCACCTTCTAGTACAAGCGCTACAACAGCTGCCTCTACTACAGCACCTTCTAGTACAAGCGCTACAACAGCTGCCTCTACTACAGCACCTTCGAGTACAAGCGCTACAACAGCTGCCTCTACTACAGCACCTTCGAGTACAAGCGCTACAACAGCTGCCTCTACTACAGCACCTTCTAGTACAAGCTCTACAACAGCTGCCTCTACTACAGCACCTTCGAGTACAAGCTCTACAACAGCTGCCTCTACTACAGCACCTTCTAGTACAAGCGCTACAACAGCTGCCTCTACTACAGCACCTTCGAGTACAAGCTCTACAACAGCTGCCTCTACTACAGCACCTTCTAGTACAAGCGCTACAACAGCTGCCTCTACTACAGCACCTTCTAGTACAAGCGCTACAACAGCTGCCTCTACTACAGCACCTTCTAGTACAAGCGCTACAACAGCTGCCTCTACTACAGCACCTTCGAGTACAAGCGCTACAACAGCTGCCTCTACTACAGCACCTTCTAGTACAAGCGCTACAACAGCTGCCTCTACTACAGCACCTTCTAGTACAAGCGCTACAACAGCTGCCTCTACTACAGCACCTTCTAGTACAAGCGCTACAACAGCTGCCTCTACTACAGCACCTTCTAGTACAAGCGCTACAACAGCTGCCTCTACTACAGCACCTTCTAGTACAAGCGCTACAACAGCTGCCTCTACTACAGCACCTTCTAGTACAAGCGCTACAACAGCTGCCTCTACTACAGCACCTTCGAGTACAAGCGCTACAACAGCTGCCTCTACTACAGCACCTTCTAGTACAAGCGCTACAACAGCTGCCTCTACTACAGCACCTTCTAGTGCAAGCGCTACAACAGCTGCCTCTACTACAGCATCTATGAGTACAACCTCTACAACAGCTGCCTCTACTACAGCACCTTCTAGTACAAGCGCTACAACAGCTGCCTCTACTACAGCACCTTCGAGTACAATCTCTACAACAGCTGCCTCTACTACAGCACCTTCTAGTACAAGCGCTACAACAGCTGGCTCTACTACAGCACCTTCTAGTACAAGCGCTACAACAGCTGCCTCTACTACAGCACCTTCTAGTACAAGCGCTACAACAGCTGCCTCTACTACAGCACCTTCGAGTACAAGCGCTACAACAGCTGCCTCTACTACAGCACCTTCGAGTACAAGCGCTACAACAGCTGCCTCTACTACAGCACCTTCGAGTACAAGCTCTACAACAGCTGCCTCTAATACAGCACCTTCGAGTACAAGCGCTACAACAGCTGCCTCTACTACAGCACCTTCTAGTACAAGCTCTACAACAGCTGCCTCTACTACAGCAGCTTCGAGTACAAGCTCTACAACAGCTGCCTCTACTACAGCACCTTCGAGTACAAGCTCTACAACAGCTGCCTCTACTACAGCACCTTCTAGTACAAGCGCTACAACAGCTGCCTCTACTACAGCACCTTCGAGTACAAGCTCTACAACAGCTGCCTCTACTACAGCACCTTCTAGTACAAGCGCTACAACAGCTGCCTCTACTACAGCACCTTCTAGTACAAGCGCTACAACAGCTGCCTCTACTACAGCACCTTCTAGTACAAGCGCTACAACAGCTGCCTCTACTACAGCACCTTCGAGTACAAGCGCTACAACAGCTGCCTCTACTACAGCACCTTCGAGTACAAGCTCTACAACAGCTTCCTCTACTACAGCACCTTCGAGTACAAGCGCTACAACAGCTGCCTCTACTACAGCACCTTCGAGTACAAGCTCTACTACAGCTGCCTCTACTACAGCACCTATGAGTACAACCTCTACATCAACCGAATCTACTACAGCATCCACAAGTACAAGCGCTACAACAACTGCCTCTACCACAGCACCTACGAGTACAAGTGCTACAACTGCTACCTCTACTATAGCACCTTTGAGTACAAGCACTACAACAGCTGTCTCTACTACAGCACCTATGAGTACAACCTCCACAACAACTGCATCTACTACAGCACCCACAAGTACAAGCGCTACAACAACTGCCTCTACTACAGCAACTACAAGTACAGGCACTACAACAGCTGCCTCTACTACAACATCTACAAGTACAAGTGCTACAACAACTGCCTCTACTACAGCATCTACAAGTACAGGAACTACAGCAGCTGCCTCTACTACAACATCTACAAGTGCAAGTGCTGCAACAACTGCCTCTACTACAGCAACTACAAATACAAGCACTACAACAGCTGCCTCTACTACAACATCTACAAGTGCTGCAACAACTGCCTCTACTACAGCACCTTTGAGTACAAGCTTTACAACAACTGCATCTACTACAGCACCCACAAGTACAAGCGCTACAACATCTACAACATCTACAACATCTACAACCAGTACACCAACCGCCTCCAATATAACATCTACAACCAGTACAGCAACCGCCTCCAATATAACATCTACAACCAGAACACAAACTGCCTCCAATTTAACATCTACAACCAGTACACCAACCGCCTCCAATATAACGTCTACAACCAGTACACCAACCGCCTCCAATATAACATCTACAACCAGTACACCAACCGCCTCCAATATAACATCTACAACCAGTACACCAACCGCCTCCAATATAACATCTACAACCAGTACACCAACCGCCTCCAATATAACATCTACAACCGGTACACCAACCGCCTCCAATATAACATCTACAACCAGTACACCAACCGCCTCCAATATAACATCTACAAGTACAACCACTACAGCAAATGCCTCTAATACAGCACCTACAAGTACAACCAATACAACAACTATCTCTAATACAGCAAATATTACCTCTACAGCAACGTCATCTCCAACACCCATAACAATAATAACTAGTAATAGTACTGTAACTACCAGAGGAACCCCTACCATCAATACAGTCATAACCACAGTAGAATCTGTCTCCAGAACAACCAGTGATAGAGTGAATTCAAGTACAAGCTCATTATTGACAATGTCCAATGATGTTCCAGACCTAAGTACCACAGAGGACAGTAGCACCACAAAAGAGACATCCGAGAAATCTCTTATGACAACCACCATAAGCAATACTGAAACACCACTATGTAAGTTATACCTACCTACTAAAGTAATGTTTGAAAATATTCTGAGCCCCATGAGTTAGTCAGTAAGAATATCTTTATATGGAGTATGTAGTATAGCGTTAGATTCTAGGCTGTTCTGTAGACGTTTTATGTGTATGTGTATCCAACATTTGTTTTTAGTTTTGGATAAAGTAGGGAAGGGATTACCTAGTGAAATAGTTGGTAAGGTTGGTATAAAGACACCTTACAATCTAGTTCAACCAGTTGACACCACTAACTGTTGAACGGAGTTCCACATGTTTACTACTCTAGCAGTAAAGAACCCTTTACACAGCTTAAGATTAAACCACTTCTCATCCAACTTCATTGTGTAGCCATGTATCTTCTTTAGAGACCTTGGATTAAATAGTTTGCTCACAATAATATCGTTCTCCATCTTCAGGAAGAATATGTTAAATGCTTGCAGTCATTCCTCATAACCATGGCCTTCCATTCCCCTTATTAGTCTTGTTGCCCTTCTCTGAACTCTTTCCAGTTCAAGCACATCCTTCCTAAGGATCAGTGACCAAAACTGGATAGCTAAAACCATTGTCAGATTATTTTTGCTGTCTGTATCCACAGGGGAGATTTCTCTTGACTTCCTGTCCTAGAGATGCAACAAGAAATGAGAAGATATTTTTACAGAGCGGTTGGAAATTCTTCACATAGACAGCTGTAACGGGAACAGGAACTATTATAATATTTTATTTTTCAATGGATATTTTTGTTGTGTTTACCAATTGAAAGATTTCCTTTCATCTCTGGTGGCATCTCTAAAATGTTAGATTTCCCATAGTTTTCTGTCTCGGTGACAATGATCACCAGGATGAACAGAGTTAATAAATCAACATACCCGGGACACAGACAACAATACAAACTTGACAAAGGATATAATTCTCTCACACCCAAAATATCCATTACAAAATTATAGTTTGAGTGAGAAATACAGCCAATTTTGGCCTAGGCGAGAAATACAGAAGCTTTGCCTGCCCCTTGCTCGCCCTCAACCTCCTGGGGCATGTTATATGTTGCAGTAGGCTGTGGGACCAATGTGAAAGCACAACATGATCTTCCTTGTGCACAGTGGGTGACCAGCTGTGAAGCAGCAGTAAGTCACAGCCGGCCCCCACAGAGAAGCTGGTGGGGCTGGGATCTGAAGTCCGATGGAGAACCAGCCCAGTTGAAGACAGCGCTGGATTCCTGGACTGGTAAGTTTCTTTTTTTTAAATTTGAACCAACATTTGTCTTTAAAGATCTATTCTAAATACAGTTTGTGGATCGTAAAGTGTTATCATAAGGCAAAGATTTCCAGGTGTTGGTTTTGGATAGACTGGTGAGGGTTGAGGACCTCCGTTGGGTTTTTAATGCTGTCTATCTCCCAATGGGGAGATTCACCCTCTCTATTTATCCTGGTGACCACAGTCTCTGGTACAGAAAGTTGTAGGAAGTCCTAAAGTATATACTTGACCCTGGAAGGGAGGATGAAGGGAAATCTGATTCAATGGCAATTCTCCACAAAGGGAAATGTCCTAGATTTAGAAAGATTTACATTTACTTTCTTTTGTGTCTCCAGGGTCACAGACGGAAAAAAAATACTAACAGGTTCCCTTCTATATTCCAAACGTAAAATAACTAGAGATACACTTTAAAGGAAATCTGTATTGAAAGGATATAGAGATAGCATTGCCAATTCCTCCATCTGAACATTCTAGTTGCTGCATTTTTGTGCTGGTAACAATTCTTTTAGAGGCATTGATCTGGAAAAAGCAAGGCTTTTTTTCAGCTGGAACTTGGCTGAATTCAGTTCCACCACCTCTGGCTCAGGCGCTCTGCTCCTTGCTCACCACTATCACTTGTAAACACAGAAGTCCAGCTTTTGTGTTTACAAGTGACAGCTTGTCCCCCAGCGGCTCCCACAAATCTGATCTCCTGAGGAGATCCCACTGAGTGCAGGATGAGGACAAGGTAGATGTTGGTTCCTGGGGTGCAATGTGGATGCCCAACTGGATGTTCTTCCTGCAAATGAAAGAGGTGAAGTCACCTACAGTGTATGGGGAGGTACTAGAGCCAGCTGGATGTATCATCTTAATACAGCAACAAAAGTAAGACATGTGGAAGATGGTGGAGCTTTTAAGGAGGGGGCGGAGAAGATGGAGGCAGTGAGGGGGGAGTTGTATGCAGAGGTCAGAGCTGAGGAGGGGTGAAAATAAGATGTGGATGGAGGATGCAGAGGAAAGCAGTTGTAGAAGAAGGCTAAACTCTGCACTCTGTATGCAGTGCACCCCCAAACTTTGCACTATGTACGTAAGACACCCCTGAACATTGCACTCTGTGTGTAACCCCCCCGAACTTTGCACTCTGTATGTAATGCACTCCTGATGTTTAATGACCCTTTAAGACCCTCCCACTGTTAGTAAAATTTGACCACACCCACTATTTGATGCGGTTTTGAGGGTTTGTGTGGGAGCAGGGGGGTCTTGGGGGTCATGGTTGAGTTCCTGCACCTATTTTCTGAGAAGAAAAGCCCTGGGAAAAAGTATGTAGATAGGTCACTTTGACTTTCTAATCTGCAAATCTATAAGATCAAAGGCAACCCAAGGATGTGTAATAAAAGCTTCTTTTTTGGCGTGAGCAAATCTGGTTGAGTTAGTTTCTATCTTTATAACCAAAAATGGCCAATGGCCATTTGGAATATAAAGGAGTGAACCATGTCAACCAATGCCAACTAAGGGGGTTATTTACTAAAAACCAGAGAGTACATAACATGGTGCAACTCTGCAGATTAACCAATCAGCATCCAGGTTTTATTGCCAAAGCTTAATTGAACAATCTGAAGTTACAAGATGATTGGATACCATGCACAGCTGCACCAGATTCTGAATGTACCGGTTTTAGTAAATCCCCTCCTATGTGTAGCCAGTTCCAGACCTACAGTGCTCAGACAGCACTCTCCAGATCTTACCTAACTTTTCTCTGCTGCAGTTAAAGGAATAATGCCTGGCCAAGGACTGCCCCAGCCAGTGATTGAATAGAAAGCTCTTCCATCCTCTCAGGCAATTCTATATGCCCTCTGCAATGTAATGAACCCTAATTGGCTTCCAGTGCTGCTTTTTCTCATAATATGCAACGTTTGAGCCACAATACGCCTGTATGGTTGCTTTTTAATAAGCCTGTATTTTCTATTCTTTTCCTCTAGCATGCCAGAATGGAGGTACCTATGTTGCTGGCAAATGTGAATGTTCAAAACATTTTGAAGGAAAATTGTGTGAAATTATAAGAAACATTATAGATGTTGGTAAGTGTAGAAACAAAGAGGATTATTATTTAAAGTATATCTAACTTTGAAGGTATAGTCACATATACAGTTACCTAGTGCAGCTGAAGTCCCTATTAACTTTGCAGAGCACCGTTAGCATTTAATAGCAGACATTTCCAGGAAAATTCCAACCAGATCCTATGTTCACTCTGATTAGAAGAATGGTGCTAAATCATTCTACCCCCAACCTTTTTCTCACCACTGGCCCCTCGATGTGATGCGCAGATTCACTGGCGTATACAGAGGCACAGGGCCAGCTCTCACTGCACTACTTATCTCCAGCGCTGTCTCTTGTAAAAACTTCTCTTAACCACTAGATGGAGCCAATCTCTTCAGCTTTCTCTTGTGAGCCAGGATATCAAAGACCCTCCCCCTGGGGGCTCATTATCAGGCCCCCTGAAATCACAGGAGAGTGTTACCCCATTCCACTCCATCTTTGCCTAGCCCTTCACCTCTCAATGGGATGAGTGGCTTCGGTGGCCAATAGTGAGAGAAAGGGGCTAGCTCCCACTGCAATATGATTCCTACTCCCAATGCTGTCCCCTACAGAAAGCTCATTCTGCCACTAGATGGTGCTGCTGTATTCAGCTTTCTCCTGTTGGCCCAGGGTTTCAAAGAGTTTCCCCCTTGGGGTCCATCATCAGGCCACCCTGGACACACAAGAGACTGCTACCTCATTCCATTCCATCTTTGCCTCACCCTTCACCCCTCAATAGGATGAGTGGCTTCAGTGGCTAATAGTGAGGCACAGGGGCTAGATTCCACTGCAATATGATTCCTACTCCCAACGCTGTCCCCTACAGAAAGCTCTTTCTGTCACTAGATGGTGCTGCTGTCTTCAGCTTTCTCCTGTGAGCCCAGGGTATCAAAGAGTGTCATCCTTGGGGTCCATCATCAGGCCACCCTGGACACACAAGAGACTGATACCTCATTCCACTCCATCTTTGCCTTACCCTTTACCCCTTAATGGGATGAGTGGCTTCAGTGGCTAATAGTGAGACACAGGGGCTAGCTGCCACTGCAATATGATCCCTACGTCCAGCACTGTCCCCTACAGAAAGCTCTTTCTGTCACTAGATGGTGCTGCTATCTTCAGCTTTCTCCTGTGAGCCCAGGGTTTCAAAGAGTCTCCCCCTTGGGGTGCATCATCCGGGCCACCCTGAACATACTATAGACTGCAACCTCATTCCACTCTATGTTCGCCTCACCCTTCACCCCTCAATGAGATGAGTGGCTTCAGTGGCCAATAGTGAGACACAGGAGCTAGATCCCACTGCAGTATGATTCCTACTCCCAATGCTGTCCCCTACAGAAAGCTCTTTCTGCCACTAGATGGTACTGCTGTCTTCAGCTTTCTCCTGTGAGCCCAGGGTTTCAAAGAGTCTCATCCTTGGGGTGCATCATCTGCCACGGTGGACACACAAGAGACTGCTACCTCATTCCACTCCATCTTTGCCTCACCCTTCACCCCTCAATGGGATGAGTGGCTTCAGTGGCCAATAATGAGACACAGGGGCTAGCTCCCACTGCAATATGATCCCTACTGCCAACGCTGTCCCCTACAGAAAGCTCTTTCTGCCACTAGATGGTGCTGCTGTCTTCAACTTTCTCCTGTGAGCCCAGGGTTTCAAAGAGTCTCATCCTTGGGGTGCATCATCAGGCCATGGTGGACACACAAGAGGCGGCTACCTCATTCCACTCATTATTTGCTTCACCCTTCACCCCTCAATGGGATGAGTGGCTTCAGTGGCTAATAGTGAGACACAAGGGCTAGCTCCCCCTGCAATATGATCCCTACCTCAAGCACTGTCCCCTACAGAAAGCTCTTTCTGCCACTAGATGGTGCTGCTGTCTTAAGCTTTCTCCTATGAGCCCAGGGTTTGTGACCCGGAACACAATAGAGTCTGATGGGCGCTCAGCCATTAAGGGAGTCAGAGAGGCGGGCTGATGAGGTCACGACCTCTGACTCAGCCAATCATTGATAGAATACATCACTTTCTCTGAATGGCTGAGCGCCAATTCAGCAGACTCTATTGTGTTCTGGGTCAGAGACATCAAGCTCTTGGCTCGGACCGGAACACAGTGTTGTATGCTGTATGTATCCTCCACTATGTACAGTTTATACAGCACATCCAGCGTCCTTAGATGTCAGTGAGGGACATCGATCGTTTGGGCCAGCTTGGCTCAAATAACTATGTAAAGTGAAACAAAAGATGGAGTTCAGCTGTGAAGAGTAACTCCAATTTTGTTGAGAAGAAAAATTCCCGTTTGAGTGATCTATATACATTGCAAGGATTTTCACAAACTGTTGCAGATTCCTACCTTTTATTATTCTGCAGAAATATCTGTTTGTATGTCTGTGTCCATGTGCAAAGTGAATGTGAATGAGAGTGATTTTATAAGTATCGATCAGCTGCTGAACCTGCAGGGCTCCAATGGGGAAAGTGGCAGGGTCTGCATCCCTTTAGATATGATTTCCCTTTATCACCAAAAATACAACGTTTGTTTCAGGGGATGCCTAAAATCTGAATGGTATCTTATTGCAGACCTCTGGGAAAACCAGTGGGCCAATCACGCAAGCAAAAAATTATATTGGGGGGGGGGGGGTGCTCTGTGCACCATCCATGTACAGAACACATCCAGGTTGCTATACTCCATTTTACACAAAATTACAGAGCTGCAGGTTGAAAAAGAGAGGTTATTTTTAATAACATTCAATTACAATATGACTTGTGTTAAGACTGTATATGCTATATTCTTTTTTTTTTTTTTTCCCATGAGAGTGGAGTTACCATTTAGAGTGTTACTAAACCCAAGACCCTGCATTCACTATATCCGGTCTCCCCAGGACCCTGCATTCACTATATCCGGTCTCCCCAGGACCCTGCATTCACTATATCCGGTCTCCCTGGACCCTGCATTCACTATATCTGGTCTCCCCGGACCCTGCATTCACTATATCCGGTCTCCCTGGACCCTGCATTCACTATATCTGGTCTCCCCGGACCCTGCATTCACTATATCCGGTCTCCCTGGACCCTGCATTCACTATATCTGGTCTCCCCGGACCCTGCATTCACTATATCTGGTCTCCCCGGACCCTGCATTCACTATATCCGGTCTCCCCAGGACTCTGCATTCACTATATCTGGTCTCCCCGGACCCTGCATTCACTATATCCGGTCTCTCCAGGACTCTGCATTCACTATATCTGGTCTCCCCGGACCCTGCATTCACTATATCCGGTCTCCCAGGACCCTGCATTCACTATATCCGGTCTCCCCGGACCCTGCATTCACTGTATCCGGTCTCCCCGGACCCTGCATTCACTGTATCTGGTCTCCCAGGACCCTGCATTCACTATATCTGGTCTCCCAGGACCCTGCATTCACTATATCTGGTCTCCCCGGACCCTGTATTCACTATATCTGGTCTCCCCGGACCCTGCATTCACTATATCCGGTCTCCCCAGGACTCTGCATTCACTATATCCGGTCTCCCCGGACCCTGCATTCACTATATCCGGTCTCCCCGGACCCTGCATTCACTATATCTGGTCTCCCCGGACCCTGCATTCACTATATCCGGTCTCCTCAGACCCTGCCTTTACTATATCTGGTCTCCTCAGACCCTGCATTCACTATATCTGGTCTCCCAGGACCCTGCATTCACTATGTCTGATCTCCCCAGACCCTGCATTCACTATGTCTGATCTCCCGGGACCCTGCATTCACTATGTCTGATCTCCCCAGACCCTGCATTCACTATATCTGGTCTCCTCGGACCCTGCATTCACTATATCTGGTCTCCCCAGACCCTGCATTCACTATATCTGGTCTCCCTGGACCCTGCATTCACTATGTCTGATCTCCCCAGACCCTGCATTCACTATATCTGGTCTCCCCAGACCCTGCATTCACTATGTCTGATCTCCCCAGACCCTGCATTCACTATATCTGGTCTCCTCGGATCGTGCATTCACTATATCTGGTCTCCCCGGACCCTGCATTCACTATATCTGGTCTCCCCAGACCCTGCATTCACTATATCTGGTCTCCCACAGTACACAGAACATGGAAATGCAATTATTGTAGTAAATATAAACTGCTAAATACCTTTTCTCATTGGCAGTCTTGTGACTTCTATCAGTGTCCAGCAGAGCATTAGCTAAAACTTATAGGAGGAGTTTGTTTTCTGCTCTAGGAGGATACAGAACCCATGAGCTCTGTCTGGGTAGTGCTGATTGGCCCTGTGCTGATTACATGCACTCTTCCAAGAAAAAAAAAAACCTCTCTAGCAATACACACAAAACTGAGCATGTGCAACATGCCTACAGTTCAGTCTGTCTTACCAGGAGATAAGAGGTGGTCGCTTAAACAAGGGGAGGAGCAGGGAAGACAGGATCAAACAGCCTTTTTACACAATGCAGAGGATTAACCCCTTAGGTTCCACAGTGAGTATAACAAGCATGCTTTACTGCATATACAGACTGATTGTACTGTTGTGGGTTTAGTAACACTTTAAGGGAGACTGGCAGAATCAAGAGCTAGGAAAGAAGGGTCTTATTTATTGGCAGAAGTCATTGTAAGTGCTTGAAAAGTGGTTGTTGTTTTTAGCCTGGAGTTCTTTTGGTTCTTTACCAAAATCATTACAGCGGCTAAATGGTTAGCACTTCCACCTGGCAGTACTAGGGTTGTCGGTTCAAATCCCAACCACAGCACCACCTGCCTGGAGTTTGCATGTTCTCCCTGTGCCTGCGTGGGTTTCCTCTGGGTACTCCGGTTTCCTCCCACACTCCAAAGACATGCTGGTAGGTTAATTGGCTCCTGTCTAAATTGTCCCTAGTATGTGTATGTATGAATGTGAGTTAGGGACCTTAGATTGTACACCCCTTGAGGGTTAGGGACTGATGTGAATGTACAATATATATGTAAAGTGCTGTGTAACTTGATGATGCTAGCAGGGGCGGACTGACCATTTGGAAACTCATGGCACTGCCCGAGGGCCCCGGGGTCAGTAGGGGGCCCCATGAGATGCCCCTGGGACCTTTTTCATAGGCTTTTTTGAGTTTGGGCAAGGACACATGGGCCCCATGATCCCCTATTGCCCGGGGCCCCATGATTTGTCAGTCCGCCCCTGGATGCTATATAAGTACCTGAAATAATAATATCTATATCATTGTAGCGGAAACCACCACTGCAGGTGTGAATGTAGTCCTGAGATTCACCAACAAGGAATTTACTGAAAATCTGACAGATAACACAACTGAGGAATATAAGGAGTTTGCAGACGGCTTCAGAAAAAATGTAAGTGGATTACAGCCTGTATATAAAGAGGACCTGTCATTAGAAGTCACATAGGTAGGGGGCACCTAAGCATGACCACATGTCATTGAACTTTGTAAACTGTATCTAAGCCTCAAAAACAAAATATTGTACATTACAGCTTTCCAGTCCTTCCTTTTTTATACCTGATGATCCTGCCGCCAACACACCGCCCCTACCGCCGCCTACAGTTTATTTACACAATTGCCTTGAAAAAACATTCCTGAAAAGTCATATAATTTACAGCTTAGGAAATGCTATCATGGTCTCTGGCTATTACGTGCCTTGTGGGTGTCTGATGTCATTGGAGATTGCAGAAAGTCTTTTATATTATTATTAGAAGTAGTAGTAGTATTATAAGAGCAAGTTTGCCTCTATCTATATAATTATAATATGACTTTTCGAATTACAAATTTTACATAGAAACACACTTTAGAGACTTTTTTCTTATGGCCCCTTTCACACGGGCGTTCCATTTCTATCATCAGTTCAGTCATGTTTGTTCCAAGAAAAAATGGATGTGAATGTACAATATGTATGTAAAGTGCGGCATAAATTGGCAGCGCTATATAAGTACCTGAAATAATAATATAGCAATTTTTCATCAGTTTACATCCGTTTTCGTCCGTTTTTCATCCATTTTTGTCCGTTTACATCCATTTTCCATCTATTTACATCCGGTTTTGTCAGTTTACATCCATTTTTCATCTGTTTACATCCTGTTTTGTCAGTTTACATCCATTTTCATCTGTTTACATCCGTTTTCGTTCGTTTTTCATCCATTTTTGTCCGTTTACATCCGTTTTCCATCTGTTTACATCCAATTTTGTCCGTTTACATCCATTTCCATCTGTTTACATCCTGGTTTGTCAGTTTACATCCATTTTTCATCTGTTTACAACAGTTTTTGTCCGTTTTTCATCCATTTTTCTCAGTTTACATCCGTTTTCCATCTGTTTACATCTGGTTTTGTCAGTTTACATCCATTTATCATCTGTTTACATTCTTTTTGTCCGTTTACATCAATTTTCCATCTGTTTTCGTCCGTTTTTCATCATTTTTGTCCGTTTACATCCATTTCCATCTGTTTACATCCGGTTTTGTCACTTTACATCCATTTTCATCTGTTTACATCCGTTTTCGTTCGTTTTTCATCCATTTATGTCCGTTTACATAGGTTTTCCATCTGTTTACATCCGATTTTGTCCGTTTACATCCATTTCCATCTGTTTACATCCGGTTTTGTCAGTTTACATCCGTTTTTCATCTGTTTACATCCGTTTTCGTCCGTTTTTCATCCATTGTTGTCCGTTTACATCCATTTTCCATCTGTTTACATCCGGTTTTGTCAGTTTACATCCATTTTCATCTGTTTACATCCGTTTTCGTTCGTTTTTCATTTGTTTTTGTCCGTTTACATCCGTTTTCCATCTGTTTACATCTAGTTGTGTCCGTTTACATCCATTTTCCATCTGTTTACATCCTTTTTGTCCGTTTACATCCATTTTCCATCTGTTTCCATCTGTTTTCGTCCATTTTTCATCCATTTTTGTTCGTTTACATCAGTTTTCCATCTGTTTACATCAGGTTTTGTCAGTTTACATCCGTTTTTCATCTGTTTACATCCGTTTTCGTCCGTTTTTCATCCATTTTTGTCCGTTTACATCCATTTTCCATCTGTTTACATCCGTTTTTGTCAGTTTACATCCATTTTCATCTGTTTACATCCGTTTTCGTTTGTTTTTCATTTGTTTTTGTCAGTTTACATCCGTTTTCCATCTGTTTACATCCGGTTGTGTCCGTTTACATCCATTTCCATCTGTTTACATCCTGGTTTGTCAGTTTACATCCGTTTTTCATCTGTTTACATCCATTTTTGTCCGTTTTTCATCCATTTTTGTCCATTTACATCCGTTTTCCATCTGTTTACATCCTGGTTTGTCAGTTTACATCCATTTTTCATCTGTTTACATCCATTTTCGTCCGTTTTTCATCCATTTTTGTCCGTTTACATCCGTTTTCCATCTGTTTACATCCGGTTTTGTCAGTTTACATCCATTTTCATCTGTTTACATCCATTTTCGTTCGTTTTTCATCCATTTTTGTCTGTTTACATCCGTTTTCCATCTGTTTACATCCGGTTTTGTCCGTTTACATCCATTTCCATCTGTTTACATCCTGGTTTGTCAGTTTACATCTGTTTTTCATCTGTTTACATCCATTTTCGTCCGTTTTTCATCCATTTTTGTCCATTTACATCCGTTTTCCATCTGTTTACATCCGGTTTTGTCAGTTTACATCCATTTTCATCTGTTTACATCCGTTTTGTTTGTTTTTCATCCATTTTTGTCTGTTTACATCCGTTTTCCATCTGTTTACATCCGGTTTTGTCAGTTTACATCCATTTTTCATCTGTTTACATCTGTTTTCGTCCGTTTTTCATCCATTTTTGTCCGTTTACATCCGTTTTCCATCTGTTTACATCCGGTTTTGTCAGTTTACATCCATTTTTCATCTGTTTACATCCGTTTTCGTCCGTTTTTCATCCATTTTTGGCAGTTTACATCCATTTTTCATCTGTTTACATCCGTTTTTGTTCGTTTTTCATCTATTTTTGTCAATTTACATCCGTTTTCCATCTGTTTACATATGGTTTTGTTCGTTTACATCCATTTCCACCTGTTTACATCCTGGTTTGTCAGTTTACATCCGTTTTTCATCTCTTTACATCCGTTTTTGTCCGTTTTTTATCAATTTTTGTCCGTTTACATCCGTTTTCCATCTATTTACATCTGGTTTTGTCAGTTTACATCCATTTTTCATTTGTTTACATCTGCTTTCGTCCGTTTTTCATCCATTTTTGTCCGTTTACATCCGTTTCCATCTGTTTACATCCTTTTTGTCCGTTTACATCCATTTTCCATCTGTTTACATCCGGGTTTGTCAGTTTACATCCATTTATCATCTGTTTACATCTGTTTTCATCAATATGTGTCCGTTTACATCAGTTTTCCATCTGCTTACATCCGTTTTTGTCCATTTACATCCGTTTTTCGTCGGTTCTGTTTTTTTGAAAGGAAGAAAAATAAGACTTTTTTCTGTTAAAAAAAACAGATGTTATCAGATGCGGATGGTAACCTGTTCTGTGCCACCCTATATTAGAAATACTGCTACAGAGCGGCACAGGTGTGCTAAATCACATACAGTGAAGGAAATGCGTATTTGATCCCCTGCTGATTTTTAATGTTTGCCCACTCACAAAGAAATGAGCAGTCTAAAAATCGAATGTTCGTTGTATTGTAACACTGAGAGACAGAATAGCAACAACAAATTCAGCAGAAATGCATGTCTAACAAATGATGACTGATCTGCATGTTCATGAGGGAAATAAGGATTTGATCTCCTTCACAAAACATGACTTAGTACTTGGTGGCAAATCCCTTGTTGGCAATCACAGAGGTCAGACGTTTCCTGGAGTTGGCCCCCAGGTTTGCACACATCTCAGGAGGGATTTTGGCCCACTCCTCTTGGCAGATCTTCTCCAAGTCATTAAGGTTTGGTGGCTGATGCTTGGCAACTCGAACTTTCAGCTCCCTCCGCAGATTTTCAATCAGATTAAGGTCTGGAGACTGGCTAGGCCACTCCAGTACCTTAATGTGCTTCTTCTTGAACCACTCCTTTGTTGCCTTGGCCATGTGTTTTGGGTCATTGTCATGCTGGAACACCTATCCACGACCCATTTTCAATGCCCTGGCCGAGGGAAGAAGGTTCTCACCCAAGATTTGAGGGTACATTGCCCCGTCCATCGTACCCTTGATACAGTGCAGTTGTCCTCTCCCCTTAGCAGAAAAACATTCCCAAAGCAGAACGTTTCCACCACCATGTTTCACAGTTGAGATGGTGTTCTTGGGGTCATAGGCAGCATTCCTCCTCCTCTAAACATGGCGAGTTGAGTTGATGCCAAAGAGATGGATTTTGGTGTCATCCGACCGCAACACTTTCCACCAGTCCTCCCCTGCATCCTCCTCTGTATGTTAAGACACTCACATTCACATTCATTAGATCCAATTTCAGGCATGATTTCAATTTCCAAATCGCACCTGAAATCGCGGCAGTGTGACCGGGGGCTTATACAAGAACAACTTCTGAAATTGCATATGTTAAGACACTCACATTCATATTTATTAGATCCAATGTCAGGTACGATTTCAATTCCAAAATCGCACCTGAAATCGCGGCAGTGTGAACCAAGGCTAACACACCGGGGTGTCTAGCTCTTGTTCACACTGAATGCACCATTGCGCTACTTCACTTCAATTTCAAAGCTGCAGGTCGTGCGATTTGTTCCTCCAGTTTTACTGTGGCTTGTAACTTTATTTAGTCACATTGCCGCGATTTCAGGTGCGATTTGGGAATCTAATGAGTGTGAATGTGAGTGTCTTAACATACACGATTTGCTAATGTGCAATTTTTAAAGTAGTTCTTGTATTACGTATTCTGCATTTTGTTGCGATTTCACATACATAGACTACCATAGAAATTGCACTGCAAAACGCAATGAAAAATGTAAGAAATCTTTGGGATATCTTCAGAAAATGCGGAAAACAAAACGCACAATTTTTAATCGCATCCAGTGTGAACCAAGCCTTACTTTTTCTGCAGTTTGTTGCAATTTCACATAGACTACAATAAAAATCGCACTGCAAAACGTAATGAAAAACACAAGAAATCATTGGGAAATCTTCAGAAAATGCAGCAAACAAAACAAGCGATTTTAAATCGCATCCAGTGTGAACCAAGCCTTTTCTGCAGTTTGTTGCAATTTCACAGATAGACTACAATAGTAATCGCACTGCAAAACGCAATAAATCATTGGGAAATCTTCAGAAAACGCGGTGAAATCAGAAAACAAAACTATTTTAAATGGCATCCAGCGTGAACCAAGCCTTAGTGCCCAGTCATACCAGTGCAATTTCAGGTGGGATTCGCAAACTGAAATCGCACCTGAAATCATATCTAATGAATGTGATTGTCAGTGTGGCAAAGGTGGCAAACAAAACACGCAAGCCTTAACAGAAGTCGATGCAAGTTGCAATAAAATCTGAAAAAAAGTATTGCCAAAACAATTTTTGAAATCGCACTGATTAAGACACTGCCATAGAAACACATTGGATGCGATTTCAGGCACGATTTGTAAATCGTGTGGCCTCTGAAGTCGCACTGGTGTGAACCAGAGCTTAGAGGCAGGGAAAAAAAAGCCAGATGCCCCTAGGAGCAGCTACAAAAATGGCGTGTGTGTATGAGGTCTTATGCAAGCTATAGATGGGTCGAAAACCGTTTTTTTATTAAAAAAAACGAAAAATCAGTCGTTCGATCGGCTGATGTTACCATCAACGGTAAAACAATTGGCTGGTTTTCGTTTTAGTTACTTCTGTCCCTCGCAGAGAGCTCCGCTATTATATTTGACATGAAAAAGTATTCTGGTTGCAACAATGTATCCATTTGTATCCATTTTGGATAGAAATGTTTTTATTCGGATACAAATAGATACATTGTTGCAACTGCAAGACTTTTCATATAAAATATAATAGCAGACTGGAATTCTTATTCTTTTTTTTCTCTTTCTTCTTCTACTTCTTTTTTTCTTTTTCTTCTTCTTTTTCTTTTTCTGCTTCCTCTTCTATGTTTCCTCTTCTTTTCTACTTCTTTTTTTTCTTTTTCTTCTCCTTCTTCTTTTTCTTTTTCTTCTTCTTTTTCTTTTTCTGCTTCCTCTTCTATTTTTCCTCTTCTTTTCTTCTTCTTCTTTTTCTTCTTCTATTTTTCCTCTTCTTTTCTTCTTCTTCTTTTCTTTCTTCTTCTTTTTTTCTGCTTCTTTTTTCTTCCTTTTCTTCTTTTTTTCTGCTTCTTTTGCTTCTTCTTCTTTTTCTTCCTCTTCTGCTTCTTCTTTTTCTTTTTCTTCTTCTTTTTCCTCTTCTTTTCTTCTTCTTCTTTTTCTTTTTCTTCTTCTATTTTTCCTCTTCTTTTCTTCTTCTTCTTTTCTTTCTTCTTCTTTTTTTCTGCTTCTTTTTTCTTCCTTTTCTTCTTTTTTTCTGCTTCTTTTGCTTCTACTTCTTTTTCTTCCTCTTCTTCCTCTTCTGCTTTTTCTACTTCTTTTTTCTTCCTCTTCTGCTTTTTCTTATTCTTTTTCTTATTCTTTTTCTTCTTTTCTTCTTCTTGCAGGTCACGGCTCATGCGCAGATTTTTTATTGGTAAAACGATCGACCAATTTGCCCATCATTGCCGGGAAAATCGGCCACAAATTTTCCAACTTTACCGATACAAAAATGTGCCAAAACCCCAAAAAAACGTCCGACCAATTAACCCACTAACGGTGCAAAAATCGGCCGATTTTCAACCCGTCTATGGCCTGCATTAATGGTCATGCATTTTTCTACCACTTTAGATAAGGCAAAAACTGAATAAAAACTGAGCAGCATGAAAGCAGCTGAAAGGCTCATTCACACTTGGGCTCAGAGGGCAGTAAAAACAGGCGCTGGAGCTGCATTTGTACAGCTGGATGAAGGGAGGGAAGGGGAAGCACATATGCCACAAGGGATGTTGGTACCTCCTCACTGGGGTATATTTCCTTCTCAGATGCCAGACTTCGTTGTCTATATTGCAGATTGTAAGATTTTGCTTTTATTTCTTTTGACAGATGAGTCTGAAATTGCACCGGTATGACCAGGCAATAAGCGTTGGTTCCTGCTGGATGCGATTTAAAATAGTTTTCTCTGCGATTTCACCGCATTTTCTGAAGATTTCCCAATGATTTCTTGCATTTTCCATTGCGTTTGGCAGTGCAATTTCTATGGTAGTCTATGTGAAATCGCAACAAACTGGAGAAAACATAAGGCTTGGTTCACACTGGATGCGATTTAAAATCGCTTGTTTTGTTTGCTGCATTTTCTGAAGATTTCCCAATGATTTCTTGCATTTTCCATTGCGTTTTGCAGTGCAATTTCTATGGTAGTCTATGTGAAATCGCAACAAACTGCAGAAAAAGTAATACAAGAACTACTTTTAAAATTGCTCTGCAGCAAATCGCACATGTTAAGACATTCACATTCATTAGATGCGATTTCAGGTGCGATTTCAATTCGCAAATCGCACCTGAAATCGCACCGGTATGACCGGGCACTAAGGCTTGGGTCACGCTGGATGCAATTTAAAATTGTTTTGTTTGCGATTTCACTGCATTTTCTGAAGATTTCTCAACAATTTATTGTGTTTTTCATTGCGTTTTGCAGTGTGATTTCTGTTGTAGTCAGGGGCGGACTGACCATTTGGAAACTCAGGCACTGCCCGAGGGCCTGGGGTCAGTAGGGGGCCCCATGAGATGCCCCTGGTACCTTTTTCATAGGCTTTTTTGAGTTTGGGCAAGGACACAGGGGCCCCATGATCCCCTATTGCCCGGGGGCCCCATGAGTTGTCAGTCCGCCCCTGATTGTAGTCTATATGTCACATATGTCACAAGGGATGTCGGTCCTCACTGGGGTATATTTCCTTCCCAGATGCCAGACGTTGTTGTCTATAGACAACTGCTATCTAGATCTTGCAGGCTCCACCTCCGCAACATCTCCAAGATACGCACATTCCTCACCCCAGACACCACCAAACAACTCGTACACTCCCTCATCATCTCACGCCTGGACTACTGCAACTCCCTTCTCACTGGCCTACCCCAACACAGGCTATCCCCACTCCATTCTATCCTGAACTCAGCAGCCAGACTCATCCACCTCACCAACCGCTCCGTATCCACCTCCCCCCTCTGCCAATCCCTTCACTGGCTCCCAATTGCCCATCAAATTCAAACTGCTATCTCTGACCTACAAAGCCATTCGCAACGCTCCCCCAAACTACATAACTGACCTGATACCCAAATACCACCCTACCCGTGCCCTCCGCTCCTCACAGGACCTCCTACTCTCTAGCTCCCTGGTCTCCTCCTCCCACGCCCGATTGCAGGACTTCTCCAGGACTTCCCCCATCCTCTGGAACTCCCTACCCCGATCCATCAGACTGTCACCTACCCTCCTCACCTTCAGGCGCACCCTGAAAACCCTCCTCTTCAGGGAAGCCTACACCAACCTCCCCTAACACCCGACCTCACCTAACAACTAACCTCCTCCATTCCACCCACCACTCCATCCCCCACAGCCATCTCCTCCTGTACCACCTTCCCCTCCCTCCTAGATTGTAAGCTCGAAAGAGCAGGGCCCTCAAACCCCTCATGTACTGTATTGTTACTGTCTTGTCACATGTTCTGTCCCCCTTGCTACTGTACAGCGCTGAGCAAACCTTTTGGCGCTATATAAATACTGTATAATAATAATAATATTGCAGATTGTAAGCTTTTGCTTTTATTTCTATTGACAGATGAGCATCGTCTATAAGAATGTCACCGAGTATGAAGATGTAAAAATATTATCTATAAGGTACGGAGAAATTGTGAAGCCATTTTATGATGCATGGGGATTTTTGTCATTTGTAAACATCCAATGTACTGCATACGGTATGAGTAAAAAAAATGTAAAAGTAAAAAAAATCCTGATCAATAAAATGTTTGTGCCACCGGCAGGGAAGGAAGTGTCATTGTGCTTCATGAGGTCATTATGAGATTCTATTATAAGCCCGATGTGAATATAGCGGATCAGTTCAAAGACGCACTTAAAGATGTAGAAAACAACCTGGAAGAACTGCGTAAAAACTGCGACGGAAACTGTAAGTACGATTTTTTTGCTCTAGTACTTGAGAAAAGAAAATTGCACCTTAGGAAGCACATGGGCACTTTACATTTTGTGGAGCACTTTAGTGGAATTACTTGAGATATATATATATATACAGTATATATATTTTAATATAACACTTTTGCACAGATGTCACATTTTGCACACTCATTTATTGCATTGTAATTGGAAGTATTGCTGCTTGATGATTGGCGCTGCAGCCATACAGTTTACTTTATAGTATTTAGTAGAGATGAGCGAATCGAACTAGGCGAACCGGAATTCGAGTCGAATTTCAGGAAATATTCGATTCGTGTCGAAACCGAAATTTTGCCTACTTCGGGTGCGCGAATCGAACATTTCCCGATCAGCCGGCAAAAGTGTCCCTGCAGTGAGCTCCGCTATTTCTGACAGTTCTCTGACAGAAGGAACACATGTTTAGCGGTTGAAACATTGTATCTATTAGTTTACATTTAGGATACAGATGTTTCAACCACTGTACATGTGAAGAAGTTGTGAGAGAACTGTCAGAAATAGAGGAACTCTGCACATACACTTTTTGCCGGCTTGGAATTATTCTTCTTTTCATCCTACTTCTTCTTCTTCTTCATCCTCAGAAGAAGAGGATGAGGATGAGGATGAAGAAGAAGAAGAAGAAGAAGAAGAAGAAGAAGAAGTAGGATGAAAAGAAGAATAATTCCAAGCCGGCAAAAAGTGTATGTGCAGAGTTCCTCTATTTCTGACAGTTCTCTCACAGCTTCTTCACATGTACAGCGGTTGAAACATCTGTATCCTAAATGGAAACTAATAGATACAATTTGTATCTATTAGTTTCCATTTAGGATACAGATATTTCAACCGCTGTACATGTGAAGAAGCTGTGAGAGAACTGTCAGAAATAGAGGAACTCTGCACATACACTTTTTGCCGGCTTGGAATTATTCTTCTTTTCATTCTTCTTCTTCTTCCTCATCCTCATCCTCATCCTCATCCTCTTCTTCTGAGGATGAGGATGAAGAAGAAGAAGAAGAAGAAGTAGGATGAAAAGAAGAATAATTCCAAGCCGGCAAAAAGTGTATGTGCAGAGTTCCTCTATTCTGCAGATACACTTAGAGGAGCTCTGCAGATACACTTAGAGGAGCTCTGCACATACACTTTTTGCCGGCTTGGAATTAATCTTATTTTCATCCTACTTCTTCTTCTTCTTCTTCTTCTTCTTCATCCTCATCCTCAGAAGAAGAAGAGGATGAGGATGAGGATGAAGAAGAAGAAGAAGAAGTAGGATGAAAATAAGAATAATTCCAAACCGGAAAAAAGTGTATGTGCAGAGCTCCTCTAAGTGTATCTGCAGAGCTCCTCTAAGTGTATCTGCAGAATAGAGGAACTCTGCACATACACTTTTTGCCGGAAACCGCTGTATGGAGTGAATGTCCCAGAACTGTCAGAAATAGACTATTTATGACAGTTCTGGGACATTCACTGCATACAGCTGTTTTAACCGCTGTATGGAGGGAATGTCATGGAACTGTCAGAAATAGACTATTAATGACAGTTCTGGGACTGTCCTTCAATGCAGCGGTTGAAACATTGTATGTATTTGTTTCCATAAATGGATCCATTTATGGAAACAAATACATACAATGTTTCAACCGCTGCATGGAAGGACAGTCCCAGAACTGTCATTAATAGTCTATTTCTGACAGTTCCATGACATTCCCTCCATACAGCGGTTAAAACAGCTGTATGGAGTGAATGTCCCAGATCTATCAGAAATAGACTATTTATGACAGTTCTGGGACATTCACTGCATACAGCTGTTTTAACCGCTGTATGGAGGGAATGTCATGGAACTGTCAGAAATAGACTATTAATGACAGTTCTGGGACTGTCCTTCCATGCAGCGGTTGAAACATTGTATGTATTTGTTTCCATAAATGGATCCATTTATGGAAACAAATACATACAATGTTTCAACCGCTGCATGGAAGGACAGTCCCAGAACTGTCATTAATAGTCTATTTCTGACAGTTCCATGACATTCCCTCCATACAGCGGTTAAAACAGCTGTATGGAGTGAATGTCCCAGATCTATCAGAAATAGACTATTTATGACAGTTCTGGGACATTCACTGCATACAGCTGTTTTAACCGCTGTATGGAGGGAATGTCATGGAACTGTCAGAAATAGACTATTAATGACAGTTCTGGGACTGTCCTTCCATGCAGCGGTTGAAACATTGTATGTATTTGTTTCCATAAATGGATCCATTTATGGAAACAAATACATACAATGTTTCAACCGCTGTATGGAAGGACAGTCCCACAACTGTCATTAATAGTCTATTTCTGACAGTTCCATGACATTCCCTCCATACAGCGGTTAAAACAGCTGTATGGAGTGAATGTCCCAGATCTATCAGAAATAGACTATTTATGACAGTTCTGGGACATTCACTGCATACAGCTGTTTTAACCGCTGTATGGAGGGAATGTCATGGAACTGTCAGAAATAGACTATTAATGACAGTTCTGGGACTGTCCTTCAATGCAGCGGTTGAAACATTGTATGTATTTGTTTCCATAAATGGATCCATTTATGGAAACAAATACATACAATGTTTCAACCGCTGCATGGAAGGACAGTCCCAGAACTGTCATTAATAGTCTATTTCTGACAGTTCCATGACATTCCCTCCATACAGCGGTTAAAACAGCTGTATGCAGTGAATGTCCCAGATCTATCAGAAATAGACTATTTATGACAGTTCTGGGACATTCACTGCATACAGCTGTTTTAACCGCTGTATGGAGGGAATGTCATGGAACTGTCAGAAATAGACTATTAATGACAGTTCTGGGACTGTCCTTCAATGCAGCGGTTGAAACATTGTATGTATTTGTTTCCATAAATGGATCCATTTATGGAAACAAATACATACAATGTTTCAACCGCTGCATGGAAGGACAGTCCCAGAACTGTCATTAATAGTCTATTTCTGACAGTTCCATGACATTCCCTCCATACAGCGGTTAAAACAGCTGTATGGAGTGAATGTCCCAGATCTATCAGAAATAGACTATTTATGACAGTTCTGGGACATTCACTGCATACAGCTGTTTTAACCGCTGTATGGAGGGAATGTCATGGAACTGTCAGAAATAGACTATTAATGACAGTTCTGGGACTGTCCTTCCATGCAGCGGTTGAAACATTGTATGTATTTGTTTCCATAAATGGATCCATTTATGGAAACAAATACATACAATGTTTCAACCGCTGCATGGAAGGACAGTCCCAGAACTGTCATTAATAGTCTATTTCTGACAGTTCCATGACATTCCCTCCATACAGCGGTTAAAACAGCTGTATGCAGTGAATGTCCCAGATCTATCAGAAATAGACTATTTATGACAGTTCTGGGACATTCACTGCATACAGCTGTTTTAACCGCTGTATGGAGGGAATGTCATGGAACTGTCAGAAATAGACTATTAATGACAGTTCTGGGACTGTCCTTCAATGCAGCGGTTGAAACATTGTATGTATTTGTTTCCATAAATGGATCCATTTATGGAAACAAATACATACAATGTTTCAACCGCTGCATGGAAGGACAGTCCCAGAACTGTCATTAATAGTCTATTTCTGACAGTTCCATGACATTCCCTCCATACAGCGGTTAAAACAGCTGTATGGAGTGAATGTCCCAGATCTATCAGAAATAGACTATTTATGACAGTTCTGGGACATTCACTGCATACAGCTGTTTTAACCGCTGTATGGAGGGAATGTCATGGAACTGTCAGAAATAGACTATTAATGACAGTTCTGGGACTGTCCTTCCATGCAGCGGTTGAAACATTGTATGTATTTGTTTCCATAAATGGATCCATTTATGGAAACAAATACATACAATGTTTCAACCGCTGCATGGAAGGACAGTCCCAGAACTGTCATTAATAGTCTATTTCTGACAGTTCCATGACATTCCCTCCATACAGCGGTTAAAACAGCTGTATGGAGTGAATGTCCCAGATCTATCAGAAATAGACTATTTATGACAGTTCTGGGACATTCACTGCATACAGCTGTTTTAACCGCTGTATGGAGGGAATGTCATGGAACTGTCAGAAATAGACTATTAATGACAGTTCTGGGACTGTCCTTCCATGCAGCGGTTGAAACATTGTATGTATTTGTTTCCATAAATGGATCCATTTATGGAAACAAATACATACAATGTTTCAACCGCTGCATGGAAGGACAGTCCCAGAACTGTCATTAATAGTCTATTTCTGACAGTTCTATGACATTCCCTCCATACAGCGGTTGAAACCGCTGTATGGAGTGAATGTCCCAGAACTGTCAGAAATAGACAGAAACTGTCACAGAACTGTCCTTCTTCTCATCCTTCTCCTTCTTCTCATCCTTCTTCTCATCCTTCTTCTCATCCTTCTCCTTCTTCTCATCCTTCTCCTTCTTCTCATCCTTCTCCTTCTGCTCATCCTTCTTCTCATCCTTCTCCTTCTTCTCATCCTTCTCCTTCTCCTTCTTCTCATCCTTCTCCTTCTCCTTCTTCTCATCCTTCTCCTTCTCATCCTTCTCCTTCTCCTTCTCATCCTTCTCCTTCTTCTCATCCTTCTCCTTCTTCTCATCCTTCTCCTTCTCCTTCTTCTCATCCTTCTCCTTCTCCTTCTCATCCTTCTCCTTCTTCTCATCCTTCTCCTTCTCCTCATCCTTTTTCTTCTCATCCTTCTCCTTCTCCTTCTTCTCATCCTTCTCCTTCTTCTCATCCTTCTCCTTCTTCTCATCCTTCTCCTTCTTCTCATCCTTCTCCTTCTTCTCCTTCTTCTCATCATTCTCCTTCTTCTCATCCTTCTCCTTCTTCTCATCCTTCTCATCCTTCTTCTCATCCTTCTTCTTCTCATCCTTCTCCTTCTTCTCATCCTTCTCCTTCTCCTTCTTCTCATCCTTCTCCTTCTTCTCATCCTTCTCCTTCTTCTCATCCTTCTCCTTCTCATCCTTCTCCTTCTCCTTCTTCTCTTCCTTCTCCTTCTTCTCATCCTTCTCCTTCTTCTCATCCTTCTTCTTCTCATCCTTCTCCTCCTTCTTCTCATCCTTCTTCTCATCCTTCTTCTTCTCATCCTTCTCCTTCTTCTCATCCTTCTCCTTCTCCTTCTTCTCATCCTTCTCCTTCTTCTCATCCTTCTCCTTCTTCTCATCCTTCTCCTTCTTCTCATCCTTCTCCTTCTTCTCATCCTTCTCCTTCTCCTTCTTCTCTTCCTTCTCCTTCTTATCATCCTTCTCCTTCTTCTCATCATTCTCCTTCTTCTCATCCTTCTCCTTCTTCTCATCCTTCTTCTTCTCATCCTTTTCCTTCTTCTCATCCTTCTTCTTCTCATCCTTCTTCTTCTCATCCTTCTCCTTCTCATCCTTCTCTTTCTTCTCATCCTTCTCCTTCTCCTTCTTCTCATCCTTCTCCTTCTTCTCATCCTTCTCCTTCTCCTTCTTCTCATCCTTCTCCTTATTCTCAGCCTTCTTCTTCTCATCCTTCTCCTTCTCATCCTTCTCCTTCTCATCCTTCTCCTTCTTCTCATCCTTCTCCTTCTTCTCATCCTTCTCCTTCTCCTTCTTCTCATCCTTCTCCTTCTCCTTCTTCTCATCCTTCTCCTTCTCCTTCTTCTCATCCTTCTCCTTCTTCTCATCCTTCTCCTTCTTCTCATCCTTCTCCTTCTTCTCATCCTTCTCCTTCTCCTTCTTCTCATCCTTCTCCTTCTCCTCATCCTTTTTCTTCTCATCCTTCTCCTTCTTCTCATCCTTCTCCTTCTTCTCATCCTTCTCCTTCTTCTCATCCTTCTCCTTCTTCTCATCCTTCTCCTTCTTCTCATCCTTCTCCTTCTCCTTCTTCTCTTCCTTCTCCTTCTTATCATCCTTCTCCTTCTTCTCATCATTCTCCTTCTTCTCATCCTTCTTCTTCTTCTCATCCTTCTTCTTCTCATCCTTTTCCTTCTTCTCATCCTTCTTCTTCTCATCCTTCTTCTTCTCATCCTTCTCCTTCTCATCCTTCTCTTTCTTCTCATCCTTCTCCTTCTCCTTCTTCTCATCCTTCTCCTTCTTCTCATCCTTCTCCTTCTTCTCATCCTTCTCCTTATTCTCAGCCTTCTTCTTCTCATCCTTCTCCTTCTCATCCTTCTCCTTCTCATCCTTCTCCTTCTTCTCATCCTTCTCCTTCTTCTCATCCTTCTCCTTCTCCTTCTTCTCATCCTTCTCCTTCTCCTTCTTCTCATCCTTCTCCTTCTCCTTCTTCTCATCCTTCTCCTTCTTCTCATCCTTCTCCTTCTTCTCATCCTTCTCCTTCTCCTTCTTCTCATCCTTCTCCTTCTCCTCATCCTTTTTCTTCTCATCCTTCTCCTTCTCCTTCTTCTCATCCTTCTCCTTCTTCTCATCCTTCTCCTTCTTCTCATCCTTCTCCTTCTTCTCATCCTTCTCCTTCTTCTCCTTCTTCTCATCATTCTCCTTCTTCTCATCCTTCTCCTTCTTCTCATCCTTCTCATCCTTCTTCTCATCCTTCTTCTTCTCATCCTTCTCCTTCTTCTCATCCTTCTCCTTCTCCTTCTTCTCATCCTTCTCCTTCTTCTCATCCTTCTCCTTCTCATCCTTCTCCTTCTCCTTCTTCTCTTCCTTCTCCTTCTTCTCATCCTTCTCCTTCTTCTCATCCTTCTTCTTCTCATCCTTCTCCTCCTTCTTCTCATCCTTCTTCTCATCCTTCTTCTTCTCATCCTTCTCCTTCTTCTCATCCTTCTCCTTCTCCTTCTTCTCATCCTTCTCCTTCTTCTCATCCTTCTCCTTCTTCTCATCCTTCTCCTTCTTCTCATCCTTCTCCTTCTTCTCATCCTTCTCCTTCTCCTTCTTCTCTTCCTTGTCCTTCTTATCATCCTTCTCCTTCTTCTCATCATTCTCCTTCTTCTCATCCTTCTCCTTCTTCTCATCCTTCTTCTTCTCATCCTTTTCCTTCTTCTCATCCTTCTTCTTCTCATCCTTCTTCTTCTCATCCTTCTCCTTCTCATCCTTCTCTTTCTTCTCATCCTTCTCCTTCTCCTTCTTCTCATCCTTCTCCTTCTTCTCATCCTTCTCCTTCTCCTTCTTCTCATCCTTCTCCTTATTCTCAGCCTTCTTCTTATCATCCTTCTCCTTCTTCTCATCATTCTCCTTCTTCTCATCCTTCTCCTTCTTCTCATCCTTCTCCTTCTTCTCATCCTTCTCCTTCTCCTTCTTCTCATCCTTCTCCTTCTCCTTCTTCTCATCCTTCTCCTTCTCCTTCTTCTCATCCTTCTCCTTCTTCTCATCCTTCTCCTTCTTCTCACCCTTCTCCTTCTCCTTCTTCTCATCCTTCTCCTTCTCCTTCTTCTCATCCTTCTCCTTCTCCTTCTCCTTCCTCATCTCCAAGGGCATTTAAATTAAAGGTACAGTGTTCTGCACTAATTTAAAGGCTCTCTGAAGCCTAGAAACCCTTTAAATAAGTCATCTTCGTAGCGGAGAAATTCGCATCGAATCGAATTTCACACTGGAATTCGCCGAATCAGCCGAATCGAATTTTTCATTTCTTCGCTCATCTCTAGTATTTAGTACCCTCGGGAACATATTCTGGTGATACTCACGGGTGGCACAGGGCAGCTATTACAACCAGGGCTGCTGTTAGAAACCACGGGGTCCCATGAAGTCAACATGACAGCCCCCCCCCCTAAAAAAAACACACTTTTCTATGTTTCAGTTATAAATGAACACAGTGAGTGATTACAACCTATCACTCTTTGTGTTCATTCAGGAAAGGAAGGGGCTGGATAATGTGACATATTTAGAGAACTCTTCCCCAACTCTCCATCCTGAAGGATCCTATTGTGTGCTTGCAGCTGCTGGTGGAAAGGAGAGGTGGGAAGCTGGCAGCACTGTGGGAGTGGGGGCACACAGGGGGGTCTGGGCAGCAAGGGGAAATGTATGGTGGACCGGGAGTGTGATAGGTGTACCAAGGGGTGCCAGGAATGTAACTGTTTTTTGAAACTGTTACATTGATAGGTTTAGTTCTACTTTATTTTAGTCTTTACAGCCGCCCCCCTTTCAAATATCATTCTCCTGCAGCCCCCTCTTCAATTATATATACCCTTCCCCCACAATTTTAATTTCCCTGCAGCCCCCTTTTCAATTATAATTCCCCTGCATTCCCCCCCCCTTTTTAATTATATTTCTTCTGCAGCCCCCCTTCAATTGTATATACCTTTCCCCCACAATTTTAATTTCCCTGCAGCCGCCTCTTCAATTATAATTCCCCTGCACCCCCCACCTTTTAAATTATATTTCTTCTGCAGCCCCCCTTCAATTATATTTACCCTTCCCCCACAATTAAAATGCCCCCTTTTCAATTATTCTTCTTCTGTAGCTGCCCTACAATTATATTTACCCTTTCCCACAATTATAATTTCCCTGCAGCCCCCCTTTACTTATAATTACCCTCCCCTACACAATTATAATTATCCTTCAGCCCCGACCCCTTTAATTTTAATTTCCCTACACCACACAATCTCACATTGCATACAATTCCTCTGCACCCCCCTCCCTCAAGAGGGTCTCTCACCTCTCCCCCGGCCGCCAACACTCTCTCTGGCTAGCAGACAACCGCCTGTTACCAGGACAACCAGGGAGCATACACCGTGTGACAACGTCACTAAGTCCAGGAGGAGGAGTGGACTGGACTTATCCTGCGATGGGTGGATGGAAGGCGGGGCCAACAGCGATCCGACCATTCATTCCCTCCCTCATCAGAGGTCATTGTCCCTCCTCCAGTGTTGTCACTGCATTCCAGTCTTAGCCCAAAACATACTTACTTGATGGTGTCACCCAGGGGCAGACTGACCATTTGGAAACTCGGGCACTGCCCAAGGGCCTGGGGTTAGTAGGAGGCCCCATGAGATGCCCCTGATACCTTTTTTCATAGGCTTTTTTGAGTTTGGGCAAGGACACAGGGGCCCCATGATCCCCTATTGCCCGGGGGCCCCATGAGTTGTCAATCTGCCCCTGGTGTCACCCCCTCTGGTGGGTGTCACCTGGGTGCAACCCGCACCCCTCTGCAGCCCCAAAGTGATGCCACTGATTCATGTCCACTCTGAGTGGACATGGACCTTTCATCTGCCCTCTCTGCTCCAATTAGCAAAGGATGAACGGAAAGATCCCCTACTGATCAAAACCAAGCCGTCCCCATGTGAAAGTGGCCTATGAACCCCCCTCCCCCAGCTGCTGCTGACATATAGCATACGTCAGTGGCAACAAAAGGGTTAAACCCAGGGGAGGACTGACAACTCATGGTGCCCCCGGGCAATAGGGGATCATGGGGCCCCTGTGTACTTGTCCAAACTCAAAAAAGCCTATGAAAAAGGTACCAGGGGCATCTCATGGGGTCCCCTACTGACTCCGGGCCCTCGGGCAGTGCCCGAGTTTCCAAATGGTCAGTCCGCCCCTGCTTACACATCTTGTAGGAAATGTACTTTGTTACATAGCTTTGTGTCATCTGCAAACACAGAAATGCCTGTTAATACCAAACTGTATGTCATGATCAGGGGCGGACTGACCATTTGGAAACTCGGGCACTGCCTGAGGGCCCGGGGTCAGTAGGGGGCCCCATGAGATGCCCCTGGTACCTTTTTCATAGGCTTTTTGAGTTTGGGCAAGGACACAGGGGCCCCATGATCCCCTATTGCCTGGGGGCCCCATCAGTTCGCCCCTGGTCATGATTGTATGTTTTCCTGTCTTATAGCTGTGATGTGTATTGACGGAAGTTTCAACGTGACAACTGCAATGGAACCGACATCTCATGAAGGTGGGTGGAATGTTTTTTCAGTGACTGGTCATAGAACATTCCAAATATGATAGCAAGACAAAGATGTATTCTATCTGTTGTTTCATCAGAGAGGTGCATGCAAGAGGTTGAAGAAGGCTTTCAAGAGTTCTTCAGTCCAGCTTTTGATTCTGGGGTTCCTATCTGTGTGTCTCACTGTGAAGACAAATCTTCCAACTTTAAGAACTGTCATAAAGGCACCTGTCAAATCGAGAAAGGGAAGGGACCCCACTGCTTGTGAGTATCTTTTGATCAAATTCATTATTTCATGCATTTAGAGGTGTGGTGCTACCCTCTCAAGGGCCGCTGAGTTTTTGGGTCCTCCTAAGCTCTGTACAACCTAGCCTATAAAATAATTGCTAAGAGAATTTATGGAAAAAGTCGCTTACGAGTGACGGTTCATGCAATTGCCAAGGGTCAGATACGACTGAATGGATAGATAGATAGAAGCTCTGTACAGCCAGGCAACATGCATTTTCTGCCCTTTCATCCAAAGTCAGTAAAAAGTCCTTGAGCTTGGTTCTTGTTATTTTATTAGGGGTAAGAACTTAGATGGGGTATAGGGGTATATAAGACGCCCAATGGAACTGTACAACTTGAAGGACAAACTTCTTAAACAAAAATGGACAAAAATCAGCACACAGTCTTTGTAAGGGGCACTTGGCTGAATTGAGAGTGTCCCTGAGCAAGGGATAACAAGACACACAAGTAATGTAGTCCCAGGGAGAACTAGTTTGGACTCGCACCTGACCACCCTCTCCCTTCTTTGGCCCAGGGGGTGTAGAAGTACTCACACTGCCCTGTTCCTGTAGCTTAATGGGTTGCAGCTGCTTTCAGGCTTTATGCTGGACTTGCTCCTTCACTGCTGATGGGCTGTTTTTCCTAGGTGGACTGTGGGACTATGGAGGTCCATCTGTCCAGCTTCAGCCTGTAGGCAGACCCTCCTCCTCCGGGGCCCCTTCCCAGGCTCCACGCTAGCAGCACTTCCTCACTCCATCTTCCTCCCAACTTCCCTGCTGACTAGGCTCTCTCATATTTAAGGGCCGACCTAGCCACCATGCCAGGCCTCCTGCCTGGGGATTGGCCAGATTCCCTCAAACATGCAAATCTAGCGCCCCCTCTGTCGCCCCTATTCCTAGAAAGTACTAGAAGTTTCTAGAAGGGTGGGAGAGCTCCAGAAGCAATGACCTGTAGAGCCTCCCAACCTAACTTGAAATTACCTCACTGACTCCCTCCCAGCAAAGCTGTTTTCTAGAATTTTCAATTTCCCTGGAGTTGGGCTTTAGGGCATTAATAAAGGAGGTATGTCCACCAATGAGGTTAATAGTCTTGTTACATGTTTGTTTGTTTTTTACAGCTGCCCAGCACAGGACAAGTATATGTACACAAATTCAGACTGTACAGGCCAAATTCTTAAGGATGCTTTATATGGTGGCGTGGGAGCAGCCATTGGTGTCTTGGTTGTCGTCATTTGCACTGTACTATTCCTGCTGCACAGATCTAAAAGGTCAAAGAAGGACAGGTGAGGCCATAAGCAAGATATTTACTCTGGGGTTGTTCATGCAAACAATACCTGTAAAAACAGCATGTGTCCCCATATATCAATAAAGCCTAACTTCAGACTTTTTAAGATTTGCAAAGAGTGGGTCGAAATTAACCACTTGAAGACTGCCCTATAGTAGTTTTACTGCAACAGGGTATCCCTCCTATGCAAAATCACATATGTGTGTGTGTATATATATATATATATACAGTCATGGCCGAAATTGTTGGCACCCTTGATATTTTTCCTGAAAATCAAGTATTTCACACAAAAAAGGTATTGCATTAACACATGTTTTGCTATACACATGTTTATTCCCTTTGTATGTATTGGAACAAATATAAAACAGAGGCAGAAAAGCAAATATGACATAATGTCACACAAAACCCCAAAAATGGGCTGGACAAAAGTATTGGCACCCTTAACTTAATATTTGGTTGCACACCCTTTGGAAAACATAACTGAAATCAGTCGCTTCCTATAACCATCAATAAGCTTCTGACACCTCTCACCCGGAATTTTGGACCACTCTTCCTTTGCAAACAGCTCCAGGTCTCTCTTATTGGAAGGACACCTTTTCCCAACAGCAATTTTAAGATCTCTCCACAGGTGTTCAATGGGATTTAGATCTGGGCTCATTGCTGGCCACTTCAGAACTCTCCAGCGCTTCTTTGCCATCCATTTCTGAGTGCTTTTTGACGTATGTTTGGGGTCATTGTCCTGCTGGAAGACCCAGGATCTTGGACGCAAACCCAGCTTTCTGACACTGGGCCCTACAGTGCGACCCAAAATCCTTTGGTAATCCTCAGATTTCATGATGCCTTGCACACAGTCAAGGCACCCAGTGCCAGAGGCAGCAAAACAACCCCAAAACATCATTGAACCTCCACCATATTTTACCGTAGGTACTGTGTTTTGTTCTTTGTAGGCCTCATTCCGTTTTCGGTAAACAGTAGAATGATGTGCTTTACCGAAAAGCTCTATCTTGGTCTCATCTGTCCACAAGACGTTTTCCCAGAAGGCTTTTGGCTTACTCAAGTACATTTTGGCAAACTGTAGTCTTGCTTTTTTATGTCTCTGTGTCAGCAGTGGGGTCCTCCTGGGTCTCCTGCCATAGCGTTTCATTTCATTTAAATGTCGACGGATAGTTCGCGCTGACACTGATGCTCCCTGAGCCTGCAGGACAGCTTGAATGTCTTTGGAACATGTTTGGGGCTGCTTATCCACCATCCGGACTATTCTGCGTTGCAATCTTTCATCAATTTTCCTCATCCGTCCACAACCAGGGAGATTAGCTACAGTGCCATGGGTTGCAAACTTCTTGATAATGTTGCGCACTGTGGACAAAGGCAAATCTAGTTCTCTGGAGATGGACTTGTAACCTTGAGATTGTTGATATTTTGCCACAATTTTGGTTCTCAGGTCCTCAGACAGTTCTCGTCTCCTCTTTCTGTTGTCCATGCTTAGTGTGGCACAGACAGACACACAATGCAAAGGTTAAGTGAACGTCTCTCCTTTTTATCTGCTTTCAGGTGTGATTTCTATATTGCCCACACCTGTTACTTGCCCCAGGTGAGTTTACAGGAGCATCACATGCTTGTAACATTCTTATTTATCCGCAGTTGTGAAAGGGTGCCAATACTTTTGTCCAGCCCATTTTTGGAGGTTTGTGTGACATTATGTCGAATTTGCTTTCTTTCCTCCCTTTTTTTGTTTTGTCCCAATACACACAAAGGGAATAAACATGTGTATAGCAAAACATGTGTTAATGCAATACGTTTCGTGAGAAATACATGATTTCCTGGAGAAATATCAAGGGTGCCAACAATTTCGGCCATGACTGTATATGTGATTTTGCACTTCTACCATAGTGGGCAAGCGTGCACCTCTGGTGGCTCGCTTCTCCTGTGAACACTCACAGGAGAAGACGGTCTGTGAGTCCCAGAAAACGGATGTTCGCCGGCACCCGCCGATCATTGGGCAGGAGAAAAAAACAGAGCTCTGCCTATGTAAACAAAGGAGAGCTCTGTTCTGACAGGTGGGGAAGTGAAGGATTGTGTGTGTCTGCAAAGCTGGGAACACAATCCTTCACTTCCCCTAGTACAAGCACCACCTAGTGTACATCAAGCACATAGCTAGGCACAGATTTTACCCTTTGATTGCCCTAGATGTTACCCCTTCCCAACCAGTGTCATTAGTACAATGATCAGTACATATTATTAGCACTGATCACTGTATTAGTGTCACTGGTTCCCACAAAGTGTCAGTGTAAAAATGTACGCCGCAATATCATAGTCCTGCTATGAGTCGCTGATCGCCACCATTACTAATATAAAATATTAAAAAAATTCCAGTATACTGTATGTCCCATAGTTTATATAGCTATAACTTTTGCACAAACAAATCAATAAACATTCTTTTGGATTTTTTTTTACCATAAATATGTAGCAGAATACATTTTGGCCTAAGTTTATGAAAAATTTTTAATTTTAATTTTTTTTATTGGATATGTTGGAAATATTGGGTTTAAAAAATAAAATTACAGTCAAATACCACCGAAAACATACAGGTGATCAAATACCACCAAAAGAATGGTCTATTTGTGGGAAAAAAAGAACAAATTCCATTTAAGTATAGTGTTGCATGACTGCGCAATTGTCAGTTAAAGTAACGCAACGCCGCATTTCAAAAATTGGCCTGGTCAGGAAGAGGGGTAAATATTCCAGAGGGCAAGTGGTTAAAATCTCTGTAGGTCACTCATTTTTTATCTGTGAATCCATTGGGGAGATTTTTTTTGTGGCACCCATGCATAAATAGGGGTACAGGTGTCACCAGAACAAGAAGGCATGGATGGCAATACAATAACCTCTCAGATATTCTTATAAAGTAATATCTAAAATGTGTCGCGCTTCACACTTTGTATTAAATCAATAATGAACTTGTGGCACACAATAATATAAACGTGACAAAACTGTGCTCTTCAAACAGTGCAATATTTTGTGCAAAAACGCATATAAATATATAAAAAAAATATAATCATAAAATTAATATAAAGTCCACTCTGTGTTTCCAATCTTGCTAGTGTCTATAGAAATAATGTGCCGTGCCACACTCCCGGTGCTCAAGGGTAGATGTACGCTCACCTTACCAATTAGCCAGACTAAGTGGCTAATATCGCTTTTTGTCCCATCAGGACTCAGAGGTGTTTTCCTTGTTGAATGCTCGTTTCCCAAATTCAAATGGATATGTTTGTGTTACCGCCTTTCTCCCACCAGGGGTCTCCCTCACTCCTTTTCTATCCACACTGGACCTCGGTGGATGGATGAGGTGAATCTGTGTATAGCTTTCACCTCCCGGTATTGTGGGATATCATAGAAAGAGAAATAAGAATATTGCCTTATCCTTTAAAATTTAGTTGCTTTTTATTAAAGAAAAGAATTCCGCACTCACATGTTAAAGTGCTGTTTCAACCGAATATTGTATGCTCAGGTCCTCAGTTTGTATTTGCCGCTATCCGCATCAGCGTCGTGACGTCAGAGCCCCTCCCCTATGCGTTACACCACAGGGTCACGTGCCTTCATCAGGGGGAATCCCCCTGATGAAGCCACGTGACCCTGTGGCGTAACACGTAGGGGAGGGGCTCTGACATCACGACGCTGATGCGGATTATTATTATTGTGTGTCACAAGTTCATTATTAATTTAATACAAAGTGTGAAGCGTGACACATTTTAGTTTTTACTTTATACTTTTTTACACACAATATGAGCAGGTGTTTAGTGTTAATGCATCACAATTTTATTAACAATTGTTAAGATTCACATCTTTATAAGATTGTTGCACGTAATCGAGAGAATATCACATTTTAGCTCACGAGTATCACTTTTAGTTGGTTTTTCACTCTCAGATATTCTTACCCTTCCTCACTGGTTGGGATGAATTTGGAGTTCATCTGAGCTTCGGGTTTGAGGTGGCTTGAAAAAGCGCAAATGCACATCCGAAGGAAATAAACTGCAGGTCAAATATACCTGTCAATGAATTCTGAATGATCTCAGAAGTGTCTCAAACTGATGTCAAACTGAAGTCATCGACACAAGCCCAAAGCCGGTTGACACAAACCCTAGTTGTGAATTCCTTTACCAGGAGATATTTGCCATCTGAAGTACCTTCAAAGGGGTTAGATTTGGTGGCTATGGGTATCTACTGTATATTCCTGAAAAGTATCTGCTAGACCAGCAATGGGCAAACTACGGCCCAGCGGACCTTTTAATCCGGCCCGCGGAGCGTGATAAGAAAAAAAAACAGCCAGGGCAGGCAAACATTGGCTGTCAAAATGTGTGTAGGCGGGGCAGCGTGACGAATATGAGGGGAGCTAGGCTCCTCTCACAGTCCGCCCTGAAGACCGGAACGGCACGGGAACTCGGCGAGAGGAACGCGCGGAGCAAAGGTAAGCAAATTGACACAGAGGGGACTTGGCCTACTACTTGGGGGGGAATAGTACTATGGGGGATGAATTACTATATGAGGGATGAATTACTATATGGGGGATGAATTACTATATGGGGGATGAAATACTATATGGGGGATGAATTACTATATGGGGGATGAATTACTATATGGGGGATGAAATACTATATGAGGGATGAATTAATATGGGGAATGAATTACTATAGGGGGGATGAATTACTATATGGGGGATGAAATACTATATGAGGGATGAATTAATATGGGGGATGAATTAATATGGGGAATGAATTACTATAGGGGGGATGAATTACTATATGGGGGATGAATTACTATATGGGGGATGAATTACTATATGGGGGATGAATTACTATGGGGGATGAATTACTATATGAGGGATGAATTAATATGGGGGATGAATTAATATGGGGAATGAATTACTATAGGGGGGATGAATTACTATAGGGGGGATGAATTACTATATGGGGGATGAATTACTATGGGGGATGGATTACTATGGGGGATGAATTACTATATGGGGGATTAATTACTATGCTTACTATGGGGGAATATTACTATACTTACTATGGATGGCATGGTAGTGTTTAAATTAATCTAAACATTTAATGTTACAAATTTTAATTTAATTTATATTAATTCACACATACACATCATTCATCTACTCTTGGTCCGGCCCCCGGGTCCAATATATGAACCCATTGCGGCCCTCAAGTCAAAAAGTTTGCCCACCCCTGTGCTAGACCATAAAGGAAAAACACTCAAAGCAACGCTCAAGCCTTTTCCAACGCTCACTCACACTAGATAAAGACAGCAGGCCAGGACTACAGAAAACTCTCTCTCTCCTTTTCTATATACCATAGAGAGGAAGGGTTCTGTAGTCTTTATAGACAAGTAGGAACAACACAACCAATAAGAATCCAGCACAAGCAGAAAGCAGAAGAAGTTATCAATTGACTAGAATTCTGGCAGGATAAACAGGTATTATTTGAACAGATATAACAAAACAATTTTAATGGTTTATTTAACAGACTAATAGAGACCAAATAGGAGAAGTTCATTGTTAGGGTTTACATACCCTTTAAACTGATGGAAGGTCTAGGAGGTGGAGTGGCAAGACCCAAAAAACAGCAGTTGTACATTCCTGTCCTACAGAGAAGAGGATTTTCAACGAATCCTACCTATTTCAGTTGGATCATTGTGGACATGAACAGCGGGTTTACAAGGGAACTTAGATAGAAGCAGAGCCAACAGTTCATGTGGTAAAATTGTATTGGATGGTCAGGTCTTTATGGCCCATAGACTATTGTTGCACCAAGATAGCACTGAAGGCTGATTATGAGCTAAGTGCATGAGCATGCATGCTGTAGGCAGGGGCGGACTGACCATTTGGAAACTCAGGCACTGCCCGAGGGCCTGGGGTCAGTAAGGAGCCCCATGAGTGCCCATGGTACCTTTTTCATAGGCTTTTTTGAGTTTGGGCAAGGACACAGGGGCCCCAGGATCCCCTATTGCCTGGGGGCCCCATGAGTTGTCAGTCCACCCCTGGCTGTAGGATATGGGTGTGTCCATCTGTGTGTAGAGTAGACAAGTAAGTTGTGTACCCATTTGTGTGCTAGGTAGACAGGTAATTTGTTAAGAGTTGGGATTTTCCTTATGTCCAGCCATTGGGTGATATCTGTGGAAAACTCATAGCCCAATCTTTTTTTCTTTTTTTTTTTTTGCACTGGGAAACACTGATAAAATGAGAAAAGTTAGAATCCTGAATCGGGTTTTTCTTGCTGTCTATGTCTAGAGATTTCCACTAATTATCCCAAGGATAGGTTACCACAGAGGCAAAAAGTATTGAGAAATAATGGGTCACTATTAACCACCCTTAGAATCAGGTTCTATGTGACATGGTTTTTGCCTACACATCTCTTCAAATAGAAGAGTCTCACTCAGGGGCGGACTGACAACTCATGGGGCCCCCGAGCAATAGGGGATCATGGGGCCCCTGTGTCCTTGCCCAAACTCAAAAAAGCCTATTAAAAAGGTGCCAGGGGCATCTCATGGGGCCCTCTACTGACCCCGGGCCCTCAGGCAGTACCCGAGTTTCCAAATGGTCAGTCCGCCCCTGGTCTCACTTTTGCAGTTTTGGTGGTCTGGCTTTTTCTACAATGTTATATACCCTACCTTTGTAGTCAAGCACCCATTCTCATTGGACTGGTTTAGGAGGTATGTTTGTGGGCAGGCCTGTCTACATCTCTTCAATTGAGATGCAGACAGCAAATAAACATTTTTTTTTTTTGAGAATTGGGAACTTTGTCAAGTTTCTGTTGGGGGTCTTTCTCTTTCTGTTAAAAGGACACCTGTTCTCTCCATGTCTTGTTCTCGTCAGGGGAGGACTGACAACTCATGGGGCTCATGGGGCCCCTGTGTCCTTGCCCAAACTCAAAATGCCTATGAAAAAGGTACCAGGGGCATCTCATGGGGCTCACTACTGACTCCGGGCCCTCGAGCAGTGCTCGAGTTTCCAAATGGTCAGTCGGCCCCTGGTTCTCATGTCACAAAACACAGAAGTGAAAACTCCCTAATGGTGTTGGGGAATTCAATATACCTTGGCAGGGAATATAATCCATCCCTGTTCCATCTAAACCTGGTTTCATTTTCAGGTAAGGGTTTGCATAAAAGTTGGATTGTTCGAATGTAAGATCCTATTATTTATAGCCAAATTTACTATTTGTTATACAGACTATAAAGGGTTCCTCATTAATTTACATTAAAAGGGTATATTACAAAATTGGTTCTATAAATGTAATTGTTTTTTATTAATCTGCAAATCCTTTTGTTATTAGAGAGGCAATCCTGAATGAGGCTGACCAGTGGTTTGAAGATGATAAAGATGATGAATGGCGTAACAGCATTAACATAAATGATTCAAATGAAGACTGGCAAGGTATGTGGAATACCCTCAACTCCTTCAGAAGTGGCATAGGAACAGGAGAGGCATTCGTCATAATGTGATCTTCTTAACATTTGCAACCTGGAATTGTATTTAACTAGTTTTGGCTATACACATTCAGGAATCATATATACAAAGGAAAGACTCCCAGAAAATGGGATCTTAAAGGCAACTGAGATTCATTCTGGTAGGATAAAAGAACTCAAGTACTTTATCACAACATAGTACAAACATAAAAAGAATAAACAAAATACAAGATGCATTTGATAAAACCTACGAGCAGTGGCTGAGTACTCTGTGTATCCTCTTCCTCTGACGCGTTTCAGAAAAAACTATTTTCTTTCATCATATATAGAAAAGAATCATATACGTATATACACTGCTCAAAAAGATTAAAGAAACACTTTTTATTCAGAGTATAGCATCAAGTCAATTGAACTCCTAGGATATTGATTTGGTCAATTACGTAGCAGAGGGGGTTGTTAATCAGTTTCAGCTGCTTTGGTGGTAATGAAATTAACAACAGGTGCACTAGATGGGCAACAATGAGATGACCCCCAAAACAGGAATGGTTTTACAGGTGGAGGCCACTGACCTTTGTTTCCTTACTCATCGTTTCTGACTGTTTTTTTGCTAGTTTTGCATTTGGCTAGGGTCAGTGTCACTACTGGTAGCATGAGGTGATACCTGAACCCTACAGAGGTTGCACAGGCAGTCCAACCTTTCCAGGATGGCACATCAATACGTGTCATTGCTAGAAGATTTGCTGTGTCTCCCAGCCTCAAGAGCATGAAGGAGATTCCAGGAGACAGGTAGTTACTCTTGGAGTAGACAGGGCCGTAGAAGGTCCTTAACCCATCAGCAGGACCGGTATCTGCTCCTTTGTGCAAGGAGGAACAGGATGAGCATTGCCAGAGCCCAAGAAAATGACTTCCAGCAGGCCACTGGTGTGAATGTCTCCAGACATCTCACACTGGGTTCACCCAGCGGCAGAACACCCCTCAGCCCAACAGATATGTCTCGAGGGGTCTGATGTTAGATAGTGTAAGGGGCCCCAAAAATTTGGCACAGAATGGTTCTCCCGCAGATGTAAGGCAAATGTGCCTTATATTCCATATATTCTCTCTATAAAACTCTTTTATCTCTCTAGAAGTCCTTGTATCGCAGGTGTATGGATACTTGTGATTGAGATATGTGTATAATTTTGCTGGGGTATGCAGATTGTGCTGCCCTTACCTAACAGAGCAAAGGGGGAGCATGTTCTGGAAAGTCATATTTTTCTTTTGTTTTGAGTAGAGTACTTTTGTCAGGTGATTTTTTTTTCCTTTTTGTGTCTTGTCAGGGATTTTTCCATTTAATTCCTGTCCCAGAATATACAGAAGGAAGTAAGAGAAGTCTTCTCTAAAACAAAGGGTTGTTCCCTCTTAAAACAGTTGCCACTACAACAGGTTTCCATAGTGGAAGATTTCCTTCACCTCCTGTTGATGTGAAAGAATAAAATGTTGGACTTCCCATTACTTTCCATTCTGGTGACAATGGTCACCATAAATATATAGAGGGTGAATCTCAACAGAGGGAACACAAACAGCAATAAAAACAGACAGATGTAACTTCCACATTTTATCCAAAATCAAAAAAAAAGTTCTGGCATTATATACACTTAATTCTCATCTTTGAAGTGAATGAGAGACATGCATGGGTTTGTAAAACATTAAAAGATATTTCATATAATTCTGTAAACTAATGTGGATTTTGACTTTAAATCCCAAGGGACAGCACAATGAGATTTTAAAGTGGTAGTGAACCACAAAAAATAATTGAAATAAAAAATCTTCTCCCTCCAAGTTAAGAGCATAATGTGCTAGTATGCACTGCATACTAGCACATTATGAAAGACTTACCTGAAAATAAAGGCACCCAGTGGAGCGCTGTCATGGCTCCTCGAAGCCTCCATTTTCACCTGGTCTTCCTTCTGGGTCCATGAGCTACAGCCATCTTATTGGCAGCGGCACAGTTCCCTCAATGGAAGGCATTCCATCCATTGAGAGCACAGTGCACATGCGCCCGTGCCATCATTGGCGCTTCTACAGTAAATATCTCCTAAGCAATGCATGTTTAGAAGATATTTAAAGAAAATAAACACACCCAGTGGAGCGCTGTCATGGCTCTCCGAGGCTTCCATCTTCACCTGGTCTTCCTTCTGGGTCCATGAGCTGCAGCCATCTGATTTTGCCACGGCACAGCTCCCTCAATGGACGGCATGCCATCCATTGAGAACACAGTGCACATGCGCCCGTGCCATCTCCGGCTCTTCTACAGTAAATATCTCCTAAGCAATGCATGTTTAGAAGATATTTAAAGAAAATAAAGGCACCCAGTGGAGCGCTGTCATGGCTCTCCGAGGCTTCCATCTTCACCTGGTCTTCCTTCTGGGTCCATGAGCTCCAGCCATCTGATTTGGCCACGGCACAGCTCCCTCAATGGAAGGCATTCCATCCATTGAGAGCACAGTGCACATGCGCCCGTGCCATCATTGGCGCTTCTACAGTAAATATCTCCTAAGCAATGCATGTTTAGAAGATATTTAAAGAAAATAACACACCCAGTGGAGCGCTGTCATGGCTCTCCGAGGCTTCCATCTTCACCTGGTCTTCCTTCTGGGTCCATGAGCTGCAGCCATCTGATTTGGCCACGGCACAGCTCCCTCAATGGACGGCATGCCATCCATTGAGAACACAGTGCACATGCGCCCGTGCCATCTCCGGCTCTTCTACAGTAAATATCTCCTAAGCAATGCATGTTTAGAAGATATTTAAAGAAAATAAAGGCACCCAGTGGAGCGCTGTCATGGCTCTCCGAGGCTTCCATCTTCACCTGGTCTTCCTTCTGGGTCCATGAGCTCCAGCCATCTGATTTGGCCATGGCACAGCTTTCTCAATGGATGGCATGCCATCCATTGAGAGCACAGTGCACATGTGCTATCACCGGCGCTTCTACAGTAAATATCTCCTAAGCAAAGCGTGTTTAGAAGATATTTACAGTACCTACAGTTAAGCCTTATTAAAAGCTTACCTGTAGGTAATAGATGCAAATAGAGTTTACTAGCACTTTAACTAATTCTAGGACAACTTGCAAATGTGGATTTACTCATTTCTTCTTGTACCTCATTTTTAAACAGGCTCTTCCAAAGATAAATTTAATCTGACCTTGGAAAGAATCGACACACAAATTGAGGTAAGGAGACATCTCTTAATTCTTTTTTCTCTGATCCAAATAGGAAGCTATATAACTATTTTGTTTTTAGTTTCACCACAAAAATGTAAAACCTCATTAGAAAAGGTACTTTTGTCACACCTTTAATATACCCAGGAAGCAAATATGGAGTCAAAACCATGACATTTGTCCTTTAGCTGATCTTATTTGTATGTATACCTACAAAAAAATTATAACCTAAGTGCATCCAAAACCATAAGTCGTAAAATGAGCACAAGTGACAAAACTTACAGTCACTAGGATGTGTCCTATGTGCTGATTTCCCTTACGTTAGCTAATATCTTCCCCCATTCTTAATTTCCCCCACACCGCTGTAACTTCCCAGTGTGAGTGTGTGTGGTGTGTGTGATTACAGCTAATAGGCTAGCACAGGTTCTCGTCAGGAAAGCCCAACTATTCCTTCCCTTTCTGCCTAGCTGATCCATTCGAAAAAACCATACTATACCTTCTATGAATAAAAGAATATCTCTAAATAGAGGTAGCAGAGCTATCAGTTATTGACCCATCCTCCATTCATGGATTGTGTTTCATTCATAGAAGCTGTAGTACTGGCTTCTATGAATGGCGGAGCTGGGTGGAAACAGCGGGCATAACCAGGTTCTCTTGATGAGAACTTTTGACTGCCCATTAGTTGTATAAGCTCCCACCACATTGGAAGATTACAGCAGGGGGTGTAGTTAGTTGGTAGCAGGGGCGGACTGACAACTCATGGGGCCCCCAGGCAATAGGGGATCATGGGGCCCGTGTCCTTGCCCAAACTCAAAAAAAGCCTATGAAAAAGGTACCAGGGGCATCTCATGGGGCCCCCTACTGACCCCGGGCCCTCGGGGAGTGCCCAAGTTTCCAAATGGTCAGTCCGCCCCTGGTTGGGAGGGAAGAAGATGTTCACCAACAGAGCAGGAATCAGCACTCTACTGACTCTAAATTATGTCCCTTGTGCTGATTTTTGTTGTTTGTGCTTTTGGCTGCAATTAGCCCCGAGTGCATCACTTTACGTTTTTCACTATTAAACCTCATCTGCCATATAGCTGTCCACCTTTTCTTTTTTATCTAGGTCTTTGAAAAATTAGCTAAATCCTGTTGTACGTTATTGCCCTGCTTAGCTTTGTATCATCAGCAAACACTGAGTTTGTATTTTTTATTCCAACCTCTATATTTTTTTATGAACAGTTTAAACAGAATTGGCCCAAGGATATACCAAAAGGCACCATATAAGTAAACATTTTTAATGGGATACCCTTTAAGCCCCGTCACTACCTGGTGCCAGGCTGCCAACTATTACATTTTATAGCCTCTACTGGCTATTGGGACTCACATTTGAAAGCTGAATGATATGAATCACCAGTAGAAAGAGCTTCTGAAATGCTAAATTTAAACTAAATGCAATATATGGAAAAATATTAATAAAGTGAAAATCAATAACACACAGTGCTCAGATCTACAAGAATCAATAAAGTGTAATAATAGGGATAACCACAATGTATGTAACAATCCTCTGTGGTATGTCAAAAAATAATTCAATAAACCATATATATGAATGGCCCTCTAAATTAACCATAACGGGTAATACGTAGTGATGAACACAAAACGTCATCCCCTAAATGAGGGAAAAAAAATGCACTTGTGATATAAACTACCAATAAATGGTGCCTTAAAAAACATAAATCATAGGCGAATGCCTGATACTCCCAAAAATCGTAAGTCCAATAACTATATAATGGGATTAATATTCAACAAAAAACAGCAACAAATTAATGCAGGTGATGAGGTGCTCTGGTGATCTTCACTCTAGTGTCAAAAAAATATCCTCAAACATCAGCAATGCCTGCTCACCTCCACACATTGACCCTAGGAGCCAACACGCTTATAGGATCACTTGTAACCGGATCCTTACGGTTACTTCCTCCACCCAGGGGTAGACTGATATCTCATATGCTCCTCTGTTCAGCAACTCTTATTGCTTAGATGGTGCTGCAATATCTCCTTTGTTCCACCTCCACTACGGATCATGTTAGTGAAACATAAACAACAGTTCCTCCATAGTGCAAAATGTTGATTTATTCAATCAATAGAATAGCATAGCCAGTGTTACACTCATACTAGCTCCAGACAGAAAACGTATATTCACCACATCCTATGGGTGTACTGCATGGGGCTGGGTGTAGCAATATGGCCGCTGCTCCCGGAAGTGCGTCACCGCATAACCGGAAATGGCGTACCGACGCGTTACGTGAGACACGTGACGCAACGTGTTGGTACGTCATTTCCGGTTACGCGGTGACGCACTTCCGGGACTTCGGTGGTAAATATAGCTGTAGAATGCACTAACCAGATAGCGCTTAATATTGCGCATATAATTGATGGAATGAGGTCATCTAAGGTTGGACATCTAGAGCTCGGATCCGTTGTTAAACACCACCAGGAATATTGGTATTTCAGCCAGTATATACGAGTGATGCGATCCAAATCCACCAGGGTGAGCCGGCAGTCAAGGTGTCATCCAAGATCAACAGGTCAAACTCACAAATGTGTGTGATGTAGATGGAATCTCTGAGAGGGTGCCAGTGGTTAGCATGTTATCCCAAGGGCTCTTAAAAAGGTGGGCTCAAAGAAAAAAGAGCCCAAGCACAAAAAGTTCCATAGTGCAACACTGCTTTATTTAAATTGTGTATATAATATAGTAACACTTGCACTTTAAATAGCCTATTGGCACCTGGCCAGGTGCAGTATCCACGTGGTCGAGTCACAGAGAGCAACTTCCTGACATGTTTCGTGCGATAGCGCGTTATCAAAGGAACTTTACTGCGCTTGGATTTATTGACATTTTTTTCCTCCATTACATTAGTTTATACACTTTGGTGCACATGATACATGTGCGCATGTACCTTATCAAGTCTCTTCCGGGTCACCGTGGTCACGTGGTCCACTGCTATTAATTATAATTTAGCCTCAGGCATTTTAATTAAAATATGTAAGCTTAGGACTACATGAGTGAAATAGTACCAGTGAAGTGGAGAGCGGGCAACCAGATATGATTATTGCACCACATCCCTTAAAGTTGCAAATATTCAATAGAGAAGATGGAACTTTCAGGGTGCATGAACATGAATACCAAATATGTTAAAAAGTTATATAATTTTTATTTTGTATTTTTATAAAAAAAATACAACAAAAAAGGAAAAAAATACAGAAACATAAAAACAATTCCAGTACTAAGGGTAAAACTGAGATTCAGACTTGGTTAGGTAATTGTAGTTACTCCCTACATGTTTCGCCCTCACGGGCTTCTTCAGGGGAGATTTTTTGAAGAAATTTCAACCGTCGAGGCAGTCTAACGGTATATCAAAGAAAAATTATATAATTACCAAACAACTTTAATACATCCAATACAAAGTATTTAATCAAATATACGTATATATGGGACTCAATGGCTCACCCTGGATGTGAAAGCTCACGGAGCTAGGAGAAATAATTTTGCTGCTTCTAAGAGCCCTAACTACTGCTACTCACAATAGCAGCAGCAAGATTCTATTTTTTGCAAAGTAAGGCATATTTGGTGTTTTTTTTTAAATGTTGTCCTATGAAATTCCAAATTATATTTAACTTTTCTTATCTAGGTGAAGATACAAAGACCCCAGATATCCCTCGCTTGATCCATTCCTAGGACAACCAGTCTTCTTGACCAGAAAGTGAAGAGGAGAACTTCTGAAGATTTTCAGAGAATTGTGAACATTAGGTCCAATAAGAGGACATTTCCAGTAAATGTGCCAAGATTTTGGCCATGAATGAACTTTTGGAAGACAAAGACCTTGCAGAAATATAAGCCGAAAATCAATAGGTTAATCTAATTGTATGGATGAAACATAAGAGAACAACTGAGTTGTACAACTGGATTTACCAGTGTAAGAAAGATTTAGAAATCATGGTTCCCAGAATTCTGACACCATTTATTTTGGTAAAATGTACTGCACTTGAGGAGGAGAAAGCTGTGCAGATCAACAATTAAAAAAAATAATGGTTGGTTTCATGTGTTTTGACCTATAAAGAGTTTGACTCTTCGTAATATATCCCCTAAACAACCTTCACCCTATAGGTTATTTGTGGAATTTGGCCACAAATGTCCAGACGTGGACAGAAAAGGAAAAACTCTACTACCCTGGCTACTAGCCCATAAGTGCTATTGGGGTAAACACAGCCCTGGGCAAAGATCTAATGAATTCTGACATAGATACAGATATTTTCCATAACAAAAATTAAGACCTACCTACCTTTATCTATTAAAAAATAAAAAAAACTTCATATTTGTGATGGGAAGTCCCCCTAGTGAGGACACAGTTGAAAAAAAAATTGTAAATTAAAGAATAATTGTTACTTCTGACCATGTTCTATCGCTGATTATGCTTACCTGTCCTGGTTAAGACCGTTCCCCCATTTCTTGTGCAGATTTTGGAAAATATTGTCAATGGAGTCATGGACAGAAATTGAAACTTAGTTGGAATTATAAGATCAACTCATATCAATGACCATCTTAAAACATTTGGAAAAAAAAGTACACTGCTCACTATGGCAATTTTCATATTCAGATCCTGGGGTGTCCGGAATCCTAGGTGACGACGCTATGCAACATACTCACCAGATTCCAGGTCTTACTGTCTGGTCTTGCTAGGTGACCTAACTGGGCAACAGGGAGGCTTCAGAGGCAAGAGGAAGCATGGCTAGGCAAATGACCTGGTAATGTGATTGATATCTGCATACCAGTGTGCCCTTGGATTATGGGTACTCTGAAAGTTGTTTGGCAAAAAGTCCTGGTATAAAGCCACCAGCAGGGTCGTAGAACTTAGTTAATATTGAAGTATTTTTTCAATGCCAGTTTTCTTTAAGAAATGTAAGGCAAAAGTATAGGCTGTCAGTTAAATTATTATTGTTATACAGGACTTATATAGTGCCAATAGTTTGCGCAGAGATTTACAAAATGTTAAATATACAATTGCAGTAGGAATTTGTGATCTGCTATACTTTTCAAAGTACAGTATATGTATTTATGTTCCAGGATCCCCTACAATATATCATAGCAATATCAAAAACCTCACATTTTTCTACTGCAGCTAAAAATGCATCTTGATCATCAATCAATCCCAGGCAATTGACTAGGCAACAAAAATGCATCCTGACCATCAATCAATCCCAGGCAATTGACTAGGCAACAAAAATGCATCCTGACCATCAATTAATCCCAGGCAATTGACTAGGCAACAAAAATGCATCCTGACCATCAATCAATCCCAGGCAATTGACTAGGCAACAAAAATGCATCCTGACCATCAATTAATCCCAGGCAATTGACTAGGCAACAAAAATGCATCCTGACCATTAATCAGTCCCAGGCAATTGACTAGGCAACAAAAATGCATCCTGACCATCAATCAATCCCAGGCAATTGAATAGGCAACAAAAATGCATCCTGACTAGAGATGAGCGAATCGAACTTGGCGAAGTGGAATTCGTTTCGAATATTAGGAAAAATTCGATTTGCGCCGAATCCGAAAATTAGCAAACTTCGGATGCACGAATCGAATTTTCCCCGATCGGCCGATTTTCATCCCTTCTACAGCCGGCAAAAAGTGTCCCTGCAGAGAGCTCCGCTATTTCTGACAGTTCTCTGACAGTTCCTTCACATTTACAGCAGTTGAAACATTGTATCTATTTGTTTCCATTTAGGATACAGATGTTTTTATTCGGAAACAAATAGATACAATGTTTCAACCGCTGTAAATGTGAAGGAGCTGTCAGAGAACTGTCGGAAATAGCGGAGCTCTCTGCAGATACACTTTTTGCTGTACTGGAATTCTTCATCCTCATCCTACTTCTTCTTCTTCTTCATCCTCATCCTCTTCTTCTTCTTCTTCATCCTCATCCTCTTCTTCTTCTTCTTCATCCTCATCCTCTTCCTCTTCTTCTTCATCCTCATCCTCTTCTTCACCCTCATTCTCTTCTTCTTCATCCTCATCCTCTTCTTCTTCATCCTCATCCTCTTCTTCTTCATCCTCATCCTCATCCTCTTCTTCTTCTTCTTCTTCTTCATCATCCTCCTCCTCTTCTTCTTCTTCTTCTTCATCCTCATCTTCTTCTTCTTCTTCATCCTCATCCTCTTCTTCTTCTTCTTCTTCTTCTTCTTCATCCTCATCCTCATCCTCTTCTTCTTCTTCTTCTTCTTCTTCATCCTCATCCTCTTCTTCTTCTTCTTCTTCTTCTTCTTCTTCCTCATCCTCTTCTTCTTCTTCTTCTTCTTCTTCCTCATCCTCTTCTTCTTCTTCTTCTTCATCATCCTCATCCTCTTCTTCTTCTTCTTCTTCTTCATCCTCTTCTTCTTCTTCTTCTTCATCATCCTCATCCTCTTCTTCTTCTTCTTCTTCTTCATCATCCTCATCCTCTTCTTCTTCTTCTTCTTCTTCTTCATCCTCATCCTCTTCTTCTTCTTCTTCTTCTTCATCCTCATCCTCTTCTTCTTCTTCTTCTTCTTCATCCTCATCCTCTTCTTCTTCTTCTTCATCCTCATCCTCTTCTTCATCCTCATCCTCTTCTTCTTCTTCTTCATCCTCATCCTCTTCTTCTTCTTCTTCTTCTTCCTCATCCTCTTCTTCTTCTTCTTCTTCTTCATCCTCATCCTCTTCTTCTTCTTCTTCTTCCTCATCCTCTTCTTCTTCTTCTTCTTCCTCATCCTCTTCTTCTTCTTCATCCTCATCCTCTTCTTCTTCTTCTTCTTCTTCCTCATCCTCATCCTCTTCTTCTTCTTCTTCTTATTCTTCATCCTCATCCTCTTCTTCTTCTTCATCCTCATCTTCTTCTTCTTCTTCTTCATCCTCATCCTCTTCTTCTTCTTCATCCTCATCCTCTTCTTCTTCTTCCTCATCCTCATCCTCTTCTTCTTCTTCTTCTTCTTCTTCTTCATCCTCATCTTCTTCTTCTTCATCCTCATCCTCTTCTTCTTCTTCTGCTTCTTCTTCTTCATCCTCATCCTCTTCTTCTTCTTCAATTGAAGCTGCTTCTGCTCCGCCAGTCTGCCATTGGACTCTTGATAGTCGTCTCCCCACACTGCTGCTGGGGGGACTTTTTAACATAGGCCTCTGTATGGCCTTCAATTTAAGCTGCTTACGCTTCGCCACTCTGCCATGGGCCCCTGTACCGCCTCCTCATGCTGCTGCCAGGTCCAGAGTGTGTCATGGGTCCCTGTACAGCCTCCCATTGCTGCTGTCTCCATCGCCACACTCTGCCATGTGCCACTTTCAGGTCTCCTCACACTGCTGGTGGGTTCCATTTTGTCATAGGGTGCTGTATGGCCTCCCATTGCTGCTGCCTCCACCGCCACACTGTGGCTCCACACTCTGGTTTTGGCCCCGTGACTGCCCAAATGAGTGAAGTGTGCGGTGATTCTAAGATCGACGGCACTCATCTGCATGTCATACTGACTGACAGTATTATTTCTCTTCCCCAGCAGACTCCAAGGGCATTTAAATTAAAGGTACAGTGTTCTGCACTAATATAAAGGCTCTCTGAAGCCTAGAAACCCTTTTAATAAGTTAAATTCGCAGCGAATAAATTTGCATCGAATCAAATTTATCCCGAAAATTCGGCGAATCAGCCGAATCGAATTTTTGAATAATTCGCTCATCTCTAATCCTGACCATCAATCAGTCCCAGGCAATTGACAAGGCAACAATAATGCATCAACAAATTGATGAGACCTTTACTGAGCTCACTCTGCAATTTACTCCTGGCAGCAATTCTCCAGTGTTAGAGTGACAACACTGTGATCTACATTAGAGCCCTGACTCATAACCCCCTTCCCCCTTCAGTCCCGCTTACTATAGGAAGATAATATAAAGACATATTAATTTTCTTTTTTCATAAATACTTTTGATAAATTTTAATATTGAAAACAAGACTGTTTAAAGCCTGATCCTCTATATTTTTTAGATGTTCCGTTTTAAGATATTTTGCTTTTTAAACAAAGTTGAGAAATATTATCCTTTTATTATTTACATGGACATTTATTAAAAGTATGATATTTTTGTGTATATGTATTAATATATAAACAATTCTATTTTTATATAAAAAAAAAATGAAATAGCTTAAAAAATGTTGTTTATAACAGTAAAAATATTATCTTTATGTGTGTAATGAAAATTCTAGTCAATAAACTGTTATATTTTTGTCTCAGTGATACTATTAAACATTCCTTTGTTAAGGGTCATTGGTTTCCTTTCAGTAATTATTATATATTTTAAAGGGTATGTAAAAAAAAAAAATCTTCTGTACCCTTCTCACACCATGACCATGCTCTGTCATGATATAAGAAAGGGTAAAGTGTTACTAAACCCAGGACCCTGCATTCACTATATTTGGTCTTTTTTAACAAAAAAAGACCAAAGATTTTGAAAAAAAACACATTTTTCTTTGTTTCTGTTATACAAATTTGCAAATAAATAATTGTTCTTTATAAATTTAGGCCAAGATGTATTCTGCTACATGTCTTTGGTGAAAATAACCCAAATCAGTGTTTATTATTTAGTTTGTAGGAAAGTTATAGAGTTCACAAACTATGGGATATATCTGAAAATTGATCAATCCTGAAGTACTGACAGCCAATCTAATTCCTTGAGGTCCAAGACTGTCAGAACAGTACAGATATCCCCCAAATGTCAGAACAGTACAGATATCCCCCAAATGTCAGAATAGTACAGATATCCCCAAATGTCAGGACGGTACAGATATCTCCCAAATGTCAGAACAGTACAGATATTCCCCAAATGTCAGGATAGTACAGATATCCCCCAAATGTCAGAACGGTACAGATATCCCCCAAATGTCAGAACGGTACAGATATCCCCCAAATGTCAGGACACTACAGATATCCCCCCAAATGTCAGAACAGTACAGATATCCCCCAAATGTCAGAACAGTACAGATATTCCCCAAATGTCAGGATAGTACAGATATCCCCCAAATGTCAGAACGGTACAGATATCCCCCAAATGTCAGAACGGTACAGATATCCCCCAAATGTCAGAACGGTACAGATATCCCCCAAATGTCAGGACACTACAGATATCCCCCCAAATGTCAGAACAGTACAGATATCCCCCCAAATGTCAGAACAGTACAGATATCCCCCAAATGTCAGGACAGTACAGATATCCCCCAAATTTCAGAACAGTACAGATATCCCCCAAATGTCAGGATAGTACAGATATCCCCCAAATGTCAGGACAGTACAGATATCCCCCAAATGTCAGAGCAGTACAGATATCCCCCAAATTACCAGTTTTTGTAAAGTAGACAGTCCGACGTACTTCATAACAGGCATGACGAGTTTTTTGAAGTTGTAATTTTTTTGTCAATTTTTCGGAAAATGAAAAAATTTAAAAAATTATTTTCACTATTTTTTTTTTATATACTGTCACCAGTGCAGTACAGCGTCATCATATAACTGGCATGGCGGTGATCAGGGACACTGACTGGTGATAGTACGAAAAAAAAAATGTGATGTTTTTTTTTTTTATTAGTTTTAATTTTTTATTACATTTTTTTCTCTATTTTTAAGATTTTTTTTTCATATTTCACTATGACCAAAGTAGTATAATGTTACCATAGTAACATTGTACTACTTTGGGGAAGTGATCAGTATTTTTGTTTTTTTTTACACAATTTGCTTATTGCAAAGAATTACTTTGCTATAAGCAAACATTTACCTGAATGGCATCGATTCAGTAGGCTGACAGAAACGGGGACTGCGGTGCACCGGAACTGACGTCACAAGTCCAAGGAGGAAGCAGAAGTCGTCCACAGGGAATCAGGCAGTATCGCAAACAATCCAGTAGCCACAACAACGCCTTTGGTGCACATGCGTCCTGTTTTTTTTTTTATTATACTGGAATAAATCTATTAACTTTTATTGGAACCAATTGCCTGGCCATTCTATAACATGCCTATGCCCTCGAGCTCTGTTTTTTCTGACCTCAGCCACTCAGCTGTACAGACCGCTGTAATAGCGATTCTCACAGAAATTATCAGCTCCCAAGGAGATCCCATAAGCACGACACATACATACTTACTTTGGACTGAGCTGGACCAATATAACTATGCAAAAAAAAGCCATACGTAAACTTCAACTTTCAAGATGAACATGTCTATTGTTTAGCAACTGTCTTCTTCTGTGTCTCCTTGGATGGATGAATTGGTTTTGTGGAGTACCTTTGGTTAGAGCACCAAACAAGTAGACTGGGATGATTTGGCACAAAGTTTATTAGCAGAACTGACAGAGGTCTGTCAGTACAATGGGGTGAAGGCATGGGCGGACTGACCATTTGGAAACTCGGGCACTGCCCGAGGCCCGGGGGTCAGTAGGAGGCCCCATGAGATGCCCCTGGTATGTTTTTCAGAGGCTTTTTTGAGTTTGGACAAGGACACAGGGGCCGCATGATCCCCTATTGCCCGGGGGCCCCATGAGTTGTCAGTCCGCCCCTGGGTGAAGGATATTTCTGCTGCACAAGATCTAGGGACTATGGAACAACTTATAGACAAGGGTATGCTTGCTGCTGCAGATGATGTCCCACACAAGACAGAAGGGCCAATTAAGAATAAGCACACAGCAGATATCTATCCATAGCCCAAGAAAAGGTTGAAAATGAAAATTGCCAAACAATGTGTTGGTGAATGTGGCATTGGGCAAGAGTGTATGGGAACTTTGCTGACATTAAAAGTGGAAGCACTGCCTATTTGCCTCCTCCCCTCCTCCATTGCCGTATTTGGCACCTTTTGGGGGGGAGGGGGTGCGGATACCTGTTTTTGACAGGTAGCCGCTCCCACTTCCGGCTCAGTATGCCGCAGCGAAGTGAGTCCGAAGTTCGGCCCCTCTTTCCTCACTTCCACAGGTCCCAGAAGACTGCCAGACCAATCTGGAGGCGCAGTGAAACTCACGCATGCGCAGTGGGAACTAGGCTGTGAAGCCACAAGCTGTCGCAGGTTGCTGCCCACAGTTGCGATGCCGCTGCCGTGGAGGAGAGGGGACAGCGCGGGTGAGTGCATCGCTGGACCCCGGGACAGGTAAGTGTGTGTTTATTAACAGTCTACAGTTTTTTGCTGCTGTCTTTTAATAAACACATAAATGGCTGGAACCCCGCTTTAAACAAAATGGTGATTTATGTAAACAAGGTGAATAAAGACTGGGACAGTTGCTGGCAGGGTGTTATGTGGCAGTATATTTGGTCCTAAATTGTGCCACTAATGATGTTACCTGTGATGAAACGCGTAGGGCAGAGCCATGCACACACGCTACTACTGATTTTGCCAATCAATGCCTAATGATGTTTGCTTACATGTGAGTGCAACCATATTTTAAATAAATGTTGTGATTATGATTTTACACTATGTGGAGCGCTCTTTCTTGGATTTCTTTTGTTTCATCACAGTTTCCTGTGAATGAATGCCTACAAGTACCATCAGCCATTGAGGCTGATGGCTTGTCGTTCTCAATGAACTACAAGGGCGCTGGAGAGCATGCTTATAGTCCATCGATCTTCCAGCTCTCAAATAACTGCCTGTATGAGACATGGGTAGACAGCTATGCTGCAGGAGCCTGAGATTGCATCTGCGATCTGCAGATTGAGGGTTCAATGCTCTGCAGGCTCCGACAGGTTCAAGAGAGTAGTTTTGGGAAAGTAGGTCCTGGTATGGGTCTTGGAGCCTGGATGCTTTGTAGAGACTTGGGAAGGATGAAGTCTCCAATCCAAGTTCCATGTTTTTGCAGTATGTAGCTCCCACTCAAATATCATATACCATGCAGCACTTAAGTTACTCAACAATATCCTCAAAGTGTGCTTAAATATCGTCTCTGTTTAGCCAAAATGATTCAAGTAATAAATGAATATTCAACAATAATACAGGTAGGTGATGAGTCGTGACAGTCTCTTAGATATTTAAATCATAGTATGGTGACTTCGGTGATAAATATAGCTGTAGAATGCACTAACCAGATAGCGCTTAATATTGCGCATATAATAGATGTTATTAGGTCATCTGGGGTTGGGCATCCAGAACACAGATCTGTTGAAGAACGCCACCAGAAATAGTAGTATTTCAGCCAATATATCCAGGTTATACGATCCAGATCCACCAGGGGGAGCCAGCGGTCTAGATGTCATCCAGGATCCAAGGCTCAAAAACACAGATGAATATCAGGTGGGTGCAATCTCCCAGAGGGTGCCAGTGATCAATATGTCATCCCAGGGGGTCCTTTAGGAGGTGGGCTCAAAGATAAAAGAGCCCAAGCACAAATAGGTCCATAGTGCAACAAAAATTTGTATAAAAAGATAAAAGTGACACTTACACTTTAAATTTCTGTTGGCATCTGGCCAGATGAGGGATCCACGTGGCTGAGTCACTGAGAGCAACTTCCTGACATGTTTCGTGCGATGGCACATTATCAAAGGAAGCTGACTGCTCTCAGTGACATCTCTTATATAGTGTGGGCGGCGCATGCTCATTAGACAATCGTGACGTCATCGTGGGATGCTCGCGCATGCGCAGATCGTCCACGCGGTGGCCATTTTGAAGAAGACCAAAATACATTGACTTCTATGGGGGATTTTTCTCAGTGGGAAAGGACATGTGAACTCAATCTATACAGGATCTATGTATTGAGCCACTAATTCTTATGTGTTTAGATGGTTAAATAAACACGTATATTTTTGTTTAAATAGCGGAGATTGTTTAGATCTCTTGCTTTGATTCACAAAATTAATTATATCCCCTCATTTGTTTGTTATAAGTATTACTCAGTATGTTTAATGAAGTGGTGGAACTACAAGTCTCAATTGGCTAGAGATCTCCATAGCATGCGCAGACCACAAATATAATTAGTCATCAGGCATTAAATACTTAATATTAAACATTATAAACAGACTGTATATATAAAAAAAACAGTATATGTCTATAAAATAATAATAATGAATTATGTGTATATAAAATAATAATAATCCATAAAAATACACAAAAAATATCCAAATTATATCTGTATGAGTATAATAAGATTATAAAACGCTCCACATACATACATGAAATGACATAATAGTTAAAAGATATAAAATGATGTACTCGATATTGGTTATGTAAAAAACTATTCTTCAGTGCATATCTTATATTTATGTTCACACCTATAGGTCCGCCGTCACTAAATATGTGGGGTGTTGTAACTCAATAGTTTTTAGGTCCAATAAAACCTGTTTTGTATCCTTTAAAAATGCAGGGGTATTACTAACCAGCGGTTGTAAAAAGAAATCTATGTACCTACAATGGAATACATAAAAAAACAATTTAAGAGTTTCCACTCCAGTATCACTGGTAAAACATATGACATTCAAGGAACAATAACATGTTACAGCACTCATGTGGTATACAGTTGCAAGAAAAAGTATGTGAACCCCTTGATATTACGTGGAGTTTTGCATGAATTGGGCATAAAATGTGCTCTGAACATCATCTAAGTCACAACAATAGAAGAACACAGTCTGCTGAACATAATACTACACAAACATTAGATGTTGCCATGGTTTAATTGCACATACCATGTAAACATTCACAGTGCAGGGAGGAAAAAGTATGTGAGGCCCTAGCTGATTGACTTCTCCCAGAGCTAATTGGAGCCAGGAGTGAGCCAACCTTGACTCCAATCAGTGTGTCAGGGCTCCCAGGTATGACCAGAGGTGTGTGACTGATGCAGGGAAACGCAGACTTCAGATATGTGATAAACAATACAATTTATTAACACTAACCATACAAACATAAACGCAGTGCAATACTAAACATAATACTGTGCAAACAAACCAAACCAAACCACCCACAGATAACAGTACATACAAGCAAGCGTCGTCAGGCAGGCCGGGTCAATATCAATTGGGCAAGTAGGTACAGGGGGAGCAAGCAGAGAATGGTCGGGGTCACAGGCCAGGTTCAGCAGGTAGCAAGCAGCGTAGTACAGAGGGTCAAGCAGAGGAATGGTCAGGGTCACAAGCCAGGGATCAGGACAGGTAGCAGAGAATCAGACAGGAACAGAGAGCAGGAACAGGATACAGGGCCCAAGAGAAACACAACACCAAGGCAGAGTCTGCAAGTCTGGCCATCCCTTAAATACCCCAGTATCATCAGTTCCAGGTGTTAGCTGGCTGAAAGGTTGAGTCTCTGATTGCTGGGAGCACCCGCTGGCCAGCCCTGGTACTGCAGATCAAAAGGCAGGTGAGTCCCACCATTGCTGGCCAGTCCATTCCTAACAGTACCCCCCCCCAAGGAGCGGCCTCAGGACGCTCCAAACAGTCCTAGCTGGGCAAAATGTTCCACCGCCCGGGTCTGGTAACTGGCGGGATATCAAAGACTGGCACACCGGGCTGGACTCCGGGCAGAGGCACACCGGGCTGGACTCCGGGCAGAGGCACACCGGGCTGGACTCCGGGCAGAGGCACACCGGGCTGGACTCCGGGCAGAGGCACACCGGGCTGGACTCCGGGCAGAGGCACACCGGGCTGGACTCCGGGCAGAGGCACACCGGGCTGGACTCCGGGCAGAGGCACATCGGGCAGAGGCACATCGGGCAGAGGCACATCGGGCAGAGGCACATCGGGCAGAGGCACATCGGGCAGGACTCCGGGCAGAGGCACATCGGGCAGAGGCACATCGGGCAGGACTCCGGGCAGAGGCACATCGGGCAGAGGCACATCGGGCAGGACTCCGAGCAGAGGCACACCGGGCAGAGGCACACCGGGCAGAGGCACACCGGGCAGAGGCACATCGGGCAGAAGCACATCGGGCAGGACTCCGGGCAGAGGCACATCGGGCAGGACTCCGGGCAGAGGCACATCGGGCAGGACTCCGGGCAGAGGCACATCGGGCAGGACTCCGGGCAGAGGCACATCGGGCAGGACTCCGGGCAGAGGCACATCGGGCAGGACTCCGGGCAGAGGCACATCGGGCAGGACTCCGGGCAGAGGCACATCGGGCAGGACTCCGGGCAGAGGCACATCGGGCAGGACTCCGGGCAGAGGCACATCGGTTTACCAGGCGAAGCAGCAGGCAGCGGGCCACCGGGCGGAGCAGCAGGCACCGGGCCCCCGGGCGGAGCAGCAGGCACCGGGCCCCCGGGCGGAGCAGCAGGCACCGGGCCCCCGGGCGGAGCAGCAGGCACCGGGCCCCCGGGCGGAGCAGCAGGCACCGGGCCCCCAGGCGGGGCGACAGGCATCGGGCCCCCAGGCGGGGCGACAGGCATCGGGCCCCCAGGCGGGGCGACAGGCATCGGGCCCCCAGGCGGGGCGACAGGCATCGGGCCCCCAGGCGGGGCGACAGGCATCGGGGCGACAGGCATCGTGCCCCCAGGCGGGGCGACAGGCATCGTGCCCCCAGGCGGGGCGACAGGCATCGTGCCCCCAGGCGGGGCGACAGGCATCGTGCCCCCAGGCGGGGCGACAGGCATCGTGCCCCCAGGTGGGGCGGCGGGCGCCGGACCCCCAGGCGGAGCGACAGGTCTCGGGCCCTCAGGCGGAGCGGCGGGCGCCGGACCCCCAGATGGAGCGACAGGTCTCGGGCCCTCAGGCGGAGCGGCGGGCGCCGGACCCCCAGATGGAGCGACAGGTCTCGGGCCCTCAGGCGGAGCGGCGGTGCGCCGGACCCCCAGGTGGAGCGACAGGTCTCGGGCCCTCAGGCGGAGCGGCGGGCGCCGGACCCCCAGGTGGAGCGACAGGTCTCGGGCCCTCAGGCGGAGCGGCGGGCGCCGGACCCCCAGGCGGAGCGACAGGTCTCGGGCCCTCAGGCGGAGCGGCGGGCGCCGGACCCCCAGGAGGAGCGACAGGTCTCGGGCCCTCAAGCGGAGCGGCGGGCGCCGGACCCCCAGGCGTAGCGACAGGTCTCAGACGCTCAGGCGGAGCGGCGGGCGCCGGACCCCCAGATGGAGCGACAGGTCTCGGGCCCTCAGGCGGAGCGGCGGGCGCTGGACCCCCAGGCGGAGCGACAGGCCTCGGGCCCTCAGGCGGAGCGGCGGGCACCGAGTCACCAGGCACAACCGTGGGCTCCGAGTCAACTGGGATGACCGCTGGCACTGGGTCAGACATTGGATCGTCTGGCTGGACAGCGGTCATCGGGTCACCAGGCATCAGGTCATTTGGCTCGACAGCGGGCACCGCGTCATCTGGCAAGGCAGTGGGCTCCGAGTCAACAGGCACGACAGTGAGCACCGGGTCATCAGGTACCGGATTGTCTGGCTCGACAGCGGGCACCGCGTCATCTGGCAAGGCAGTGGGCTCCGAGTCAACTGGTATGACCGCGGGCACTGGGTCAGACATTGGATCGTCTGGCTGGACAGCGGGCACTGGGTCACCAGGCATCAGGTCATTTGGCTTGACAGCGGGCACCGCGTCATCTGGCAAGGCAGTGGGCTCCGAGTCAACAGGCACGACAGTGAGCACCGGGTCATCAGGTACCAGATTGTCTGGCTCGACAGCGGGCATCGGGTCACCAGGTATGACAGCGGGCACTGGGTCACCAGGCATCAGGTCATTTGGCTCGACAGCGGGCACCGGATCAGGTACCGGATCATCTGGATCAACAGCGGGCATCGAGTCAACTGGCCTAATAGGATCGTCAGGCTGGATCAGTTCATCATGCTGGGTAGAGGCATCAGGCCGAGTAGAGGCTTCAGGCCGAGTAGAGGCATCAGGCCGAGTAGAGGCTTCAGGCCGAGTAGAGGCTTCAGGCCGAGTAGAGGCATCAGGCCGAGTAGAGGCTTCAGGCCGAGTAGAGGCTTCAGGCCGAGTAGAGGCATCAGGCCGAGTAGAGGCATCAGGCCGAGTAGAGGCATCAGGCTGAAGAGAGGCATCAGGCTGCGTACAGGCATCAGGCTGAAGAGAGGCTTCAGGCTGAGTAGAGGCTTCAGGCTGAGTAGAGGCTTCAGGCTGAGTAGAGGCTTCAGGCTGAAGAGAGGCTTCAGGCCGAGTAGAGGCATCAGGCCGAGTAGAGGCATCAGGCCGAGTAGAGGCATCAGGCCGAGTAGAGGCATCAGGCCGAGTAGAGGCTTCAGGCCGAGTAGAGGCTTCAGGCTGAACCACGGAAGGCAGGCTCACCGGTTTGGATACTGGCAGGATGGTATTGGTTGGAAAGAATTTTCGCTTTTTTCTGGTTTTAACTACTGGAGCACTGCAAGTAAACGCAGGTCTGCAAACGAATGGAGCAGCTGGAGACAGAGAAGAACTGGAGGATGGAACAGGAGAGGGAGCGGTTGCTACAGAGGGCTCTTTTACAGGGTTAAAGGCAGGATAGGTGCAGCGAGTGGGAACAGGGTACTGACATGCGGTAGATAGCAGGGCAGGAGGAGCTGTTGGGAATGCAGGAATAGAGTTTTGAGGAAATAGATTAGAAGCAGGACTGGGTCTTTGTAAGCTGACTGAGGCTGGGTGCAACAAATCTGTCCATGTCTGCAGTATGGGTTGAACAAAGCTGAGCTTACACAAAGCCTGTCTGGTCAATGACTGTACTGCGTTTATACAATCTCTTAGTGTCTGTGGTGAACATGTGGAATAACGCTCCAGAAAGTAACCCACATCATCCTCTAATAACCACACCAGGGACTCTACCTGGTCTGCACTAAATGGTGGCAAAAATTCATCCCTGCATTCGGGGGAACCAGATGAAACCAACTCAGCACAAACTTCAATCAAAGGCTGCACCTCAGAGAACTCTGTGCCCAGATCTACTAGAACATGAGCGAGCCGTATACATTCTAGCAGTTCATCCCGGGGATACTCCTTCAGAGTTTGATAAGCATACTCCCTGTCATCAAACACTAGCAGATATAAATATTCAACCTCATCCAGATCCATCCTTCCCATCAACAAGCCAAGATGGCTTCCCTGTGCAGCCACTTCTGGTCAGGATTGGCCTTGGTGTAATGTCAGGGCTCCCAGGTATGACCAGAGGTGTGTGACTGATGCAGGGAAACGCAGACTTCAGATATGTGATAAACAATACAATTTATTAACACTAACCATACAAACATAAACGCAGTGCAATACTAAACATAATACTGTGCAAACAAACCAAACCAAACCACCCACAGATAACAGTACATACAAGCAAGCGTCGTCAGGCAGGCCGGGTCAATATCAATTGGGCAAGTAGGTACAGGGGGAGCAAGCAGAGAATGGTCGGGGTCACAGGCCAGGTTCAGCAGGTAGCAAGCAGCGTAGTACAGAGGGTCAAGCAGAGGAATGGTCAGGGTCACAAGCCAGGGATCAGGACAGGTAGCAGAGAATCAGACAGGAACAGAGAGCAGGAACAGGATACAGGGCCCAAGAGAAACACAACACCAAGGCAGAGTCTGCAAGTCTGGCCATCCCTTAAATACCCCAGTATCATCAGTTCCAGGTGTTAGCTGGCTGAAAGGTTGAGTCTCTGATTGCTGGGAGCACCCGCTGGCCAGCCCTGGTACTGCAGATCAAAAGGCAGGTGAGTCCCACCATTGCTGGCCAGTCCATTCCTAACACAGTGTGATGATATTGGATGTGTTGCTGACAGCTGTCCTGCCCTTAAAAAACACACACCTGTTTTGGGTTTACTGGTTTCAAGAAGAACTGTCTGATGTGAACCATGCCTCGCAGAAAAGAGCTCTCAGAAGACCTACGATCAAGAATTGTTGACTTGCATGAAGCTGGAAAGGGTTACAAAAGTATCTCCAAAAGCCTTGATGTTCATGTGTCCACGGTAAGACAGACTGTCTACAAATGGAGAAAGTTTAGCACTGTTGCTACTCTCCCTAGGCGTGGTCGTCCTGTAAAAATGACTGCAAGGGCACAGCGCAGAATCCTGCATGAGGTAAAGAAGAATCCCAGAGTGTCAGCTAAAGACCTACAGAAATCTCTGGCACATGCTAACATTTTTGTTGACACATCTACAATAAGGAAAACATTAAACAAGAATGGAGTACATGGGAGGACACCACGGAGGAAGCCATTGCTGTCCAAAAAGAATATTGCAGCACGTTTTGAAGTTTGCAAAAGAGCACCTGGATGTTCCACAGCACTACTGGCAAAATATACTGTGGACAGATGAAACCAAGATTGAGTTGTTTGGGAAGAACACACAACACTATGTGTGGAGAAAAAAAGGCACAGCACACCAACATCAAAACCTCATCCCCACTGTAAAACATGGCGGAGGGAGCATCATGGTTTGGGGCTGCTTTGCTGCCTCAGGGCCTGGACGGATTGTTGTCATTGATGGGAAAATGAATTCCAGAGTTTATCAAGACATTTTGCAGGAAAACGTACGACCATCTGTCCGCCAACTGAAGCTCCGCAGAGGATGGGTGATGCAACAGGACAATGACCCAAAGCATACAAGTCATTCAACAAAACAATGGCTGCAACAGCACAGAATACGCCTTCTGGAGTGGCCCAGTCAGAGTCCTGACCTCAACCCGATTGAAATGCTGTGGCATGACCTTAAGAGAGCGATTCACACCAGACATCCCAAGAATATTGCTACACTGAAACAGTTTTGTGAAGAGGAGTGGTCAAAAATGACTCCAGATCGTTGTGCAGGTCTGATCTGCAACTACAGGAAACGTTTGGTTGAAGTCCAAAGGTTCACATACTTTTTCCTCCCTGCACTGTGAATGTTTACATGTTATGTGTAATTAAACCATGGCAACATCTAATGTTTGTGTAGTATTATGTTCAGCAGACTGTGTTCTTCTATTGTTGTGACTTAGATGACGTTCAGAGCACATTTTATGCCCAATTCATGCAAAACTCCACGTAATCCCACGGGGTTCACATACTTTTTCTTGCAACTGTATCTACTGGAATGCGAATGTGGGAAACAATACATTGGTAGAACTACCAGAAAGTTGCGGGACAGACTCAGGGAACATCTTTCAAATATAAAAAAGGGTTCAAAGACCACTCAGTATCAATGCATTTTAAGGAAGCCCATGGAAAAAATCCGCACGGTTTGAAATTTATGGGAATTGACATTGTAAATAGCCATTGGAGGGGTATTTTTAAACGCCGTGCGGTATCGAGACTAGAAACTAAATGGATCTATTTGTTGCGTACCTCGGCACCGCTAGGCTTGAATGTGGAATTAGATATTAATTGTTATATAGACACTAGTTAACTCTCCTCTGTTTATAATTAATCACATCAGTCATGGGAACATTTTTCCAATTTTTAAATTAAATGGTCTATGGTTATGAATTTTATTATATTACTATTTTTAAATACTCATCATAATAGTAAGTAGAGATGAGCGAAGAAATGAAAAATTCGATTCGACTGATTCGGCGAATTCGTGGACAATATTCGATTCGAGTCGAATAAATTCGCTGTGAATTTAACTTAAAAAAGGGTGTTTCTAGGCTTCAGAGAGACTTAATATTAGTGCAGAACACTGTACCTTTAATTTAAATGCCCTTGGAGTCTGCTGGGGAAGAGAAATAATACTGTCTGTCAGTATGACATGCAGATGAGTGCCGTCGATCTTAGAATCACTGCACACTTCACTCCTTTGGCCAGTCACGGGGCCAAAACCAGTGTTTGGAGCCACAGTGTGGCGGTGGAGGCAGCAGCAATGGGAGGCCATACAGCAACCTATGACAAAATGGAAACCAGCAGGAGCGTGAGGAGACCTGAAAGTGGCACATGGCAGAGTGGGAGCAATGGGAGGCGGTACAGGGACCCAGGTCACACTATGGGCCCAGCAGCAGCGTGACCAGGCGGTACGGGGGCCCATGGCCGATATGGGGCTTGGTGGCACCTATGGAAGGCCTGTAATCTGCCAGCAACCTATGACAAAATGGACAACCGCAGGAGTGTGAGGAGATTTCAAAGTGGCACATGGCAGAGTGGAAGCAATGGAAGGCCGTACAGGGACCCAGGTCACACTGTGGGACCAGCATCAGCGTGAACAGGCGGTACGGGGGCCCATGGCCGATTTGACCTCATTCATCCCATAGTCCTGCCGACTCACGAATAGCGTGGCCTCCTCAAAGGGCCTGAGCAAGCGCAGGTGTCACACATGAGCTGCCAATGGCTGACATCTAAGTTACACAGGGAGTACCTTTATCCGCTTTTAACATCAGGAAATCTGTGATGGCCTTTAGCTGTTCGTAAAGGCGGTCTAACATATGTAGGGTTGAATTCCACCTTGTTGCAACGTCACAGCATGAGGAGTCGGTACGGGGGCCCATGGCAGATTACATGTCTGGCAGCAGCTATGTGAGGCCCGTAATCTGCCTGCACCCTATGTCAAAAAATTTAACACACCAGCAGTGTGAAGAGACCTGAAAGTGGCACATGGCAGCAGAGTGTGGCGATGGAGACAGCAGCAATGGGAGGCCGTACAGGGACCCATGAGAGACTCTGGACTTGGCAGCAGCATGAGGAGGCGGTATATAGGGGCCCATGGCAGATTAGGGGCCTGGCAGCAGCTATGTGAGGCCCGTAATCTGCCTGCACCCTATGTCAAAAAATTTAACACACCAGCAGTGTGAAGAGACCTGAAAGTGGCACATGGCAGCAGAGTGTGGCGATGGAGACAGCAGCAATGGGAGGCCATACAGGGACCCATGACAGACTCTGGACTTGGCAGCAGCATGAGGAGGCGGTATATAGGGGCCCATGGCAGATTAGGGGCCTGGCAGCAGCTATGTGAGGCCCGTAATCTGCCTGCACCCTATGTCAAAAAATGTAACACACCAGCAGTGTGTGAGGAGACCTGAAAGTGGCACATGGCAGAGTGTGGCGATGGAGACAGCAGCAATGGGAGGCCGTACAGGGACCCATGAGAGACTCTGGACCTGGCAGCAGCATGAGGAAGCGGTATATAGGGGCCTATGGCAGATTAGGGGCCTGGCAGCAGCTATAGGAGGCCCATAATCTGCCAGCACCCTATGTCAAAAAATTCTACACACCAGCAGTGTGAGGAGACCTGAAAGTGGCACATGGCAGCAGAGTGTGGCGATGGAGACAGCAGCAATGGGAGGCCGTACAGGGACCCATGACAGACTCTAGACTTGGCAGCAGCATGAGGAGGCGGTATATAGGGGCCCATGGCAGATTAGGGGCCTGGCAGCAGCTATGTGAGGCCCGTAATCTGCCTGCACCCTATGTCAAAAAATTTAACACACCAGCAGTGTGAAGAGACCTGAAAGTGGCACATGGCAGCAGAGTGTGGCGATGGAGACAGCAGCAATGGGAGGCCATACAGGGACCCATGAGAGACTCTGGACTTGGCAGCAGCATGAGGAGGCGGTATATAGGGGCCCATGGCAGATTAGGGGCCTGGCAGCAGCTATGTGAGGCCCGTAATCTGCCTGCACCCTATGTCAAAAAATTTAACACACCAGCAGTGTGAAGAGACCTGAAAGTGGCACATGGCAGCAGAGTGTGGCGATGGAGACAGCAGCAATGGGAGGCCATACAGGGACCCATGACAGACTCTGGACTTGGCAGCAGCATGAGGAGGCGGTATATAGGGGCCCATGGCAGATTAGGGGCCTGGCAGCAGCTATGTGAGGCCCGTAATCTGCCTGCACCCTATGTCAAAAAATTTAACACACCAGCAGTGTGAAGAGACCTGAAAGTGGCACATGGCAGCAGAGTGTGGCGATGGAGACAGCAGCAATGGGAGGCCATACAGGGACCCATGACAGACTCTGGACTTGGCAGCAGCATGAGGAGGCGGTATATAGGGGCCCATGGCAGATTAGGGGCCTGGCAGCAGCTATGTGAGGCCCGTAATCTGCCTGCACCCTATGTCAAAAAATTTAACACACCAGCAGTGTGAAGAGACCTGAAAGTGGCACATGGCAGCAGAGTGTGGCGATGGAGACAGCAGCAATGGGAGGCCGTACAGGGACCCATGAGAGACTCTAGACTTGGCAGCAGCATGAGGAGGCGGTATATAGGGGCCCATGGCAGATTAGGGGCCTGGCAGCAGCTATGTGAGGCCCGTAATCTGCCTGCACCCTATGTCAAAAAATTTAACACACCAGCAGTGTGAAGAGACCTGAAAGTGGCACATGGCAGCAGAGTGTGGCGATGGAGACAGCAGCAATGGGAGGCCGTACAGGGACCCATGAGAGACTCTGGACTTGGCAGCAGCATGAGGAGGCGGTATATAGGGGCCCATGGCAGATTAGGGGCCTGGCAGCAGCTATGTGAGGCCCGTAATCTGCCTGCACCCTATGTCAAAAAATTTAACACACCAGCAGTGTGAAGAGACCTGAAAGTGGCACATGGCAGCAGAGTGTGGCGATGGAGACAGCAGCAATGGGAGGCCATACAGGGACCCATGACAGACTCTGGACTTGGCAGCAGCATGAGGAGGCGGTATATAGGGGCCCATGGCAGATTAGGGGCCTGGCAGCAGCTATGTGAGGCCCGTAATCTGCCTGCACCCTATGTCAAAAAATGTAACACACCAGCAGTGTGTGAGGAGACCTGAAAGTGGCACATGGCAGAGTGTGGCGATGGAGACAGCAGCAATGGGAGGCCGTACAGGGACCCATGAGAGACTCTGGACCTGGCAGCAGCATGAGGAAGCGGTATATAGGGGCCTATGGCAGATTAGGGGCCTGGCAGCAGCTATAGGAGGCCCATAATCTGCCAGCACCCTATGTCAAAAAATTCTACACACCAGCAGTGTGTGAGGAGACCTGAAAGTGGCACATGGCAGAGTGTGGCGATGGAGACAGCAGCAATGGGAGGCCGTACAGGGACCCATGAGAGACTCTGGACCTGGCAGCAGCATGAGGAGGCGGTATATAGGGGCCTATGGCAGATTAGGGGCCTGGCAGCAGCTATAGGAGGCCCATAATCTGCCAGCACCCTATGTCAAAAAATTCTACACACCAGCAGTGTGAGGAGACCTGAAAGTGGCACATGGCAGCAGAGTGTGGCGATGGAGACAGCAGCAATGGGAGGCCGTACAGGGACCCATGACAGACTCTAGACTTGGCAGCAGCATGAGGAGGCGGTATATAGGGGCCCATGGCAGATTAGGGGCCTGGCAGCAGCTATGTGAGGCCCGTAATCTGCCTGCACCCTATGTCAAAAAATTCTACACACCAGCAGTGTGAGGAGACCTGAAAGTGGCACATGGCAGCAGAGTGTGGCGATGGAGACAGCAGCAATGGGAGGCCGTACAGGGACCCATGACAGACTCTAGACTTGGCAGCAGCATGAGGAGGCGGTATATAGGGGCCCATGGCAGATTAGGGGCCTGGCAGCAGCTATGTGAGGCCCGTAATCTGCCTGCACCCTATGTCAAAAAATTTAACACACCAGCAGTGTGAAGAGACCTGAAAGTGGCACATGGCAGCAGAGTGTGGCGATGGAGACAGCAGCAATGGGAGGCCATACAGGGACCCATGACAGACTCTGGACTTGGCAGCAGCATGAGGAGGCGGTATATAGGGGCCCATGGCAGATTAGGGGCCTGGCAGCAGCTATGTGAGGCCCGTAATCTGCCTGCACCCTATGTCAAAAAATGTAACACACCAGCAGTGTGTGAGGAGACCTGAAAGTGGCACATGGCAGAGTGTGGCGATGGAGACAGCAGCAATGGGAGGCCGTACAGGGACCCATGAGAGACTCTGGACCTGGCAGCAGCATGAGGAAGCGGTATATAGGGGCCTATGGCAGATTAGGGGCCTGGCAGCAGCTATAGGAGGCCCATAATCTGCCAGCACCCTATGTCAAAAAATTCTACACACCAGCAGTGTGTGAGGAGACCTGAAAGTGGCACATGGCAGAGTGTGGCGATGGAGACAGCAGCAATGGGAGGCCGTACAGGGACCCATGAGAGACTCTGGACCTGGCAGCAGCATGAGGAGGCGGTATATAGGGGCCTATGGCAGATTAGGGGCCTGGCAGCAGCTATAGGAGGCCCATAATCTGCCAGCACCCTATGTCAAAAAATTCTACACACCAGCAGTGTGAGGAGACCTGAAAGTGGCACATGGCAGCAGAGTGTGGCGATGGAGACAGCAGCAATGGGAGGCCGTACAGGGACCCATGACAGACTCTAGACTTGGCAGCAGCATGAGGAGGCGGTATATAGGGGCCCATGGCAGATTAGGGGCCTGGCAGCAGCTATGTGAGGCCCGTAATCTGCCTGCACCCTATGTCAAAAAATTCTACACACCAGCAGTGTGAGGAGACCTGAAAGTGGCACATGGCAGCAGAGTGTGGCGATGGAGACAGCAGCAATGGGAGGCCGTACAGGGACCCATGACAGACTCTAGACTTGGCAGCAGCATGAGGAGGCGGTATATAGGGGCCCATGGCAGATTAGGGGCCTGGCAGCAGCTATGTGAGGCCCGTAATCTGCCTGCACCCTATGTCAAAAAATTTAACACACCAGCAGTGTGAAGAGACCTGAAAGTGGCACATGGCAGCAGAGTGTGGCGATGGAGACAGCAGCAATGGGAGGCCATACAGGGACCCATGACAGACTCTGGACTTGGCAGCAGCATGAGGAGGCGGTATATAGGGGCCCATGGCAGATTAGGGGCCTGGCAGCAGCTATGTGAGGCCCGTAATCTGCCTGCACCCTATGTCAAAAAATGTAACACACCAGCAGTGTGTGAGGAGACCTGAAAGTGGCACATGGCAGAGTGTGGCGATGGAGACAGCAGGAATGGGAGGCCGTACAGGGACCCATGAGAGACTCTGGACCTGGCAGCAGCATGAGGAAGCGGTATATAGGGGCCTATGGCAGATTAGGGGCCTGGCAGCAGCTATAGGAGGCCCATAATCTGCCAGCACCCTATGTCAAAAAATTCTACACACCAGCAGTGTGTGAGGAGACCTGAAAGTGGCACATGGCAGAGTGTGGCGATGGAGACAGCAGCAATGGGAGGCCGTACAGGGACCCATGAGAGACTCTGGACCTGGCAGCAGCATGAGGAGGCGGTATATAGGGGCCTATGGCAGATTAGGGGCCTGGCAGCAGCTATAGGAGGCCCATAATCTGCCAGCACCCTATGTCAAAAAATGTAACACACCAGCAGTGTGTGAGGAGACCTGAAAGTGGCACATGGCAGAGTGTGGCGATGGAGACAGCAGCAATGGGAGGCCGTACAGGGACCCATGAGAGACTCTGGACCTGGCAGCAGCATGAGGAAGCGGTATATAGGGGCCTATGGCAGATTAGGGGCCTGGCAGCAGCTATAGGAGGCCCATAATCTGCCAGCACCCTATGTCAAAAAATTCTACACACCAGCAGTGTGTGAGGAGACCTGAAAGTGGCACATGGCAGAGTGTGGCGATGGAGACAGCAGCAATGGGAGGCCGTACAGGGACCCATGAGAGACTCTGGACCTGGCAGCAGCATGAGGAGGCGGTATATAGGGGCCTATGGCAGATTAGGGGCCTGGCAGCAGCTATAGGAGGCCCATAATCTGCCAGCACCCTATGTCAAAAAATTCTACACACCAGCAGTGTGAGGAGACCTGAAAGTGGCACATGGCAGCAGAGTGTGGCGATGGAGACAGCAGCAATGGGAGGCCGTACAGGGACCCATGACAGACTCTAGACTTGGCAGCAGCATGAGGAGGCGGTATATAGGGGCCCATGGCAGATTAGGGGCCTGGCAGCAGCTATGTGAGGCCCGTAATCTGCCTGCACCCTATGTCAAAAAATTTAACACACCAGCAGTGTGAAGAGACCTGAAAGTGGCACATGGCAGCAGAGTGTGGCGATGGAGACAGCAGCAATGGGAGGCCATACAGGGACCCATGACAGACTCTGGACTTGGCAGCAGCATGAGGAGGCGGTATATAGGGGCCCATGGCAGATTAGGGGCCTGGCAGCAGCTATGTGAGGCCCGTAATCTGCCTGCACCCTATGTCAAAAAATTTAACACACCAGCAGTGTGAAGAGACCTGAAAGTGGCACATGGCAGCAGAGTGTGGCGATGGAGACAGCAGCAATGGGAGGCCGTACAGGGACCCATGAGAGACTCTGGACTTGGCAGCAGCATGAGGAGGCGGTATATAGGGGCCCATGGCAGATTAGGGGCCTGGCAGCAGCTATGTGAGGCCCGTAATCTGCCTGCACCCTATGTCAAAAAATTTAACACACCAGCAGTGTGAAGAGACCTGAAAGTGGCACATGGCAGCAGAGTGTGGCGATGGAGACAGCAGCAATGGGAGGCCGTACAGGGACCCATGAGAGACTCTGGACCTGGCAGCAGCATGAGGAAGCGGTATATAGGGGCCTATGGCAGATTAGGGGCCTGGCAGCAGCTATAGGAGGCCCATAATCTGCCAGCACCCTATGTCAAAAAATTCTACACACCAGCAGTGTGTGAGGAGACCTGAAAGTGGCACATGGCAGAGTGTGGCGATGGAGACAGCAGCAATGGGAGGCCGTACAGGGACCCATGAGAGACTCTGGACCTGGCAGCAGCATGAGGAGGCAGTATATAGGGGCCTATGGCAGATTAGGGGCCTGGCAGCAGCTATAGGAGGCCCATAATCTGCCAGCACCCTATGTCAAAAAATTCTACACACCAGCAGTGTGAGGAGACCTGAAAGTGGCACATGGCAGCAGAGTGTGGCGATGGAGACAGCAGCAATGGGAGGCCGTACAGGGACCCATGACAGACTCTAGACTTGGCAGCAGCATGAGGAGGCGGTATATAGGGGCCCATGGCAGATTAGGGGCCTGGCAGCAGCTATGTGAGGCCCGTAATCTGCCTGCACCCTATGTCAAAAAATTTAACACACCAGCAGTGTGAAGAGACCTGAAAGTGGCACATGGCAGCAGAGTGTGGCGATGGAGACAGCAGCAATGGGAGGCCATACAGGGACCCATGACAGACTCTGGACTTGGCAGCAGCATGAGGAGGCGGTATATAGGGGCCCATGGCAGATTAGGGGCCTGGCAGCAGCTATGTGAGGCCCGTAATCTGCCTGCACCCTATGTCAAAAAATTTAACACACCAGCAGTGTGAAGAGACCTGAAAGTGGCACATGGCAGCAGAGTGTGGCGATGGAGACAGCAGCAATGGGAGGCCATACAGGGACCCATGACAGACTCTGGACTTGGCAGCAGCATGAGGAGGCGGTATATAGGGGCCCATGGCAGATTAGGGGCCTGGCAGCAGCTATGTGAGGCCCATAATCTGCCAGCACCCTATGTCAAAAAATTCTACACACCAGCAGTGTGTGAGGAGACCTGAAAGTGGCACATGGCAGAGTGTGGCGATGGAGACAGCAGCAATGGGAGGCCGTACAGGGACCCATGAGAGACTCTGGACCTGGCAGCAGCATGAGGAGGCGGTATATAGGGGCCTATGGCAGATTAGGGGCCTGGCAGCAGCTATAGGAGGCCCATAATCTGCCAGCACCCTATGTCAAAAAATTCTACACACCAGCAGTGTGAGGAGACCTGAAAGTGGCACATGGCAGCAGAGTGTGGCGATGGAGACAGCAGCAATGGGAGGCCGTACAGGGACCCATGACAGACTCTAGACTTGGCAGCAGCATGAGGAGGCGGTATATAGGGGCCCATGGCAGATTAGGGGCCTGGCAGCAGCTATGTGAGGCCTGTAATCTGCCTGCACCCTATGTCAAAAAATTTAACACACCAGCAGTGTGAAGAGACCTGAAAGTGGCACATGGCAGCAGAGTGTGGCGATGGAGACAGCAGCAATGGGAGGCCATACAGGGACCCATGACAGACTCTGGACTTGGCAGCAGCATGAGGAGGCGGTATATAGGGGCCTATGGCAGATTAGGGGCCTGGCAGCAGCTATAGGAGGCCCGTAATCTGCCAGCACCCTATGTCAAAAAATTAAACACACCAGCAGTGTGAGGAGACCTGAAAGTGGCACATGTTTGAGGCATGATTCATGGCGGATTTAGTCAGTTGTGTCAGGAACTGGTGGTTTGAAATCCAGACTAATCCACGCCTGATTCATTTTCACAAACGTGAGTCTCTCCACACTTTGGGTGGACAGTCGTGTCCTCCGCGGAGTTACAATACCTCCTGCCGCACTAAACACGCGCTCCGATGCCACGCTACTGGCCGGGCATGACAGCCTTTCAAGGGCAAATTCAGCTAGTTGGGGCCAAAGGTCAAGTTTCGTTGCCCAGTAGTCAAGGGGATTGTCTACCTCGGTTGGCAGGGTGCTGTCCAAGTAGGCCCAAGCCTGTTGTTTGAGCTCCTGCTCCAGGTCCACCTGATGCTGCTGCTGCTGCTGCGGCTGGTTAGTAGTTTCCTCACTGCGCTGGTGAAGAAAGCTACTCATCATCGACTGCAGACTGAGGCAGCCGCTGCTGGTGGAGCTGCCACTGCTCCTACCACCCCACCCCTCCCCTGCTGCCATGCCAGCGGAACGCGAGCGCACAGGGCCCACAGTGTCTGAGGATGGACGTTGGCGCACAAAGGCAGAGACCAACTGACTACATAGGTGGTTTTTATAGTACGTAATTTTGGCCTCCCTCTCAGCAGGTGTGAAAAAGGCCACCATTTTGGACCGGTAGCGAGGGTCCAACAAGGTGGACAGCCAAAAGTCATCCCTCTGTCTGATGGTTATTATTCGGCTGTCGCTACGCAAGCAACCGAGCATGCTATGGGCCATTTGTGCCAAGGAATGCGAGGGACTCCCTGCCTCCATCTCCACAGCATACTGCCACGGTGCGTCTGGGTCCTCTGTCTCCTCCTCCTCCTCTACCAGATGCTCCTGCTCCTCCACTCCTGTCCGCTGAGTGGAAAAACCACCCATTTCACTCAATAATTCCTGAGCACAAATGTCCTCCTCTACCTCCTCCTCTTCTTCCTGTCCTGCCCCCACAGGGGTCATGTGGCGTTGAGATCTGTGCGCCACGTCTACCGCACCCTGACCAGCCATTGTTAACAGCATTTGTTCCAGGACGTGCAACAGAGGAATGACGTCGTTCATCCCATAGTCCTGCCGACTCACGAATAGCGTGGCCTCCTCAAAGGGCCTGAGCAAGCGGCAGGTGTCACGCATGAGCTGCCAATGGCTGACATCTAAGTTACACAGGGGAGTACCTTTATCCGCTTGTAACATCAGGAAATCGGTGATGGCCTTTCGCTGCTCGTAAAGGCGGTCTAACATGTGTAGGGTTGAATTCCACCTTGTTGCAACGTCGCAGATCAGGCGATGCTGTGGAATTCCGTTCTGCCGCTGCAGCTCAATGAGGGTGTTCTTTGCGGTGTAGGAATGGCTGAAATGCATGCACAGTTTACGTGACATTTTAAGGATGTCTTGCAGTGGGATGGTGGATTTTAGGAACCGCTTGACAACCAGATTGAACACGTGAGCCATGCATGGCGCATGGCACAACCTTCCTTGACGCAGAGCAGACACCATGTTCTTTCCGTTGTCAGTCAACATGGTTCCGATTTTTAGTTTGCGCGGAGACAGCCATCTGTCGATTTCTCTGTTCATTACACTCAGCAGTTCCTCCCCTGTGTGACTACGTTCGCCAAGGCATACCAGGTGCAGCACAGCGTGACACCGTTGCGCCCTGCACATGTGATATGCCGGTCGGGTAATGGGACTTGGCACGGGGGTGGCGGCTGAGGACACGGCGGAAAAAGAGGTGGTAGAGGCGGACATGCTTGCTGGACCAAGGACGTGCAAACGTGGAGGCAAAAGCGTCGTGACCTGTCCAAGTTGCTGGTGCGGCTGTGCCGGCACCACGTTCACCCAGTGGGCCGTAAATGACATGTACTGTCCCTGACCGTAGTTACAGCTCCACACGTCGGCGCTGCCGTGCACTTTGGCAGAGACCGACATGCTCAAAGACTGGCCCACCATCTCTTCTACATGTGAATGCAGGGCTGGCACTGCCTTTTGGGCAAAGAAATGACGGCTTGGCACTCTCCACCGCGGCGCGGCACAAGCCATCATTTCTCGGAAAGGTGCTGAGTCCACCAGTTGGAAAGGGAGGGACTGCAGCACCAGCAACTTGGACAGGAGGACGTTCAGCTTTTGCACCGTCGGGTGCGTGCTCGCAAACTGTTGTCTCTTGGATACGGATTCCAAGAAAGACTGTTGACGGAATCCGAGAAGAGGAGTAGCAGGAGAAGGAGCATCTGAACGAGCGGAAGATGCCAATGAGCGACAACTCCCCTCAGCAGAGGTGTTGGAGCCTTGACTGGCTGATAGAGGGCGATTGACGACGTCGGGTGACGGAGCAAGTAACGGAGCGGGTGATGGAGCGGGGGCTGGGGCAGGCAGAACCGCCGTATGTTTATCACGGTTTTCCCAGGCCACCGAATGGTGACGCTGCATATGCTGACGCAACGCTGTAGTCCCAACATGGGCCCCCTGGCCACGCTTGCATTTCTGGCCACATAGTCGACATACGGCTACGTTTACTTCCTCGGGCGGCTTGAGGAAAAATTGCCACACCACCGAGTAGGAAACTTTGCCCCCGCTACTCTTCACTGGCTGACTGCTACTTCCTCCGTGCGCAACGGCACCACTACTGGCCGTGGTGGTAGGCTGCAGTGGAGCTGGTGCTCTACTCCGTGGACGTTTGGCTCCACTGACACTGATGCGACCCTGCTGCTGTCTCCTGGGCAACCCACCGACTGTTTTGCTCGCTGCCAAGCTGCCACCCTCTTCTCCTGATGATGCGGAAGAAATTGCCTGATGACGACGAGGCTGCCAAGTGCGATCAACCTCCTCATCATCAAGTAGGGTCTCCGCCTCACTACTAGCCCCCTCGGCTGCGTCTGGGTCAGGAGACAGACCTGTCTCTAGACCGGCTACCGAGCCACTCTCCTCGCCAGTACTTGTTCGCTTGGCTGCTGAAAAGGCCGATGTCTCCCCCCGTTCCTGACCGCCCTCTGTTAGCTCTTCCTCACTGTACAGTGGGGCTGAGCCCACAGCATGCGATACTTCGCTTGGTGAGGGAACAGCAAAGGACAGGGGCAGGTAGAGGACACGTGATTTCAGTGGGCTTGGTCCCGGGCCATGCCAACTAACGGTTGTGTCTGACGTACCCACCGACCGTTGGCTGTAGGTGTCAGAGGTGACCTGGGAAGAGGAAGACGACCGAGCCAACCAATCAATGACGGCAGGGTTGTCGGTGGAGACACGACCGCTGGATGACACCGGGAGCACTGGCCTCTGGCTGCGAATACTGCTGCCTCGACCCCTTCCTCTGCTGCCACGTCTGCTCGCTCCTAAAACATTGCCTCCTCTGCCACTCCTCTGCATGTTGTCTGACATACTATTTAATTCAACGATTAGGTGTCCCTGAGTAACAATTCTCTGGCACTCAGTAACAATTCTGTCTGTCCCTGAGTATGAATTCTGTGGCCCTGAGTAACAATTCTGTGTCTGTGCGAGTAACAATTCTGTGTCTGTGCAAGTAACAATTTTGTGTCTGTGCGAGTAACAAATCTCTGGCACTCAGTAACAATTCTGTCTGTCCCTGAGTAACAATTCTCTGGCACTCAGTAACAATTCTGTCTGTCCCTGAGTAACAATTCTCTGGCACTCAGTAACAATTCTGTCTGTCCCTGAGTATGAATTCTGTGGCCCTGAGTAACAATTCTGTGTCTGTGCGAGTAACAATTCTGTGTCTGTGCAAGTAACAATTTTGTGTCTGTGCGAGTAACAATTCTCTGGCACTCAGTAACAATTCTGTCTGTCCCTGAGTAACAATTCTCTGGCACTCAGTAACAATTCTGTCTGTCCCTGAGTATGAATTCTGTGGCCCTGAGTAACAATTCTGTGTCTGTGCGAGTAACAATTCTGTGTCTGTGCAAGTAACAATTTTGTGTCTGTGCGAGTAACAAATCTCTGGCACTCAGTAACAATTCTGTCTGTCCCTGAGTAACAATTCTCTGGCACTCAGTAACAATTCTGTCTGTCCCTGAGTAACAATTCTCTGGCACTCAGTAACAATTCTGTCTGTCCCTGAGTATGAATTCTGTGGCCCTGAGTAACAATTCTGTGTCTGTGCGAGTAACAATTCTGTGTCTGTGCAAGTAACAATTTTGTGTCTGTGCGAGTAACAAATCTCTGGCACTCAGTAACAATTCTGTCTGTCCCTGAGTAACAATTCTCTGGCACTCAGTAACAATTCTGTCTGTCCCTGAGTAACAATTCTCTGGCACTCAGTAACAATTCTGTCTGTCCCTGAGTATGAATTCTGTGGCCCTGAGTAACAATTCTGTGTCTGTGCGAGTAACAATTCTGTGTCTGTGCAAGTAACAATTTTGTGTCTGTGCGAGTAACAATTCTCTGGCACTCAGTAACAATTCTGTCTGTCCCTGAGTAACAATTCTCTGGCACTCAGTAACAATTCTGTCTGTCCCTGAGTATGAATTCTGTGGCCCTGAGTAACAATTCTGTGTCTGTGCGAGTAACAATTCTGTGTCTGTGCAAGTAACAATTTTGTGTCTGTGCGAGTAACAATTCTCTGGCACTCAGTAACAATTCTGTCTGTCCCTGAGTAACAATTCTCTGGCACTCAGTAACAATTCTGTCTGTCCCTGAGTAACAATTCTCTGGCACTCAGTAACAATTCTGTCTATCCCTGAGTATGAATTCTGTGGCCCTGAGTAACAATTCTGTGTCTGTGCGAGTAACAATTCTGTGTCTGTGCAAGTAACAATTTTGTGTCTGTGCGAGTAACAATTCTCTGGCACTCAGTAACAATTCTGTCTGTCCCTGAGTAACAATTCTCTGGCACTCAGTAACAATTCTGTCTGTCCCTGAGTAACAATTCTCTGGCACTCAGTAACAATTCTGTCTATCCCTGAGTATGAATTCTGTGGCCCTGAGTAACAATTCTGTGTCTGTGCGAGTAACAATTCTGTGTCTGTGCAAGTAACAATTTTGTGTCTGTGCGAGTAACAATTCTCTGGCACTCAGTAACAATTCTGTCTGTCCCTGAGTAACAATTCTCTGGCACTCAGTAACAATTCTGTCTGTCCCTGAGTAACAATTCTCTGGCACTCAGTAACAATTCTGTCTGTCCCTGAGTAACAATTCTCTGGCACTCAGTAACAATTCTGTCTGTCCCTGAGTAACAATTCTCTGGCACTCAGTAACAATTCTGTCTGTCCCTGAGTATGAATTCTGTGGCCCTGAGTAACAATTCTGTGTCTGTGCGAGTAACAATTCTGTGTCTGTGCAAGTAACAATTTTGTGTCTGTGCGAGTAACAAATCTCTGGCACTCAGTAACAATTCTGTCTGTCCCTGAGTAACAATTCTCTGGCACTCAGTAACAATTCTGTCTGTCCCTGAGTAACAATTCTCTGGCACTCAGTAACAATTCTGTCTGTCCCTGAGTATGAATTCTGTGGCCCTGAGTAACAATTCTGTGTCTGTGCGAGTAACAATTCTGTGTCTGTGCAAGTAACAATTTTGTGTCTGTGCGAGTAACAATTCTCTGGCACTCAGTAACAATTCTGTCTGTCCCTGAGTAACAATTCTCTGGCACTCAGTAACAATTCTGTCTGTCCCTGAGTAACAATTCTCTGGCACTCAGTAACAATTCTGTCTATCCCTGAGTATGAATTCTGTGGCCCTGAGTAACAATTCTGTGTCTGTGCGAGTAACAATTCTGTGTCTGTGCAAGTAACAATTTTGTGTCTGTGCGAGTAACAATTCTCTGGCACTCAGTAACAATTCTGTCTGTCCCTGAGTAACAATTCTCTGGCACTCAGTAACAATTCTGTCTGTCCCTGAGTAACAATTCTCTGGCACTCAGTAACAATTCTGTCTGTCCCTGAGTAACAATTCTCTGGCACTCAGTAACAATTCTGTCTGTCCCTGAGTAACAATTCTCTGGCACTCAGTAACAATTCTGTCTGTCCCTGAGTATGAATTCTGTGGCCCTGAGTAACAATTCTGTGTCTGTGCGAGTAACAATTCTGTGTCTGTGCAAGTAACAATTTTGTGTCTGTGCGAGTAACAATTCTCTGGCACTCAGTAACAATTCTGTCTGTCCCTGAGTAACAATTCTCTGGCACTCAGTAACAATTCTGTCTATCCCTGAGTATGAATTCTGTGGCCCTGAGTAACAATTCTGTGTCTGTGCGAGTAACAATTCTGTGTCTGTGCAAGTAACAATTTTGTGTCTGTGCGAGTAACAATTCTCTGGCACTCAGTAACAATTCTGTCTGTCCCTGAGTAACAATTCTCTGGCACTCAGTAACAATTCTGTCTGTCCCTGAGTAACAATTCTCTGGCACTCAGTAACAATTCTGTCTGTCCCTGAGTAACAATTCTCTGGCACTCAGTAACAATTCTGTCTGTCCCTGAGTAACAATTCTCTGGCACTCAGTAACAATTCTGTCTGTCCCTGAGTAACAATTCTGTCTGTCCCTGAGAATGAATTCTGTGGCCCTAAGAATTCTCTGGCACTCAGTAACAATTCTGTCTGTCCCTGAGTAACAATTCTCTGGCACTCAGTAACAATTCTGTCTGTCCCTGAGTAAAAATTCTGTGGCCCTAATAACGTTTCTGTGGCCCTAAGTAACAATTCTCTGGCACTGAGTAACAATTCTGTCTGTCCCTGAGTATGAATTCTGTGGCCCTAACTAGCGTTTCTTTGTCCCTAAATAACGATTCTGTGGCCCTCATTAACAAGTCTGTGTCCCTGAGTAATGGTTCTCTGTCCCTAAGTAACTTCTCTCTGTCCCCAATTCTCGTTTCTGTGGCCCTAACTCTGTCCCTGTCCCTAGTACAGAGCGGTCTGCCTCTGTTCAATGACTGCAGGCAAATGAAGATTTCCAAAATGGCCGCTATATATACCTCGACCATTACACAGTGCTGGCTGGCTGGCTGCTGATTGGCTGATGCGATCACATGTCGTTGAGGAATGCATTATGGGGCAGCGCGCCTTGTCTGCGCGCCTTCCCCGACATCCCCGCTCCGTCGCCGCACATGTCAGCCGCCATTTTCGGAAAAATTTCGATTCGCGCGTCCGAATTAGGCTGTTTTTCGGATTCGGCACGAATCGAAATTTTTCCGATATTCGACTCGAATTCCACTTCGGATGCTTCGATTCGCTCATCTCTAATAGTAAGGAAACTCATTTACAGTCACAAAAAATATCCTATACCTTAAGGAGTGGCGTTTTTATTATCTTTATATTGGGTAGCTCACCTATTTTTATCTATATATTTATTTACGAAATATATTTATTAAAGGTTGTCACCTATAGGTGTGAACATAAATATAAGATATGCACTGAAGAATAGTTTTTTACATAACCAATATTGAGTACATCATTTTATATCTTTTAACTATTATGTAATTTCATGTATGTATGTGGAGCGTTTTATAATCTTATTATACTCATACAGATATAATTTGGATATTTTTTGTGTATTTTTATGGATTATTATTTTATATACACATAATTCATTATTATTATTTTATAGACATATACTGTTTTTTATATATACAGTCTGTTTATAATGTTTAATATTAAGTATTTAATGCCTGATGACTAATTATATTTGTGGTCTGCGCATGCTATGGAGATCTCTAGCCAATTGAGACTTGTAGTTCCACCACTTCATTAAACATACTGAGTAATACTTATAACAAACAAATGAGGGGATATAATTAATTTTGGGAATCAAAGCAAGAGATCTAAACAATCTCCGCTATTTAAACAAAAATATACGTGTTTATTTAACCATCTAAACACATAAGAATTAGTGGCTCAATACATAGATCCTGTATAGATTGAGTTCACATGTCCTTTCCCACTGAGAAAAATCCCCCATAGAAGTCAATGTATTTTTGGTCTTCTTCAAAATGGCCACCGCGCGGACGATCTGCGCATGCGCGAGCATCCCACGATGACGTCACGATTGTCTAATGAGCATGCGCCGCCCACACTATATAAGAGATGTCACTGAGAGCAGTCAGCTTCCTTTGATAATGTGCCATCGCACGAAACATGTCAGGAAGTTGCTCTCAGTGACTCAGCCACGTGGATCCCTCATCTGGCCAGATGCCAACAGAAATTTAAAGTGTAAGTGTCACTATTATCTTTTTATACAAATTTTTGTTGCACTATGGACCTATTTGTGCTTGGGCTCTTTTATCTTTGAGCCCACCTCCTAAAGGACCCCCTGGGATGACATATTGATCACTGGCACCCTCTGGGAGATTGCACCCACCTGATATTCATCTGTGTTTTTGAGCCTTGGATCCTGGATGACATCTAGACCGCTGGCTCCCCCTGGTGGATCTGGATCGCATAACCTGGATATATTGGCTGAAATACTACTATTTCTGGTGGCGTTCTTCAACAGATCTGTGTTCTGGATGCCCAACCCCAGATGACCTAATAACATCTATTGTATGCGCAATATTAAGCGCTATCTGGTTAGTGCATTCTACAGCTATATTTATCACCGAAGTCACCATACTATGATTTAAATATCTAAGAGACTGTCACGACTCATCACCTACCTGTATTATTGTTGAATATTCATTTATTATTTGAATCATTTTGGCTAAACAGAGACGATATTTAAGCACACTTTGAGGATATTGTTGAGTAACTTAAGCGCTGCATGGTATATGATATTTGAGTGATATAGAAGGTTTAGAGGGGATTACTTTTCATGCTAGCTGCTTCTGCCCCATAGATCTAGTGCTCGTTCTTGTCTTTGATATTTCAACATGTAGCTCCCGCTAATTGGGCAGCTGTACACAAGTCTTTTTTGTTTTGTGAGTGACTGCAACTAGGGACAGTCCATGGGTATGCAAGATTTTGAGGGCTCCTGCACATGGCTGTATGAACGTATGGAAATTAAGATCTTGCTGGCAGAAGATGGCTGCAAGACCCTGCAGAAAATTTGAAATATAATTTCAGAACTAAAAATAACAATCAGTAGCCAATCAAGTAAATTAAATATTGCATATGAATATAATTTTTTTCCAGCCAGCTGGTAGAAACTCTAGTTTCCCTTTGAGAAATGATAATTCTCATTAGCCAATGTGAGAACATGGGACTTTAGGTGTCCTTTTATGAAACAAAGATCAGCGGCGATCCTGAGGATCATTGCTGATCTCCGATCATTAGTGGTTTAGAAAATGGAGATGATCAGTGAAGAACATGTTCTCCACTGATCATCTCAGCACACAGATGGCCAGTGTATGAAGGAGCGATGTCAGCCCTTCACTGGTGATCTGTGTTCTCCCTCCAGATTCTCCAGCCCAGGCTGGAGAATCGGAGGAACCGCAAACTAAGCAGCGATAATTTACCTCTGTTTAGTATACGGTGTTTGGCTGATCTCTTCCTGCAATCTCACTAGATTATAGTAACATCAGCCGTTTTCCAGTGTTTGTAGATCGTTCTCCCTTCATTCGGAGAACTGATCTACACCGCTTCATAAAAAGGCATTCACAGGAGAACTGTGTTCTCTGAGAATGCCGGAGAACTGAGCAGCGGTCTTTTACCACTGCTTGATAAAAGAACACCTTAGTGTCTGATATCAACTGAGAGATGTATGAGGATTGTGAGATATGAGAAAGGAAAACAATTGGCTGCCAGCAATCCTATAATCTATATTAGGAATAATAGACACTTTATAATTGGCAGTTAATATACTAAATTCTTCAACCAAATATCTATAATTTATTGCACTGTTTTGTAATGTTTGCTTTGTATCTGTTTTGTGCTGGAGCATTGTATGAATAGATATGGATCAAAGTGCAAAGTGGGAGTCACCTTGGGAGCAAACTATGCAGCCAATCCATTAAAGGGAAAGTAAACTTTGAAGGAATGAGCTTTTGCCACCTCCATCTGCATTTTAATGGCCCCGTTACAATTAATTTTTGCTGTGGTTGTGAAACAAAGCATCCAGCTATAAAATGTTTTATACCAGCCTTATAAACTGCTATGTAACTATGTAAAAAAAATTAACCCTTTTCCTATACCATTGTGCAGCACTATTGGGTTAAATATCCTCATAAATGATCCAGTAATAAGAATATTTATAATACAAATAAAAAGAAGAAGGCCTGGAGCTGGAGGCGAAGCTTAAGTGAAAGGCAGACGTGACTAGGTTTTCAGTAGGATGTGTCAATTGAAGGGTTAATATTACAATTTGTTTAAAGTTGCAGGAGCTTACCTGATTGGAGAGAGAAGAGGTGGGGTAGGGTGGACAGGGTGGGATCAAGCTGGAGTAGAAGGGGTGGTGACCTTTGCCTCATGGTCAGTTGGAGTGGTGTTGGTGAGCTTTTCCCCCCCCTTTCTAAGTTTATGTGTAGGTTGGTCCATTTCTTTGTTGGTTTCTTTTTTGTGATTTTTCTCTTCGTTTACTTTCGGTATCGTGCTGACCATAGTACTCTTTGGAATTTGTTCTGAGTACTTTTTATAGCAGCTGGCTGGGGTCGCAGGGTCTTCGAAGGTAAAGGTTTGGTAAATTTGGAAAATAATTGGGTTGGGCCCATCACAGGTATAAGCGTACCTTCCCTATCTAAGCTAAGGCATTAAGCTACTAATGGTTGAGGGGCTGTATCAAGGATGGATTGATAGTTAAATTGTCCTCGAGCCGGTGTAGTTGTGGCTGATTTCCTTTAGGTGGAATTGTAGGAGATACAGCTGGTTGGTATAAATAAAGGTGCCTTCCAAGACCCTAGACCTATAAGAGGTCAGTCTTTGTTAGGATCGTTGTAATAATTTCTATAATGAAACAATTTTTGAAAAAAGGTTGTATTTTGTAAATTTGTATGTTGTTATTTAATAAATGGCGGCGATGGCCTTTTCAACCCCAAAAACCAATGTTTCTAGTGGTTTGTTTTAAGAAAAAGGGAAATTTGGTAGGGTGGGGGAAGGGCTTAGTAAAGTCCACACAGCCGCAATACATAGCAATACCTTAGTCATGTGCAATACAATTAATAATTTAGTGAATTCAACATAAAGTCCACTACAAAACACAGTCTTGTTCCTTTTCCAACACGTGCCACCATCTGTGCTTGGTCTAATAATAATAGGTGACCACACCACCACCAGATATCTACTCGCCTTCTCTATATGACCTCACATCAACTGTTCGGTCATATAGTGCTTATTTTCCCTTTCATGGGCACTTTAGATGTCACTTGTATGTCCCCGATAAATATACACAGCCTCCCGCTCACCTCCTCCTCAATCACCTCAATCACCTCAATCACCACTCCATCACATATATAAAACTTTAGATAGTGCTTTATCCCTAAAAGTTTTAATTTTATCAGAAAAACAGATGCACTAACTTGCAATGGGTGCCAGATCGCACATGATGTTTACAGCGTGTACATAAGATACAGCGGACCTGTGCAATACTGGCCCCACTGCTATGATTTCTAATCCATCCAAGGTCTCGCCCCTACACGTTTCATCACCCACACACGTGACTTCTTCAGGGGGATTGTGAATCACTGCTGCTTGCTTTTGCACCCACTTTACACTTGCAGCAAAACAGCTATATGGGTGTATAAACATGTGGCACAAATGATCCCCTGTCACGTCCACCAGGTAGTAACACCCCCTGAGCGCAACCCATGCAAGTCAATGGGGCCAAGCTGCAACCTTCCCACAAACCCATGCAATGCATGCGGTTTGGGAGTGGTGGTGCGGGATTTTAAAATCCCTAAATGAAGGATGAAAAGATGAGAACAAGCAAGGTGCATGAGGGCACCGCCACACGCCTGAAAAACGGGCTGGGCATTTTTGTGCATTTAAGGAACATGCATGATTTTGTATGCGTTACTGCAACACAAAAAATGTGAAACTACTATAAGAGAGGATGGAGGCTAAGAGAGTGGAGAGGGGAGGTCACAGCAACCCACCCAGAGCGAAGTCAGCCTCTCCTTCTTTGCCTCCACATTCGTGTCCCATGGCAAGGTGAGACAGGAAGAAGAGCAGTCTACTTCACTCCCCAGCGGAACAGCACTGACTGAGGTGTGTTTTCAGCCTCAGAATTGGCTCTCTTCCGCCCACAGCAAGCAGGAGAGAGCAGACTCCTACCTTCAGCAGCTATCGGCCCCTGCTCCTTCTGACAGGAGAGACACTGCAATCACACCTGTAAGTGAGCAGCTGAATAGCCAAGCACGCCGTGGTGTCCATGCAAAGCTGCACCAGATTTTGCAGATCTTCCTTATTGTGTCCATCCCTTTGAAGTATAGTGGGGTAAATATTGTGTCCATCCCTTTGTAGTATAGTGGGGTAATTATTGTGTCCATCCCTTCGTAGTATAATGGGTTATTATTGTGTCCACCCCCTTGCAGTATAGTGGGGTAATTATTGTGTCTATCCCTTTGTAGCATAGTGGGGTAATTATTGTGTCCATCCCTTTGTAGCATAGTGGGGTAATTATTGTGTCCATCCCTTTAGAGTATAGTGGGGTAATTATGGTGTCCATCCCTTTGTAGCATAGTGGGGTAATTATTGTGTCCATCCCTTTGTAGTATTGCGGGGTAATTATTGTGTCCATCCCTTTGTAGTATAGTTCGGTAATTATTGTGTCCATCCCTTTGCAGTATAGTGGGGTAATTATGGTGTCCTTCCCTTTGTAGTATAGCGGGGTTATTATTGTGTCCATCCCTTTGTAGTATAGTGGGGTAATTATTGTGTCCATCCCTTTGTAGTATAGTGGGGTAATTATGGTGTCCATCCCTTTGTAGTATAGTGGGGTAATTATTGTGTCCATCCCTTTGTAGTATAGTGGGGTAATTATTGTGTCCATCGCTTTGTAATATAGTAGGGTAATTATTGTGTTCATCCCTTTGTAGTATAGTGGGGTAATTATTGTGTCCATCCCTTTGTAGTATAGTGGGATAATTATTGTGTCCATCCCTTTGTAGTATATTGGGGTAATTATTGTGTCCATCCCTTTGTAGTATAGTGGGGTAATTATTGTGTCCATCGCTTTGTAATATAGTAGGGTAATTATTGTGTCCATCCCTTTGTAGTATAGTGGGGTAATTATTGTGTCCATCCCTTTGTAGTATAGTGGGGTAATTATTGTGTCCATCCCTTTGTAGCATAGTGGGGTAATTATTGTGTCCATCCCTTTGTAGTATAGTGGGGTAATTATGGTGTCCATCCCTTTGTAGCATAGTGGGGTAATTATTGTGTCCATCCCTTTGTAGTATAGTGGAGTAATTATTGTGTCCATCCCTTTGCAGTATTGCGGGGTAATTATTGTGTCCATCCCTTTGTAGTATAGTTCGGTAATTATTGTGTCCATCCCTTTGCAGTATAGTGGGGTAATTATGGTGTCCTTCCCTTTGTAGTATAGCGGGGTTATTATTGTGTCCATCCCTTTGTAGTATAGTGGGGTAATTATTGTGTCCATCCCTTTGTAGTATAGTGGGGTAATTATTGTGTCCATCCCTTTGTAGTATAGTGGGGTAATTATGGTGTCCATCCCTTTGTAGTATAGTGGGGTAATTATTGTGTCCATCCCTTTGTAGTATAGTGGGGTAATTATTGTGTCCATCGCTTTGTAATATAGTAGGGTAATTATTGTGTTCATCCCTTTGTAGTATAGTGGGGTAATTATTGTGTCCATCCCTTTGTAGTATATTGGGGTAATTATTGTGTCCATCGCTTTGTAATATAGTGGGGTAATTATTGTGTCCATCCCTTTATAGTATAGTGGGGAAATTATTGTGTCCATCCCTTGAAGTATTGTGCGGTAATTATTGTGTTCATCCCTTTGTAGTATAGTGGGGTAATTATTGTGTCCATCCCTTTGTAGTATAGTGGGGTAATTATTGTGTCCATCCCTTTGTAGTATAGTGGGGTAATTATTGTGTTCATCCCTTTGTAGTATAGTGGGGTAATTATTGTGTTCATCCCTTTGTAGTATAGTGGGGTAATTATTGTATCTTTCCCTTTATTGTATTTTGGGATGAGTAATGTGTGGGGTTAATATCCTTTTGTAGTATAGTGGGGTAACGATTGTGTCCATCCCTTTGTAGTATAGTGGGGTAATTATTGTATATATATCTTTAGTATAGTGGGGTAATTATTGTGCCAATCCCTTCGTAGTCCTTTGTTGATTAGGGAAGCTGATTATGGACCACTCTACCATTGTTGATCTCTAAGAGTTTTTATTTTAATTACAGACCATTACAGTCAGTTCTAGACAACCCACCCATTTTTATTCTATTTCTAGGTTTTTGTTACCTGTTTGCCAAGTTTTTTTTTTTTTTTCCAGGAGATGACTTCTCTATTTCTACTTATCATCTCCAACTACAGATACTACATCGGAAGGCTGTGTCACCTTTTCCTCTGGGACATGCAGGTCAGGTTATTTTACTTCAAATGCAAGCAGAGAAATACACATCAGCATGTTTCCCTAGTAAAACACACACAGCACACGGTTAACCCTTTGACTGCCCCAGATGTTAACCCCTTCCTGCCCAATGTCATTGATACAGTGTCAGTGTCAGTTAGTCAGTCCCCCCTCCCCCCCAGTGTCAGAATGCCCGCCGCAGTCCAGCTATAAGTCGCTGATCGCCGCCATTACTAGTATAAAAAATAAATAATTCCAGTATATATACCACCATTTGTAGATGCTATAACTATCACGTAAACCAATTGATTTACACGTATTGGGATTTTTTTAGCAAAGACATGGAGCAGGATACACTTTGGCCTAAATTTATGACAAAATTTGATTTTTTGTTTATTTTTAATCCTTGTCACAAATAATGGAAGTGAACCCTGCAATAAAAACGCTGCAAACTGTGCAGCCAAAGTAATCCATCAAAAAGTATCCGACACTCAAAAGGGATCTTCAGTATCACCGGATCATACAGCTGCACCTCCAGTAATGTTATGCACAGGGGCGGACTGACCATTTGGAAACTCAGGCACTGCCCGAGGGCCCGGCATCAGTAGGGGGCCCCATGTGATGCCCCTGGTATGTTTTTCATAGGCTTTTTTGAGTTTGGGGAAGGACACAGGGGCCCCATGATCCCCTATTGCCCGGGGGCCCTATGAGTTGTCAGTCCGCCCCTGGTTGTGCACCTTATCCAGTGCAGAAAATGCAGCAAAGGATCTTATGTTGGCAAAACAGGACAGAAGTTGCGAACAAGGATGAATTTACACAGACATACCATCAAGGAACATAAAGAAGATGACTTCTGCCCACCTGTGGGACACCATTTCACACAACCAGACCACACAATGGGAGACCTCAATATCTTAGTTCTTAAAGGAAATTTCAAACTGTTCAGGAAAGGAAAACTTTTGAACTAAGAATAATATTTCTATTTGATACAAAAGATAACGGTCTTAATTTGGACATGGGATTCCTCACTCATTGTCCAACAGTTGTACAACCCCCTCTGTGACTGTTGTCCCCCCAGTCTTTGCTTTTGCTCTCTCTTATCTCTAGTATACTCCTAGTTTTATAACCATTGCTGTGTACACTTGTTTGTGTTCTGGTTTTTTTTTCCCCCTCAGAGACTGTTTCTTTTACGCTCCATGTACACGGGACACTTCTGAATGATGGAAACTGACTGCTGGAAAACGTAAGTTAAAAAACGTAAGTTTAGCTGCGTTTGCATACCGCGTTTATGTGTGTTTATGAGCGTTTGCTTTTAGAAGTGTTTTTTAAAGATAACCTCAGGAGACCTTCCAGAATGCGCTGAAAAACAGTAAATAATTAACTATTTTAGACATTTTGAGAGAAATAGAGAGAGCAGAAGCAGAGAGAGCAGTATTTGTTGAGATTAGCTGTCTTTTTTTATGGTGTTTGGATGTGTTCCAGCTCATTTCTGTGCAGAAATTATTGCAGCAGTGTCTAGAAAGAGTGAGGGAGAGAAGATAGATAGAAAGATAGAGGGAGAGAGATATGAAGAGAGAGAAAGAGGGAGAGAGAGAGAGAGAGAGAGAGAGAGAGAGAGAGAGAGAGAGAGAGAGGGGGGGGGAAGGGAGAGAAAGAGATATAGAGAGAGAGAAAGAGAGAGAGAAAGAGGGAGAGAAAGATATCAAGAGAGAGAAGAGAGGTATAAAGAGAGAGGGAGAGAAAGAGAGAGAGAGGGAGATATAGAAATAGAGAGCAAAAGATAAAGAGGGGGGAGAGAGAAAAAGAAAGATAAAGAGGGAGGGAGAAAAAGAGAGAAAAATATAAAGAGTGAGATAAGAGGGAGTGATAAAGAGGGAGGGAGAGAAAGAGATCAAGAGAGAAATAGAAAGATAGATAGATGGAAAGAGATAGAAAGAGAGTGAAAGAGATAAAGAGGGAGGGAGAGAAAGAGATATAAAGAGAAAAAGATAAAGAGGGAAAGAGATCAAGAGAGAAAGAGAGATAGGAAGATAGAGGGGAGAGATATAAAGAGAGTGAAGAGATAAAGAGAGAGGGAGGGGGGGAGAGAGAGAAGGAGGGGAGAGAGAGAGATAAAGAAGGAGGGAGAGAAAGAGATAGAAAGAGAGAGAGAGAGAACGATAGAAAATAGAGGGAAAGAGATATAAAGAGAGAAAAAGTTAAGCTTGAAAAAAAAAGGGTTACACTTGAAAACCAAGAATCCCGAGTGGCACAGTTATCGTCTAAACTTTTACAGCCAATGTATGATGGCAGCAATAATGGGCGAGACATACACTGAGCACTAGTTACTGACCTGTCAGATGACTAAAAAGTACTGCATATGTTTATGACACCATTTATGTCATAGAAATGTCTTTGCTTGCGTAGTTGGAAAATAGGTAAACCTTGAACATCCTGTAATCAATATACAACGATCTATAGCTGTCGTTTTATGAGCATATTCTGTTCTTAGAAGTTGACAAAGTCAGTGGGTCCTAGAAAATGAATTAGTTAATCAGCCGTCCTTAACCCCTTGTCTACCAAGACATGTTTATAAATGGCCTGGTATACAAGGGGTTAAAGCAAGCTCACAGCTGTTGCAACCATGAGCTTGGTGTGGGGTTTTAGAGCTGAGCGAAGGGCTTTCAGGTAAAAGTGATCCAGGAAGTTGATCACTTTTATGGGCTCTGAGGGAGTGTCCGTCCCAGTGGCGGAACCTGTGGATGTTCTTCTGGAGAGCCTGGGACCATGGCAAAGGGCTCCCATAGTGAGAGCAGGAGGTTATTGGGGAACATTCGTTCACTGAATCCCCCTACAACTGCATTAATTATGTTACGTCGGGTTCACAGCTGTCTTTTCTTGGCTACTGTATCTGCGGATGCAGCTAATCAAGCACAACCTGTGCTTGATTAGCTGCAGTGGAAAGTAAAGGTAGACATAGGGGGTATAACAGACCCACAATATCCTTATAAAGAGGACTTGTCATATTATGTCACTCACAACATTCTTGTATACTTTGGACTTGTTTTTCTTACTGGTATTGTCTTTACCCCTCTCCCTTTCTGTGACATGTACCCCTCACCAGGGGCGGACTGACAACTCATGGGGCCCCCGGGCAATAGGGGATCATGGGGCCCCTGTGTCCTTGCCCAAAGTCAAAAAAGCCTATGAAAAAGGTACTAGGGGCATCTCATGGGGCCCCCTACTGACCCCGAGCCCTCGGGCAGTGCCCGAGTTTCCAAATGGTCAGTCCACCCCTGCCCCTCACCCTTATGTTTGGTCCTACTGTAACTCCCCTTTTGTGCCATGATTTCATTCAATTCTTTGGTATTGGGTATTGTTCAGTACAAAGACCTTCTTAAAAGCAATGTCCTATAACATTAGAGGACAGATATCCTCAGTTAAAAGGGATGCAATTCTAAAGCTGGTCATGCACTGACAGATTTTTTTTTTGTTCATCCTGCAATTCAACAGATTCCTCCATCCATACCTAACAGTGTGGATAATTGGATATTGTATTCTGACAATCAGCACCACTGACAACCAGAATACCCAAACAGTGCCTGCACCTGATTAGATGCAGCTGCTCTTTGACCATCAGTTTTCTGCATTGGCTCCTTTGATTTTCTGATAGGACCACCCAATAATCAAATTTTGACTAGTTCAATCTATGGCTTCTATGAATGAAAAGCACTCTACGAACGGAGAAGGTGGACCTTTCAATTAATCATTCTTCTTCCGTTCATAGATCCTATTTTATTTTAGAAAGTGCGGTACTGGCTTCTATGAATGGAGGAGGAGCTGGGCAGAAATGGCAGGCATAGTCAGGCACTCTTGACAAGAGTCTGTGACAGCTCCCACAGTTCTATTACCTCACTTGACCAGAAGATTATGACAGCGGAGTGGGGGTGGAGCATGTACAGAGGAGAATTTCACCTAACACAAAGAGTATCAGCACGAGGGACACATTATAAGTTATGTCCCTTGTGATGATTTTCTGTGTATTTTATTGTAACTATTTTGGCTTTAAACATAACTACACCCCTTCCCCCATCCGAGATAACCTCTCCTGTACCTACACTTCATGTGGCAACAACACAAATTAATATACAAGTGAATACAGTACAACTGGCCACAACAATTCACAATTTATGTAAATCCCCCCTTCCTAACTAATATTACCTGGGATCTAACCTCGTCCCAGGCACGTTTGCTCATCAAAACAAAATAAATAAATAAATGAACCCTTTCATGATGCAGGTGATGAGTATTCCTCTCTTGCCTGATTAATTATGGTGTCTGAAAAGTTCAGGAAATACATCCCCACCCAAAAAGACAACCCCCCCCCCCAAATAAAACCCCATTCCCATAAACAAAAATCACCCCTCCCACATAGGTAACATCATCCCTACTTCTTACACATAAATACCTTTCCCACCACTGCACCTCCCCTTCTATCACTGCTCACCTCATTATTCTTATAGCAGAAGAATCCATCATCACACACAGTCATTACATTTCTATCAGTGCTGCTGCCTATTTACACCCCTGCTTCACCACAGTTTTCCTCTATTGCCTGATTAACTATGTTGTCTGAACAGTTCGTGAAATACACCCCCCCAACTAAAAAGACAACACCCTCTGCAAACCCCCCCAAACAAAACCCCATTCCCATAAGCAAAAATCACCCCTCCCACAAAGTTAAAATCTTCCCTGCTACTCATGCAAAAATACCTCCACCAAGAACCAAAAAATACCTCCAACACCAAAAACCAAAAATACCTCAAACACCAAAAACCAAAAAATACCTCAAACACCAAAAACCTTCCCCTCTCGTAGCAAGCAACCCTCACATCACAAATACCCCATAATGACCTCTTCACTCCCTGAAACCCTTTTCCACCACTACACCTCCCCTTCTATCACTGCTCACCTCACTATTACAGCAGAAGACTCTATCATCACACACAGTCATTACAGTTCTATCAGTGCTGCTGCCTTTTTAGCCCCCTACTCCACCACAGTATTCCTCTCTTGCCTGATTAACTATGTTGTCTGAATAGTTCAGGAAATACACCCCCACCAACCAAAAAGACAACACCCTCTGCCAACCCCCCCCCCCCCAAACAAAACCCCGTTCCCATAAACAAAAAGATTACCCCTCGCACAAATGTAAAAGTTTCCCTACTTCTCAAGCAAAATACCTCCAACACCAAAAACCTTCCCCTCTTCTAGCAAGCAACCCTCACACCACAAATACCCTCAAAGGCAAGTATACTCAGCTCACTGCTGCACCCCCTGTATCCCTTGTCCAATGTTCACCTATTCTATCTTTGTCCACCATTCTTCTCTGCACTGTCAGTACCCCTTATCCACTGGTCCCCACTGCACCTCTCTTCCATTACTGGTCACCTCTGCACTCCCTGCAACCCTCTTCCACTTCTGGCCACCTCTGAACCCCTAAACCCCTCTTCTACCACTGGCCACTACTGTACCCTTCTTCCAATATTGGTCACCTGTGCATCCCCTGTAACCTTCCTCCCCAACCAATCACCTGTGAACCACTTTTTTGTCACCTCTGGACCACCTGCAGTCTTTTTCCATGCATGATTACCTCTTCACTCCCTGTAACCCTTTTCCACCATTGCACCCCCCTTCTATCACTGCTCACCTTTCTATCAGTGTTGCCTATTTATCTCCCTGCTCCACCACAGTTTTTCTTAATAGAGCTAGGGCTAGCAGCAACCATTGACAAAGCAACAAAAATAGTGAGCAACAGTAGCTTCAGAATCAAGGACAAAAAAATTGGGGCATGAGCCCATACTGTAGGCTGAGGCAAAGCAAATTAAATTGTCTGCAGCAGCTAGAACTGAGGCTGAGTTTGGCTCCTGGCATGCATGGGCAAAGTATCAGCAACTGGTAATACTGTATTGTGCTATCACTGCCAATTGCTAAAATGCATGTGCAAGCATAACATGCAATGTACAGATAAACAAGTGTGTGCAATAAATGTGGGGGAGGATGTCACCAGCACACAGAGGATCACCAAATGTGGGTCCAAAAGTTTTAATGAACGATCACATAGTTACAGCAAGGCAACATTTTGGAGTCTCGCAGGACCCCTTCATCAGGCATGTGATCTTCATCAGGCATTGGTCACATGCCTTCATCAGGCATTGGTCACATGCCTGATGAAGGGGTCCTGCGAGACTCCGAAACGTTGCCTTGCTGTAACTATGTGATCGTTCATTAAAACTTTTGGACCCATATTGGTGATCCTCTGTGTGCTGGTGACATTCTCCCTTGCTGATTCTGTTCGGTTCCGGCCGATGGTCGCTGCAGCACCCACTTATACATACCACCATTTTTAACACAGGAACGTGTGCATTTGGATTGTACACTTGCAATAAATGTGGGGCACACTTAGAGGCAGAAGCAGAGCTTGAAGCTTGTGGATCCCTGTGGCCCCCCCCCCTGCTACCACCCACCGCTTCTGCTACGTCAAGATACTCCAAGTAGCTAGAGTTATTTCAGAGCTTTATTTACACATTGAGAGGGTAATTCAAATGATTTTGGAGAAACTGTCCACATTGCGACATACCTCTCCAATTCTTTTGAATACCCTGGAACAGGGGTAGGCATCCTTTGAGCGGTGGATATCTACCTCAGCAACATGAAAGAGATCAAAGATCACTGAGGCCCTGAGCCCTTTCTTCTAAGTAATTAAAAGGCCTAGCTAAATAGAAAAGAACACTTAGAAAAATATAATAAAACAAAGGCCACTGTAAAAACATAAACTTAGCCTACCTTAAAAATGGACAGTGTCAGTCAGTAGGGCAGTGGGTGGTGTCAGTAGGGCAGTGGGTGGTGTCAGTAGGGCAGTGGGTGGTGTCAGTAGGGCAGTGGGTGGTGTCAGTATGGTAGTAGACTTTGTCAGTAGAGCAATGAATGGGGTCAGTAGTGTAGTGAACGGTGTCAGTAGGGCAGTGGACGGTGTCAGTATGGTAGTAGACTTTGTCAGTAGAGCAATGAATGGGGTCAGTAGTGTAGTGAACGATGTCAGTAGGGCAGTGGACGGTGTCAGTATGGTAGTAGACTTTGTCAGTAGAGCAATGAATGGGGTCAGTAGTGTAGTGAACGATGTCAGTAGGGCAGTGGACGGTGTCAGTATGGTAGTAGACTTTGTCAGTAGAGCAATGAATGGGGTCAGTAGTGTAGTGAACGATGTCAGTAGTGTAGTGGACGGTGTCAGTATGGTAGTAGACTTTGTCAGTAGAGCAATGAATGGGGTCAGTAGTGTAGTGGATGGTGTCAGTAGGGCAGTGGACGGTGTCAGTATGGTAGTAGACTTTGTCAGTAGAGCAATGAATGGGGTCAGTAGTGTAGTGAACGGTGTCAGTAGGGCAGTGGACGGTGTCAGTATGGTAGTAGACTTTGTCAGTAGAGCAATGAATGGGGTCAGTAGTGTAGTGAACGATGTCAGTAGGGCAGTGGACGGTGTCAGTATGGTAGTAGACTTTGTCAGTAGAGCAATGAATGGGGTCAGTAGTGTAGTGAACGATGTCAGTAGGGCAGTGGACGGTGTCAGTATGGTAGTAGACTTTGTCAGTAGAGCAATGAATGGGGTCAGTAGAGCAGTGGACGGTGTCAGTAGTTTTTTTTAATTTTAATTTTATTTTTTACCATTTAATTTATTTTTTTTGTACAATTGTATTTTTTATCAATTTTTAGCAGGCCCTGTTGGGGGGCTTTGGTGAAATCTCAGGGGTTTAAACAGATCTCTGATGTTTCACCTTTGAGATTGAGAAAGAAGATTAAGGACACATCCCTCAATCTCCATCTCTGCAACCTCAGCTGCATACAATGAATGAACAGGAATAGCTCTGTACAGAGCTTCTTGTTCACTCACAAACTGAAGCATAGTAAACACATGCTTCTGGTATGAATGAACACGGAAGCGATCGGTACTGATCCCTTACTGTGTTTTTCAAAAAAGGAAGGAGTGGGTAAATGACATATTTACTTGCCCCTTTCCCTGCTCTCCATCCTGAAACATCCCCCGCAATGAAGGAGGGAGGGGGTCAACAGAGGAACACACAGGGAGTCCGGTCAGCAGAGATGAGCAACCTGGGCAGGAAGGGTGTCATTTATAGAAACTGATCCTCTCCATTCCTTCTGCAGCTACACAATGCAGGCAAGAGGGAGAAGCTTTTCAGCTGCTGTAGGAGAAAAATGGAGGGGATTGGGTCTTATTTGCTACCCCGCTGCCCCTCCTTTCCAGGTGTAAATCAAGACATAACAGGGAGGCTGCATGGGCCCCCTGGAGTATGGGGCTGGGTTGCAATTGCGACCCCTGCGACCCTTGACACTACACCAGTAGTTACAGGTCCAGTTAAAATAGCATGATAGCAATAAGTTCTTGTGTTTGGCTTGTAAATTATTAAATTATACAGGATTTATATAGCGCCAACGGTTTGCTCAGCGCTTTACAATATAACGGGAAATATCCATCATTCTTATTGCTAACTGTTTGAAGCTTTGACAAGTAAGGCAGCCTCTGTTGTGTGGGGGAATAGCAATGGTTATTACTTGATAAAGACATTGAGATTGATTTACTAAGAGCAAATAGGGAAAGATTCACTCCCAGAGCTTAGTGGTAAAATTTCACTTTGCAAATAATACCCACTCACATGGAAGGAAAATAAAAACAGCTTTTTTGTTTGCACATGATTGGATGATGGAGCACCTCTTTGTTCCTCCCGGGACCTCCTGCTCTCTAGCTCCCTTGTCAAAGCCTCCCATGCTCACCTCCAGGTCTTCTCCTGAGCCTCTCCCACCCTCTGGAACTCCTTTCCCAATCTGTTCGACTATCTCCTACTCTGTCCATTTTCACACGATACCTGAAAACCCTTCTCTTCAGAGAAGCCTATCCTGCCTTCATCTAACAACTTTACTTTTATCTTCTCCATCAGCACCCCCCCACCCCCCCACAGTTATTGCCTTTTATATTACTGGACCCTCCCTTTTCCCTTTTAGGTTGTAAGCTCTCTGATTCCTCCTGTTTTGGATAGTATTGTAATTGAACTGCCGGCCCTCATGTTGTAAAGCTCTGCGCAAACTGTTGGCACTATATAAATCCTGTATAATAATAATATCAAAGCAGAGCTTTGCCACATTCCCTAAACTCTGCGGACAATGCCCTTGCAAAGTGAACAGCCTATTGGACTTTAGTAAATCAGCCCCATTATTTGCAGAATATGGCTTCTTCTTAATTCCCTGCAGCCCCCTCCAAACTCTTTGGAACAAATTGTGGTGTTTCTACAAAGGGAGCATGTTGAGACTAATGTACTGTAGTAACCTGCATATGCCTCCTGTTATCTCCTGACGAAGTAGACCTTTGATCTTAGAAATACATAGAATATTTATTACAGCCTTCACAGATCCCCTCTCTCCATTGGACGCAAATTCAGGATAACATCTATTAGTTAACTATTGATTCTTAAAATACGCTGTGCCAATCACAGCCAGTTAGTCAATGAGGAGATGTGGGAGTGGAAAAACCCAGATACTCCTGCGCTTAGGGATGGGTTCTATGTCGTAAAGACCACACAACGAAATTCTTGAGATATGCACGCCATGCCGCCCTCAAAAAACCCGGGAGTCCAGAAGTACTAATAGAGAAAAACAAAACAGAGGGCGCACCGGCTTGTGCATTACTTTTAAAGTGTATTTATTAAATATAAAAAAGTATTCTACTCACAATAGTAAATAAATATAAGGCCCATCATGAAGGGACCGCTCTGTCCAATTCGCACTGTGTTTCTGTGTTATAATGAGAATGATGGACATCCAAAATGCTGACACGTTTCGAGGACTAGCCTCTTCCTCAGAGCCTCTATTAGTCAATGAGGAGAGAGAAGGGGCAGGTACTGTAAGTATAGATATGTTTGTTATTTAAAAAAAAAATAATAATAACCTTTACAATCACTTTAATATTCAAAGCAAACTCACCCATCCACCCATATTCCCATGCTTTATTTTGCTGAGAAATCATTTTGGAAAACACCCCCTGGCATTTCTGATAGTGGCCATCTTAAATAAGGGCAAATTATTTATGTTGCATTTACTTCCTGGAATCTATCTGCTCTTAGCTCAGGCATTGGCTGAACTGAGAACCCTCCCCCCCCGAAGAGTTTAAAAAAAGTAAATGTGTCATAGTTTCCTATCCATTTATGAAAGCTAGCAGCATAAGGATTATGGTTAGCACTTCTGCCTGGCAGTACTTGGGTCATTGGTTCGAATCCCAGCCACGGCACCTCCTGCCTGGAGTTTGTATGTTCTCCCTGTGCCTGTATGTGTTTCCTCAGGGTATCCCAGTTTCCTCCCACAATCCAAATACATGCTGGTACGTTAATTGGCTCCTGTCTATATTGGCCCTAGTCAGTGTATGTATGAATGTGTATTAGGGACCCTAGATTGTGCACCCCTTGAGGGTTAGGGACTGATGTGAATGTACAATATATATTTAAAAGACTGCGTAAATTGATGGCGCTATATAAGTACCTGAAATAAATAAATACAGAAATAAAATAGTCCATGTTAATTAAGAGAGTGAAGTTCTACTTTAGCAAGAAACTAATGGTGGTCCTCAATGATACTCACATTACATTTTTATGCCCTTTACAGCCTTGGCTCCATTGATTTCCATCATCACGATTGACCTCCTGTTTCTTGGAGTTGTAATATAAGCGTTGTGGAATTACATTTGGTTTACGTGAACCTCTGGGGTACTCTCTTCTTTCCCCTGTCACTTTTTCCCATAGCCTCATCTGATTCTTTCCTTCTTCCCTCTAGGATCCTAGCTTCTTTTTTCCCCCCTCATCTGTTTTCTCCTACATACAAGTGACCCTTCTCCTACAGTTAGCTGTGTAAAAACCTCTTTGAGTAAGTTTCACCTTGCTTCATTACAGTCATCTACTTATGGGTTTCTTTGTGACACTACTTTGTTTGTTTCTTAAATCTACCTCAGTTTGTTGCTACAAGCCAAGGTCCCTCTGTCCCAGGGATTACTCCTCCAACACTTGTTGATTAATCATTTGCACTATGTATCAGAGATAAACCATTATGTTGATGTTCTTTCTATCCCCCCTTCTGACGAGGGTTGAGAATTTGCATAGGCATTTTTGTAAGCAATCTGCTATATTCTGTATGTGCAATACTTTTTTCTCTCTTTCAATATAAACAAATGGAAAGAAAAGAAAAAAAAACAGTTAAAGCCGAATTTTACGTATGGAAATGTATACATAGTTACATTTGTTGTCATATATATAAGTGATGACTAATAATTATTATTGTAATTATTATTATACAGGATTTATATATTATTATTATTACACAGGATTTATATAGCACCAACAGTTTGCTCAGCGCTTTACAATATAACGGGAGACAATACAGCAACAATACAGTTCAATACAAGAGGGATAGGAGGGCCCTGATCCTGGGAGCTTACAATCTAGGAGGGAGGGGCTAGTGGTACAAAAGGTAGTAACTGTGGGGGATGGACTGATTGGAAGAGTAGAAGATTCCATTATTAGCTGAGGGCAGGATAGGCTTCCCTGAAGAGATAGGTTTTCAGAGATCGCCTAAAAGTGAGCAGAGTAGGTGATAGTCTGATAAATTGGGGTAGAGAGTTCCAGAGGATGGGGGAAGCTCTGGAGAAGCCCTGGGGACGAGCATGGGAGGAGGAGACAAGGGAGCTAGAGAGCAGGAGGCCTTGCGAGGAGCGGAGAGTTCGGTTTGGGTGATATTTAGAGACAAGATTGGTGATGTAATTTGGGGCAGAGTTATAAATGGCTTTATATGTTATTGTTAATGGTTTGAATTTTATCCGTTGGGCAATGGGAAGCCAGTGGAGGGATTGGCAGAGAGGGATGGTGGACACTGAGTGGAGGCCAGTGGAGGGATTGGCAGAGAGGGGTGGAGGACACTGAGTGGAGGCCAATGGAGGGATTGGCAGAGAGGGATGGAGGACACTGAGTGGAGGCCAGTGGAGGGATTGGCAGAGAGGGGTGGAGGACACTGAGTGGAGGCCAGTGGAGGGATTGGCAGAGAGGGGTGGTGGACACTGAGTGGAGGCCAGTGGAGGGATTGGCAGAGAGGGGTGGAGGACACTGAGTGGAGGCCAGTGGAGGGATTGGCAGAGAGGTATGGCAGATACAGAACGGTTAGTAAGGTGGATGAATCTGGCAGCAGCATTCATGATAGACTGAAGAGGGGATAGCCTACAATGAGGTAAGCCAATGAGGAGGGAGTTACAATAGTCAAGGCGAGATCTAACAAGGGAGTGAATAAATTGCTTAGTGGTTTCCGAGGTTAGGAATGGGCGTATCTTGGAGATGTTGCGGAGGTGAAGTCTACAAGATTTGGACAGTGAATGGATTTGGGACTGTTAGTGTTACTATGGAAATAGGAGTACACCAATTCAACGCAAAACTCCTTCAATCCAACCAAATTCTCTCGGAGTAACTTGGTTCATCCAGAGAGATGCATTTATTGTATTCCAGAATTAATGATAAAATCCTATAGAGTATTTGTAAATATTACAATGATCGGAAGACATTAGAGTCCCATTTAAAATACCGGTACTTGGTTGTTTTCTGTCATCACATACATAGAAAGATAGAAAGACTACACATCCAGCATATACGTCCAATCTATATTATACACCTAGGTAACTTCCATGTATGCAATAATGTACTGTATACTACACTCTAGACCTCTGCTTTCCTAATAATGATTTTTTAGATCATGATCCCTTTCTTAACAGCTGAAACCTCCCCTTGAAAAAAACAGTTATTAGTCCTGGAGAGGTTCCTGATTGGCTGATCTCACACTTTTGATCTTGTTGTTAAACAACACCAAAATGAGCCTACTTGTAATTACTGGAAATACCCAATAAGGTCACTTTAGTGTTTACTAGGTTACCCTTTGAATGCTATTTCCCATGAAGACCCCCTCAAGCCCAATTACCTTCATTTGATGATTTTTGTAATGCTTATGGTCACATTCTTTATTACTCCTAAATTGGTACACAATGTATCCTTTGAAATGTTAACTTACCACAAATAAGGACACAAACGTTTAACTTACCCCCTAGATTTTTAAGACCTCTTTCATATCTAACCCTCCTTTTACAACCCCTTGTAAAAGTTTAATTGGACAACCAGCCATAAACAGGTCCATCCACAAATGCCAAGATAAGAAATTTTCCCCTTGCATAAAATTAACATAACTCAAAGCCAATACTCTGCCCTTTTGATGCATAAAATGGACTTGTTACTGGCTTGTGCATGTACATCTAAGAATGTATCTATGTGTATGTACACATATACTGTGTATGTGTATATATATATATATATATATAAAACACATTACACATTCAATATAATACAGCATTGGCCAAGCTTGGGCCGATTTACGTTTGTTGGTACCATATCTGTGGGATCTCCGTGGAAGCTGGAAATCATCGCAGTAGTTACTGCTACTCCAGTGATCTCTCCCTAGCTTCCGGGTCACAGTTTTTCAAGGAATGCAAAGCATTCTCTGATTGGACTAGGTGGAAAGGTGGGCGGGGTGGTGACATCATGATCTCCACCCTGTCCAATCAGAGAACATCTTGTATTCATTGAGAAAGTGCATTCTCTGGTGCTTGTACTTAGCAAGCCAACTCCTTCACAATACAGCAGGGCAGCCACTCGGCATGGGACCAGGAACCTAGTGGAGATCACTAGAGTAGTGGTGCCTGTTATAGTGATTTCATCACTCTACAGGGATCACATAGGAATGGCACCTACGTACTTGCATTGGTCCAAGCTCGACCAATGTAACTATGTAAAATTTGCCACACCTGGAATTCAGATTTAACAATTTGTTCAAGCAAAAAAAAAAATGGATTAGGAAAAAAAACATATGTTTAATTTTGGTACAGTCTGAGCTACATTTGTACATACATACTGTATTTCCAAATTACAACATTTTCACCAGCACTAAGATTATTCTGGATAACCTTATCACCATTAAATCTGATCTAAAGCCAATCATTAAATCATTGTGTAGGCAGGTGCAGTCTGTACTCCCCGACCGAAGTGGCAGAAGGTGAAAGAAGTTGTGAGGAACTTGATTCCTCTATGTCTTCCTGAAGTCACCAGGAGACAGCTGTATGATTGGACACTGGCACCCCACGTAACTCCACTGGCCATCTTGCTCTAGGCCCATGGCTTTAAGTACCATCTCTGTGCTGATGACACACAAATCTATCTTCCTCCTCCTCACCTCACCCCTTCAGTCTCCTCTCACATTACTAACCCACTAAGTGACATATCAGCATGGATGTCACTCCACTTCCTCAAACTCAATCTTTCTAAAACTGAGCTCATACTATTCCCTTCAGCCCATGCCCCCTCCCCTGACTTCTCCATCAAGATCAATAATGCAACCATCAGTCCCTTTCCTCATGCCAGGGTACTAGGTGTAATCCTAGACTCACATCTGTCCTTTCAGCCCCAAATCCAATCGCTGTCCAAATCATGTAGACTTCACCTCCGCAACATCTCCAAGATACGCCCGTTCCTAACCTCGGAAACCACTAAGCAACTTATTCACTCCCTTGTTATCTCTCGCCTTGACTATTGTAACTCCCTCCTCATTGGCCGACCTCATCACAGGCTATCCCCTCTTCAGTCTATCATGAATGCTGCTGCCAGACTCATCCACCTTACTAACCGTTTTGTATTTGCCATCCCTCTCTGCCAATCCCTCCACTGACCTCCACTCAGTGTCCTCCACCCCTCTCTCCCAATCCCTCCACTGGCCTCCACTCAGTGTCCTCCACCCCTCTCTGCCAATCCCTCCACTGGCCTCCACTCAGTGTCCTCCATCCCTCTCTGCCAGTCCCTCCACTGGCCTCCACTCAGTGTCCTCCATCCCTCTCTGCCAATCCCTCCACTGGCCTCCACTCAGTGTCCTCCATCCCTCTCTGCCAGTCCCTCCACTGGCCTCCACTCAGTGTCCTCCACCCCTCTCTCCCAATCCCTCCACTGGCCTCCACTCAGTGTCCTCCACCCCTCTCTGCCAATCCCTCCACTGGCCTCCACTCAGTGTCCTCCATCCCTCTCTGCCAGTCCCTCCACTGGCCTCCACTCAGTGTCCTCCATCCCTCTCTGCCAATCCCTCCACTGGCCTCCACTCAGTGTCCTCCATCCCTCTCTGCCAGTCCCTCCACTGGCCTCCACTCAGTGTCCTCCACCCCTCTCTGCCAATCCCTCCAATGGCCTCCACTCTGTGTCCTCCATCCCTCTCTGCCAGTCCCTCCACTGGCTTCCCATTGCCAAATGAATAAAATTCAAAACATTAACAATAACATATAAAACCATTTATAACTCTGCCCCAAATTACTTCACCAATCTTGTCTCCAAATATCACCCAAACTGTCCTCTCCGCTCCTCCCATGACCTCCTGCTCCTCTAGAGACCTCCTACTCTCTAGCTTCCTTGTCTCCTCCTCCCATGCTCATCTCCAGGACTTCTCCAGAGCCTCCCCCATCCTCTGTAACTCTCTACCCCAATCTATCAGACTATCGCCTACTCTGCCCACTTTTAGGTGATCTCTGAAAACCTATCTCTTCAGGGAAGCCTATCCTACCTTCAACTAATTCCTTCAACGGAATCTTCTATTCCTCCTACCAGTCCATCCCCCACAGTTATTATCTTTTGTACCACTAGCCCCTCCCTCTTAGATTGTAAGCTCCCAGGATCAGGGCCCTCCTATCCCTCTTGTATTGAACTGTATTGTTGCTGTATTGTCTCCCGTTATATTGTAAAGCGCTGAGCAAACTATTGGTGCTGTATAAATCCTGTATAATAATAATAATATATAAATCCTGAATAAAAATAATAATAATATATAAATCCTGTATAATAATAATAATACTAGGCGCAGTCTATTTAAGATGTCAGCTCCTGGGTTTGGCACATTTTATGCAAGTGGTTAGTGTAGGGGCAGGCTCCCTGTCTGGCACGGACAATGCCAAACTAAAGATTGAGATTTTAGAAGAAGAGACAGCTGAAGTTCTGAATATTTTCATATATTTATTATATAGATGAAGTGAGACAAATAAATATTTCTTCCTGTTAATTATTAACAAAAGCTGTGATGTCCTGTATAGGTTTATAATACTAATGTCCTTGAAGCTATCTTCTAATGATTCACATGTGCATTAACCTACGCTTGAGACAAAGATCACTTAGATATAGACTATGGTCACTTTACTAGCTTTGACACTAGGCAGATACTAAGACGAAGGGATCTACTGATTGCCTAGAAGCAAGCTATGTGCAAACACCATGGAAGCCAGAACATTCATACAAATAACTCTACTAGTAGCCGGTACGTAAATCATGAAATGTATACTTTTTTCCATGTATCATTTCAGTATACTTTTTAACCATTCAAAATTCAGCTATATGTTTATTTATTTAATTTATTTATTTCAGGTACTTATATAGAGCCGTCAATTTATGCAGCACTTTACATATATATTGTACATTCACATCAGTCCCTAACCCTCAAGGGGTGTACAATCTAAGGTCCCTAACCCACATTCATACATACACATACTAGGGCTAATTTAGACAGGAGCCAATTAACCTACCAGCATGTCTTTGGAGTGTGGGAGGAAACCGGAGTACCCGGAGGAAACCCACGCAAGCACAGGGAGAACATGCAAACTCCAGGCAGGAGGTGCCATGGCTGGGATTCGAACCAACAACCCTAGAACTCCCAGGCGGAATTTCTAAATTTTGGTTATAGTTATCTGTATGGTAATTTTTTAAGGAGCCTTGCAACATTTCAGAAACATCAATTTAATGATCATTGAAGGAATATTTACAATTCTGTTTTTTATTTTTTTTCACCAGTATGCAAAGCTCAGGGTAAGGCTCCTTTCACACAGGCTTTCTGATCAGGTTCGCTTGTCTGTTTTCTAGGCGGACCTGATCGGAAACTCCATGCAGCTGTATGGGTGAATTTAAGCACTTGGCCTCCGGAAGGTTTTGCCCCCTTCATGACCAGGCAGGGGTGGACTGACAACTCATGGGGCCCCCGGGCAATAGGGGATCATGGGGCCCCTGTGTTCTTGCCCAAACTCAAAAAAGCCTATGAAAAAGGTACCAGGGGCATCTCATGGAGCCCCCTACTGACCCCGGGCCCTTGGGCAGTGCCCGAGTTTCCAAATGGACAGTCCGCCCCTGTGACCAGGGCATTTTTGTTATTCAGCACTGCGCTAATTTAACTGGCAATTGCTCAGTCATGCAACATTGTACCCAAATTACATTTACCGTATTTTTCACACCATAAGACGCACTTTTTTCCCCCCAAAAAAGGGGGGGAAATGTCAGTGCGTCTTATGGAGCGAATATGGAGCGGCCGGTCCGGTATTTCCACTGCAGCCGTGTCAGAATACCGGGCCGGCCGCTCAGCTCTACAGCGGGACCTTATAGAGATGACTGCTGAACTTTGGGGAGGGGGGTAGCGGGTACCTGAATTTGACAGATACCCGCTCCCACTTCCGTGGAGTTGTTCTTTCTTCTTACCCGTTCCTCTATCCAGCGGCGCGGTCTTCCCGGCTTCTGTAGTGTGGGCATGACAGCCGGGTGCCAATTGAGCATGCGCAGGAAGCGGTGCTTTTTGTGAATGGTAAGGCGGCACCTGGGACACATGACAGATCCCAGAAGCCGCCGGACCAATCACAAAGCGCAGCGCTTCTCGCTCATGCGCACTGGGCACCCGGCTGTCATGCCGAGCGCCATTACAGAAGCCGGGAAGACAGCGCGCGGCTGGATAGAGGAACAGGTAAGATGAAAGAACAACTCCGTGGAAGTGGGAGCGGGTACCTGTCAAATTCAGGCACCCACTCCCCCCCCTCCCCAAAGGTCAGCAGTCATCCCCTGTACTATCCACAGTCTCTGGTCATCCCTGTGCTGTCCGCAGTCTCTGGTCATCACTGTGCTGTCCGCAGTCTCTGGTCATCCCTGTACTGTGTCCGCAGTCTCTGGTCATCCCTGTACTGTGTCCGCAGTCTCTGGTCATCCCCTGCACTGTGTCCGCAGTCTCTGGTCATCTCCTGTACTATGTCTGCAGTCCATTAGTTCAGAATTTTTTTTTCCTGTTTTCTGCCTCTAAAACCTAGGTGCGTCTTATGGTCAGGTGCGTCTTATGGAGCGAAAAATAAGGTATATCCTTTTTTTCATACAGATAGAACTTTCTCTTGGTGGTATTTGATCACCGCTGGGTTTTATTTATTTTTATTATATAAATGGAAAAGACTGAATATTTAGAAGAAAAAAAATTCTGTTATAAAACATATCCAATAAAAAATCAAAAAGTCAAATTTCTTCATAAATGTTGGCCAAAATGTATTCGGCTACATGTCTTTGGTAAAAAAAATCTCAATAAGTGTATATCAATTGGTTTGTGTGAACGTTATAATGTCTACAAACTAGTGTATATACAGTATATTGAAACGTATACAGCTATGACACTGTACTGGTAATGGCAGTGATCGGCGACTTATAGTGGGACCGTGATAGTGTGGCAGGCAATCTAGCACAAACAGACCTTCGCTGGGAGGTACTCTAACTGACACTGACTTCAATACTGACACTAATACAGTGATCAGTGATAATACTATACACTGTCACTGTACTGACACTGCCTTGGAAGGGGTTAACATCTAGGGGCAATCAAGGGATTAACTGTGTGCCTAACAAGTGTAATGTGTGTAATTACACTTGTTAGGCATACTACTCCGTGTACAGAGTCCTGTATGTTTGTACACACAGGACTCTGTTCTGTGATTGGCATAAACCATTGGCCAGGACCTGCTGACAAAATTATGGTGTGTCCATCCATAGTATAGGTTGGCAGAGGATGAGCGCATGCACATCCCAAACCCGATAGCATACCAGCAACGTTTATTTACTAGGGGATCATGGGGCCCCTGTGTCCTTGCCAAAACTCAAAAAAAACCTATGAAAAAGGTACCAGGGGCATCTCATGGGGCCCCCTACTGACCCCTGGCCCACGGGCAGTGCCTGAGTTTCCAAATGGTCAGTCCGCCCCTGGTCACAGTAAATCTACTGTGACAAAGCAGAAAGTAGTTAAACATGCTCCTGTCTGTTTACATTTGCTTACCTTTACGTCCCTCCATATCTGTAAGAAAAAAACAGAGAAGGACTGCATCCATTTCCACTTCCACCTAAACGTGACAGAGTTTTGTGATAACAGTGCTCCTTGTCCCTAGTATGTGTATGTATGAATGTGAGTTAGGGACTTTAGATTGTACACCCCTTGAGGGTTAGGGACTGATGTGAATGTACAATATATATGTAAAGTGCTGCGTAAATTGACAGCACTATATAAGTGCCTGAAATAAATAAATTCACAAAAAGAACATTGGGGAACTTGAGACAGAGAAGGGCAACTAAACTGATACGAGGCATGGAGGAGCTCAGCTATGAGGAAAGATTAGAGGAACTGAATTTATTTTCTCTTGAGAAGAGGAGATTAAGGGGGGGATATGATCTCCATGTATAATACATAAGGGGGGGATATGATCTCCATGTATAATACATAAGGGGGGGTATGATCTCCATGTATAATACATAAGGGGGGATATGATCTCCATGTATAATACATAAGGGGGGATATGATCTCCATGTATAATACATAAGGGGGATATGATCACCATGTATAATACATAAGGGGGGATATGGTCACCATGTATAATACATAAGGGGGGATATGATCACCATGTATAATACATAAGGGGGGATATGATCTCCATGTATAATACATAAGGGGGGATATGATCTCCATGTATAATACATAAGGGGGGATATGATCTCCATGTATAATACATAAGGGGGGATATGATCTCCATGTATAATACATAAGGGGGGATATGATCTCCATGTATAATACATAAGGGGGGATATGATCTCCATGTATAATACATAAGGGGGGATATGGTCACCATGTATAATACATAAGGGGGGATATGATCTCCATGTATAATACATAAGGGGGATATGATCACCATGTATAATACATAAGGGGGGATATGGTCACCATGTATAATACATAAGGGGGGATATGATCACCATGTATAATACATAAGGGGGGATATGGTCTCCATGTATAATACATAAGGGGGGATATGGTCACCATGTATAATACATAAGGGGGGATATGATCTCCATGTATAATACATAAGGGGGGATATGATCTCCATGTATAATACATAAGGGGGGATATGATCTCCATGTATAATACATAAGGGGGGATATGATCACCATGTATAATACATAAGGGGGGATATGATCTCCATGTATAATACATAAGGGGGGTGTCAGGGATCGCGGCGTCCTGTCGGCCGGCGCATGCGCACTGGCGACGGCTCACGCCGGGACACAGGCACTAGGTCCCGGCGAGCCGTGGATGACAGGATGCCGCGCATGCGCAGTGGGACCCGCGGGCGCGCCTCGGGCGGCCAATGACAGCCCGGGGGCGCGTCCCGAGCGGCCAATGACAGTGCAGGGCGCAATATTTAAAGATGCCCTGCACTGTCAGTAATTGCCGCAAGGTCTATCTGAGTTCCTGAGTCCTGTACCTGTGTTTTTGACCCTGATTGACCCTGACTACGCTGCCTACTCCTGTGTTGACCCGGAGTGTCCTGACTACTCTGCCTTCTCCCATCCTGACCCTCGGCTTGTTTTGACCCCTCTACAGACTGACTTATCCTGCTGACCCTGCGTGTGACCTGACTACTCTCCGCCTGCCGATTCTGTACCTCGCCTACCCCACGGGACCCCCGCTCGTGATCCATCCTGCTAGGTCCTGCCGTCCTCCTCACATCTGGCTCTCCCGGTACCAATACATCCCCGGAGGTTGCCCCTGCCACTGGTGGGCCTGCTCGGAGGTCGTGACCTGGTCCCGGTCATTTTCAAGTCCATCCCCACCATCAGGGGCCCTGGTGAAAGCACAGACCGGGACTTAGACTCCACGCTTTGGGTAGGTCTGTCAAGTGGGCTGCCAGGGGCACCACCTGGCGGGTTCTAACAGTACCTTGCGGCCATGACAGAGCCAGGAAGAGGACCGGCGTCCCTAGAGGATATATGCCAGCACCTGGCGACTCTGACCCAGGCCTTCCAGAATTTTCACAGCCGCTGCACCCGGCTTGAGGACCGCATGGAGTCGTTTGCCACCCAGACTCCCCCTGCTCCAAGTTCCGCAACAGCGGAATCACCCGCTGCTCCAGCATCCGGAGCAGTTGCGGCACCCCTAGCTCCCGAACCCCGCGTTCCCCTGCCGGAACGATTCCGTGGAGACCGAAGCCGTTTTCGGGCCTTCCGGAACGCGTGCACTTTATTTTTTGACCTGCAGCCCCGCACGTTTTCCGTCGAGACCGTCAAGGTGGGGTTTATAATCTCTCTCCTTCAGGATGAGCCCCAGGATTGGGCTCACCGCCTGATGGAGAAGCGTGACCCCCATCTCGATTCCGTGACTGAGTTCTTTCAGGCCATGGCCGTCCTATATGACGACCCCCAGCGGGCTGCCTCTGCAGAGGCTACTCTATACTCTCTGCGGCAAGGCCGCCGGGCGGCCGAAGAGTATGCGTCTGATTTCAGGCGTTGGATGGTAGATACCAGATGGAACGATGCGGCATTATGTCACCAGTTCCGCATTGGGCTGTCTGAGTCTCTAAAAGACGAATTAGCACGAGTAGGACTACCGGACTCTCTTGAGAAACTGATAGAGTTGGCCATCCAAATTGACCGCAGACAGAGAGAGCGTCGCCTGGAAAGGAGTAGCCAGGGACAAAGGGTGGCATGGATCCCACCGAGAGAAGCAGCTCCAACCCCAGGGAGCCATGCTCGGAGCACGGAAGCAGGGGACACCTCAGAACCCATGCAACTGGGACTGGCCCGCTCCACTTTATCGGCCGAGCAACGTCAGAGGAGACGATCGCAGAACCTATGTCTGTACTGTGGGGAAGCTGGTCACCAGGTGCGCTCCTGTCCTGCAAAAATGAGTAAGTCCGCTTCCTGTTTTCCTTTACCTACGGAAAGGGGTGACCTATCTAGTTACCTGGCAATACCTGTGTCGTTACAGCTTCCCGGAGGAACCCTGTCGGTGACCGCAATCATTGATTCGGGAGCATGTAGTTGTTTCATTGATCTTACTTTTGCTCACCGGCAAAAGATTCCCCTCCAGACCAAAGAAAGGGGGTTTAACATCTTCCTGGCAGACGGGTCTAGCATAAAGTCGGGAGTGGTGGATCAGGAGACTCCCCCTATTTTTACCACGATGGCTGACCATCATCAGGAGTTCCTCCGTCTGGATGCCATCGCATCCCCCCTTTTCCCAATCATTCTGGGGCTTCCTTGGCTGCGGGCCCATAACCCCCAGGTTGATTGGGAGAAGGGAACGGTTCAGTTTCGGTCACCATACTGCCGGGATCACTGCCACGTCCCAGGGCCCGTGCCTCCCCGGTTTCTCCTATGCATGGATGGTGATATGGATCTGTCTCAGGTTATCCCTCCGGCCTACCACGATTTCTTAGATGTGTTCAGTAAGCGAGGAGCAGACATTCTTCCCCCACACCGTTCCTACGATTGCCCCATAGACCTCCTACCCGGATCTGAGATTTCATTCGGTCGCATTTTTCCTTTATCGGAACTAGAATCAGGGGTTTTGAGGGAGTATATTGATGACAATCTGCGGAAGGGATTTATTCGCCCGTCCACGTCCCCGGCCGGGGCTGGGTTGTTTTTTGTAGAAAAAAAAGACAAATCGTTACGGCCCTGTATTGTCTACCGAGACCTGAATAAAATCACAGTAAAAAATCGCTATCCGTTACCCTTAGTCCCTGAGCTCCTCCAGAGGTTAGGGTCAGCAGCGATTTTTACTAAATTAGACTTGCGGGGGGCATATAACCTTGTACGTATCAGGGAGGGGGATGAATGGAAGACAGCCTTTCGTACGAGATTCGGTCATTTCGAATATTTGGTGATGCCGTTCGGGCTCTGTAACGCACCGGCCACCTTCCAACACTTTATTAACGATGTCTTTCGTGATTTCCTCGATGTCTTCGTGGTTGTCTACCTAGATGACATCCTGATATTTTCACCCTCACTGGAGGCTCATAGGGAGCATGTGGCAAGGGTCCTAACACGTTTACGCCAACACGGGCTTTACGCCAAGGCAGAAAAATGCTGTTTTGAACAGTGTGAAATAACGTTCTTGGGACTGGTCCTCTCTCCCGCGGGGGTCGCGATGGATCCCCAGAAAGTCACGGCGATCTTAGATTGGCCAACACCCACCGATAAGAGGGGGGTACAGCGTTTCATTGGATTCGCAAACTTTTATAGAAAGTTTGTCAGGAACTTCTCAGGGCTGGTCTCCCCAATCACGCAACTGACTAAACAAGGGACTCGTTTTAAATGGACCCCTGAAGCCCAGACCGCGTTCGACACGCTCAAGAAATTGTTTACTTCTGCTCCCATTCTCTGCCATCCAGATTCTTCTCTTCCATATGTTTTGGAAGTGGACGCCTCCGAAAACGCGGTAGGAGCGATTCTTTCCCAAAGGAGTGGTACCAAGGAGTTACTGCATCCCGTGGCGTTTTTCTCCAGGAAGTTGACTCCGGCGGAGCGCACTTACGATATTGGAGATCAGGAACTCCTGGCCATCAAGTCCGCTCTAGAAGAATGGAGGTATCTCCTGGAAGGAGCCACACACCCAATCCTAATATTCACGGATCACAAGAACCTCGAGTATTTAAGGACGGCGAAACGACTGAGACCACGCCAGGCGAGATGGGCTCTTTTCTTCTCTCGGTTTACCTTTCATATAACGTACCGACCTGGGTCTAAAAATACAAAACCAGACGCTCTGTCCCGCATGTTTGAGGACCCCGACGATACGGTGTTACCTGACACAATTTTGCCATCCGGAAGCTTCCTCGTCCTGCAAACGGAACTTCGCTCCAGACTGATTGACGCTTCCGTTGGACTGCCAGTCCCGCCTGGGTCGCCTCAAACTTTCGTCCTGGGGCACTGCCACGACCATCCAATGGCAGGGCACTTTGGGGTGGCGAAGACCCTGGAGCTACTACGGCGCTCATTCTGGTGGCCAAACATGGTCAAAGACTGCGAGCGCTACGTCCAGACCTGTCCCACCTGCCAAAGGAACAAGCCCTCCAGAAGCAAGGCCTGGGGATTGTTGCGTCCATTGCCGATACCCAAACGGGCCTGGCAAATGATTGCCATGGATTTTGTAGTCGAACTCCCACCGTCTCAAGGCTACACTGCTATAATGGTGATCGTGGATCGCTTTTCAAAGATGGCTCATTTCGTGCCCTTGGAAAGAACCCCGTCGGCACCGGAGACTGCACGGATATTCATCAAGGAAGTAGTAAGGCTACATGGGATACCCGAAGACATAGTATCGGATCGGGGAGTCCAGTTCACATCTAGATTCTGGAAAGCCTTATGTGAAGCATTAGGAATCAAACTGTCACTGTCATCTGCTTACCATCCACAGACCAACGGGCAAACAGAAAGGACCAATCAAACATTGGAACAGTACCTCAGATGCTACACCTCCTATCTCCAGGACAACTGGCTAACACTGTTGCCTTCTGCAGAGTTCGCCTATAACAACTCGAGCCACTCAGCGACGGGACAATCACCGTTTTTTACCAATTTCGGATATCATCCTACGTTTCTCCCCGACCTAACGCCCGAAAGTCCGGTACCCGCATCTCAAGATGTCTTGCATTTCTTTTCTGGCAATAACAAAACGATTCAGGAGGCCATCACTAAAGCCCAAGAAGATAGTAAAAAGGCGTTCGACAGGAAGAGAAGAGGAGAGCTGTTGCTCCAGCCGGGGGATCAGGTTTGGTTGGCTACGACCAACTTGAAAATGCTGTGTCCTTCCAGGAAATTAGGACCGAAGTACCTTGGACCGTTTCCAATTAAACGGGTGATCAATGAAGTGGCCTATGAACTTGAGCTCCCGGAGTCTTTCAAAATACACCCGGTGTTCCATGTCTCTCTCCTGAAACCGTCCAGACCGGATTCCTTCCCGGATCGCCAATCCGGACCTCCTGAGGCAGTCGCCATAGGTGACCAGGAGGAATATGAGATAGAAACTATTCTCAGTTGCCGAAAGAGGGGGGGCCAGACGCAGTTCCTGATAAAATGGAAGGGTTATGGCCCTGAGGAGAATTCTTGGGTACCCATCCAGAATGTTCACGCCCCCAGGCTCGTCCGGGAATTTTTTCGTGGCCACCCGCGGTGGAGAGATCAGTGGGGCTCCCGGAGGGTGCCCGTAGGGGGGGGGGCAATGTCAGGGATCGCGGCGTCCTGTCGGCCGGCGCATGCGCACTGGCAACGGCTCACGCCGGGACACAGGCACTAGGTCCCGGCGAGCAGTGGATGACAGGATGCCGCGCATGCGCAGTGGGACCCGCGGGCGCGCCTCGGGCGGCCAATGACAGCCCGGGGGCGCGTCCCGAGCGGCCAATGACAGTGCAGGGCGCAATATTTAAAGATGCCCTGCACTGTCAGTAATTGCCGCAAGGTCTATCTGAGTTCCTGAGTCCTGTACCTGTGTTTTTGACCCTGATTGACCCTGACTACGCTGCCTACTCCTGTGTTGACCCGGATTGTCCTGACTACTCTGCCTTCTCCCATCCTGACCCTCGGCTTGTTTTGACCCCTCTACGGACTGACTTATCCTGCTGACCCTGCGTGTGACCTGACTACTCTCCGCCTGCCGATTCTGTACCTCGCCTACCCCACGGGACCCCCGCTCGTGATCCATCCTGCTAGGTCCTGCCGTCCTCCTCACATCTGGCTCTCCCGGTACCAATACAGCCCCGGAGGTTGCCCCTGCCACTGGTGGGCCTGCTCGGAGGTCGTGACCTGGTCCCGGTCTGTTTCAAGTCCATCCCCACCATCAGGGGCCCTGGTGAAAGCACAGACCGGGACTTAGACTCCACGCTTTGGGTAGGTCTGTCAAGTGGGCTGCCAGGGGCACCACCTGGCGGGTTCTAACAGGGGGATATGATCTCCATGTATAATACATAAGGGGGGATATGATCTCCATGTATAATACATAAGGGGGGATATGATCTCCATGTATAAATACATCAGTGATTCATATAGTGAACTCGGTGTAGAGCTATTCACCCTGAGGTCATCACAGAGGACAAGGGGGCACTCTTTACATCTGGAGGAAAATAAATTTAATCTCTAAACATGGAAAGGTTTCTTCACAGTGAGAGCTGTGAGAATGTGGAATAGACTCCCTTAAGAGTTGGTTCTGGCCAGCTCAGTGGATTGCTTCAAAAAAGTCCTGGATACAGAGAATATAACTGGATATAACATTTATAGGTAAAGTTGAGCCAATGAATATCCGATTGCCTCTCGGGGGGGATCAGGAAGCAATTTTTTCCCCTGCAGGAGCAAATTGGATCGTGCTTTGCTGTTTTTTTTTGCCTTCCTTTGGATCAACTGTGGGTGTAGGATTATAACTTTATTTTTTCTATGGTTGAACTGGATGGACTTCTGTCATTTTTTAGCCAGACTACCTATGTAACTATGTAACCTATGATGGTCCAATGGATGACTGGATGCATACTGTCTTGTGTCCATTTCCATCAGGCTACATCCGATCCATCACCTTTAGATCTGGAAAATGGAAAGAAACACAGTCCTTTGTTGTTTTTTTTTCCAGACCTGGATGGACTCAGAGGTAGTAAGCTGTAAGCCTGTTTATATCTAGCTATCTATAGATTCCTACAGGTCCACCACAGTCCACTGTCAAATTCCAGACAAACTGAATAGGAAACTAATATCTGTCCTGTTCAGCTCTGATTCAATGGGGGATCTGCTCATTGATGAACTGAAAGCAGCGAACCATATGAAAGGTCCCAAAGGGCTTACAAAACTAGCAAATACATTGTTTATACACTGTTGATGGCTTGAACGGTTCTAATGACTAGCGATCCAAACAGTATTGCTGGCTTCACTGAGTCTGTTGACAATAGCACTAGATTAGCAGTGATCAGAACACTAATGCTGGAGTATACTGGTGTGGGATCACTGCAATAGGGAACACTGGGTCTGTTGGCACTAGCATGGCACTGGCATGGCGGTGATCAGAACACTGTTGCTGGCTTGAATAACTTTGCTGAGACCGGAAAGATGAGGAATTAGAACAGTATTACAATGGCACTAGCAGGGGCGGACTGACCATTTGGAAACTCGGGCGCTGCCCGAGGACCCGGGGTCATTAGGGGGCCCCGTGAGATGCCCCTGGTACCTTTTTCATAGGCTTTTTTGAGTTTGGGCAAGAACACAGAGGCCCCATGATCCCCTATTGCCTGGGGGCCCCATGATTTGTCAGTCCGCCCCTGGGCACTAGTGTATACAGAAGTGTAGCTCTAATGCAAACAAATACTGTAGATAGGCTTCTTTTTTTTAAAAAAAAAAAAAGGATTTTGTGAAGGCAAACTGTCATTCCTCTATATTTACCTGTTGAATGAGGTAGGTACAAACCCTGTTCTGTGGAAGAGGAGGATGATTCTCATTTTCTTTGGAGAAATAATTTGAATTCATCAATTCAAACAACTAAATTATATTACTTCAATTTAATATTTACATTTAATGTGTCTTCTGTTTTAGATTTCTCCCATAATTAAAATAACAGTTTTAAAGTGTCACTAAACACGCATCATAAAAAAGACTATCAATAAATGCTGTATTACATGCAGGGGCGGACTTACCATTTAGGCACTTATGCAGGCCATAGATGGGTCGAAAATCGGCCGAAAATTAATCTGAAAGAATAATCAGCTGATTTCCGGATCGTTAGTGGGTGAATTTGTTGGCCATTTTTTGTGATTTTGACACATTTTTTTAATCGGTTATGTTGGAAAAAAACTGGCCGATTTTGATGATCGGACGATTTTCGCTGCAATGATGGGCAAATCGGCCGATCTTTTTACCGATTAAAAAAATGCGCATGAGCCGTGACCTGCAAGAAGAGGAAAAAGAAGCAACAGAAGAAGAAGATGAACACAAAGAAAAAGAAAAACATCTGTATCTATTTGTATCCATTTTGGACACAGATGTTTCTATTCGGATACAAATAGATACAAAGTTGCAACCGCAATACTTTTAAATGTCAAATAGAATAGCAGAGTGTCCCTGCAGAGAGATCCGCTATTATATTTGACATTTAAGTATAGCGGTTGCAACATTGTATCTAATTATATCCAAATAGAAACATCTGTATCCGAAATGGATACAAATAGATACAATGTTGCAACTTTGCTATACTTTTAAATGTCAAATATAATAGCGGAACTTTCTGCAGGGACACTCCACTATTAAATTTGCCGGCCATAGACGGGATGAAAATCAGCTGATTTTTTTTACCAATGGTGGTAACATTGGCTATTTGAACTACCAATTTTTCGTTTTTTTAAAAACAAATGGCTGGTTTTCGCCTCGTCTATGGCCTGCATTAGGCACTGCCCACGGGCCCTGGGTCAGTAGGGGGTTCCATGAGATGCCCTTGTTACCTTTTTATAGGCTTTTTTGGGTGTAGTTTGAGTGTGGGCTAGGACACAGGGGCCTCATGATCCCCTATTGCCTGGGGGCCCCATGAGTTGTCAGTCGGCCCCTGATTGCATGTTGTTCATACTCACTCAGTCACTATGGGATTCATTCTTTGTATTCTGCAAAAATCCTTGTTGATTCTGCTATTCTCTGTCTCCCCCTCCTGTCCGTGTCCTCAGTGCATTTGGGGATTTTGCACAGTGGTGTTGGCAGCTCTGCACATGCTCAGTTTTCAGTGAGTTTCTATACTGAGCATTCCTCCCTCTATCACATTTGAGAAGCCTATAGAGTCTCACATATGGGAGGATACACAGTGGTAAATGACAGCCCACTCCCTCCTTCTTCCTCCATGCCCACTAACCAGCTAAACACAATAGGGGTGGGAAATTACATGTAGATTGATGGAGGCTTCAGCTCCATCTTATTCTAAGACACAGGCTAGAGGGGTGTGACACAGCCTGTGACTATCAGAAATCCGCCCACACCATGTTATTGCTGAAAAATAAAGATTTGATTTCAAATATAAATTTATATGACAATTAAAACATTTTATTGATATTAATTATGTATTTTTACTCTGTATTTCAAAGGCCAATTTTTTTCCTATTCTTTAACATGTGACCAGCAGCAGAGGGCTAGAAGCTCCTCTGATTATGTTTCCTTGCAGACAGGCTGGGAAAGATCTGGGTCATGTGACTGCTGCATATCGATTAGGAAAAAGGTACTTAGATTTTTTTTTTTTTAAATAAAATAATTACAGTGCCATCATCCACATACAGAAATAGAAGGGACAATGCAAATTAAATAGTGTGGTATTATCAGGGGCGGACTGATAACTCATAGGGCCCCTGGGCAATAGGGGATCATGGGGCCCCTGTGTCCTTGCCCACACTCAAACCACACCCAAAAAAGCCTATGAAAGGTACCAGGCGCATCTCATGGGGCCCCCTACTGACCCCGGGCCCTCGGGCAGTGCCTGAGTTCCCAAATGGTCAGTCCGCCCCTGGTTATTAGTATCACTTTAAAGTGTTACTAAACCCAAGACCCTGCATTCACTGATCATCTGATCACATGCACTCTCTAAAGAAAAAAAAAACACCTCCCTAGCAATACACACCAAACTGAGCATGTGCAGAGTGACTCCACACGATATGTCCTTTGAGGAGATAGGAGGGGGACGCTAGAAGAAGGGGAGGATCATAGAAATCAGGATAAAACAGTGAGTATAACAAGCATGCTTTACTGCATATACAGACTGATTTTACTGTTGTGGGTTTAGTAACACATTAAGTGTGTATTCCTGTATATGGACATCGTTTATTCAGTTCCAATCACGTCCCCCGGATGAAGCCACGTGACCCTGTGGTGCAACGCGTTGGGGAGGGGCACTGATGTCACCACGCACCCGATTCCTCGGAACGGCGAGTACAGGCAGTGTGTGTAAAACGCTGAATGAGTTTAAATCTTGTGAGTGCACCATTGGCACAAATAAATATTTATCCCTAATCAAAGATAAGGCACTATCTCTCTTTCTTCTCTCCCCGGTATAAACCTGGAGCAATAGGGAAAGAACATATAGAGCCCATTGAAGGGAGGACCCATATCCTGGATTCACTCATAACAGCATTACCAGGAGTAAGGAGATGAACTATCCAGTCTGCTTTCTACAAAGGAACATACCAGAGTAAACCCACGGTTTTTGGTTTAATATTCCTTTAGCACAAACTATCTGGATTGTATGAGCAGTCGTTTACAGTATATTGAGCAAACCGCAAGTATGATGGGATTCACATCTGATTGAACTCACTTATGAATTGGACATTTATCTGCATAATATTTAATCACTACTTTGATACTAATGTTGGTTTATATTGATTGATATAAATTTTATTTGAGAATTTTTTTCACCATTAAGCAATTTAACGAATTGCTATAAACAGTTCATCATGCACATTTTGTATATATAGACACATATTTACTTAAAGGGCGTGGCGCCATTGTTATAATTTGTTTATTCAGCTGATGAGTTTTTCTCCCTGGAAATGGTCACACTAGTGATGATTTTTATCTGAATCTTGGGATTGCCGCTGGAATGTTTGCACTGTTGAACCTGAAAGACGTATTTATAGCATTTTCACCTTAAATGTACAGTATCTAAATGCTAACATGTCTCTATCTCCTTCTCCAGTAACTGGATTTTTCAAAGTGCCAGAAGTTTCTGGTGAAACAAAAACAACAACACTAAATATAGTAACTACAGCAATGTTCACTACCCCAGAAGACTCTGGTGAATCAGGAACAACATTACAACCAGAGACTGAAATATTCACAGCTCCAGAGGGTTCTGAAAACATAGAAATAACAAAAGTAATATATACGGAGATACACACCAAACCAGAAGGCTCTGGTGAATCAAGAACAACATTACGACCAGAGACTGAAATATTCACAGCTCCAGATGGTTCTGAACACACAGAAATAACAAAAGTAATACATACGGAGATATACACCAAACCACAAGGCTCTGGTGAATCAAGAACAACATTACGACCAGTGACTGAAATATTCACAGCTCCAGAGGGTTCTGAACACACAGAAATAACAAAAGTAATACATACGGAGATATACACCAAACCAGAAGGCTCTGGCAATATTAAAAGCACACTCCAAACTGTAACAGATGTTTTCACAACGCTGGAAGAGTCTGGTGAAACAGAAAGTACACCACAAACAGATACAGAAGTATTTACAACACCAGAAGGATCTGTAGGCATTGAGACGACCTCTCAAATATCTACTGAAGTCTACACGACACCTGAAGGCTCTGGAGAAGAACACTCAACACAAGAGACAGTTACTGAAATTCTCACAACACCTGAAGGATCTGTAGGCATTGAGACGACCTTTCAAATATCTACTGAAGTCTATACAACACCTGAAGGCTCTGGAGAAGAACACTCAACACAAGAGACAGTTACTGAAATGTTCACAACACCTGAAGGATCTGGAGAGATGCCAACAACCCAGCACACAGTTACTGAAATATTTACTACACCAGAAGGCTCGGTAGAGGGTTCTGGAGACCTTGAGACAACACCTCCAACTTCTACTGAAATATTTACAACACCTGAAAGCTCTGGTGAAGCAGAAACAACACAGTCACCAGTAACTCCAGTTTTCACAACCACAGAAGGCTCTGGAGAAGGTTCTGGAAGTATTGAGACTACTCCAGTAACAGTGACAGAAACAATAACAACACCAGAAGATTCTGGTGAAATAGAAACAACATCACTGTCAGTAACTGAAGTTTTCACAACACCAGAAGGCTCTGGAGACATTAGTTCTACACCAGAAACAGCAACAGAAATGTTCCCAACACCAGAGGGGTCAGGAGAAATTGAAACAACACTTCAAACAACTACAGCAATGTTAACTGCCCCAGAAGGCTCTGGTGAACCAGGAACAACATTACATCCAATGACTGAAATGTTTACAACTCCAGAGGATTCTGGAAACATAGAAGTAACAAAAGAAATAGTAACGGAGATATACACCAACCCAGAAGGCTCTGGTGATATTAAAAGCACACTCCAGTCTGTAACAGATGTTTTTCCAACACCCGAAGGCTCAGGAGAGGGTTCTGGGGACATTGAGACAACACCACAAACAGTTACAGTAGCATTTACAACACCTGATAGCTCTGGTGAAACAGAAACAACAATGTCATTGGTAACTGAAGTTTTCACAACATCAGAAGGTTCTGGAGAAGTTTCAGGAGAAGGTTCAGGAGAAGGTTCTGGAGAAGGTTCAGGAGAAGGTTCTGGAGAAGGTTCGGGACAAGGTTCAGGAGAAGGTTCAGGAGAAGGTTCTGGAGAAGGTTCAGGACAAGGTTCTGGAGAAGGTTCAGGAGAAGGTTCTGGAGAAGGTTCAGGAGAAGGTTCTGGAGAAGGTTCAGGACAAGGTTCTGGAGAAGGTTCGGGAGAAGGTTCAGGAGAAGGTTCGGGAGAAGGGTCAGGAGAAGGTTCTGGAGAAAGTTCTGGAGAAGGTTCAGGAGAAAGTTCAGGAGAAGGTTCTGGAGAAGGTTCAGGAGAAGGTTCAGGACAAGGTTCAGGAGAAGGTTCAGGAGAAGGTTCAGGACAAGGTTCAGGAGAAGGTTCAGGAGAAGGTTCAGGACAAGGTTCGGGAGAAGGGTCAGGAGAAGGTTCTGGAGAAAGTTCTGGAGAAGGTTCAGGAGAAAGTTCAGGAGAAGGTTCAGGACAAGGTTCAGGAGAAGGTTCAGGAGAAGGTTCAGGAGAAGGTACAGGACAAGGTTCAGGAGAAGGTTCAGGAGAAGGTTCAGGACAAGGTTCAGGAGAAGGTTCAGGAGAAGGTTCTGGAGAAGGTTCAGGAGAAGGTTCTGGAGAAGGTTCAGGAGAAGGTTCAGGACAAGGTTCAGGAGAAGGTTCAGGACAAGGTTCAGGAGAAGGTTCAGGACAAGGTTCAGGAGAAGGTTCAGGACAAGGTTCTGGAGAAGGTTCAGGACAAGGTTCTGGAGAAGGTTCAGAAGAAGGTTCAGGAGAAAGTTCTGGAGAAGGTTCTGGAGAAGGTTCAGGACAAGGTTCTGGAGAAGGTTCAGGAGAAGGTTCTGGAGAAAGTTCAGGAGAAGGTTCTGGAGAAGGTTCTGGAGAAGGTTCAGGAGAAGGTTCAGGAGAAGGTTCTGGAGAAAGTTCAGGACAAGGTTCTGGAGAAGGTTCAGGAGAAGGTTCCGGAGAAGGTTCTGGAGAAGGTTCTGGAGAAAGTTCTGGAGAAGGTTCTGGAGAAAGTTCAGGAGAAGGTTCTGGAGAAGGTTCTGGAGAAGGTTCAGGAGAAGGTTCAGGAGAAGGTTCTGGAGACATTAAGACCACACCACAAACTGTAACAGATATTTTAACAACACCAGAAGGTTCTGGTGAAATGGAGACTACACCACAAAAGTCTACACATGCTTCAACAACACCTGAAGGATCTGGAGATTTACCAACAACACCACAGAAAGTCACTGAGAGAATCACAACTCCTGAAGGCTCTGGGGAAATTGAGACATTTACGCCAACTATAGAGGTCACTCACCTAATAAGCAGGACATCATCCACTGGGTTTCTGTCCAGTGCACCTCTGCCAACAGCCTCTGAAAGTATGATTCCACTTACCAGTATTGAAGTAACCACTGTCAGTGGACAAATAACCACATTTTTACCATCCACAATTTCAAAAACCTCATCTCAAACAACTATATCTCTAATAACCACACCAACAACTGTAACTCCAACCACCATATCTCCAACAACCACAACTCCATCAACTACACTTCCAACTGTATCTCCAACCACCATATCTCCAACAACCACAACTCTAACAACCACAACTCCATCAACTACACTTCCAACAACCATGACTCCAACAACTGTATCTCCAACTACCACATCTCCAACAACCACAACTCCAACAACCACAACTCCATCAACTATACCTCCAACAACCATGACTCCAACAACCATATCTCCAACAACTGTATCTTCCACATCTACACCTCCAGCAACCTCATCTCCAACAACCACAACAAGACCTGTTGGCCCAACAGCATGTAAGCAATTTTATATTTTTGTTGTATTACCAAATTATTATACATCAAGAAAAGACAAAGAGTCAAGAAGGGGTTTTCCTAGTGTAGTAGTTTTTTTGTTTTTTTTAAAGGTTTTTATTTATATTTTTTTTATTTTCCTTATGGTTACAAAACAGAAGCCATCCAGCACAGGTAATGGCAAAGAGGTCGGCTGTGCAGAGCCTAGCAAACAAATAAAAAAACATTAAAACTGATGCCGTTGTTACATCCCAGACATGACCATAAGAGAGAAATGCAGGGAGACCCCATATGTTTAACAAGTATTGCAGCTGACCATAAAAAGAAGAACAACACATTTCCAACCAGCAGTCACTCACAGTCACACACACAATCCTACCCATGTTCTCTGCAGGCTCAGAAGACAGCATATAGACAAATAAACAATGCAGACATTAAATAGGGGATTGTGAAGCAGACAAGTCAGCGGTTTGAGAAGCTGGGATATCCAGCCAAGGCTGCCACACTCTAGTAAATGTTTTTTACGTAGGCAGTGCCTGATAAATTAAGCGACAAGCATATGTCACCATAGGTGGAGAGGGGTCTTTCCAATGCAGTAGAATTGCCTTTTTGGCATAAAAGTAGATCAGATGAAACATAATACAGTTACAGGTGAGAGGAACATATTCATCAAGAACACCCAGGACACACCACTGGAGTCCACGGAGCCCGCAGGCCCAGGTGAATTACCAACATATCAAACAATTCAGCCAAAAATGGAGACAATTTAGGGCAGGGCCAAAACATATGTGAAATATTTGCTGACCCGGACATCAGGAAACTTCCAATGCCATATATCTACATAGTTGTAGGCTGCACACCAGTTAGCTAACAATCTGCTGTCACATGAAAGAGGTTTCAGTATATCAGCGTAGGATCCAACACTGCATTAACAACTTGAAGACTGCCCTATAGCAGTTTTACTGCTACAGGGCGGCCCTCCTGTGTAAAATCAGGTATATATACATCATTTTGCACTTCCGGCTCACAGGGGCACAGGCACGCCAGGCGGATAGCTCCTGCTGTGAACTGTCAGAAGCTGATCTCTGAATCCCAGTGGATGGATGTTCGCCTGCACCTGAATAACATCAGGCAGGGAGGAACAACAGAGCTCTGCCTATGTTTACATAGGCAGAGCTCTGTTTGGACAGGGGGGAGTGATCGATCGTGTGTCAGAGCAGAGCTGGGAACACGATCCATCACTTCTCTTGTACCAACACCACCTAGTGTACACCAAACACAAAGCTAGGCAAATACTTAACCCTTTGATCACCCTAGATGTTAACCGCTTATTAGTACAGTGATCAGTGTACAGGGGCGGACTGACAACTCATGGGGCCCCCAGGCAATAGGGGATCATGGGGCCCCTGTGTCCTTGCCCAAACTCAAAAAAGCCTATGAAAAAGGTACCAGGGGCATCTCATGGGGCCCCCTACTGACCATGGGCCCTTGGGCAGTGCCTGAGTTTCCAAATGGTCAGTCCGCCCCTGTCAGTGTATATTTCTAGCACTGGTCACTGTACTAGTGTCACTGGTTCCCGCAAAGTGTCAGTTAGTGTAAAGTCCTACATAGTCGCTGATCTCCTCCATTATTAGTATAAATAAATAAATTTTAAAAATCCTTGTGCACAAACTAATCAATATACGCTTGTCGGGATTTTTTTTACCAAAAATATGTAGCAGAATACATTTTGGCCTAAATTTATGAAGAAATAGGATTTTTAACATTTTTAATTGGATGTTTTATAACAGAATATAAAAATTAAGATAACCCTGTCATCTTGACTAAGGGAATCTGGCAGTGAAGCCTTGAGGCTCAATAAAGGGATTACTTGGCCTGGATGCTCCAGTCTGACATATTCTGCATAAGTCACCTTCCTCTTCCTCCGAGTCCTCTAACAGGAGACTCTCTTTAATTTTCTTCAGCTTCTCAGGATCCCTTAAGGAATCTTAAGACTTTTCACTTTCTTGTCCATCACTTGTTCTACATGAGGGAACAATATCTACAGTTATCATGACATTGTCCAATAGGGAACTTCCTTGCGGCTTCACTGCTGGTTTCCTACTGCGCATGCGTGAAGCGGGCTGCACTTTGTGGATGAGCCGCAGTCCTCTGTGACCTGTGAAGTGTCCCAGAGAGCTGTGGGGGACCGAACTTCCAACCCAGAAGTAGAATTGGGTACCTGTAAAAAACAGATATCCACTCCCTCCTCCACCTAAAAGGTGCCAAATGTGGCAGCGGAGGGGGAGGAGGAGGCAGATAAGCGTAGCTGCTGGTCCCAGGAAAGTGGTTACGATGGCTTGACACACTGTGCGGCCGTGTGCACAAAGTCTTAATGCTTGTTCAGAAATAGCGTATTGTACATGATCTTGGCACAGGTTCACTTTAAATATCTAAATACACCTCATAGGGTGTTAATAAATAAGGTGCTAATAAATAATAACCTACAGGCACACTGTAAAGAAATTATTTAAAGCTGCATTTATTTATTGCATGCAAATGACTGCTTACAGAAGTTACAATTTTAGTACCAGCCCAGTCCACTTGCTGGCAAGACCTATGACCTGCTGTCATGTAAAGCTCTACAGGTCATGATATTGATGTTTTGTGACATCTATGATGATCTTACTATTGCTGGGTTCTCCACTACCACATTTGAAACATTCCAATATTGTTTTATGTACTGTTAGGCTCAAAATGCTCAACCTCCAAAAGCCCACACTACACTAATATGTAAGCAAAGTAGGACAGCTGATGGACTGTTGTTGGGCTTTCAGGTCCTTTCATGAATACGCCAGTTTAGACAAGAGCAAAATAGTGACAAAATGTGTTCCACTGATTCAGATCGCATTATTTTGCCTAGCATGTTAGTAAAAAAATAAAAAGATCTAAAGGTTGATTTACCAACTTTTTAAATGCGCAGTGGAATGGAGGACTGGTTGACCTCAGGGGCAGTAGATGAATGCACTGTACTTATAACATTAATAAAAAAGACTAGAAAAGCTACAATTTCTGGGGAAATTGTGTGAAGTGTTCTTGCCTCCACCAGTAGTCTAGGGCTTGAAAATGAGGGAGTGATGGCAGTTTAGAAATCATGTCCTGATTTTTCAGCTCACGCTCTAGCTTTTGTCACTCTGCTGCCTGCTCACAAACCTGGGTTCCTATGGAAACTCACTCTACAGCAAGGGCAGAAAAGAGCGGTTAAAAACAAACTCTATTCAACTTGCTCACTTCACTGGCGGTTGCCATCTTCAAACGGTTAAATTATAAATCCTACACCAAAGAGCTTTATATTGTGAGAATCACAAGACCTAGACCTACATTTTGATACATAGTATATCTCTAAAATATTAAAAATGAAGGCACAGTCGCAGTTTAGCAATTGCCCTTCAAATTTGAGGTGGCTAGAGTAGAGTTTCAATGAATGTCAATGGGCAGCGTGAGTTGCAAACAAATGGTCATATTGTGAAAACTATCAGGACTATGGCTTAGCCGTGGACATTTTTAGTGGCAGCAGGGATAGCTGAACGTTTTGTTATAAGATTTGTGTAGGTGGGTCTGAAAATGAGGGAGTGATGGCAGTTTAGAAATCATGTCCTGATTTTTCAGCTCACACTCTAGCTTTTGTCAGCACCCACTCTAGTTTTGAACATTCTGCCATTCATTCCTATGGGACCAATTTCACCACAAAAACGCCGATATTTTGTGAACCATTCAGCGAAACGTTCCACAAAGTAATAGCACACCAATTGGGAACAATCCGCACGTTTTGGTGTATTACTGTCTATGTAGTGTAAAAACTGTGGGAGGAGTTAGGGTGGTAAATTTGGCTATAATAATAAGAATATATATGTGAGATAACAGTAAGTGGTCTTGCCATGCAAGAACACTTAATAACAAATAATATATGGTGGCATCAAAAAATTTCAAGACTAGTTTTGTAACACACCAACAGAGGGCAGCACCAACCTTCATAAAACAGTGTGCCAAAAGACAGCATCCTGTGTACATCGGGAGCTGTGCAATTGGTGCTATTCTGACCATGTGCATTACCATGTCTGCTATTTAATCACGGACAGCAAGTTAGAACAAAGAGCAAACATGACATTCTATGTGAAACTGGGCAAATCTGCCACAGAGACATTTGATATGATTCGACAAGTTTACAGTCATTACAGTCATTCAAGGTGTTTTGAGTGGCATGCATGCTTCAGAGCAGGAGAACATCACTGGAAGAAGATGAGAGATCAAGAAGACCTTCAATGAGTTTAGCCCCGAAAATGCCCTCTTGCCTAAGATCCAGCTCCAAGGTTGCCATTTTGACAACACTGAGGAGATCCAGCAATTTGCCCAGTTTCAAAAGAAGAAAAATCATATACTAGAAAAACATCTAATTCTAGCAAAAGCGGGTTCACCAGGACAGGAAGTGAAGGGAATCTCCCCAAAACAGATGTAGGCTGCAAAAACAATCCTGACAATGGTTCTAACCCTGAATCCAAATCCAAGCTTTAAAAACTTGTAAGCTCACCAATAAAAGTTTTTTTACACATTTCACATCTGAATCATGTTGTACTAAGTTGTGCCTATTTAATAGTTTTGAATTGTTTCCCTAGCCATTTGTCGAAATGGAGGTTACTATGATGGAATTAAATGTATTTGTCCAGAAGACTACTTTGGAGAAGTTTGTGAGACTTTCATAGGTGACAGAGTTGTCATTGGTAAGTCCTTCCAAAATGGTTAAACTATTGGCTTGAAAACAACAAACATGCAACTATATCGTGTGAACTTTTTACAAAATGTTTTATTTATGTCTATTTTTTTCAATTATAGTGCATACTGTCTCAATAACATTTTTACTTTACTTTGCTTGCTTTCAATTTTGAAATAAATAAAATACACTAAAAAAACACACAAATACATTTTCTATCCTTTAACTTGTTTTTTGTGCTATTTAATGTTCTTTCCACAGAAAAATTAGAAAAAAAAGTCAAATAAAATGACTGCACACAAATATTCGATTTATGTTCTTCTGTAGCCCAAAGTTGGCTGATATCTATATATCTGACTATCGTGCCCATCAGCTGACAGACAGAGCCACTTCAGGCTCAGGAAGGAACCTGACAATATTGCTTGAATCCTCCCAACTGTCTGATTGACAGGTGGCTCCATCTTTTGGCACAGGACTGAGAGTTGGAGCCAGCCACGCCTGGTTCCTTCCCAGCTTGGTGCTCGCCCTGGGTACAGTGACCCACAGTACAATTACTGCTCTCCACTCAAAGCAAACCAAGAGCTGAGTGATCAGCAGTCATGATCACTCAGTTCAGTCTTAAGGTGGGAATACACGACACACGAAAATCGACCGATTGGTCATCCAACGACCGAGAGGCATTTGTTCGTTGGTCAAATCGTGGCCCACATTAACCAATCTAAAAAAATTGTTCGTCGGGCAATACGTAGTGTTGACGTCTTCCGTACAAGTGGAAGTGATGCGGTGTGCGTGTGACCTTGTAGCCACGCCCTTCCGGCCAGAACGATCGATATACACAACAATGACCAGCAATGAGTATAATATTGTTTATTACATGACCTATATACATAAATAGTGATACATAAAATATAATCTGCAGAACTCTGCTTTCATGATCTCATTGGGCCGATCTACTTTTAACATTTGGATTTTTAGTTCGTGTTTACGAAGATTCCTTGGACATAAACATCCGGGTCATCTTCTGTTTCCGCTCATGCGTGAAAGCGCTTGATAGATTTTTTTTCGTACGACCGTCATACCACCACATAGAAAATCGATCGTTCATTTGCAAAACAACATTTTTTTCTGTTGTTTAACTGGATTTTTTCATTCACAATATTGTTATCGGTTAAAACATCCTGCTCATCAATGAAGAGAAAATCGTTCCATCAGTGGTTCCTCAAAATTTTTCGTACGATTTTCTTATCGTGTGTACAGGGCATTAGAGCCAGCAAGGGGCAGCTGCAGTGTCACAAAGATTTTGCAGCATGGAGGTGAGTATGTAGATTTGTTTCTTTTATAATCCCAAACTTTTCCTTTAATACCTCATAAGCATTAAGGCATCTCCCAGGCATGTAAGTTAAATGATTGCTTTTCCAATGTCACACTCAAAGCTGCATTAACCTCCTTAGCGGTATTCCTGAGTGTAGCTCGGGGTAAAATTTCAATACCAAGAGCGGTAACCCCGAGCTACACTCGGGCTTACCATGCGGCGTTCTCTGGGGGTCCCTGCAGCACTTACCTTGTCCTTCGCTCCCACGATGTGTCCCCTCCAGCGTCCCCGGCCATCTCCTCCGGCCGATGCCGGCATCTGGCTTCTGTGTTTGGTCAAATTTGAAATTTTTAAAAAATTTCATTTTTGCTGTCATTGCTGTTTCAATGCATTTCACATACATTTTGTCCCGAGTGCTTTGTCCGGCGCCCTGCCTGCATTTTGACTGTTCTTTCTGCCTGGAAACTTAGAAAAGTCCATGGCGTCCAAAAAGCGTCCCTTTAGGTCAAAAGCGGTTTTAGACCGGCTAGAGAACAGCGATAGTAAATCAGAACCACTTGCAGAATTGAGTGATAATGATTCATGGGGGAAATTCGTTATCAGACACTGAAAATGATTTTGCAACTTTGCTCAGTGATGTACGAATTTGCCTCTGTATTTCAAATTTCAGTGTTTTTGGTTTGATTATATTATTGAATTAAATTTATTATTATTATATTATTATTTTTTATGATTATTTATTAAATTATAATTTATTATTTCGTGTTCCAAGTTTTATCATATCCGGAATGTTTACTAGACTCTTGTTCGGACAGATTTCAGTGAGTTATTCCTAAAAATTACAGCCTACAATAAAAAACTACATATTTCCATGCAAAAAAATGGTACCGCTTTCAGCACAAAAAATCGGAAAGAATCATACCGCCGAGGAGGTTAATTCTTTCTTTGGTTATTTTTACCAAAGAAATGTAGCAGAATACATTTTGGCCTATATTTATGAAGAACGATTTTTTATTTGAAAAATGTTTGTAACAGAAACTAAGAAAAGCAAGTTTGTTTGCTTTTTTTTTTTTGCTAAAAAAAAAATCAGTAGTGAATAAATACCACCAGAAGAAAGCTCTATTTCTCTCAAAAAAATATTAAAATGTAATTTAGGAACAATGTTTCAAGTAATTAGCATTCAAAGTGTGATAGAGCTGAAATATGAAAACTGACCTGGGCAGGAAGGGGGTGAAAATGTCCAGTATCAAAGTAGTTAAAGGATAACTAAAGGCAAAACTTTTTGTTTTTTTAAGTTTTAGATAGAGTAGAGAGGAATTAGGACCCCTGTCAAGTTTTTATTGCTGTCTGTGCCCCATTAGTGAGATTCACCCTCTCTAAAAAAGAACAGAAAATCCCAAATTTTGGGTTGCCCCCAGAACAGTAATAGAGTGGAAATCTTCAAAATGGGAAACTAGTTCTGGTGACCTAGAAGGGGGGGGAATTCCCCTAATTTGCAATGATTTCCCTTCACTTCCTGGTTTGGCTATTGGACAGGAAGTGAAGGGAAATCCCCTCAATGGGACACAGATGGCAAAAAAAACCTGACAGGGGTTAGATCCTCCCTTACACTATCCAAAATTAAATAAAATATGGTTTGCCTTTAGTTCTACTTTAAAGGGAAACTATATAGCATTTTAGTGAGTATCTGTTCTAATCTGTTTTTTTGCATCCCTACTTGGTAGTACATTTTTTTTGGAACCTATATATTTTACATGCATGCTGTTGTGTAGTTTAGGCATCTTTTAGCTCTACTAAACTAAAATCCAAGCATGAATATGTAATACTCACTTATAGCTCCTCCACTGTACATACACCGCGTTCCTCTCCAGGTTTCCATCTCACTGAGAAGGGTGCCTGCATGGAGAGAACCATCCCGACATACTTACAAGGCAAACAGGAATCCAAACCGCCACACACCAGAGAAAGCCCGTGTATCAGATAGATGAAAAGCAGCTGCTGTCCCGCTCCATCCAGGCCATGCTCCGATGCATTTCACTCCACCCACTGGGCTTAAACCTCAATGACTAATGCAGGCCATAGATGGGGAGAAAACCGGCCGATTTTTCTTTAAAAAAATGAAACATCAGTCGTTCAAGCGGCTGACGTTACCAGGAACGGTAAAAAAAATCAGCCAATTTTCATCCCGTCTACAGCCGGAAAAAAAGTGTCCCTGCAGAGGGCTCCGCTATTTCTTTGACAGTTCCTTGACATTTATAGCGGTTGCAACAATGTATCTATTTGTATCCATTTTGGATACAGATGTTTTTCTTCGGAAACAAATAGATACATTGTTGCAACCACTATAAATGTCAAGGAACTGTCAAAGAAATAGCGGAGCTCTCTGCAGGGACACTTTTTGCCGGACTGGAATTCTTCTTCTTCATCATCCTCTTCTTCTTCTGCCTCTTCTTCTTCCTCTTCTTCTTCATCCTCTTCTTCATCTTCTTCATCCTCTTCTTCATCTTCTTCTTCATCCTCTTCTTCATCCTCTTCTTCATCTTCCTCTTCTTCTTCCTCTTCTTCATCCTCTTCTTCTTCTTCATCATCCTCTTCTTCTTCTTCTTCATCCTCTTCTTCTTCATCATCTTCTTCTTCATCCTCTTCTTCTTCTTCATCCTCTTCTTCTTCTTCTTCTTCCTCTTCTTCTTCCTCTTCTTCTTCCTCCTCTTCTTCTTCATCCTCTTCTTCATCTTCTTCATCCTCTTCGTCTTCTTCTTCTTCTTCTTCATTCTTCCTCTTCTTCTTCTTCCTCTTCTTCATCTTCTTCTTCATCCTCTTCTTCTTCCTCTTCTTCTTCATCATCCTCTTATTCTTCTTCCTCTTCTTCTTCCTCTTCTTCTTCTTCCTCTTCTCCTTCTTCATCCTCTTCTTCATCCTCTTCTTCATCCTCTTCTTCCACTTCCACTTCTTCTTCTTCTTCCTCTTCTTCCTCCTCTTCTTCTTCTTCTTCTTCATCCTCTTCTTCTTTTTCTTCTTCTTTTTGTCTTCCTCTTGCAGGTCACTGCTCATGCGCAGATTTTTTTATTGGTAAAAAGATTGGCTGATTTGCCCATAATTGCCGCGAAAATCGGCCGATCGGCAAAATCGGACGATCTTTTTCCAACTTTACCGATAAAAAAAATCTGCCAAAATACCGAAAAATGGCCGAACAATTAGCCCACTAACGATCTGAAAATCGGCCGATTTTATTTTCGGCCGAAAAATCAGTCGATTTTTGACCCATCTATGGCCTGTATAAGTCCTGCAGGAGAGGTGAAACGAGATGGAGGGTGTGGACTGGATAGAGTCGCTTTTCTTCTGTCCTCCACTGTACATATTTAAATATAAATTATACCTGGAAAGACCACCATCAAACCACCAACAGTCATCATTAGGATTTCATTAGGCTGATCACATTTACCTATCATATACAACAGTATATCTAAAAAAAAAATGGAGATAGCACCATAAATAAACAATAGATATCCTTTAAGAAAATACATTGTATAGGATCAGCATGTGTATGGTTGTATATACATATTTCTGTACCTTTGTTAACCCATTGTTTATCCTTCCTATAGGCAAAACAGTGCCAGCAATAGTAACAGTGGAACTGAAAATCACTAACAGGGTATTTCAGCCTGAGCTCACAAATCCCTCATCTACTGTATATAAGGAGTTTGAGTTGGAATTTAAAGGGCAGGTATGATTTCATTTACATTTAATACCTTATTAGAATTATTTGTAAAAGGTAACCCAAAGAGCATTTCCATATCTTATGACATAATTATGGTATATTTCATACTTTAGCTGTGTAGGGCAGTCAGAACAATAAAATTAGTTGAGTTTCCACTGGTTTTCCATTGGAATGTTCCCTTTGTTTATTGAATGTTACCATTGGTTGCTGAATGTTTCTGTTGTTCTCTAAATGTTGGTCACTGCATTTTTCCCACTGGTTTATAAATGTTACTATTGGGGGGGTGGAGCCGGCCTCAGACTAAGATGACCACGTGAGCATGCTGCTCTGTCAGACTGAGACCCACCAGAGCGATCGTAATCATCAGCCAGCCTCCTAAATGGCACCAAAAACACCTGAACACAGCAGGAACAGGATGGGGGCATCGAGGAAGCAGAAGGACCCCCCACAGCCAAGTAAACTTTGCATTTTCTTCAGCCCACCGGGCCGCCATCAATCCCAACATGGCGGCCCAGTGGGTAGTCCTTCATCCTCCAGGAGCCAGCCACAACATGAGGGAAACATATCTCCTCAGGGACAGGGCACACGGCGCTCTCCACAAAGCTATGTGGGCTCCCCAGCACAGGCTTCCTCTCAATCTCACAGCCCAGCTAAGTCTAAAGAAAAGATGGCATTCCCTGGATGATGCTAGAGAACTGTCGGACTCCATCCTGGCTTTCCCTACTACCAATCAGCCTGTAATGGACATGACTAGTGTAGAAGAGATGTTAAGACCATAGCTACTGAACCATCCCCTACACAACTCTCTCTCTCTATATCACCCTCCCTCCAACTCTCAATATACCAATGAAGGAGATCAAAACACCATTGGAGTAAAATGGCCATCACAGCCTTTTATTAACAATTCAACTTCAATACAAAAAAAACATTGCTTAAAACAGAAACATGCAGAAGTTGTTGGTCTTCGAAGTCACCAAGCAATACTGATATCCCCCTGCGGAACCTTTACCATAATATTAATCCTAAGCCTCCAGCCACAACGCACCGGCTTGGAGACAAAACACACCATCCGCAGTGCAGAACCTCCACCTTCCAGTTAAACCTCGGTTAACCGGAATGCACCCGGGCACACCATACCACCGACAGGTCCCAACCATTCGCTTTAGCTTAAAATTATTTGCCGTAACCAAAGACCAACAACTGCCCCCAAAACCAGAACAAACCGGGAAGTGAAAGACCCAAACAACCCAAAGTGAGGATGGGAGGGAAGATTCCTCTTCCTCTGCCATTCCTGCTCTGGATCGTCCGACCCTCCACCACTCCCCAAGGTGCCGAAGACCCTACCCCACACTACCCAGCACCAATCAGGTAACCTACATGTTTTACAAACTTCCCACCTTTACTTAACCCTTTACTGTCTTTCCTACCCCTCTTCACATAGTCATGTCTGCCCTTCGCTATATTTTTTGTTTCCGCTACGGGCACCGCTCAACTCTCAAAGATATGCTAGTCTCACTGAGAAGCTCTATTCAATCTGATCTTATGCAATATATGCGGCAGTTTAAATCAGATATGCAGGAAATGGGCGACCATGAATTCCATATAGAAAACAAAATGGGGGAATTCGCAGGAACTTTCAATGAACTTGTGGATGCCCATAACAATAGGGAAGATGAACTAACCTGGATAAAAGGGAAACTAGCGGACCTGGAGGACCGCTCTAGGCGCAATCATGTAAAAATGAGAGGAATCCATGAGGCGGTCAAACCTTGAAATCTGAGAGCTTACTTTACAAATCTATTGGCAGAAGCCTTGCCTGAATCATGTATTGAGGAAAGGGCTATCAACAGAATTCCTTGTCTCCCTAAACCTCCTCATCTCCCTGATAGACTTCCACGAGACACATTAGTAAGGATCCATTTTGTACCACATTAAGGAAAAATTCCTAGCGCTGACCAGAAGAGCTGACAAAAAACTTGTGTGCCTACAAGGCTTGCAATTATTTGCAGATCTCTCACAATATACTCTACAACAACATCACAACTTATCCACAATAATGAAACCACTACGCAATCACCAAATTCTATACCGCTGGGGATACCCAGCCAAACTTATTGTCACCAAGGAGGGCAGGGAATACGTGATCAATAATCTGGAAGACGGTCTGCGCCTCCTCACAGAGTTTGAAATTTTAGAAGCTGCAGACCATGCACCAAGAACACGTGCCTCTCCTAAAAAGGCTCAGCAAGAATGGTATGAAATCAAGGCTGGCTAAACATCTGGGGCACTCAACCCTAATAAGTATTAGCTCCTGCGGGTCCTAAACCTAGAAGACATACCACCACTTCTAGATATAACCCCCATACTTTTGGGACAACTCTGCCCACCCTTGCACTGCGGAATGGCAGATTAATTTTTTTTGCTTCAAATATATTCTTTTGTTCGTCTAACACGTTGTTCGATCTTCAACATTTCTTATTACATGGTCCATTAATTTTTTTCCTTTAGTTCCAGGGTGCAAAGCCTGTTTGTAAAGTAGTACTTGTTGGGAATACAACAGCATGTACTATATAGTATTGTGTGTTAATATCACTTGACCAGTAGATGGCACTGTGCACTAAGGTTACTAGTTGTGCATATGTGTAAAACTTGTTGGTTCTCTCTCTCTTCCTCTCTCTCTCTCTTCAAAACCAATATGTCTGCTGTCACACATTACTGAAGTGTTCTGTATGTTTGCAACTTAAGCCACACAAGTAAAACAGAGTTCTGCCTCATCGCTACCAGTGTCTTCTCTAACACATAACCAACAGTACTAAGTAATATTCATCCTTATAACATCCTTTTTGGTCGATCAGAGGCAGGGGCGGACTGACCATTTGGAAACTCGGGCACTGCCCGAGGGCCCGGGGTCAGTAGGGGGCCCCATGAGATGCCCCTGGTACCTTTTTCATAGGCTTTTTGAGTTTTGGCAAGGACACAGGGGCCCCATTATCCCCTATTGCCCAGGGGCCCCATGAGTTGTCAGTCCGCCCCTGATTAGAGGGGAAAACCTCTTCCTTCATTATGGAAAACAACCTCATATTGAAGAACCCACCAAACAACAATATCTTTCCTTATATCTATATAACACACCTACCTTGCCATCTAATGGTACGTTCTGGAATCAGGAACTACTAAGTGATAATGTAATTTAAAATCTCTTCCTTAAATGTAAAAGGTCTTAATAGTCCTGAAAAATGATATATGTTCTGGAGAGAAGCGCTGAATCTTCACTGCAATATTTTATGCCTTCAAGAGACACACTTTCATAAATCCAAACATCCCAAATTTTCAAATAGTTATTTTCCACATATCATTATGTCCAACACAGATGCAAAGAAAAGAGGAGTATTGATCGCGGTGAGGGATTCTGTTGCCTTTTCTCTGATATCTACAACTATGGATGACTCCGGCAGATTCATAATTTTGGTATGCAAGATCAATAATGTTCTACATATCATTGTCAACATTAACTTACCCAACGCTCGTCAACTATCCTACTTGAGAAAAATTTGGAAGAAAGCATTAAAAATACAGCAAGGCTCTGTTATATTATGTGGTGACTTCAATGCCATTCCAGATACCACAATAGACATCTCTGATAGAAACTCCCGTATTCCATATAGAGTTACTTTGAAATCTTTTCTTACTACCTCTCAACTATTCGACGTCTGGAGATGCCAACACTCAACAGAGAGAGACTTTACATATTTCTCACAGTCTCAATGGACTTATTCTAGAACTGATTTAATGCTAACCGATAGATTTTTATTACAGTGCATAGAAAAAACAGAAATTCACTCCATATCTTGGTAAGACCATGTGCCTATCTCTATAGCAGTAACAGGATCCAGGGGCGATGATTCATGTAAATTCCGGAGAAATAAATGTTACTATTGGTCGCTTTGCTTTTCCTTTTTGTCATTGACTGTTTCTTATTGGTCAAGGAATGTTGCCATTGGTCAATTAATGATCGCCTTGGATGCTAAGTGTTTCCCATGTGTCGCTAAATGTTCCCATTAGTCGTTGATTGTTTCTCATTGGTCACTGAATGTTCCCATTAGTCATTGATTGTTTCTCATTGGTCACTGAATGTTTCCATTAGTCGTTGATTGTTTCTCATTGGTCACTGAATTCCTATTAGTCGTTGATTGTTTCTCATTGGTCACTGAATATTCCCATTAGTCATTGATTGTTTCTCATTGGTCACTGAATGTTCCCATTGGTCACTGATTGTTGCCATTAGTAATTGAATGTTTCCCATTGATCGTTAAATGTTCCCAATGGTTACTGAATGTTTCCTATTGGTCGCTGAATGTTTTGCATTGGTCAATGAGTGATCTCACTGTTCAATAAATGTTCCCAATAGGTCACTAATTATTCCTATCGGCCACTGAATGTTTACCATTGGTCAATAAATGTTTCTCATTGGTTGATGAATGTTTTGTTTGGCAACTGAAAGTTTCCCGTTTGTCCCTGAATTTTTCTCTGAATTTTTCTCACTGTTCATGGAATAATCTCATTGGTGTGGAATGTTCTCATTAGTCACTGATTATTCCCATTATTGAGTGAATGTTTTCATTGGTCAATAAATGTTTCTTATTGGTTGGTGAATTCCCTTTGGTAACTAAATGTTTCCAACTGGGGCAGCACAGTGGCTAAATAGTTAGCACTTTCAGCCTGGCAGTACTAGGGTTGTTGGTTCAAATTCCAACCACGGCACCACCTGCTTGGTGTTTGCATGTTCTCCCTGTGCCTGCGTGGGTTTCCTCTGGGTACTCTGGTTTCTTCCCACACTTCAAAGACATGCTGTTATGTTCATTAGTTTCTGTTTAAATTGGCCCTAGTATGTTTATATGTGTATGTATCAATGTGAGTTAGGGACCTTAGATTGTACACCACTAGAGGGTTACAGACTGATGTGAATGTACAATATATATATAAAGATAAAAAAAAAAAAAAAAAAATATATATATATATATATATATATATATATATATATGTAAAGTGCTGCGTAAATTGATAGAACTATATAAGTACCTGAAATTAATAAAAATTGGTAATATATTTTTCTTACTGGTCATGGAATGTCTCATTGATCGCTGAACGTTCTCATTGGACATGCATCATTCCCATTGGTTATTAAATGTTTCTCATTGGTGACTGCTTGTTTCCATGTTTTGGTCACAAAATGTTCCCATTGTTTTTTTTTAATTAAATACTCCAAATTGAATGTGTTCAATGAGACAAAAATAGTGAACCGGAAATCACTTTTCAAATGCAATGCTGCAAACAGCTGTAATTTGGTTATTGCTCAGACTTGCCTTAAATGTTATATTCTGCATTTTTCACAAAAAGGTTTTACCATTTCTCTTTTCCCCCCTCTATAGATGGACATCTATTATTCAAATGTTGATGGGTACATTGGAATGGAGATTAAACAGATAAGGTGAGGTACTCAAATCAACACAACTTAGCTTCAAAGTCTCAAGGGAAAATTACATAGAATTTGTGTTCTAAAAAATGGTGGTTTGGAGCATATATTGCTGGTTCTACCTTGATCAGAATGCTCTCTAGTTAGTGAAGGACTTTTTTCCACTTTTTACACCCTGCTTTCACTGCTCCCACCTCTTTCCTTTGTCCTTCAGCCTTCTAATATCACTACGCTTCCTCTATACCCTCCCTTTTTTTCTCCTTTTTTTCTCATAATGGGGTCAGTAGTGACATCATGGGGTTGATTTACTAAAGGGAAATAGACTGTGCACTTTGCAAGTGTAGTTGCACCCACTTTCCCCATAACTTAGTGAACATGGTAAAGCTCTGCTGGTTTCCATTATCCAATCATGTGCATGAAAAAAATGCTTTTTTTTTTCTTGCACTTGAATGGGTATTCTTAACAAAGTGAAGGTTTGCCTCATTTACTAAGCTCTGGGGAAAATTAGTGCAACTGCACTTGCAAAGTGCACAGTCTATTTTCTTTTAGCAAATCCACCCCATTGTGTATTTTGCACCATTTTTATTTGCACTTGCATATGCATGTATCATGTGTTAAAACTGTACACCAATTGGCTAAAACTTTATGACCCTTAAAGAGTTAAGTGAGTAACATTGATTATCGCATTACAATGGCATCTGAAAGTTGGTGGGATATATTAAGCAGCAAGTGGGCATGTTGTCTCTGAAATTGAGGTGCTGAAAGCAAAAAAATGGCTTAGTAGTTTCTGGCATATGGGGTTGCGTAGCTACAGACCAGTTAGGGTCCCATGCTGACCTAAGTCCATGGCCAAAAGTGCCTACAATAAATACATGAGCATCAGAACGGGACCATGGAGCAATGGAAGAAGATGGCCTGGTCTGATGAATCCCATTTTCTTTATCATCATTTAGATGGCTAGGTGCGTGTGTGTTGTTTACCTGGGGAATACTGTTTCATGGAAATGGTAATTCCTTATGGCAGTGACCTCTTTCATTAGGATAATGCACACTGCCACATCACAAAAAGGGTTCAAGAACGGTTTGAGGAAAACAACAACAAGTTTGAGGAGGTGACTTGGTCACCAAATTCTCCAGAACTCAAGCCAAGAGACCATCTGTGGGATGTGCTAAAAAAGACTGATCCATGGAGGCCACATCTTACAATTTACAAGACCTAAGAGATCTGCTACTGACAGCTTGGTGCCAGATACCTTGGTATAACTTTAGAGGTCTAGTGGCACCCATGCCTTGGTGGGTCTGGGCTTTTTGAGCAGCAAAAGGTGACCTACTCAATATTAGGTAGGTGGCCATTAAGTTATGGCTGATTGGTGTATATACACATGTATCATGTATTGAAACTTGTTGAGGGTCAGCAACTTCAAAATGTGTATTTACCTTTCCCACATTCAAGATAAAGATAATATAAAAGATAACTGTACTTCCTTACAATTAATCCTGTTCGGCCCATAGGTAGCGGCACATGTCTTTTGAAAACTCTGTTGGCTGTGTCCAAAGTCTATAAGACATTGAGGGGGTATTGGTGGGAAGGGGGTTGGAGGAGTATCATTTAATAGATAAAAAAACCACATGCTCACCTTTATATGTATATGGCTTTTTTTCTTAGAGAATAGGTGCAGGAACTCCCCTTTTCTGAATTACCCCTTGTCTCCATCCCTACCCACCTCTGAGCACTGTCCAAACAAGAATCAAAAACAAGTATCATTTTGTGGTGCTAAATAATTACAATAAAAGCAGTAAGATAGATCCCTTGCAGTTAGCAACAATAGACCCCCCAAAGCAACAATAGATCCCCCAATAATAGACTCCCCCAGCAACAAGGGCCCCCGCAACAAAATACCATCCTGGAAACAATAGATCCACCCACAGCAGCATCAACAGATCTCCCAGCAACCAGTATCAATAGACCTCTTCCTCAACAGTTGATTCCTCCCAGCAACAATAGAAACATAAGATCTCTCTACCCCAGCAACTATAGATTCCCCACCAGCAACAATAGACAACCCCAGCAACAACAGACCCCACACAAAGATAGAGCCCCTCCAACTACAATAGATTCCCCCAGAAGGAAGCATCAATAGACCCTCCAGCACATTCCAGCACCCCTTGTCATTACATACACTCAGTGAAGCCCTTATGCTGAAAAAAAGCCATACATATACACTGCTCAAAAAAATTAAAGGAACACTTTGAAAACCCATCAGATCTCAATGGGGAAAAATATCATGCTGGATATCTATTCTGATATGGACTGGATAATTTGTTAGGAACGTAAGGATGCCCCATCGTTTGATGGAAATTAAAATTATCAACCTACAAGTGACTGAATTCAAAGACACCCCGAAAATTAAAGTGAAAAAATTATGCAGCAGGCGAGTCCATTGTGCTGAAATTTCATTGCAGCAACTCAGAATGGTCCTCAGTAGTTTGCATGGCCCCCACGTGCTTGTATGTATGCCTGACAACATCGGGATGTGCTCCTAATGAGACAACAGATGGTGTCCTGGTGTATTTTCCTCCCAGATTTGGACCAGGGCATCATTGAGCTCCTGAACAGTCTGAGGTGAAATGTGGCATTGTCAGATGGACCGAAACATGATATCCCAGAGGTGTTCTATTGGATTTAGGTCAGGCGAGCATGGGGGCCATTCAATGGTATCAATTCCTTCATCCTCCAAGAACTGCCTGCATGCTCTCACCACATGAGGCCGGGCATTGTCATGCACCAGGAGGAACCCAGGACCCACTGCACCAGAGTAGGGTCTGACAATGGGTCCAAGGATTTCATCTTGATACCTAATGGCAGTCAGGGTGCCATTGTCTAGCCTGTAGAGGTCTGTGCGTCCCTCCATGGATATGCCTCCCCAGACCATCACTGACCCACCACCAAAACAGTCATGCTGAGCGATGTTACAGGCAGCATAACGTTCTCCATGGCTTCTCCAGACCCTTTCACGTCTGTCACATGTGCTCAGGGTGAACCTGCTCTCATCTGTGAATAACACAGGGTGCCAGTGGTGGACCTGCCAATTCTGGTGTTCAATAGCAAATGCCAATCGAGCTTTACGGTGGTGGATGACCTGACCAGATCAATATCCCAGGAGTTTCATTGAATTGATGCTATACTCTGATTAAAAAGTGTTCCTTTAATTTTTTGAGCAATAAATATATATATATATATATATATATATATATATATATATATGTGTGTGTGTGTGTGTGTGTGTATGTAAGCAGACTACTCACTAGCTCTTGGTTAAAACATACACAGCATCCTTTATTGGCCATCCCTAACATTTAGGCTTCACGCACATTGGGCTTAAAAAAACACCAGTTCCCTTGGCAGAAAAAAAAGCTGATATAGAGCATTTTTGTACACAGTTTAGGTGAGTTTAGGAGAGTTTAGTGTTTTTTCTGCCAGAAAGCTCCAATCAAAAACTCAAACCAGAAGGGTCCTTTTTCCTGCCTCTAAACGTTGAGCTTAAAATATGGCTCTAATTGTCCTAATGTGCACAGACACATAGACAACACTGAGCTGCTTCTATAGGCAAAACACAAAACTACTGTAGAAGCAATGTCCTTAAAAAAAATATTCAGTATATCATCAAACATTAAAACCCCACTCTGGGCTCCACCCTCCAGCCCAGCACTTAATATACTTGATAACTGCGTATCCTGTTCACAATAATGTAAATACAGATTCTCTCAATTGCCCTATGTGTTTCTCTGTTAGGCCTGGAAGTGGCTCAGCTAGAAAAGGGAGAGTCTTTGCAAGGAGTGCTGATGTATCTGCGAGGAGTGGAGAAGGTATCTTTGTGGAACATGACGTCATTTTGGAGTTACTATTAGATGAAAGCTTGGATGTGACCACAAAATACAATGAAGCATTGAAGGCCATCACAAAACAATTAGAATTACTCAAGGGACAACATTGCACAGATACAAGCTGTAAGTATATATATCTGTAAGTCAAATAACTCCTTCCTTTCAGGCAGTGGCCTTTGCATTGGGAAGTCTTTCGATCTGGTCAATTTGCAGGTTTCCCCAGAACCATTGTCCAGATCAGGGACGGACTGACAACTCATGGGGCCCCCAGGCAATAGGGGATCATAGGGCCCCTCTGTCCTTGCCCAAACTCAAAAAAGCCTATGAAAAAGGTACCAGGGGCATCTCATGGGGCCCCCTACTGACCCCAGGCCCTCGGGCAGTGCCTGAGTTTCCAAATGGTCCGTCCGACCCTGGTCCAGATTATCATTGTAATGTAAGCATGTTGATTTATAATAATTTTCTACAATGTGCAGGCCCAGAGAAATGCCTTGACTTCACGCTAAAACTGCTGCTTACTTTGAATAAGCAGCATGAACCTAAAAAAGAAAATAAGAAATGCACAATAAAAAAGACTCTTCAGAAACCTAAAGTGTTACTAAACTCTGGACCCTGCATTCACTATATCTGCTCTCCCCGGACCCTGCATTCACTATATCTGCTCTCCCCGGACCCTGCATTCACTATATCCGGTCTCCCCAGGACCCTACATTCACTATATTCACTCTCCCCGGACCCTGCATTCACTATATTCACTCTCCCCGGACCCTGCATTCACTATATCCGGTCTCCCCAGGACCCTACATTCACTATATTCACTCTCCCCGGACCCTGCATTCACTATATTCACTCTCCCCGGACCCTGCATTCACTATATCTGGTCTCCCCGGACCCTGCATTCACTATATCTGGTCTCCCCGGACCCTGCATTCACTATATTCACTCTCCCAGGACCCTGCATTCACTATATCTGGTCTCCCCGGACCCTGCATTCACTATATCTGGTCTCCCCGGACCCTGCATTCACTATATCTGGTCTCCCCGGACCCTGCATTCACTATATCCGGTCTCCCCGGACCCCGCATTCACTATATCCGGTCTCCATGGATCCTGCATTCACTATATCCGGTCTCCCCAGACCCTGCATTCACTATATCCGCTCTCCCTGGACCCTGCATTCACTATATCTGCTCTCCCACAGTACAAAGAACATGGAAATGGAATTATTTTAGTAAATTTAAACTGCTAAATACCTTTTCTCATCAGCAGTTAGAGCAGTCTTGTGACTTCTATCAGTGTGCAGCTAAGCACTGGGTAAAGCTTCTAGGAGGAATTTTCATTCTCTTCTGACTGTCCTATGAACCTGCATGACCACTGACTTTCTGGACAGTGCTGATTGGCCCTGTGCTGATCACATGCACCCTCCCTCACTAGCAATACACATTAAACTGAGCATGTGTGGAGTGACTCCTAGAGTTCTGTACTATCAGCAGATGGACTGGGGACAGTAGAAGAAGGGGAGGATCAGAGAAGTCAGAATCAAACTGCCTTATATACAATACAGAGGATTAACCCCTTAGGTTCCCCAGTGAGTATAACAAGCATGCCTTACTGCATATACAGACTGATTGTACTGTTGTGGGTTTAGTGACACTTTAAGCCTGCATGAATAAATTCCTGAAACATCACAAAATACAACAGTATACATTTTCAGAAAAGCTCTGCTTTTTGTTTTAAAATGCCTTTCTTAAAGTAACTGTAACCCTAGGTTCACATCTGTGCGGGTGGTGCCACTGCGGATCCGCACAAAAATCCGTGCAGCCGCACCACCCGCACAGAGAAATGTGGACTCGCGGGTGGGTGCCATTAGTTCTAATGGCATGCCGTCCGCACTGGAAAACGCAACCGTACTGGGAACCGAGGTTCCCGTGTGGGCTGCGTTTTCCAAAGAAGTGCAGGGACTTCCTCCCTGATTGTCACGGGCACAGAAGTCCATTCAAATGAATGGGCTCTCGTGCCCATGTAAAACGCGGCCCGCACGTCCACGTATATGTGAACCAGGGGTAAAGGTTTACATTTTACTTTCAAAAAAATAACAAACATGTTATGCTTTCCTGCTCTGTGCAATGGCTTTGCACGGAGCAGCCCTGATCCTCTTCTTCTGGGTCCCCCCGCCAGTGCTCCTGGCTCCTCCCCCCCTGCTGAGTGCCCCCATAGCAAGCTGCTTGCTCTGGGGGCACTCATACAGGCTCACTCCCATGCCAACTCTGTGTGTGCATGTGACATGTCAGAATCCTTAGATGTTATCATTTTACGATTGGGACTTATTATCGCAGAGGGCCTTAAATATTTGCTCATAGTGCTCTTCCATACAGATGGAATGGCCCTGTGATGTGAAGATGGAAACAACAGTTACCTATACATACTTGGCCATAATAAGCAAAATTCTGCCTTATATCATGTTATGTAAACCACAAGAGCATTGCTGTGATTGTGAAGGTTTTTATTGACCAAACCACAAGAGCATTGCTGTGATTGAGAAGGCTTTTATTGACCAAACCACAAGTGCATTGCTGTGATTGTGAAGGCTTTTATTGACCAAACCACAAGAGCGTTGCTGTGATTGTGAAGGCTTTTATTGACCAAACCACAAGTGCATTGCTGTGATTGTGAAGGCTTTTATTGACCAAACCACAAGAGCATTGCTGTGATTGTGAAGGTTTTTATTGACCAAACCACAAGAGCATTGCTGTGATTGTGAAGGCTTTTATTGACCAAACCACAAGAGCGTTGCTGTGATTGTGAAGGCTTTTATTGACCAAACCACAAGTGCATTGCTGTGATTGTGAAGGCTTTTATTGACCAAACCACAAGACCATTGCTGTGATTGTGAAGGCTTTTATTGACCAAACCACAAGAGCATTGCTGTGATTGTGAAGGCTTTTATTGACCAAACCACAAGAGCTTTGCTGTGATTGTGAAGGTTTTTACTGACCAAACCAGAAGAGCATTGCTGTGATTGTTAAGGTTTTTACTGACCAAACCAGAAGAGCATTGCTGTGATTGTTAAGGTTTTTACTGACCAAACCAGAAGAGCATTGATGTGATTGTTAAGGTTTTTATTGACCAAACTACAAGAGAATTGCTGTGATTGTGAAGGCTTTTATTGACCAAACCACAAGAGCATGGCTGTGATTGTGAAGGCTTTTATTGACCATCTTTTCTTATTTTAACCTTACAGCTGGACTCTGTTTTGATGGCGAAAGCTTGACTATCACAGGAGTAAAACCACCAACTGTCAAGGGTTAGACATTTTTTATTGTTGATTTGTGTTCGCCAATGCAATGTTTCCAATGTGAGTAGCACCCTAAATGTGCCTTGTCTTCACAGAGCTCTGCATGGAAAAAATTCCCTATGGTCTCAAAGAATTTTATAGCCCGTACTTCTCCACTGATAGACTGACCTGCATATCCGACTGTGATCCTTTCTCTAACAAATACATAAGCTGTAACAGCGGCATTTGTCAAATACAGAATCTAACTGGCCGTGCCTGCTTGTAAGTATTGACTCCATATCGCTGCAAAGCTGTACTCTTTTACATCCTTACCAACTTTTTGAAAGGAGCATGAGGGTCGCGTAAAGTGCCAAAAGAAGTATGTTGTAAAATGTCACATGGTCATAATTTCATGTCGAATGGACGACCATGGTAATAATTCCATGTTGAATGGATAACCATGGTCATAATTCCATGTTGAATTGACAACCATGGTCATAATTCGTCATTGAGGGTGCCTCGTAGTGCAGGAGCTTTCGAGAGGCAGCTATCAAAATGGTGCGCAAATACCAGTGTTAGGCTCTTGGATCTACATATCATAAATACAAGAAGGAGAGCACCCCCTCCCCATAATTGATGGTCATTGACACTAAATTCTCCTGAAAACCTTCCCAGAACTTTGGTGGTCAATGGTCCTTTAACCCTCCTTCCCCAATCATGAATAACATCCTTCTCTGCTTCAGAATGAAGAATTTAATTTAGAACCTAAGGAAAACGTTTTTGGGGTGATTTTGGATAGAGTAAGGGAGGGTTATACCCAAGAAAGGGTTATAACCCTGGTCAGTTTTTTTTTTCTTCTTTTTGCCATCTGTGTCTCATAGACAAGATTTCTCTTTACTTCTTGCCCCATAGCCAAAACAGGAAGAGAGAGGAAATCCCTCCAACATGACAGAATCCATGATTGTCACCAGAACTAGTGTCCCCATTGGAAGATATCCCCTCTGTCACTGTGAGGTGGACAACCCAAAATTTGGCATTTTCTTTCGCTCTTGGTAATAATGGTAACAAGGGGTGGCGATATGGGAAGTTAGGGACGTAGGGACGTGGCTCAACCAGCCTGTTAATGAGTGTATGACCTCAGCCAGCACTGCTCCGCTTGCCACTCCCCCTGGTGGGTCTTACCTCGCCCACCAGTGGCTCAGTCATAAACGCCTGCTGCCCTCTTCTGAGTTCCGGCGGGGAAGTGCCATACACCTCGATCTTTAGGAAAACACTACAACTCTTTCAGGGTTGCAGTAAGGGGAGGTGGTTGAATTGACTTTGTCACTAAAAGGCTCCAAAATGCTCCAAATACAGGGGCCCCCAGCAAACTAGACAGTGAATGTTCACATCTTCTGCCGCCCACACTGTTGATCTTTGTAATACTGAAAAGGAAGCGAGGTATGCTTTTAGTATAACATATCCAAAGTTGCAGGATATTTCTAAAACATACTGCAGTGCATCACTCAGATAAGAACAGGCCTCATTGATTTCTACTCATCCTTTAGCACTTTTTTAATAGTATTTCACAGTTTGACAGCATTACAAAGCCCAGCAAACTGTATGACGTTTCATCTGTGAAGTAGTCCTGAGAGCCAATCGCTTTCTCTTACAGAAAGAAACTTTTCTAAAATCCACAATTTGTTTTATCAGAAAGAGGAAATCTCGCTTCCTGTCCAGGTGAAAAGACAGGAAGTAAGAGGAAATCTCCTAGGGTCAGAGTATTCATGTAGTGGATTTGTTGGAGGGTCTCTCCATTGGTGCAACAGGTTACCTGCAGCCTGTTCTCTTACCCTAGGTTCATATCTATACGGCTGTGCGGGCCGCGTTTTGCACAGGCACGAGAGCCCATTCATTTGAATGGACTCCCGTGTCCTTAACACGCAAGGAAGAAGTCCCTGCACTTCTTTTGAAAACGCAGCCAGCACGGGAACCTTGGTTCCCAGTACAGTTTTGTTTTCCAGTGCGGGCGGCGTGCAAAAAAAAACTAATGGCACCCACCCACGGGTCCACAATTCTGTGTGCGGGTGGTGTGGCTGCATGGATTTTTGCTCGGATCCGCAGCGGCACCACCCACACAGATGTGAACCTGGGGCAAGGCTCTCCTGGCTGCAGTTGCACTCCTTCTTCCTCTAGAAGAAGCAAGGAAGTACCAGTGCCAGTGCCACTGCTAGTGCACCCCCAACAGCAGCTAAGGATGACTGCTGATCAAAAGGGTTTCTTGGAGTGAACCATTTGGAGTTACCACTTATCAAGTTGGTCTTCAGCCCTCATGCACATGGGACGTTTTGATAACGCTGGTAACGTTAGCTATGTAAATCCCCGTTAAAAAAGCTTTTTTTAGCATTTTGTGTGTTAGTTTGTAGTGGTGCCTTGCCGCGTTTAGTGGCGTTTTTCAGCGTTTGCGTTTTTTAGCATTTTTTTTTACCAAGAAAATTTTTTTTTGGGTCAAAAAACATTCAAAAATGTCAGTGTTTTACCACGTTTTGCACCGTTTTTCAGCGTTAGAGCGTTTTTACAGCTAAAACCTCCTCTAGAAGCCCACTAGTCCTGGGTTTTTTTTTCCAGCCAAAAAACGTCGCTGCCAAAAAACATTGATTACAGTCTATGTGTGCATGGACACATAGGATAACATGCTGGGGGGTTTACTGGCTGTAGAAAAAAACATCAAAAACCAAAACCAGCCGCTGTAAAAATGTCAAGAGGGCTTAGAGTCCAAATACTGGGACCAAAAGTGCGGTTAGTCCAAATATTATATGATGTGAGGTCACACTGCTGGAGGTGAGCAGATATCGGGTGGAGGAATAGTGCACCATTTTTGTCTTAGTTGCACCTGGTGGTCACAGGAAGAATAATTGTTTAAAGGGGAGTTCCACTCACCCTGTCAAAAAATAAAAGACAGCAGCTACAAAAACTATAGCTGCGACTTTTAAAAAACAGTCACTTACCTGTCCCTCGGTTCAGGGGTGTGTCCCCCGCAGTCCGTTTCACCGGCCGTTCTGTATTCCAGGAGGCCGGCATCTTCAGTGTGGGCACCCGGCTGTGACAGCTTGCGGCTTCACAGCCGGATGCCCACTGAGCATGTGCGAGTAGCTCTGTGCTTCATGAATGGTCCTGTAGTCTTCTGGGACCTGTCACGTATCCCAAAAGACTACAGGGAGGGGGGAAGGGAGGACACCTTCCATTTCCGGTAGCATAGTGGATCGAACCGGAAGTGGGAGCGGGTACCTGTCAAATTCGGGTACCCACTCCCCCCTGCCCCCCAATGGGGAGCTGGGGAGCAGTCCTTAAAGCAGAACTTCCCAATTTGGGTGGAGCTCCACTTTAAGAAGAAATATATTGGGACTTTTGTTTTTCTTGGCTTTTCTTTTTTTCTCTTGTGATGAGTATATTCACATAACTGACACTAATTATTGTTGTGTAGCGCCGCACAGATATTATACACACATATAATATAGTATATATATTTTGTACTTGCCCATTTATGAGACAGGGGTCTGGTGCATTAGCAGCTACTTTCATATATTTTTTGTTATTTATCTTTTTGATTCATAGTAGCCCGTAAGGTTTTTTTTTCACACTGAAAAGGAAACTGCTAGCTGAAGATCAGGTGAAATCCAATGCATCTGCGAGAGTCAGATTCCAAATCCCCCCACTGCACTCAGTGATTTGATCTGCCGACACATGCTTACTATGTCCTGGGTGGCAGGAACCACAGCATGCAGCTGGGAAACAGATATTGATATTCCTAGAAGTGTTAGATTCTGCAGATTCTCCCATCTAACCATTGATTATTGAAAATATAAAATAGAATTGAACAAAAACCAAAACTATATATCTAGGGATCTTAGTGTACCTTTAAATCCGTTAGTGAGTCGACAGGTTACCTGCAGCAAACTTGATTCAGAAACTCTTTGGCAAAGTAGGGAGCTTCAAATTCTCAGCTCCATCAACCCCAGAACATAAGCAGAATAAATTACGCATGGCCCATTTTAATTATAAACTTCCCTGATCAGTCAGAAATAAATGATGTACACACACCATTCTAAGAAGGTGACATAGTCCACCATGGAATCACTGGCAAGAGACTTCAGTTCTCTGCCCACTTGGCTAGATTTCCGAGCTCTCAGAAAAATTAAAATGAGAGGGTTTTATTGGTTTTAGCAAAGTTGCAAGTATTCCTATTTCTGTTGTAATAACATTTATGACCTATTTTGTCTTTGCACAGTTGTGCCCATACAGACCTGTATTACTATATGTACTCAGACTGTAAAGGACCCATACTGAAGGCTGGTGTGTATGGAGGGGTTGGAGCAGCCATCGCTGTCCTGTTCCTTGCCTTAATCACTGCGGTTTACTTCTTGAGACGTGGTAAAGACCAAAAACTGTGAGTACTATGTATCAGCCTTTCTCAACCAGGGTGCCCATGCATTCTGGGGTGCCTTGAGGTTTCTTCAGGGGTGCCTTGGCAAAATGTATAAAAATTGCCCAAAACTTGTATACAATCCAGCGGGTGGAACAAGCCTGCCTCTTAGTTACACAAAGTCAAAGGTTTTCATTGTGCACCATGACCACCTTCTATCTGCCTGCGTCCTGACAACCAATGACATCATCAGTTGATAAGGAGGATGTCATCTGCCTGCACAGCATCCTAGTTTGCCCTTCCCCTGCCCTTCTCCATCAGTGCTGGGGTCACATTAGCTCAGTGATTGGGAAAAATGAGGGAGAAGAGAAACATAGGGATACTAGTCAGTACCAGTGTGCACAAGTGTATTTGCTGTGGAAGAATAAATTACCTCTAATGTTGGGTGTCCTACATGTGTGGATGTTGCTGCGTTATATAAAACTTTTGGAATAGTTTTTCACATTTTAGAATGGAGTGCCTCAAAATTGTTCATAATTTTAAAGGGTGCCTCGGAACTGTCCATAATTTTTAAGGGTGCCTTGAATGAAAAAAGGTTGAGAAAAACTGCTATGTATAGCAATAGCAATCTTATAATCGTATATTTTATAATATATCTTATATCTCCCCAAAAATAGTGCTGCGCTGCCCCATAGTGATAAAAAAAAATACACTAATAATAAATATACACCCACACATACTGTATATCTTATATCATTCATGGTGATCGGTTCCTCAGTATGCAGCCGCCCTGGCGCTCCTCCTATCCAGATGTAAAGGGGGCCGCACGGGCCCCCTGGAGCATGGTGCTGGGTCCTGCGACTCCTGTAGGTACACGCTGAAATGGGAGCTTATTATGGATTGAGGCTTCATTCTCCTGAGGAGGCTGTTGTGCTGCCAGGGAGCAGCAAGTGCAAGAACAGTTTAGTAGTGTACAGGGGCAGACTGACCATTCGAGCACTAGGGCAATGCCCAAGGGCTCGGGGTCAGTAGTGGGCCCCATGAGATGCCCCTGGTACCTTTCATTGGCTTTTTCATAGGCTTTTTTGGGTGTGGGCAAGGACACAGGGGCCCCATGATCCCCTATTGCCTGGGGGCCCCATGAGTTGTCAGTCCACCCGTGGTAGTGTATGTCTGTCTACATTTGATAACATTTTCTGCTCTTCCATGAATGTTTTTGAGATGACTTCATCCTTAAAAGCTCTACATTTGATGCTGGTCTTCTCAAATTACACTAGCAATTTGTGCTAAAAACAGAGGTTTTAGTTGCTTGAAGAAGGAATGGGCTCCCTCCTGGCTCACCTGTCCTTAAAGTATCCATACCACTTGCCCTCCTGAGGATTTCCCCCCCTTCCTGACCAGGCCAGTTTTTGAGTTACGGCGCTGCATTACTTTAACTGACAATTGCGCATTCATGCACTGCCGCACCCAAATGAAATTTGCGTCCTTTTTTTCCCACAAATTGAACTTTCTTTTGATGGTATTTGTTTGCCTATGCCTTTTTTATTTTTTGTCTAAAAAAAAAACACCGACAATTTTGAGAAAAAAAATATATTCTTGACTTTTTGTTATTAAACAGTAAAAAAATTTTAAAAATCTAATTTCGTCATAAATTTAGGACAAAAGGTATTCTACTCCATGTCTTTGCTAAAAAAAATCCCAATACATGTAAATGAATTGCTTTATGTGAAAGTTAGCATTTACAAATGGTGGTGTATATATTGGGATTTTTTTGCCTTTTGCTAGCAATGGAAGCGATCAGCGACTTATAACGGGACTGCAGGCATTCTGACACTGGGGAGAACTGACTTGGTGTCACTGACATCCACAGAGACACCAATACAGTGATCAGTGCTAAAAAAAAGCACTGACACTGTACTAATGGCACTGGGCAGGAAGGGGTTAACATGAGAGGCAATCAAAGGGTTAACTGTGTGCTGTGTCTGTGTGCTTCACTGTAAGCACACTGCTTTGGATGGCAGTGTGCACGAGCCGACAGGGAGAACTGTTTTACAAAGAGTGCTCCTCCCCGTCGGAGATGCTCGGTAATCACCAGGCGCAGGCGAGTAATCGTGAATGGCGGTGCGGGTAGGGCGCGCATGTGCCCCCTACCTGGAATATGTATATATATATTTATATATATGTGATTTTGCGCACCCGTGCCGCCCTGTAGCAATATTTCTGCTGTAGGGTGGTTGGGAAGCAGTTAATATATATGCTGCAGGATGGAGGCTGTCATAAATTAGAAACAAACAGACATAAGGGAGCAGCTATGTGTAGTAGTTGAGTGTTTTATTAGGAGTAAAAGATAAAACTGACTACTCACAAACATAGGGTAAGATAGCGCTTAGATCTCATAGATTAGAGTTAAGGACCGCAGAGAGGCCCTGGTAAGGCGGTGCGGCTTTCACACATATTTGAAAATGTGTGCAACCAAAACCTCTGTTTTCAATGCTAATTGATGGACGGTGTAATTTATGTATTGCTGACTACCTGGTAAGGGTGCTGGGAAACTTAGATTGATTGTTTAGTGAAAATTTTTATTATTATTATTATTATTATCCATATGTTTTGTGTTACCAGAGATCCTTTTGCTAATGATCAGGAAAAATCCTGGTATGAAGAAAGTGACAGCCAGTGGGGTTCCGATTGTGGGATCACCAACCTTTCTGTGCCACTGGATGAAACAGATGGAGGTAGGTAGCTGCAACATAGCTCACAGCTATGGTATTCTGCAGGAGGAGGACAGACTCATAGCTCCCATTCTGTCTGTATCACCCTGCAGGAGGAGGACAGACTCATGGCCCCCTTCTGTCTGTATCACCCTGCAGGAGGAGGACAGACTCATAGGGGTTTATTTACTAAAGCTGGAGAGTCCAAAATCAGACTCACTTCTGCATAGAAACCAATCAGCTTCTAACCTCAGCTTGTTCAATGAAGCTTTGGCAATGAAACCTGGAAGCTGATTGGTTTCTATGCAGAAGGGAGTCTGATTTTGGACTCTCCAGCTTTAGTAAATAAACCCCATAATGCCCTTTACATCCTTCTCCAGTTGTTGGTGCCACCTTGGACAGAATATGAGCTAAAATGGTCTCAATGGGGACATAGCAATAATAATCCATTCTGTCCAAGAAAACAAAAAAAAAATGGCGTAAAATGTAGCTTACATTTTTCTTTTCTTTTTTTAAAGTACAAACTATAATACATTCTGCATCCCTTCTTATCTGCAGACTCATCCAACAGCAGCTACTCATCTATAAAAGAAAGGTTTAAACCAGTCCTGGAAAATATCGATACAAAAGCCAAGGTAATTGCAGGTTTTATAGTTGACATTAAATATTATTTTTTTCCAAGACTGACCAGCTAGAGGGGTCTGCGCTCTGTATTCTATGGCAGCAATAGCTATGTATTGCCAAAACCACAAGGAATGCAGAGAGGAAAGCTGGAGCCAGGGGCTCACTGACCATTTTAGAAACTTGGGCATTGCCTGAGGGCCCGGGGGCAGTAGGGGGGCCCATGAGATGCCACTGGTACCTTTTTCATAGGCTTTTTTGAGTTTGGGCAAGGACACAGGGGCCCCATGATCCCGTATTGCCCGGGGGCCCCATGAGTTGTCAGTCCGCCCCTGGCTGGAGCACTAAATGGGATAGGCCCCTGTATTTGGGAGAGGATGATCCACTAATATAAGGTACTATGTACCCCTTACTCATTTACATGAAGGGGGGGATAGTAAGGTATCTGGGGGCCTCTTATTGGTAAAAGGGATTTTTAGATTCTGATAAACCCCCTGTCCCCCGACTCCCAAAACCACTGGGCAAGGGAGGTAAGGTTATAGATAAGGATATAGGTCCTTGGCCTCATTAGCATGGGTTCAAGGTGCTTTGCCAAGAGGGTCCCCCCTGGCAAGGTATCCCCTCCATGTTGAGGATATGTGGCCTGTAGTGGTTTGGGGAAGGTGGGCACACTCCCCCCCTTCCTGCAGCTAAGTGTCTGGTATGGATTTTGGGGGGAACCCCAGACTTTTCTTTTTCTTGTTTTCTGTGTGTGGTTCCACCCCACAATTCATACCAGAAAGCATTTGTAATCTTGCCCTTGAGATATTATTTAAATCGCTGTTCCCCACCAACCGTAATTTTAAAACTTTTTTGCTTTTGTTTACTAGAGCAGTGTCTAGCCCTCCATGATATTTGTTTGAAAAAAATGGTCATTAACCTCCCTAGCGGTCTGATTATTTCAGATTTTTGGTGCTGAAAGCGGTACATTTTTTTGCATGGAAATATGTAGTTTTTTTATTGTAGGCTGTAATTCTTAGGAATAACTCACTGAAATCTGTCCGAACAAGAGTCTAGTAAACATCCCGGGGATGATAAAACTTGAAACACGAAATCATAAATTATAATTTAATAAATAATCATAAAAAATAATAATAATAAATTTAATTCAATAATATAATCAAACCAAAAACACTGAAATGTGAAATATAGCGCCAAGTTCGCACATCGCTGAGCAAAGTCGCAGAATCGTTTTCAGTGTCTGATGATGAATTTCCCCCACAAATCATTACCACTCAATTCTGCAAGTGGTTCTGATTTACTATCGCTGTTCTCTAGCCAGTCTAAAACCGCTTTTGACCTAAAGGGACTCTTTTTGGACGCCATGGACGTTTCTCAGTTTCCAGGCAGAAAGAACAGTAAAAATGCAGGCAGGGCGCCAGACAAAGCACTCGGGACAAAATGTATATGAAATGGTTTAAAACAGAAATGTTTTACTATGTAATAATCGTTTTAAAAATAAATTCGTTTTTTAAAATTTGCTTACAACCTAGGAGAACTATGTGAAAAATGTGAAAGTGAATGCTGCTGTGCCTTGATAAGAATCAAAAAGATTGATAAAAATCAAAAAAATCAGTGAAACAATAAAACAGTGCAAAACATGAAATGAATCAAAAATAATTATACACAAATCATAATAAATTCTGTGGTTATAAAATAAATGTCCAAAACCACCAAAATAAAAAAAAAATTATAAAATTTGTGTCCAAATACAAAAAGTGATGAAACCAAAAACAAAGAAAGTCCCCTTTAAACATATAAGTAGTGCTCCAAAAATGTTTTTTAAGATAAGTGTAATACAGAGAAAAGACTCCACGGATCCACACCTTCCTGTGAATACTGATGTATTCCGCACTCACCAGAGATAAGAAAAAATTGCACTTTATGGATACAATATTATTTATCAATTCCCAGGGAAAATTTCCCCTCCATAGCCTCCTCCATATACCAGAACTTCCTTACATCCAACTTCAAAAAGGATTTCCCCTCATACCGACCAGCGTGCGCTCTACTCACCCGGATATGACGTCACACGCTCAACATAGGAAACTGGAAGTATGTCACTAACGCATTTCGCCCCTCCTCCAGGGGTGAGTGGAGTGCACACCGGTCGGTGCATTCCAGGGTCATCTTGTAGATGCTTAGAGTTGATCTCTTACTCAGTGCTGTCAGTTTGGATTACTTTCTGGAATCCGTTTTATACTAGGAAGTCTGTTTTGGAGGATTTTGTCAATTGGCGAATTATTTTAAGTTATAATGTGAGTAGATTGAGCGCTATTTTATTCAATTAACCACTTCCAGTCCGGACACTTTCACCCCCTTCCTGATCAGGGCAATTTTCAGCTTTCAGCGCTATCACACTTTGAATGACAATTGAGCGGTCATGCAACACTGTACCCATATGAATTTTTTACCATTTTTTTTGAGACAGATACAGCTTTATTTTGGTGGTATTTATTCACTGTTGGGATTTTAATTTTTTTTGCTATGTAAATGAAAAAGTCCAAACATTTTGAAAAAAATTGTTTTTTTAATAAAATTTTGCAAATAAATAATATTTCATTATAAATCTTGGCCAAAATTTATTCCGTTATCTTTTTAGTAAAAAAAAAATCCAAATTAGTTTATAACCCAAAAATATAATTTTTAAACATTTTTTTTTACATTTTTATTTTAATTTTTTATATTATTTTTTATTATTTTTTTTTTTTACATACTGTCACCCTAGCAGTACAGTACCATGGTGACACTGTACTACTTGAGGGGGGGTGATGAAGATTTTTTTTTTTTTTTTTACACATTGCTTTTACACCCATATAGGATGTAAAAGTAATCATTTCTCTTTCTCTCTGTGTGCATTCTTGCACTCATTGAGAAGTACTGAGTGAGCTGTGATTGGTCACAGCTTGTCACATGGTACAAGGCTGTTGTGAATAGCCTTGACACATGTGACCTCTGTGATCATTCACAGATTTCACACGTAGTAAGCAATGATGTCACAAGTGACATCTTGCTTACTACTTTGCATGTGATCACTGATTGGCCAATCAGTGATCACATGATCGGGGCCTCGTACAGAGGTCCCGTCCGATGATCGGTGTTTCACTGTGTCCGAAGGAGACAGCGGGCATTGGATCGCGGTGCTGCGCGCTCCCAGGGAGCGCGCACAAGCAGGGTGCGGGGAGGCCGTTTATAAACGGCCACCCGACCCTGCACTGCCACCGTCCGGCCGTTTATATGCACCGGCCGGTCGGGAAGTGGTTAAAAGTCTCTGCAATATTGCACTATTGGTTCTCTTTTGTCTTCCTATATAACACATAGTTATGAGGGGAAATCCCTTTTGAAGTTGGATGTAAGAAAGTTCTTGTATATGGAGGAGGCTATGGAGGGGAAAGTTTCCCTGGGAATTGGAGGATAATATGGTATCTATAAAGTGCAATGTATTTGTATCTCTGGTGAGTGTGGAATACATCAATATTCACAGGAAGGTATGTATCCGTGGAGTCTTTTCTCTGTATTACACTTATCCTAGAAAAACATTTTGGAGCACTATTTGCATGTTTAATGGGGACTTTCTTTGTTTTTGGTTTCATAACCAGTGTCTGCAGTCAATCAGCTGTACCATTTGATCAGTGTATTCTGACAGCGGTGGGTGTCATTGTCAGAATGTAATGTTCTGGTGGTGGGGAACCTCCATCAACAATCATCAATCACTTGGGTGGATGAACAAAAAGAAAAGTCAATGTATATGGCAAGGTTATGTGTATCATTAAAATCAGACAATATCGGTCACCATGAATAATAAATCCAAGATACCCCAATGTCCAATATATATGAATATTGAAAGTTCACCTTTTGCACAAAAATAATAAATGCACATTTTTTTGCAGATAAAAAAAATGTGCATTTATTATTTTTAGCTGGAGGAGCCTGTAAAGCATTGCACCAGCGATCAGCAGATCACTGGTGCCATGCAGTCTCCTGCAGATCTGTCAGTATATCTGCTTGCCCTTACAGGATGTACGGGCAAGCAGATATACTGATAGGAAGAGTCAATGAACCGCTGCGGCACTCCACAGCCCCGTGGTAGTTAATTGAGAACTACAAGCTGACAGCCGCTAATGCAGGCCACAGATGGGGAGAAAAACGGCCAATTTTTTAACAAAAAAACAAAAAAATCGGTTGTTCAATAGGCCGACGTTACATCCAACAGTAAAAAAAAATTGGCCGATGCAGAGAGCAGCTGTGCCAAGTGTTTTTCTCACTCTGTATTCTTAGCCAAGCAACCTGGCCTCCCAATTTTTAGCTTGGCCTTTCATAGTGTTTGCATTAACCAGTACCAGCCCAGGCCAATTCTTTCATTTATCTCCTACATGCAAAAAGCTACTTATAACCTTCAAACCCCCAAAGCAACAGATCAAACCAAGATCTGTTTGACAAGCCAGTAATGGCTTGTTTTTATGAGACCAAAACCAGAAGTGACTAAATCCTTGTTTCTGGTGTCACACGATGGAAGGAACAACATCAGTTCCTCTCACTGTGTCCCAGGACCATGCCACGGGTCTCATCCTTTCCAGGCACCCTGATTGGATGGGAGGGCCTGGTAAAGGATGCGGGGGGGCCCTTCTGCCACCTGTAAAAGTAATCCAGCGGTTGTATAGCTGCTTGGATTACTTTTACTAGAAAGAAGAAAAATCGTGGGCTGAAAAAACGGACTTAGGACTTTAGCTGCAGTCATGATCCTGGTATAACCACTTACATTTTAGGCCCTTTATAAACCCCTACGGAAGTGGTTAAAAATATACTTTAGTTCTGCTTTAGCATTTAGTTATTCTACAATCCATTCTAGTTGCTACTGTTTATTTTTCAGTGTACATCTTCTATTCCTGTATACATTATTATTTAATTTACTAAAGGTAAGTAGACTGTGCACTTTGCAAGTGCAGTTGCTCCAGAGCTTAGTAAATGAGATAAAGCTTCATTTCACATCAATTCCCCAATTACATGCAAATACAATTAAAAAAAAAATTCTTGCATATGATTGGATGATGGAAATCAGCAAACCTTCCCCTCATTTACTAAGCTCTGATAGAACTTAGTAGAGAGTGCAACTGTCTAATAGTAAATCAACCTCAATGTATCAGCGCAACTCTTCAAAATTAAGACACTCTCATCTTCTTTTTAGATCAAGATACAGAGACCAGAGCTCTCCTCGGTGTGATCCAACTTCCAAGATAATGCACAGACAAGGGATCACAATCACAGAAATCTGGCATAGAAGAGTCGGATTATCCAGCGTCTATGTGATCTTCAACCACAGGCGGACTGACAACTTATGGGGCCCTCGGGCAATAGGGGATCATGGTGCCCCTGTGTCCTTGCCCAAACTCAAAAAAGCCTATGAAAAAGGTACCAGGCAGGAGCAGACTGACAACTCATGGGGCCCCCGGGCAATAGGGGATCATGGGGCCCCTGTGTCCTTGCCCAAACTCAAAAAAGCCTATGAAAAAGGTACCAGGCAGGGGTGGACTGACAACTCATGGGGCCCTCGGGCAATAGGGGATCATGGGGCCCCTGTGTCCTTGCCCAAACTCAAAAAAGCCTATGAAAAAGGTACCAGGGGCATCTCATGGGGCCCCCTACTGACCCCAGACCCTCGGGCAGTGCCCGAGTTTCCAAATGGTCAGTCCGCCCCCGTCTTCAACAGCGTTCTTCAACAGGGAAAACTGCCAATGGACATTTCCCATCAACACTTTGAATCTTTAACTTTCATTTGTTATCAAAGATGTTGATTGCACGGAGCCTATATGAACACAAGTTTCCACCCAAAGTTCCATTCCCAGTTTAAAAATCTTGGCTAAATGTTTTCCTCTCAGTTCTGTACCTTTGTCCTCATCTGGCACAATCCTATCGTCCTCCTTCTTTAATCACTTTATTCCCCATGTATTTATCATATTTATCATATTTTTTTAATTTAAAAAAATGTTTATTTTCAAATATATATTATATTAACAATGTTTTGTTGGCTGTGAGAGACTGGACGAAATATTCAAAATGCTGCGCGCAAAATAAAAATAAAATTAAGATCTAACAGAAATATTTTCTTTGCTTTTTTTGGAATGTAACTAGTGCTTTTTTTTTTTCTTTTTCATTTGTTGGCAATGACTAAAACACTTAAAACAGATCTCTCCATGATTTGCAAAATATTGGAAGAAAAATGTGTTCATTATAGTAACCAACTGGAATACTGTTTATATTTTCTAACCTGCACTTTAAAAATGGCAGCTTCATTTTCATTGCTGGTTGATCGAGGTTCGTGTTCACCACTACCATGGGCTCGTTTTGGATTCAGTGTGCTTGAGATCCATGGTCCCTGCAAATTTTTTTAGAATTTTGCTGCGCTGAATTCTTTGTAACCATAAGGCACTGCATGGCTGACAGTCTGTGTAGGGATTTCGTGGATTGCAGGATTGGTGGTTATACAATATACACTATAGTTTTTGTCTGTCTCAGCATCAACTGTAGTTACTGTTTAGATGGGGAAATAAACTGATTTATCTCATTCAGCCCACAGGACTACACAAGAAAAATCCTAAAATGTATAACTAGCCTTAGAATTAAATGTAGAAGATGTATCAGAACATGTGGAACAGGATTCAGCAAATGTAAAAAAAAAGAAAGAAAAAAAAAAAGCATATTTGAACTTGCAGGAACATATTCTGAATTTACCAAAAGCAAAGGCATATCTGGCCAAGAAATTACAGATTCAGCATATGTGGAATACACATGGAGTGAATTGAAAGACTCTGCAGGGCATTAAACATTTTTCACAAGCAGTACTTGAAGAAGGCATTTCTGCACATACAATTACAGTCTCCACGGTTGTTGTAGGCATTTCTGAACATGAAGTTCTAGTGTAGCAACACCCCCTCAGGAGCCGCTGATTGTATTGGGTTCTCTGTTCTTTACTGGACCCCGCTAAAGGCCTCAGCTCCTCTAACACTCACACAAACAGCAACTCCAAAGCTTTGAGCACTTAGTGGCCAAACCTTGAAATTAGACATAAGACAGGTTAGCAAACTTAGTGGCGCTTGCTATTCCAAACACCTCGAATAACTCATTGCAGCATCGCCATAAACTTGCCAAATCATGTCAAGCGTCTCTGTGGCAGATTTGCCCAGTTTCATTCAGAATTTTACATTTGCTCTTTGTTCTAACTTTCTGTCCATGATGAAAGGATGATTTCTTTTGGCACACTGACTTATGAAGTTTGGTGCTTCCTGTGACTGTGCATGCAGCCTTGAACTGCTATCTCTTGGTGTGTTACAAAATAAGTCTAGAAACTTTGATACCACCTCGTACAAATACATTTATGTTGATTCTAGTATAGGGAGGAAACTATTCAGTCTCAGGTCACTCAAGAAGACATATGGCCACTCAATGAGGTTGGATGAAGTTGGTGCTCCCTGTGACTGTGCATGCAGCCTTGAGCTGCTATCTCTTGGTGTGTTACAAAACAGGTCTAGAAACTTTGATATCACCTCGTACAAATATATTTATGTTGATTCTAACATAGGGAGGAAACTATTCAGTCTCAGGTTACTCAAGAAGACATCTGGCCACTCAATGAGGTTGGATGAAGTCGGTGCTCCCTGTGACTGTGCATGCAGCCTTGAGCTGCTATCTCTTGGTGTGTTACAAAACAGGTCTAGAAACTGTGATACCACCTCGTAAAAATATATTTGTGTTGATTCTAGCATAGGGAGGAAACTATTCAGTCTCAGGTCACTCAAGAAGACATCTGGCCACTCAATGAAGTTGGATGAGGTCGGTGCTCCCTGTGACTGTGCATTCAGTCTTGAGCTGCTATCTCTTGGTATGTTACAAAACAAGTCTAGAAACTTTGATACCACCTCGTACAAATATATTTATGTTGATTCTAGCATAGAGAGGAAACTATTCAGTCTCAGGTCACTCAAGAAGACATATGGCCACGCAATGAAGTTGGATGAGGTTGGTGCTCCCTGTGACTGTGCATGCAGCCTCGAGCTGCTATCTCTTGGCGTGTTGCAAAACTAGTCTCGAAACTTTGATACCACCTCGTACAAATATATTTATGCTGATTCTAGCATAGGGAGGAAACTATTCAGTCTCAGGTCACTCAAGAAGACATATGGCCACTCAATAAAGTTGGATGAGGTCGGTGCTCCCTGTGACTGTGCATGCAGCCTTGAGCTGCTATCTCTTGGTGTGTTACAAAACAAGTCTAGAAACTTTGATACCACCTCGTACAAATATATTTAGGTTGATTCTAACATAGGGAGGAAACTATTCAGTCTCAGGTCACTCAAGAAGATATATGGCCACTCAATGAAGTTGGATGAGGTCGGTGCTCCCTGTGAGTGTGCATGCAGCCTTGAGCTGCTATTTCTTGGTGTGTTACAAAACAGGTCTAGAAACTCTAATACCACCTCGTACAAATATATTTGTGTTGATTCTAACATAGGGAGGAAACTATTCAGTCTCAGGTCACTCAAGAAGACAAATGGTCAATCAATGAAGTTGGATGAGAAGCTGTTTAGCCTTAAACTCCATAAGAGCTTCTTTACTATTATAGAAGTAAGGATGTGGCGCTCCCTTCCACAATCGGTGGGTTCAGCAGGAAGTGTCACTTATTTAAAAAAACTTTGAACACAATATACAGGGATATGGAAAGTGGTAGAGACATAAATAAACACACACACACATTGAACTGGGTGGATTGGTATCTTTATTCAACCTCACCAACTTTGTAACTATATACTTGTTTGGTCATCAGGTGACTGACTGACAAAACTTGACTTTGCAAAGTTAAAAATAGTTAAATGTTTTTCGGTCATAATTTTTGCTGAACAGGAGCTGCTCCTGCTGTGACTATTCCTTTTAGTTGGTGAAGTAGTTTTACATTTTTTCTTTTGGTGCATCTCTTCCATGTTATCACTTGAGAATTAATAACTTTGCAAAAACATGAAAAGTGTGAAATATTATCAACATAAAAATTAGTATTAATTGAAATTCCTCTGCAAATTGTACACTTACAAATGTGGTACCAAGTGTTTGGAAATGTCTGGAAACGTACATGAGACTAGGCCTCAAGACTGTTAATTGGTGAAGGACTTTTCCCTTTTGGCTTGAGACATGATGACCTGGTGTTCGTACTTGGGTTCAGAGGATCGACCTTTTAGGAAATACAGAAATGCAAATTTAATATAACTAGACTGTAATTTGGAACTAAACTGTATCTGAGCACCACAAATTGAAAACACTCTTTAATTCACTCACCCATCCATCAATGTCTCCATGCTTTGCATATATTCATACCTACACTCAGGTGGATATACACAGAGAGCACTCTGAGACACCTATTGATCATTTATTGCAGAGGAGTTACTGTAGGACTTTTCATTACTGTTTATACTGTTAATTACTTATACTGTTCAATGCTCATAGTGCTCAATACTAGTGCTGCTGTTACTAAGCTAACCTTCCTTAGTAACACAGTGATTTAGACTAACTGCTATGCTATAGTCTAGTATTTACATCAGTTATCTCAGAGGGTTACCGTCGTTTGGTATAGGCACCTGACCTACAAACATCAGCCAGATAAACTGTGGGGCCCAGTCTGTATGGTGGTGCACTTAATTACCCTTTCCCCTTAATTCTGAATGCAGTGATTTGTTTTCAGCATTACTAGGCAAAAGTCTCCTCCTGTCCTGATCTGCTAAACAGTGGTAAAGTCAGAACATTCGCAGCAGCTCGCAAGTTCTGGTACCCAGAGAACTTTGTCCCTGATGCTCACGTGTCTATGATCCTGAGATGTTCAGTTCCCCAGCACTCTGGTCCTCAGTGGCTCTATTCCCAGCACTCTGGCCCCCAGTGTCTCTCTCTCTGTTCTCAGCTCACTAAGCACACAGGGTATGTACCACTTCGGTCTCCACATAGCAAGATCCCCACTCTCTATCTTAATGCCTGGAAAAACTCCACACTCTCCTCCCCTTGCATGCCTGTCTCTGTGGAGATTACAGTCTGTCCCCCATTCATTCCCATGGTCTGATGGTTTTTTTAGCTACAAGTCCCATGATCCAACACTTGTGAGCAAATACACGTGTACATGCATAAAATGTTAATTTTAATGTATCATAGCTGTGCTGGTCCGTCCTGCCCCTCTGACTCCCCCTAGTGTGTGGAGGCAAGACAGCACCAGTAGAGCCAACCAGGGAGTCCCACATTGCATAGAAAGCAGCCGCAGCCAGCATCTATGTACCCGCCTCCCCTCGGGGAAACCGGGCACCTCGATTTTCTAAGGAAAATTTCTGAAAGTCTTATATTGTCTTTGCCCCCACACAGACTAAGCTATACCTTATTAACATACACTGCAGGAGTGTGCATGGTACACACACACACACACACACACACACACACACACACTTCTGCTGTGCTCTCTATTCATATTTTTATTGTATTTGTAAAATGAAAATGTGATATGAATTTTAAAAAAGATTCTTAAATGTTAGTTTAGAAACTTAGATATTTGAATATAAGTGTTACTCATGCTGACCAGGGGCGGACTGACCATTTAAGCACTCGGGCACTGCCTGAGGCCCCGGGTCAGTAGAGGGCCCCATGATATGCCCCCGGTACCTTTCATTGGCTTTTTCATAGGCTTTTTTGGGTGTGGGCGAGGACACAGGGGAACCATGATCCCCTATTGCCCGAGGGCCCCATGAGTTGTCAGTCCGCCCCTGTGCTTGACCATCATTATTCTTGCCCAAAATTTCTTGCATTTACGTTGCACAAATTTGCATGTACATGCACATATGAGTAAAATAAATTCTAGCTCCCAGAATGGAATTTTAACCTCTTCAAATTAACATTTTATGCATGCACACATGTACAGTATTTGCTCACATGCAGGTACAAATTCTGACCGCCAACTCAGATTACTATATTTTTCTTTTTTACTTATCTATACGCAGCACCTGACTGTGTGTAAGGCAGGGGCGGACTGACAACTCATGGGGCCCCCGGGCAATAGGGGATCAGGGGACCCCTGTGTCCTTGCCCAAACTCAAAAAAGCCTATGAAAAACGTACCAGGGGCATCTCATGGGGCCCCCTACTGACCCCGGGCCACCGGGCAGTGCCCAAGTTTCCAAATGGTCAGTCCGCCCCTGGTGTAAGGACACATAGAAAAAAAAGCAAGTTGCATTTACACCCAAAAAAAATGCCCAAAAAGGGTTTTTTTTTCAGCAGTGTGCAAGAGGCCCAAAAGTGACCCCAAACCTTTTTAATTTCCCTTTATGATGTAATCATTTCTGCCAACTTGATGTAAATACATGGGACTGCAGAGGCTAGAGATTTATGATGTATGGGGATCGCGAGGATTGTGAGATATGAGAATGGACACAACCTATTTATAGAGTAACAGGCACTATATATTAGTGATTTATGGATCACATTCCTCAACCACCTACCTATAGTTTAATATAACTGATACATGGTGTTTGCTTTTAGTTATATTGTGATGGAGTATTGTATAAATAGCTATGGATCAAAGTACAAAGCGGGAGTCACTTTGGGAATAAACTATGCAACCAACACTTTAAGAGGGTGCAGCCTATTGTAGCCAGGTACTGGCACAAAGTCTTTTTAGGTCATGTTTAACTGAACTACCCCAAACTGTTGTGGGACAGCAAGTCCCAGCATGTCTGTCTATAATTTTCCTATTGACTTTCATTGCTCTGATTGGCCCAGAACAGGTGGCAGAGGGGAGAATGTGCTGAAGAAAAGGATCACGTGATGTGTATGCACCTTTATGTAGAATTGTGTTCTGTTGGGGAAAAAAAACTACAGCTCCCAGGAGCCCAAGCAACTGAAGAGGAGAGGGAGAGAAAACGTTTATAAATCACCTGGGAAAGTTTGGGGCACTTGCCGTGAGACCGGGGAAAGAGACAGGTATTCAAGACAGAGTGCTGAGATCACTTCCCTCCAGCCCGTGCCCCCTCCCCTGACTTCTCCAACAAGATCAGTAATAGAACCATCAGTCCCTCCCCTCATGCCAGGGTACTAGGTGTAATCCTAGACTCCCTTCTGTCCTTTCAGCCCCAAATCCAATCGCTGTCCAAATCTTGTAGACTTCACCTCCGCAACATCTCCAAGATACGCCCGTTCCTAACCTCGGAAACCACTAAGCTACTTATTCACTCCCTTGTTATATCTCACCTTGATTATTGTAACTCCCTCCTCATTGGCCGATCTTATCGCAGGCTATCCCCTCTTCAGTCTATCATGACAGTAATATATGTTAGTTAACCCCCATGGCAGTATTCCTGAGTGCATCTCGGGGTTAACTTTCAGTACCAGAAGCGGTAACCCAGAGCTACTGCAGCGTTGTTCAGGGATTCTCTTGATCACTTACCTTGTCCTTCGCTCCCGCGATGTCCCCCCTGCAGAGTCCCCGGCCATCTCTTTCGGCCGATGCCGGCTTCCGTTCCTTGCGAGTGTCGGGACGTTCAGGCCGTACGGGGGACATAACTGGCGGGAAATTCAAAAATTTTAAAAGTGACATTCACTCAATACACTAAAACCTGATAGTATTCCATTCCTGTATCAAACCATTTCACATACATTTTGTCCCGAGTGCTTTGTCCGGCGCCCTGCCTGCATTTTTACTGTTCTTTCTGCCTGGAAACTGAGAAACGTCCATGGCGTCCAAAAAGCGTCCCTTTAGGTCAAAGCGGTTTTAGACCGGCTAGAGAACAGCGATAGTAAATCAGAACCACTTGCAGAATTGAGTGATAATGATTCGTGGGGGAAATTCGTCATCAGACACTGAAAACGATTCTGCGACTTTGCTCAGCGATGTGCGAACTTGGCGCTATATTTCAAATTTCAGTGTTTTTGGTTTGATTATATTATTGAATTCAATTTATTATTATATGATTATTTATTATATTATAATTTATGATTTCATGTTTCAAATTTTATCATACCCGGAATGTTTACTAGACTCTTGTTCGGACAGATTTCAGTGAGTTATTCCTAAGAATTACAAGCTTACAATAAAAAAAACAACATATTTCCATGCAAAAAAAATGTACCGCTTTGAGCACAGAAATACTGACATAATCAGACTGCTAGGGAGGTTACAAAAAAAATAGATTCAGTACATGCAGTTTTAATAGTGGTTAATGCAGATGCTAAAATTAGTGTATGGTAACGTTCATTCGCACGCTTGACTAGTTGATTACAAATTATATAGGTAATAAAATACTATGCAGGAACTAATCGATGAGACCATACTGACATTTCTTTTATAAAGTCAGAAGTGCCACGTTATATAATTTTTTTAACACTAGGTGGCAACAAAAACGTGATTGTCATAGGATCAAGTACAATGGTTACTAACAAAAAACATGTAATGGTGTACTAATATAATAAACCATCATGTTTACATTACGCCTAACTATTGTGTCCATACCTTAGTATATAGTGGGGTATCCATTGTGTCCATCCCTTTGCAGTATAGTTGGGTAATTATTATATCTATCATTTTGTAGTATAGTGGAGTCAATATGGTGTCCAGCCCTTTGTAGTATAGTGAGGTAATTATTGTGTCCATCCCTTTGTAGTATAGTGGGGTAATTATTGTGTCCATCCCTTTGTAGTATAGTGGGGTAATTATTGTGTCCATCCCTTTGTAGTATAGTGGGGTAATTATTGTGTCCATCCCTTTGTAGTATAGTGGGGTAATTATTGTATCCATCCCTTTGTAGTATAGTGGGGTAATTATTGTGTCCATCCCTTTGTAGTATAGTGGGGTAATTATTGTGTCCATCCCTTTGTAGTATTGTGGGGTAATTATTGTGTCCAGCCCTTTGTAGTATAGTGGGGTAATTATTGTGTCCATCCCTTTGTAGTATAGTGGGGTAATTACTGTGTCCATCCCTTTGTAGTATAGTGGGGTAACTATTGTATCCATCTCTTTGTAGCATAGTGGGGGTAATTATTGTGTCCAATTCTTTGTAGTATAGTGGGGTAATTATTGTGTCCATCCCTTTGTAGTATAGTGGGGTAATTATTGTATCCATCCCTTTGTAGTATAGTGGGGTAATTATTGTGTCCATCCCTTTGTAGTATAGTGGGGTAATTATTGTGTTCATCCCTTTGTAGTATAGTGGGGTAATTATTGTGTCCATCCCTTTGTAGTATAGTGGGGATAATTATTGTGTCCAATTCTTTGTAGTATAGTGGGGTAATTATTGTGTCCATCCCTTTGTAGTATAGTGGGATAACTATTGTGTTGATCCCTTTGTAGTATAGTGGGGTAATTATTGTGTTGATCCCTTTGTAGTATAGTGGGGTAATTACTGTGTCCATCCCTTTGTAGTATAGTGGGGTAAATCTTGTATCCATCATGTTGTAGTATAGTGGGGAAGTCATTGTGTGCATCCCTTTGCAGTATAGTGGGGTAATCATTAAGTCTATCCATTTGTAGTATAGTGGGGTAATTATCATGTCCATCCCTTTGTAGTATAGTGGAGTAGTGAATATGTAGTACCCTCCTAGTTACACTAGGTGGAGCTAAATCCCTGATGGCTAGAGAGGGGCTGAGTAGCAGTTCTGGTGAGATAGTGAGAAGGGTCAAAATCTGGTTAGGACTGAGAGGCCAGCCCCTCTGGAATTTCCCTCTGCTCTGAAGTTCCAGTAGAGGGCCTTGGAGCAGTGGGTGGATCTGAGAAGTGGTTGACTGCTTCTTTGAGGGACCTCAGCCAATCCCCAACAGGAGGTTTGGCAAGGGGCAGGACTACCGTAAGAGGAGTAATTGGAGGAGGAGAGTGTGGTGGTGGAGGAGAGGAGTGTGAGTCAGGAAGATGTGAGGCTGCCAGGAGGTCTGCTGGGATGGGGCCTAAGTGCGAGCCTGGAGACAGAGAGAAGGAAACCTCAGGACTAACTGGTTCCCACACGCGTGTGTGAAAAATGCTGATTGACTGGCTGTGCAGGACTATAGGGGGACCCAAATTCAATAGCAACCCTTAAAAGGGTAGTGCTACATTTATATCCATCTCTTTGTAGTATAGTGAGATAATTATTGTGTCCATCCCTGGTTGCATAGTAGGTAGTAGATAATTAATGTACCGAGTCCCCGGTCACACGGGTGCAACTTTTCATGCGATTTGATAGCTTCTAACAGGGGCGGACTGACAACTCATGGGGCCCCCGGGCAATAGGGGATCTTGGGTCCCCTGTGTCCTTGCCCAAACCCAAAAAAGCCTATGAAAAAGGTACCTGGGGCATCTCATGGGGCCCCCTACTGACCCTCGGACAGTGCCCGAGTTTCCAAATGGTCAGTCCGCCCCTGGTTTCTAATCGCATGACAAGTCATGCCCTTCCGCAATGGAAGCAATCATATCAGTGTGATTCCAGCTCCATCGGAGTCACACTGATTTTGAAAGTACTTCATGAATTACTTTTTGCAAGATTCAGCTGTGACTTGCATAGACATCTGTGCATGAAGTTGTACAGATGTCTTACAAGTCGCACCTGAAGTCGCACTGACATCCAACTTTGAAATCGTGTGATTTCAACTGAAGTCGCATGATTTCAAAGTCAGATTTGGTGTGACTGAAGACTCATCCTTGTTTAACTAGTGGAATCGATTGAAGCCCATGTAGATATCTACAACTAGATTGTTGATTCCTCACAGATGTTTTTACATTTTATTGATTTTTTTTTCATTCAAACATTACAGTTAGTTCTAGGCAACCCACTTATCCCTACTAAAACCCAACACAACCTAAACTTCAGACAGTTCAATGGACCAGTTGTGGCAGTGCTTGGCAGTCTGTAACAATGAGCAAACCGAGGGAAGTTCAACCCTCTGAATGTTTGCTGATCCCAAGAAAAGAATTCAATAAACCCAAACATAGCCCAAATCCCACTGAAGTCAGTAGGGAAATCTTGTAATTTTTTAATGTCCTTTTTTGAGGCTATTTTACAAGTTTTTGTAAAAAAAAGTGTCATGGGTAGATGGGCACTGCCACAATAGACATGAACCAATCCAAAAAAATGTAAAAAAAATACTGTTATTTAATGAGCTTTAAAGGGCAACATTAAAAATACAAAAATTCTTTAAACGACACACTTGGAGGATGCCTTAAACTTACACATGAATTTGCTCACCAGTACGATATACTCCTTTAACCACTTCAAGTCCGGACACTTTCACCTCTTCCTGTCCAGGCCAATTTTCAGCTTTCAGTGCTGTCAGACTTTAAATGACAATTGCACGGTCATGCAACACTGTACTCATATGATTTTTTTTAGCATTTTTTTGAGACAGATAAAACTTTATTTTGGTGGTATTTATTCACCACTGGGATGTTTATATTTTTTGCTATATAAGTGGAAAAGTCCAAATATTTTGAAAAAAAAAATGTTTTTCTTATAAAAGTTTGCAAATAAATAATCTTTCTTCATAAATCTTGGCCACAATTTATTCCGTTATCTTTGTAATAAACAAAAATCACCCAAATTAGTTTATAGCCAAAAATTATCATTTTTCAAAAACATTTTTTACATTTCTATTTTTTATATTATTATTCATGTTTTTTTTACATACTGTCACCCTAGCAGTACAGTGTCACCATAGCGACACTGTACTACTTGTGGGGGGTGATGAAGATTTTTTTTTTTTTACACTCATTGCTTTTACACCCATAAAGGCTGTAAAAGCAATCATTTCTCCTTCTCTCTGGCTGAATTCTTGCAGCCATTGAGAAATACTGTGTGAGCTGTGATTGGTCACATCTTGTCACATGGTGCAAGGCTGTTGTGAATAGCCTTGTACCATGTGACCTCTGTGATCATTCACAGATTTCACACGTAGTAAGCAATGATGTCAGAAGTGACAATGTACTGCGGCCAGGAGGCAGCTACAGGCAAAGCGACGTACACGTACATCGTTCTGGCTGTTACTATGGTAACATTGTACTATTCTGATAAAAATATTAAAAATTAAAAAAAAAATAAAATAAAAAATACCATTTTGAGATTTTCTTTTTTAAACTGCTTGCCAACTGCTTACCCTCATTTTGCAGGTGAGCAGCAGCTCTTGGCAAAGCGTCATAATCTTGCGTTGCTTCGTATTTTGGGGTGTGAATGCATCCACGCCCCCTGCTCCCCCCCTCCCCCCCCCGGTCAGTCCAGGGAGAGAATAGAGAACACGGCACCGAGTAAAAGCACTACATTTTACACGCACACATTCGATTAGCACATTTAACCCTTTGATCGCCCCTATTAACCCTTTGATCGGCCCATCACCCAGCCAGTGCCATTAGTACAATGTCAGTATATAGAATTTTTCACTGATCACTGTATTACTGCCACTAGCAGATAGTGTCAGGGTAAGTAAGCGCCCCACCCAGCCAGGGTCAGCTAACATGAGATTGCCCGCACGCTATTGCCCGCACGCTATTGCACTCACTCTATAGGTCACTGATCACCGCCATTACTAGTATAGTGTTTGTACAGATCAATATATTGATCACGTACAGAACTATACTAGTGCCTCCTTTGTATAGTGTCCCCAAAAACGCAGAGTTAGCAGGATCAATCCCGTTAGCTGCCAGCACTAGCGTTTAGCCCCTCTGCTGCTTTTCATGGAAGATTTGTACCAATTTATTGTGGACCAAGGCAATTTATACACAATACATCGCCACCCAACCAAATTCAGCTCTTGCCAAACAATTCGCATGGAAACCTATCACGGTTTCTGAATTTAAAACTTTATTGGGCCCAACCCTCAACATGGACATTACAGAAAAGAATGAATTGTGGTCATATTGGTCTACAGACCCGATTCATCATATGTTCTCTGCTATTACATATATGCCCAACATGGACCAGCAATGTACTGGTATGTCGCTGGACTTTGAGTGGTTGTACCGGGATGATGCCTGTAGCTACAGGCATCATCCTGATATAATTTTTTCAGCTGGTGGTCGGCTTTCATTTAAAAGCAATCCTAGTGGCCAATTAGCTGCTGAACTGTTTTTACGAGCAGCGGGAAGGGATATCCTCCCCCCCCCACTCCTGCTACCTTCCACAGTTTTCTTGGGCTCTCCTGTCCCACAGGGGAATCTGAGGATGCAGCCAGCAGATCCGCTGGCTGACTATAGAGCTGATCAGAGACCAGAATTACTTCAATCATCTCTATAGTCTAAGAAATCGGAAGCTACGAGCATTTCATCACTTCAGTTTCGCAGGATATTAACAGCGCCATTTGTAAATTGGGAAAGCATCTGATCACACTGATCTTGGTCTGATAGACCCCAGATTTCTCAAAAATGAAATGGATACCTGTCAATGCCTATTGCAGCCAGAGGGCTATTTACTTTCCCTGTGATAGCAATAAAAGTGATTAAAAAAAAAGAAAGGGACAGTGTAAAAATAATAATAATAAAAGAAAAACCCTTTGCCCCTCCTGCGCGCACGCACCTGAGTGTGCAAGCGGTAACCCCGTGATGGTATGTAAACAGCGGTTGCACCATGCATGTGAAGAATGTTATTCTCTAGGGCCTCTGCTTTAAAAAAATATATAATGTTTGGGGGTTCAAAGTAATTTTCTAGCACAAAAACAGTTTTTTCATGTGAACAAAAAGTGTCAGAAAAGGCTTGGTCTTCAAGAGTGGGTGATGTGTGGCATAAGCTTCGAATGATGGCCCTGAAATGCCAAGATAGTAGAAGCAACCCCTCCAAATGACCCCTTTTTGGAAAGTAGGCACTCCAAGGCAGGGGCGGACTGACAACTCATGGGGCCCCCGGGCAATAGGGGATCATGGAGCCCCTTTGTCCTTGCCCAAACTCAAAAATGCCTATGAAAAAGGTACAAGGGGCATCTCATGGGGCCCCCTATTGACCCCGGGCACTCGGGCAGTGCCCGAGTTTCCAAATGGTCAGTCTGCCCCTCCTCCAAGGTATTTGCTAAGAGGCATGGTGAGTATTTTGCAGATCTCATTTGTTGCCACGTTTTTGGAAAACAAAGAAAGAAAACAAAAATTGACCTTTTTCTTTTCTTTCTTTTTTGAAAACCCTGTGACAAAAATGATATCTGGAAAACACTCACTCTGCCTCTTTTCAAATTCCTTGGGGTGTCTACTTTCCAAAAAGGGGTCATTTGTTTGTACTATCCTGGCATTTTAGAGCCTCCAAAACTGTGATAGGTAGTGCAGAAGTGATATGAGGAAATATGCCCTTTGAAAGCCTGGAGGTGGTCATTGGATTTTGGGGGCCTGTATGGAGCTAGGCTGCCAAAAAGTCTCTCACATGTGGTATCCCCATACTCAGGAGAAGTAGAAGAATGTGTTTTGGGGTATAATTCCACATATACCCATGGCTTGCATGAAAAGTATATCATTAAAGTGACAACTTTGTGTAAAAAAAAACAAAAACAAAAATTGTCATTTTGAAAACATTTGTGGCAAAAAATAAAATGTTCCATGGACTCAACATGCCTTTCTGCAAAATCCTGGGGGTTCTATTTTACAATAAAAGGTAATTTGGGGGAGGGGGTTTGTACTGCCCTGGCATTTTAGCACCTCAAGAAATGTGATAGGCAGTCAGAAAGTAAAAGCTGTGTAAATTCCAATATACAGTGTATACCATAGTTTGTAGACGCTATAACTTTTACACAAACCAATTAATATATGTATTGAGAATTTTTTTTATCAAAGACATGGAACAAAATACATTATAACTAAATTTTAGTTTTTTTGGATATTTTTTATAACCAAAAGTGAAAAATATAGGGGTTTTTTTTCAAAATGTTTGGTCTTTTTTTTGTTTATAGCGCAAAAAGTAAAAACTGCAGAGGTGATCAAATACCACCAAAAGAAAGCTCCATTTGTATGAAAAAAAAGGACATAAATTTTATTTGGGTACAGCATTGCACGACTGTGCAATTATCAGTTGAAATAGTGCAGTGCCGAACAGCAAAAAATGGCCTGGTCATGAAAGGGGGGTAAATCTTCTGGACGGCAAGTGGTTAAATTAATATTACTATTATTATCATAATAATAATAAATAAACACCTAAAATCAAACAAAAAAACCCCAAAAATAATAAAAATACATTTTTTAAAAATACACAAATGAATACAAATTATTATAAATAGATACTTATAATAATAAATTAATAAAAATTAACCCATAACTTTAACCCCCTAAAACCTAAAAAAGTTAAAAAACATCAACAACAAAAACAACCAAACAACAACAAACAAACAACAACAAGCAACAAACTAAGGACAAAAACAACCAAGCAAACAAACAAACAAACAAACAACAACAGCCAAACAAACCAACAACTGCTAACAAACAAACCAACAACAACAACAACCCAACCAACAACAAACAAAAACAAACAAACCAACAACAACAACCAATCAAACAAACTAACAACAAACAAACAAACCAACAACAACAAAGGAACCAACAATGTGTTTCATGTACAGTGGAAAATAAAAGTCTACACAAATATGTTCAAATGTCAGGTTTCTGTGATGTAAAGATAAATCATGTCAGAACTTTTTCCACCTTGAATGTGACCTATAAACTGTACAACTCAGTTGAACAACAAACTGAAATCTTTTAGGTGGAGGGAAGTAAAAATAAAAAACTAAAATAATATGGTTGCATAAGTGTGCACACCCTTAAACTAATCCTTTGTTGAAGCCCCTTTTGATGTGATTCCAGCACTCAGTCTTTTTGGGGAGGAGTCTATCAGCATGGCACATCTTGACTTGGCAATATTTGCCCACTCTTCTTTGCAAAAACACTCCAAATCTGTCAGATGACGAGGGAATCTCCTGTGCACAGCCCTCTTCAGATCACCCCACAGATTTTCCATCAGATTCAGGTCAGGGCTCTGGCTGGGCCATTCCAAAACTTTCATCTTCTGGTGAAGCCATTCCTTTGTTGATTTGGATGTATGATTTGGGTCGTTGTCATGCTGAAAGATGTAGTTTCTCTTCATGTTCAGCTTTCTAGCAGAAGTCTGAAGGATTTGTGCCGATATTGACTGGTATTTGGAACTGTTCATAATTCCCGATACCTTAACTAAGGCCCCAGTTCCAGCTGAAGAAAAACAGCCTCAAAGCATGATGCTGCCACCACCATGCTTCACGGTGGGTATGGTTTTTTTGGTGATGTGCAGTGTTGTTTTTGCGCCAAACATATCTTTTGGAATTATGGCCAACAAGTTCAACCTTGGTTTCATCAGACCAGAACACATTGTCCCACATGCTTTTGGGAGACTTCAGATGTGTTTTTGCAAAATTTAGCTGGGTTTGGATGTTTTTCTTCGTAAGAAAAGGCTTCTGTCTTGTCACTCTACCCCATAGCCCAGACATATGAAGAATACAGGAGATTGTTGTCACATGGACCACACAGCCAGGACTTGCCAGTTATTCCTGCAGCTCCTTTAATGTTGCTGTAGGCTTCTTGGCCGCCTCCCAGACCAGTTTTCTTCTCGTCTTTTCATCAATTTTGGAGGAACGTCCAGTTCTTGGTAATGTCACTGTTGCGCCATATTTTCTCCACCTGATAATGACTGTCTTCACTGTGTTCCATGGTATATAATGCCTTGGAAATTCTTTTGTACCCTTCTCCTGACTGATACCTTTTAACAATGAGATCCCTCTGATGCTTTGGAAGCTCTCTGGACCATGGCTTTTGCTGTAGGATGTGACTAAGAAAATGTTAGGAAAGACCTACTAGAACAGCTTAATTTTATTTGTGGCTAATCAGGGGCACTTTAAATGATGGCAGGTGTGTACTAACTCATATTTAACATGATTTTGAATGTGATTGCTTAATTCTGAACACAGCTACATCCCCAGTTATAAGCGGGTGTGTACACTTATGCAACCAAATTATTTTAGTTTTTTATATTTTTCAATTGAGTTGTACAGTTTATAGGTCACATTAAAGGTGGAAAAAGTTCTGAAATTATTTATCTTTGTCTCATTTTTTTACATCACAAAAACCTGACATTTTAACAGGGGTGTGTAGACTTTTTATATCCACTGTATGTAGTCTTGAAAACAGTCATGTAGATTCTTATTTATACCAAGGGCAACATACAAGGATGTACAGTATATACTCTTTTTTCTATTAAAGTTCACTTACTTTAGTGTCAAAAAAGTTCAATGTACATTTCATGAATCATAAACCCTTTATACAAGGAAGTGATGCTCAGAATCCATGTGTATTATCTGCAAAGCCTCATAAATGAGGTTGTTCATGGATATGTACGTAAGTCTATTATTTTTATTGGTTGTGTCTTAGAATCTAATTTAACCACTTGCCCTCCAGAGGATTTACCCCCCCTTAATGACCAGGCCTATTTTTGCTACTCGGCGCTGCACTATTTCAACTGATAATTGCGCGGTCATGCAATGCTGCACCCAAACAAAATTTATGTCCTTTTTTTCACACAAATAGAGCTTTCTTTTGGCGGTATTTGATCACCTCTGCACTTTTTATTTTTCTAACTATAAACAAAAAAAGACCAAAAATTTTGAAGAAAAACAATATTTTTTACTTTCGGCTAAAAAAAATATATAGTAAAATCAAAGTTAGTCATAAATTTAGGCCAAAATGTATTCTGCTCCATGTTTTTGGTAAAGAAAATCCCATAAGTGTATATTGATTGCTTTGTGTGAAAGTTAAATTAGATTCTAAGACACAAACTATGGTATAGATATTGCAATTTACGCCATTTTTTTGCTATACAGCGTTACACTAGTTTAACTGACAATTGCGCGGTCATACAATATGGTACATAAATTAAATGTATGTCCTTTTTTCACACAAATAGAGCTTTCTTTTGGTGGTATTTGATCACCTGTGCATTTTTTATTTTTGGCGCTATGAACAAAATGTTTTTTTTTGTCATTTTCCAAAAACTTGTGGTAAACAAATAAATTATTCTATTGATTCAAAATGCCTCTCAGCAAATAGTTTGGGGTGTCTACTTTCCAAAAAGGGGTCGTTTTGGGTGGGGGGTCTTTTTATACCCAGCATTAGAAGTTTATGCCACACATCATTCACTCTTCTTTTGTTTACAAACGTTTTTATTCAGAGATAGACTAAAAAAAACGCACAACTTCATATTTTAGAATATACAACAAGAAAAAGGCACATAGGTAATGAACAGTGATATAAAACACTATCATAAAAAAATAAAAAACAAGTACATGAAAGAGGTAGGCAGTAAGATAGGCAGAACAACCACATAACCAACAAAAATTAAATTCACATCAATCTACGATAGACCATCAATCGAACAATAAGTGTTGATGTGTTTTCCAAGCATCCCCTTTTCTGTTGAATAAATGCATCCTATTAAACAATGTATATTGAATATGCTCCATGAGCATGACCATATCGACCATATCGACTCTCCGCAAAACAAAGGGACCACTGGTGACTTCCAATGAAGGGCCCATAGGATAGAGAAAAAAATAAAAAACAAGTACATGAAAGAGGTAGGCAGTAAGATAGGCAGAACAACCACATAACCAACAAAAATTAAATTCATATCAATCTACGATAGACCATCAATCGAACAATAAGTGTTGATGTGTTTTCCAACCATCCCATTTTCTGTTGAATAAATGCATCCTATCGAACAATGTATATTGAATATGCTCCATGAGCATGACCATATCGACCATATCGACTCTCCGGAAAACAAAGGGACCACTGGTGACTTCCAATGAAGGGCCCATAGGATAGAGACTCAGATAGTGTGAATTAGCCTCATTGGGTTGGCTGAAACCCCCGAAATGGATGCACCCACTAAGCAAATCTGCAGAGACAAATCCACTGAAGAACCCGCCAGGGCCGAGGCCATCTCTGAAATCCTACGCCAGATCAAGGAAAGACCAGGAAAAGCCCAAAACATATGCACAAGGGTACCAGCAAGGCCACAACCCCTAAAACAGAGTCACGACATTCCTGGAAACATGACATGTAGTCTAGAGGGGTATAATACCAATGGGTTAAAACCTTAAGGGCTGTCTCATGGTCCGAGAGAGATCTAGAGCCCCTACGTATATTATCCACCATGGAATCCCAGTCCTCATCTGAAAATGTAATACCACAATCAACCTCCCATTTCTGTCTATACAAGGGAGGTAAGGGAAACATGGTATTCAAAAAAGAGCAATATAAATCTGAGATAAGACCCCTACCCCTCGGCGAGTTGCAGCTGATATGTTCAAAATAAGTAATCGGGGACGGGGGTGTCAATCCAAAATGAGAACTAAAAAGTATCGTATTTGCCAAAAACGATAATGTTCACGAAGCGGGTTATCAAAAAGTGTATGTATCAAAGGATATAAAAGACCCACTTCTCTGAAAATCCAATAGTCTAATAAGAGCTCAACCATACCACCAGCGAAAAGCTTGTGGAGACAAATACCCTGTGGCAAAATTCGGGTCACCAAAAAATGTCGAACCCAGCAGGACTGAAGAGATAAGACCGAATTTAGATTTGTAACGGGACCAAAGAGTGAAACACAATAGAATTGTAGTTCAATAACGAGCGAGGGGGAATATTTGTCCATAATAAACCCAGTAAATAAAATGGGCGTATAGATTGGGATTCAAATCGGACCCAGGGAGCCGGGGAGTTAATAGTTGCCCATTGTGCAAGTTGAGAAAAATGGGCAGATAGATAGTAAAGTTAAAAATTGGGAAAGCCTAAGCCCCCCATTCGTTGCGGTTTATATAGGACAAGTAAGGTAAAGCAAGGACATCTATTTCGCCAGATGAAGTTGTTAAGCACTTGTTGAAAATGATCAAGAAATGTTTTAGAGACCGCGATTGGGAACGCTCTAAATAAATAAAGAAGTTTAGGTAACACAATCTAGGAGGGAGGAGCTAGTGGTACAAAAGGTAGTAACTGTGGGGGATGGACTGGTTGGAAGAGTAGAAGATTCCAGTATTAGCTGAGGGCAGGATAGGCTCCCCTGAAGAGAGAGGTTTTCAGTGCTCGCCTAAAAGTGAGCAGAATAGGCGATAGCCTGATAAATTGAGGTAGAGAGTTCCAGAGGATGGGGGAAGCTCTGGAGAAGTCCTGGAGATGAGCATGGGAGGAGGAGACAAGGGAGCTAGAGAGTAGGAGCGGAGAGTACAGTTTGGGTGATATTTAGAGACAAGATTGGTGATGTAATTTGGGGCAGAGTTATAAATGGCTTTATACGTTATTGTTAGTGTTTTGAATTTTATCTGTTGGGCAACGGGAAGCTAGTGGAGGGATTGGCAGAGAGGGGTGGAGGACACTGAGTGGAGGCCAGTGGAGGGATTGGCAGAGAGGAATGGCAGATACAGAACAGTTAGTAAGGTGGATGAGTCTGGCAGCAGCATTCATGATAGACTGAAGAGGGGATAGCCTGCGATGAGGTAGGCCAATGAGGAGGGAGTTCATTAGCCTACCTCATAGGCGAGATATAACAAGGGAGTGAATAAGTTGCTTAGTGGTTTCCAAGGTTAATGGAGAAGAAAGAGAAGTGCGCCAGACTAAGTGCAGTATGAATATAAAAGTTTATTGCACACAAGATTATAAAAACTCACAAGACGTGGGTAGATATCAGGCATCAATATATAAGGATGGATTCCATTTTGTGATGTTTAGAATGGAACTGTGTAATGAAACGGATATTGTTGTTGTTCGATGATTGCGGCTTAGGTGGGGGGATCGTGTCTGATAAGTAGTGAGATATGCTTGTTCCACTAACTCAGAGGGATATCCTTTTTCTGTAAATTTAAACAAAAAATGAGATACACACGATTATTTAATTTTTTTTAAAAAATTATTTTAATTCTTCATATCTTTTTATTATTTATTTTTTATAGCATATACTTCAATTCCCACCACTTCCTTTTCTTTTTTTTTTTTTTTCCCCTGATTGTCTCCCCCCCCCTTCATATTCCACCTTCTTACCCTTTATAATCCACATCATAGTAATAACGTTTATAATTAAATATTCCCTGTGTAATCTTTTACCTTCCACATGCGTTTTTTTTTTTTTTTTTCCCATTTCTTTCCTTTCCTTTCCTTCTATTCTTCCTATCTTTCACATGTTCTACAGAAAGCAGCTGCTCACCGTTTATTTCTTATGTTTTCCACCACTGCTTGTTAAGCCTGTATGCATTATAAAAAAATTTTTTAAATTCACTACCCCGCCCCTCAGTTGCCCCACCCCTTCCTCCTCTCCTTATTTATTGGCTCATCCCACTAGCCAATCAGGTCTGATGAAAAGGCAGGTTGCCTAGAAACGCGTCACCGCCCCCTTGGAGGATTCCCAGCAACGTCCTGATGTCATTTCCTGCCCGGCGGCCATCTTGGATGTGCCTCAAGCTGGCTACTGTACCCACGCTGATGTGAGAGATCAGCAGTGCCTGCCCTGGATCCCGGTTCTTATCTGCGCCGTGACTCCCGGTTACTGCGCCTGCCATCCTCGCCTCCTCCTGTGGGACCCGCCTACAGCGCCAGCCGTGCAACACCTTGGCATTGTAGCCATCCATTTTTGAGGTGCAGCACAGATGACATCCTCCTCCTTATATATTGATGCCTGATATCTACCCACGTCTTGTGAGTTTTTATAATCTTGTGTGCAATAAACTTTTATATTCATACTGCACTTAGTCTGGCGCACTTCTCTTTCTTCTCCATTTACCACAGAGTCCGGTTTACTCTAGAAAGTGCAAGCCTCACGACGGTGTCTACATTGCAGCGTTGTATATATACAGTTGTGTCCAAAATTATTCAACCCCCACTGAAATTGAGTGTTTTGGCCAGTTTGACATTGCTTTTGATCATTCAGTCATCTTGCTTACATTTACATTAAAGAGGCACTTGTAGGTCAGACAAATATAACATAACAGTTATAATGAAATAACCACAAATGTCTTTTCTGTGCTCACAGCATTATCAGTTTTATTCAACCCCCAAGTGACATTCAATCTTAGTACTTAGTACAGCATCCTTTTACAGTTATAACAGCTTTTAAACGTGAAGCATAGCTTGACACAAGTGTCTTGCAGCGATCTACGGGTATCTTCGCCCATTCTTCATGGGCAAAGGCCTCCAGTTCAGTCACATTCTTAGGCTTGCGCACTGCAACTGCTTTCTTTAAGTCCCACCAGAGGTTCTCAATCGGATTTAAGTCTGGTGACTGCGATGGCCACTCCAAAATGTTCCAGCCTTTCCTCTGCAACCATGCTCTAGTGGACTTGGAGGTATGCTTGGGATCATTGTCCTGTTGAAAGGTCCAACGTCTCCCAAGCCTCAGGTGTGTGACGGACTGCATCACGTTTCCATCCAATATCTCCTGGTACTGAAGAGAATTCATGGTACCTTGCACACGCTGAAGCTTCCCTGTACCTGCAGAAGCAAAACAGCCCCAAAGCATGATTGACCCTCCACCATGCTTCACAGTAGGCAAGGTGTTCTTTTCATCATAGGCCTTGTTCTTCCTCCTCCAAACATAGCGTTGATCCATGGGCCCAAACAGTTCTAATTTTGTTTCATCAGTCCACAGAACACTATCCCACAACTTTTGTGGTTTGTCCACATGGCTTTTGGCATACTGCAGTCGACTCTTCTTATTCTTTGGAGACAGCAAGGGGGTACGCCTGGGAGTTCTGGCACGGAGGCCTTCATTACGCAGTGTGCGTCTTATTGTCTGGGCTGAAACTTCTGTACCCACATCTGACAAATCTTTTCTCAGTTCCTCAGCAGTCACACGGGGACTTCTCTCCACTCTACGCTTCAGGTAGCGCACAGCAGTCGAAGTCAGCATCTTCTTTCTGCCACGACCAGGTAGCGTTTCAACAGTGCCCTTTGCCTTGAATTTGCGAATGATGCTTCCTAAGGTGTCTCTTGGTATGTTTAACATCTTTGCAATCTTCTTATAGCCATTGCCCTTCCTGTGAAGAGAAATCACCTCTTCTCTTGTCTTCCTGGACCATTCTCTTGCCTTCACCATGTTTGTAACCACACCAGTAAATGTCTAGAAGGAGCTGAGTATCACAGTCATTTTAAAGCTGCCTAATTGGTGCTTATTATGCTTGATTGCTGCTCGGTGACATCCACAGGTGTTTTCAATACCTGATGGAAAGCACCTGTATGAACCTCTGTTCTTCAGAGTGGTAGTCTTTAAGGGGTTGAATAATTGTGGCAATGAAGAAACCACATAAGAACCATTTACTACTGTATTACATAAACAATTGATGTCATTTTAGTTGCATTTGGGTAGTTACAACGTCCTTGTAGGATTTGATTCTGAATACAATTCCAAATGTACACTATAGTCCCTAAACCCCTTTACAGCATTGGGGGTTGAATAATTTTGGACACAACTGTATGTATACACATATATATACCATCTATCTTAATCCAGTACTGTTTGCATCACAAGGCCTTTTTTCCCCTCCTTTCCCTACCCCCCTCCCCTCCCCCCTTCCCTTTCCTCACCACTAAAGCTGCATCATTTATTTGTTGTCCCTTTATTACTAGCATATATGATTATATATTTTAATTTCTGTTTACTGGATTATTTTGTTTAAGATTTACTGAGTGAACGTTATATCAACTACAAATTCTCTTGCGCCAATTGCATTTTTATTTTTGTTTCCAAGGTTAAGAATGGGCGTATCTTGGAGATGTTGCGGAGGTGAAGTCTACAAGATTTGGACAGTGATTGGATTTGGGGCTGAAAGGACAGATGGGAGTCTAGGATTACACCTAGTACCCTGGCATGAGGGGAGGGACCGATGATTGTGTTATTGATCTTGATAGAGAAGTCAGGGGAGGGGGCACGGGCTGGAGGGAATACTAAGAGCTCAGTTTTGGAAAGATTGAGTTTGAGGAAGTGGAGTGCCATCCATGCCGATATGTCACTTAGCAGGTTAGTAATACGAGTGGAGACTGAAGGGGTGAGGTGAGGGGTACAAAGATAGATTTGTGTGTCATCAGCATAGAGATGGTACTTAAAGCCATGGGAGTTTATCAAGTGACCAAGGGAGGAGGTGTAGATGGAGAAGAGAAGGGGTCCAAGGACAGAACCTTGAGGGACCCCTACAGAAAGAGGGAGTGAAGAGGAGGAGGCAGCGTTATAGGTAACACTGAAGGAGCGCTGCGATAGGTATAGGGAGAACCAGGAGAGAGCAGAGTCTCTGAGGCCAAGAGAGTGGAGTTTTTTTAGGAGGAGTGGATGGTCAACCGTATCAAAAGCCAAAGAGAGGTCAAGTAGTAAGAGTACGGAGTAGTGGCCATTTGTTTTAGCAGTTAGTAGATCATTAGGGCAGTTTCAGTGGAGTGGAGTGAGCGAAAGCCAGACTGTAAAGGGTCAAGAAGGTTGTTGTCAGTGAGGTAGGAGCTCAGGCGATTGTAGACTAAGCAGTGAGATGGGTCTTAAGTTGTTCTGGTTGGTGAGGTCCAGGGAGGGCTTTTTAAGTATGGGAGTGATGTGCGCATGCTTTAGAGGGGAGGGGAAGGCACCAGTAGAGAGGAAAAGATTGAAGATGTGAGTGAGGGAGCATAGGATGGAAGAAGAGGGTTACCGTAGTAGTTGTGAGGGGACAGGATCCAGGGGGCAGGTAGTGAGACGGGCTTCTGAGAAAACTTTAGTGACCTCTTTGGTAGTAGCAAGGTCAAAAGAGGAAAGTGTTGAGGGAGCTTTAGTATAAGGTATGTTAAGTGGGATGGATGTCTGTGCAGTGGCGATGCCCCTACGAATTGCATCAATCTTGTTTTTGAAATGATTTGCAATCTCGTGAGAAGTGAGTGAGGTACTGGGTGGAGGTAAGTAGAGAGATAAAAGTAGAGAAGAGATGATGAGGACTGGATGACAAAGTATTAATAAGAGTGACAAAGTAGGCTTGTTTGGCAGCATGAAGGGAGGAATTATATATACATATATGTAGCAAGGAGATCCACAAAATTGTGTATGACTACAATCATGTATCAAAATAGAAAAAAACAAGAGCATAAAATGACAGAAGCAGGGCCCGAACAGCCCCTTAATAACTAAAGAGATCAAGACAAGCCATGGATCGGGTAGGCGAGCTGCCTCACCTGAAAAGACAGAAAACCATAATTTTAACAGTCCAACAGGGCCCAGACCCCATCGCCACAAAGCACAGAGAGCAGAGCAGCCAGTCCACAACAGGGCAGTGACACCTCTGACCATGCCTGGCAACAGGGTGGGGTAGCAAATCGACAGCTCCCGCAGACCCAGCCTGCAAGCCAAAAAGAAGGGCCTAAGAACCCATAGAAAGCATGTTGAACATCAAGGTATTTAAGGAGTTAACCCAAAATTAACGGACACAACTAATAATAATGCGTCAATGGCATGTCCCAATAAGTGATCAAAGTTGGGGAGAGTAGCCAAAAGCTAGAATCCCCATCACCCAGCCTCTTGTCTGACTCTCCTCCTATCATGCCGTGGAGATGGAATGTTCCAAATGGAGATATCCGGGGGGTTGAGGGTAGGCGTTGTGGTGTGGGAGCATCTGCTAGACCCAACTTCACCAGAATGTCTTGCCCTTCAAGAGGAGTAGTAGCCATATATGTGCTGCCATTGTGTGGAATAATCAACTTAAAAGGAAAGCCCCATTTGTAATTTTATAGCGCAAAAAATAAAAACGCATAGTACCAATGCTGGGGCACTATTAGTTACCATAGTTATCAATGCTGGGGCACTATTCCTCCCATTGATACCAATGATGGAGCACTATTTCTCTTACTGACACCAATCATGAGACACTATTCCTCCCACCTATACCAATGATGGAGCACTATTCCTCCTGCTGACTACAATGATGAGACACTATTCCTCCCACCGATACCAATGCTGGGGCACTATTCCTCCCATTGATACCAATGATGGGGCACTATTCCTCCCATTGATACCAGTGATGGAGCATTATTCCTCCTACTGATACCAATGATGAGACACTATGGGGGAAATTTACTAAAGCTGGTTCACTCAGAATCTGGTACAGCTGTGCATGGTAGCCAATCAGCTTCTAATCTCAAATTGTTTAAGTAAGGTTTGGCAATAAAATCTGGAAGCTGATTGGTTTCTATGCAGAAGTGTACCTGATTTTGCACTCTCCAGCTTTAGTAAATAAACCCCTATTCGTCCCACCGATACCAATGATGGGGCACTATTCCTCCCACTGACACCAATGATGAGACACAATTCCTCCCACTGATACCAATGATGAGACACTATTCCTCCCACTGATACCAATGATGGGGCACTATTCCTCCCACTGACACCAATGATGGGGCACTATTCCTCCCACTGATACCAATGATGGGACACTATTCCTCCCACTGATACCAATGATGGGGCACTATTCCTCCTACTGATACCAATGATGTGGCACTATTCCTCCCACTGATACCAATGATGGGGCACTATTCCTCCCACTGATACCAATGATGGGGCACTATTCCTCCCACTGATACCAATGATGGAGCACTATTCCTCCCACTGATACCAATGATGGAGCACTATTCCTCCTACTGACACCAATGGTGAGACACTATTCGTCCCACCGATACCAATGCTGGGGCACTATTCCTCCCATTGATACCAATGATGGAGCACTATTCCGCCCACTGACACCAATGATGGGACACTATTCCTCCCATTGATACCAATGATGGGACACTATTCCTCCCATTGATACCAATGATGGAGCACTATTCCTCCCGCTGACACCAATGATGAGACACTATTCCTCCCACTAATACCAATGATGGGGCACTATTCCTCCCATTGATTCCAATGATGGGGCACTATTCCTCCCACTGATACCAATGATGGGGCACTATTCCTCCCACTGATACCAATGATGGGGCATTGTTTATTCATGATTGACTTCTCCCACTGGCCATAGTCCGGCCCCCCTAATGTTTGAAGGACAGTAAACTGGCCCTTTGTTTAGAAAGTTTGGAGACCCCGATCTAGCTGTATGGAGCAGAAGAGGGACTTATTACATACATTAGCTTTGATGATGGAAGCACAGGAGGTCTTCTATGATGTAGTCTGTGGACCTCAGAGCTTTAGGAAGCATAGATGATTTCTGTCATGGTACAGACTATTGCCAGTTCTGATGTATATTATATTCCTGATGTAAGCCAGGACCACATGACATTTGCAGGATTAGTTAGCTTTTTTCCCAGTTTGTTTTCAAGAGGTTTGAAGTTTGAAGGAACTCTGATAAAACTTTAAAGAAAAGGAAACAAACAGATATTTTTCTTTCCTGACGTAAAAACTATAATAAAAGAAATGGAATAGATTAACTTATCTTTATGTGTTGAACTATTACCAATGTAGTTTTATTGTTTGACGTTACTAGAAGAACAACACTTCACTGACGCTAAAGGACTTTTAAGGATGTAGATCTTATCACTGATTCATACAAGATAATCGCTTGTTGATTACGTCACATAGAAGTATGGAGGTAAAGCAGCTCTTCTGCACTGGATCATGTATCTAATATGTGATCCAGCTCTTCTGGGTAGGGGGGAGCGCACATGCACAGCACAAGCCGATCAGCGGGTCCTAGCTAATGATTGATAGCCAGGACCCACTGTTCGGCAAAGAGGACAGCAGGACAGAGCTCTGTGATTGTAAACAACACAGACATGTGTCCTCTCAGTGGGGATGTGCAAAGCAAGGGATAAAAACCAACACATTACTTAGTAAAAACAGTTAAGCACACAGTTAACCCTTTGATTTCCCCTTGATGTTAACCCCTTAGCAGCTAGTGTCAATAGTCCAGTGTCAGTATATATTTTTAGCAATGATCACTGTATTAGTGTCACTGGTTCCCACAAAGTGTCAAAAGTGTCAGTTGGTGTCAGATTGCCAGCCATACTATCACAATCCCGCTGTAAGTTGCTGATCACTGTCATTACAAGAATTAAAAATAATAATAATAAAAATTCCAGTATGCATCCCATAGTTTTTAGATGCTATAGCTTTCGTGCAAACCAGTCAATATACACTTATTGTTGTTTTTTTTTCCCAAAAATATATAGCAGAATACATTTTGGCCTAAATTTATAAATCCTTTTTCCAAAAACCTTGTAGCAAATTCCTGCCTTTTTCTGTTCTGAAGAAATAGCTGCTTGTTTCACCATGTCCTGTGTAGACTGAATGGGAGAGTTTTGTTCATTATAACCATCTTGTGCACTTTCTGATGAGGAAAGTTGCAGTGTCTGTGTTCCTTTAGAAGTATTTAACCCTTATGGAGTATCTTATCAAAAATGAAACTCCTACTGCAAATGATGCCCAAAATTCTACTTGTATTTTAGTACAGATGTCTAAGAAAATCCCACAAGCAGAGATTTCTGGGGCATTCTGTATGTTTGGTCTGTCAAGGGGCATGCAGATCCTGGGAAATATGGGTAGGTTTACACAATCATGGTAAGGGCTCTGTGAAGGCCACTCGAGTTCCTCCATACCAAACTCATCAAAAAATGTCTTCATGGAGAAGGCTTTGTAAACAGAGACACAGTCACACTGGAACAGAAAATGACCCGCCACCACCGCCGCCATAATAAGTATGGTGGTAGAAGAAAAAGTGTTAAAACAATACCCAGTGATGCTGCCCAAAAGAAAGATCTTTGTTCAGACACATCCTGATATACACTCACCGGCCACTTTATTAGGTACACCTGTTCAATTTCTTGGCAACACAAATTGCTAATCAGCCAACCACATGGCAGCAACTCAATGCATTTAGGCATGTAGACATGCTGAAGACAACTTGCTGAAGTTCAAACCGAGCATCAGAATGGGGAAGAAAGGGGATTTAAGTGACTGAATGTGGCATGGTTCTGGTTAACAAGCAGGCTGGTCTGAGTATTTCAAAAACTACTTATCTACAGGGGATTTTCACGCACAACCGTCTCTAGGTTTTACAGAGAATGGTCCAAAAAAGGGAGAATATCCAGTGAGTGGCAGTTGTGTGGACTAAAATGCCCTGTTGATGTCAGAGGTCAGGGGAGAATGGGCAGACTGGTTCGAGATGACAGACAGGCAACAGTAACTCATGTCAATATGGACCAAAATCTCTGAGGAATGTTTCCAACACCTTGTTGAATCTATGCCAGGAGGAATTAAAGCAGCTCTGAAGGCAAAAGGGGGTCCAACCCGGTACTAGCAAGGTGTACCTAATAAAGTAGCTGATAAGTGTAGTTTTGCAACCGTCTCTTTATCGTGTCCCAGTGTTGTCATTGTGTCATGTGCTTACCTGGTGGAAACCACAAGTGGTTGCACCATTCCATATTTTTCAGACATGGTCCACCATCAGGAAGCCAGTCCAGAGCAGCTGATGCTGGAGCGAACACATGTACACAGGAAGTTATAAAGTGTGAAAAAAGACACAAGTGCATCTAGTTCAACCAACAGAAAAAATGAAGAATCATAGAACCTCCATACACACAATCCTTTATTCAGAGGCGTCCCTAGGGTTGGTGTCACCTGGTGCGGTAACACCTGGTGACACCCCCTCCGACGATCCCCGCAGAATGGATCGGATCTGCAGATTGAGCATAATGGATTGGACTCCGATTCATTATGCTCAATGTGCAGATCTGATCCATCCTGCCAGGATCGTCGGCTTTCTTTACAACTTAACTTTTTTTGGAGCGGGTCCGGGACAACTGCGCATGCGCTGGTTTCAGGCACAATCAATCGATGATAGAAGTAGTTCTATCATCGACTGATCGAGCCTGAAACCGGGACATGTAGAGTTGCTTCAGGGGGGACATCTACATGGGAGACACATCTTGCTGATACACCGGTGTCACCTTGCAGGATCGTCCGTATGCAACCTATACGGGATCATGGGGGATCATGAGAGCATGTTCTCCCAGCTGGAGCAAATTGGACCTTGTTTCATAGGGTTTTTTTTGTCTTTCCCTGGATCAAAAGTAGATAAAGGCAGTGGCGTCCCGAGGCAGGTGCGGTCTGCACCGGGAGACACCGACCGCACGGGGTGACACCGGACCCGCTCCAAGAAAAGGTAAGTTGTAAAGAAAGCAGACGATCCCTGCAAGATGGATCAGATCTGCAGATTGAGCATAATGGATCGGAGTTCAATCCATTATGCTCAATCTGCAGATCCGGCTTGCTTTACAACTTACCTTTTTGTGGAGCGGGTCCGGTGTCACCCTGTGCGGTCGGTGTCTCCCGCTGCGGACCGCACCTGCCTCGGGACGCCACTGCCTTTATCTACTTTTGATCCAGGGAAAGACAAAAAAAAACCCTATGAAACAAGGTCCAATTTGCTCCAGCTGGGAGAACATGCTCTCATGATCCCCCAGGAGGCATTCAGATATTTCCTGGATCAGCAATCTCTGGTGCTATTACCTAAAATTGTTAAAATCCAGTTATATTTTGTACATTGCCTGAGGAAGAGAGGGATATAGCAACACTGAGATATAAAAAAAAGAAAAACTGTATTTTATAGGGATAGGGCCAAAAAAAATATTTGTAAAAATAAGTTATCAAAAAAATCAAGAGAACATCTGACATCCTGAGCATTTTCTTACACGAGTGGATGAAGAAAGGCAAAGTGACTATGGTGTCCGTTTATGAACCAGCAGTAATAGATCGCTGCTCAGTTCTCCGGCATTCTCGGAGAACACAGTTCTCCTGTGAATGTCGTTTATGAAGCATATGTAGATCAGTTCTCCAAACGAAGGGAGAACGGTCTACAAACGCTGGAAATCGGCTGATTTTACTATAATCTCTCGAGATTACAGTAAGAGATCAGTTTACTAAGCAGAGGTAAATTATCTCTGCTTAGTTTGCGGTCCCTCCAATTCTCCGGCTCTGGGCTGGAGAATCTGGAGGGAGAACACAGATCTCCAGTGAAGGGCTGAACATGTTCTCCTGAGTGTCATAAACTGTGAATGACCAGAGAAACGCTGTGATCCTCTGAATTGCAGCTATTCTCTGTGTCATAAACGGACACCTATATCTGTGAATAATTAACAAAATGCCTTGTATCAGCTTCTGAAGCTGTCCAATGGACATTTCTAACTTCGAGGCACCACGCCCATAGCCATAATGCTTTTCTATTACGATACACAGATTTGTGCATTGACACGCCACCTCTATTTATAACTTTAAATATATGTATTAACCTACGCAATGTCCCGAACGTAAGACAAAGATCACTTTGATATAGATAGAAGTTACTATCTTTATTCTCTCATTTTGGCTTTGGCAGTTACTGATGTTAGACAGGACCCAAAAGGATCTACTGATTGACAAGCAGCAAGCTATAAGCACTTACCATGGAAGCCAAAACACTCATACCAATAATCCTTGGGGTAACATTACTTGTCGCCGGTACGTATGGTAAGTCTCTACAATTTCTTTCCTTGTATCAAGGAGCAGACTGACCATTTGGAAACTCGGACACTGCCCGAGGTTCCCGGGGTCAGTAGGGGGCCCCATGAGATGCCCCTGGTACCTTTTTCATAGGCTTTTTTGAGTTTGAGCAAGGACACAGGGGCCCCATGATCCCCTATTGCCCAGGGGCCCCATGAGTTGTCAGTCTGCCTCTGCTTGTATCATTTAGTTATATTTTTCTTTACCCATTAAAATGCTGGTATTTTTTAAAATTTCATTTACAGTTTTTTTTCACCCTGTATTGTAATTTTTAGTGTATTTTTTGTCTTTTGTTTTGTTTTTTTTTTAAATCAGTTTAGCTTTTATCATAAATTTTATATAAACCCCAACTAAATGACATTTAAGCTGGCCATGCACTTGTAAAATTGTATTCAAAATTTTTCTTTTTAAGATTGTTAATTTGATTTTATAATGATAGTAGGGTTGTTATATCAATGTTCAAACCATTTTTTTTTTCTACATTTTTAATTGCAATTCTTTTTACATTCAGCTGTCAGTGGGGCACCCCACTGACAGCTGAAACATTACCGCATGTTTTCACTACTAAAATACCATATGACTTCATAAAATAACTCATGCGACATTTTAGTAGCAGTATGCTGTGCACTAATTTACTGCAGTAAGATACCACTTAGTCAACTGTCCCCTAGGTTCAAAGTTCGCAGTTGAACTTTCGTTAGGTTCAAATGTTGGACCGTGAACCGAACAGGGGAGTGTTTGGCCCATTACTATTCACTATATTTTATAGTTAGACCACGATTTGCTGGATTAGGTTAAGGTGCCAATGCTCTTCAAATTCATATCTTTGAGGACCTCTGAAGGTTGCTATATCTTTACTCTTTACATAATGATTTGTTTCCACTCCTCCTGATTGGATTTTTTTTTTAACCTGGAGAAGGGAGCAAGGGCACTCCAATGTAGGAAGGAACAGCCAAAAACCCAAGATGGACAGAAAAAGAGCTAGCACAGAGAACTCCCTAGTGAAATACCCTACGAATCAGTAGTTCAAATTCCACTTTTAATTGAAAAGTCTGTTTTTGATGAACTGACCCTAAATATTTTGTACATATTTGTTTTTTTTCCATATAGACCTAGCATCAATATGATAACCAGCACTTTAGAGATGCACAGAAGCATTCACTTTATTCTCTGTCACAATATAATGTTCCTACCATGTTCCACCACCAGTTTGTTGAGAAATCATGCAATCTACTGGTATGTTTTGGGAAGAAGCCCACAAAAACATGGTGAAGGCATTCAAGCATCTTGCAAAAAGCAAAAAAGACTATATATATACTGTATATATATATATATATATATATATATATATATATATATATATATATACTGACCATATGTATACATATACAGACCATTTTGAACCACATGGTCTTTTTTCTGCCATTACTCTTCTGTGTTTCTACGTTTCTAAAGTAGAGGCAGCACAGTGGCTAAATGGTTAGTACTTCCACCTGGCAGTACTAGGGGCGTTGGTTCAAATCCAAACCACAGCACCACCTGCCTGGAGTTTGCATGTTCTCCCTGTGCCTGCGTGGGTTTCCTCCAGGTACTCCAGTTTCCTCCCACACTCCAAAGACATGCTGGTAGGTGAATTAGATCCTGTCAACAGAATTTTGTTTAAACATTTTAATTTTCTTAAAGTCTTTTTAATTTTCTATTGGTTAGTTGTGTCAGATCAACAATCGTTTTCAAACACAGTGAAAAGAAAACTTAAAGAATCAGGGTGAAAAATATTTTAATACATCTGGGATTCCATTCACAGCAGGTCTGGATAAAATGTAAAGGGCTTTAGACTGGAATTAGTTGATACATTGATGGCAGGAAAGAATGTTCAGATGGACAATGTGTTCCCCTGTTGATTCACAATATTCCTTAAAGTCCACTCCAGCCCAAAAAAAAACCTTTTTATGAGCTTTAACCACTTGCCCTCCTGAGAATTTACCCCCTTCCTGACCAGGCCATTTCTTGCATTACGATGTTGCATTACTTGAACTGACGATTGCGCAGTCTTTTTTTTCACACTAATTGAGCTTTCTTTTGGTGGTATTTGATCGCCTGTGCGTTTTTTATGTTTTGCACTATAAGAAAAAAAATACTGACAATTTTGAGAAAAAAAACAATATTTTGGACTTTTTGCTATTAAACATGTCCAGTAAAAAAAATTTAAAAATCTAATTTTGTCATAAATTTAGGCCAAAATGTATTCTGTGGCATGTCTTTGCTAAAAAAAAAAAATCCCAGTTCGTGTAAATTAATTGGTTTACGTGAAATTTATAACATTTATGGTATAGCGGTATAGATACTGGGATTTTTTTTTCTACTTGTAATGGCGGCAATCAGCGACTTTTAGCAGGACTGCATGACTATGGCGGACACTCTGATATGGGTGGAAACTAACTTGGTGTCACTGACACCCCAGTGACATCAATACAGTGATCAGTGCTACAAAAAAGCACTGTACTAATGGCACTGAGCAGAAAGGGTTAATGTAAGGGGCAATCAAAGGGTTAACTGTGTGCTGGGAGTGTTTTACTAGGGGGCGGGGGGTGTGTGCTTCACTGTAAGCACACTGATTGGGATGGTTATACTGTGCACAGCCATCCAGAGCAGTGTGCTTGAGCTGACAGGGAGGAAGATTGTTTGTAAAACAATCTTCCTCCCTGTCGGTGATCACCGGCAGTCACTGGGCTCTGGTGGGTAATTACCGTCCGGGACCCGTGATTGACATCAGCGGCCGTGAATGATGGTGCCCCCTACCTGGAAATGCAAAATTACGTATATACACGTGATTCTGCACACAGGTGCCACCCTGTGGCAGTATGTCTGCTATAAGGTGGTCATTAAGCGGTTAAATAGAGCGATGGAGACCTACAATTTCTGTTGAGTTTTTATTTCTGTCTATGACCCCTTTGGGAGATATTTTCTCACTTCTCTTCCTTGTGAGACTCATGCCAGAAATTAGGAATGCAATCGTCATCAGGACATCAAAGTTTGAACTTTTATTTAGAGAGATTTCCTGTCACTTCCTATCTGAACAGGTATTGAGGGGAAATCTCCCCAATAGGGACACAGATGGCAATAGAAACCCAATGTTGTAACCCTTCCTGGTTATATCCCTAACAATTTCCCTGTTACAGGCAATCCCGGAGTTACAAACATCCGCCTTACATACGTACTTAAGAATACAGGCAGCGTGATGTCGCTCTGGGCAGCCATCTTGCTGCTCACCACATGTTGCCACCTCTTGTCTGGTGGACCTGTCAACAATCCCACATCATGGCCTGCTAACCCTTTTTTTGCTATCCAAAAACTTAAAATTTTTTTTTGTCTAAAAAATGTACCTGTTCCAACGTACTTACAAATTCAACTTAAGAACACACCTACAGAACCTATCCTGTTCGCAACCCTGGACTGCCTGTATATCCATAACAGCGTCCTTGTTACATCGATAACAAAATAAAAAAACATTGGGCTGGTGTTGGGCTTTAAGATCTTCTAGAAATGGTGTGACTTTAAGACCAATATGCAGGGGTGTATCTACCACGAGGCAAACAAGGCGTTTGCCTAGGGTGGCAATTTTTAGGGGGGCGGCACCCGGAAGAGAAAGAGAGGGAGAAAGAGAGAGAGGGAGAAAGAGAGAGGGAGAAAGAGAGAGGGAAGAGAGAAAGGGAGAAAGAGAGAAAGGGAGAAAGGGAGAGGGGGGAAGAGAGAGAGAGAGAGGGAGAAAGAGAGAGAGAGGGAGAAAGAGAGAGAGGGAAGAGAGAAAGAGAGAGAGAGGGAGAAAGAGAGAGAGGGAATATAGGGAGAAAGAGAGAGGGAAGAGAGAGGGGGGAAGAGAGAGGGAAGAGACGGGGAAAGAGAGAGGGAAGAGAGAGAGGGAGAGAGAGAGGGAAGAGAGAGAGACAGATGGGGGAGAAAGAAAGAGAGAGTGAAGAGAGGGGGGAGAAAGAGAGAGGGTAGAGAGAGATAGAGGGAGGGAGGGAAGAGAGAGGGGGAGAGAGAAAGAGAGAAGAGAAAGATGGGGGGGGGAGAGAGAGTGAAGAGAGAGAAGAGAGAGGGAGAAAGAGAGAGATAGGGGAAAGCAAGAGAGAGGGAAGAGAGAGAGGGAGGGAGGGAGGGAGGGAGGGAGGGATGAAAGCAAGAGAGAGGGGGGAGAGGGAGAAAGAGAGAGGGGGGAAAGAGAGAGGGAAGAGAGAGGTGGGAGAGAGGGAAGAGAGGGAGGGAGAGAGGGGGGAAAGAGAGAGGGAAGAGAGAGGGGGGAGAGGGAATAGAGAGAGGGAAAGAGAGAGAGGGGGGGGAGAAAGAGAGGGAAGAGAGAAGAGAGGAGAGAGGAGAGAGAGAGGGGGGGTGGAGAAAGAGAGAGAGAGTGGATGGCAAGAGAGAGGGAAGAGAGAGAGGGAGAGGGAGGAAGGCGAGAGAGGGGGGAGATAGAGAGGGGGGAAGAGAGAGAGAGGGAGGAGAGGGGGGAGAGGGAGGGGGAAGAGAGAGAGGGAAGAGAGAGAGAGGGGGAAGAGAGAGAGGGGGGAATAGAGAGAGAATGGAAAGAGAGAGCGGGAAGAGAGAGGGGGGAAGAGAGAGGGAGCGAAGAGAGAGAGAGGGAGGAAAGAGAAAGAGAGAGGGAAGATAGAGAGGAAGAAAGAGAGAGGGGGGGAGAGACAGGGAAAGGGGGAGAGGGAACGCATTTTTATATGAGCTAGAAAATAAATAGCTCTGCAAAGTCCACATTATTAGGGCTGATTTGAGAGCTCTCATCTATGGGTTTCCTGCTTAGGTGTATTTAACTCCTTCCCCCTAAGGGTTAAACAAATCTAAATGCCTAAGCACAATTTTACCAGGTTGACATGTGTTAGTAAAACCGTCCATATCATCACTACTTTGTACATCCAGGTGAATTATACCGTGTTTTTTTCAGGACAAATTGGGCTTTCATTTGGTGGTAAATGGTAATGGATATCTCCTGATTTTTTTTTTATTATCAAAGGAAAACTGGCCCAAAATAGTAAAAACTACATTTTTTTTTAATTTATCTGTGTGTTTCTTGATACTACCATAACCTACCACCAAAGAACAACCCAAAATAAGCTCTTGTCGATACCATATATGTGTATGTTATTTGTTGTTTGTACCCACAGTACAGCTCAGAAACAATAGAGCACGCTGACACTGATACTAATTAAGGAAAAAAAAAATCCTGACCTTTGACCCTGGCCTTTTGACCTTGACCTTTGACCCTTACCTTGGCCCAAACACTAACCCTGGCACTGAACTACATCAAACCTTGATCTAGGTATTTTTTTCTTTATGTTTTTATTTTATTTTTTAATATTTATTTATCTTTTTTTTTCTTTTTTTTAACAAACATTTTTTTTCTCTCTTTGCCAGGAGTTAGAGAGTTACAATGTATCTCTCTCCTCCATTCATAGAGAACAAAAAAAAAAGGGGGGGCGGGCTATACAGTGACTGATCACTATGATAGCCAATCAGAGGCTATCACAGCGATCATGTGACCTGGAATCAGGAGTCCCAGGTCCCAATCGATAGAATGGAACCCAGGGCTCTCAGTGACACCCCGGTCTTTGTGCTGGGAGCGCTCTGTGCAGCGCGAACCCAGCACAAAGACAGGTACGCAAATATGTGGCCCCCACGGAAAAAAAAACAAGTTCTGTGAGGTCGCATATTTGTGTGATGTCGGTGTCAAGGGGTTAAAACAGAAAAGGGCAAGAACTCCAAAAATGTGTCACACTGGCAAAGGGCAATAGCTTGGCCAGGAGAACTCCACCCAATGAACCATCAAATCTGCATGAGTTATTAGACATTTTTACAAGTTCAATTACTAAACTCTAAAGCAAATTCTGTTACTTAATGCAAATTCACTTGCAACGTGAGCAGCCTATTTGTTTTTAGTACATCAGCCCCAATGTGTCTTCTTTTAAGATGTCTCTCATTATTAAATAACAGTTTAAGGTGTATTTTCGTGTCATTGTTGCAGTTGTGGAGGAATTTGTTTTCTCCCTGTGTTGGAAAACTGGAACTGGTCACTCCATTTTTACTTGTCTACATCTTGAAACCAATGCTAAATTTTTTTGAATTGCTGACTTATTTAGAAAAATACAAAAGTGAGGGCAGAAAAAGACCGAGTGGTCCAACGAGTCTGACCATTTTTTGTTTTTATTTTGTTGTTTTTTTGGGGGGAGGGGTGTTTTTTTTGTGTGTGTGTGTGTGTGTGGTTTTTTTTTTGTCTTGTTTTGTTTTAACTTTTTTTGTCTGAGTATAGATATATGCTTGTCCCAAGCATGTTTGCAGCTATTTACTGTTGACTGGCTCACTACCTCTGCTGGTAGTTTATTCCAAGCATCAACTACTCTTTCAGTAAAATAATACTTTCTGAGATTAGTTTTGAGCTTTCTTCCAGTTAGTTTAAGGTCATGTCCCCGTGTTCTTGATTTTGGTTTCATGTTGAACCTTATTCACCCCCTTGATGTGTTTAAAGGTTTCAGTCATGTCTCCCCTTTCCCTTCTTTCCTCCAGACTGGACATGTTAAGTTCCTGAAGTCACTCTTGATATGTCTTATCCCCCAGACCTTTCACCATTTTTGTTACCCATCTCTGGACTCGTTCTATCTTATCAATATCGTTTTGTAAGTGAGGTCTTTAGAACCAGACACAGTATTCTAAATGAGGTCTAACTAAAGATCTATATAGGGGAATCAGGACCTCCTTCCTCCTGCTGGTGACCCCTCTAGTGATATAAAGATCTATATAGAGAAATCAGGACCTCCTCCCTCTTGCTGGTGACCCCTCTAGTGATATAAAGATCTATATAGGGGAATCGGGACCTCCTTGCTCCTGCCGGTGACCCCTCTAGTGATATAAAGATCTATATAGGGGAATCAGGACCTCCTTCCTCCTGACAGTGACCCCTCTAGTGATATACTGGTGACCCCTCTAGTGATATAAAGATCTATATAGGGGAATCAGGACCTCATTCCTCCTGCTGGTGACCCCTCTAGTGATATAAAGATCTATATAGAGGAATCAGGACCTCCTTCCTCCTGCCGGTGACCCCTCTAGTGATATAAAGATCTATATAGAGGAATCAGGACCTCATTCCTCCTGCTGGTGACCCCTCTAGTGATATAAAGATCTATATAGAGGAATCAGGACCTCCTTCCTCCTGCCGGTGACCCCTCTAGTGATATAACGATCTATATAGGGGAATCAGGACCTTTTTCCTCCTGCTGGTGACCCCTCTAGTGATATAAAGATCTATATAGGGGAATCAGGACCTCATTCCTCCTGCTGGTGACCCCTCTAGTGATATAAAGATCTATATAGAGGAATCAGGACCTCCTTCCTCCTGCCGGTGACCCCTCTAGTGATGTAAAGATCTATATAGAGGAATCAGGACCTCCTTCCTCCTGCCGGTGACCCCTCTAGTGATATAACGATCTATATAGGGGAATCAGGACCTTTTTCCTCCTGCTGGTGACCCCTCTAGTGATATAAAGATCTATATAGAGGAATCAGGATCTCCTTTCTCTTGCTGGTGACCCCTCTAGTGATATAAAGATCTATATAGGGGAATCAGGACCTCCTTCCTCCAGCTGGTGACCCCTTTAGTGATACAAAGATCTATATAGGGGAATCAGGACCTCCTTCCTCCTTCTGGTGACCCCTCTAGTGATATAAATATCTATATAGAGGAATCAGGACCTCCTTCCTCCTGCTGGTGACCCCTTTATCTAGTGATATAAAGATCTATATAGAGGAATCAGGACTTCTTTTCACCTGCTGGTGACCCTTCTAGTGATATAAAGATCTATATAGAGGAATCAGAACCTCCTTCCACCTGCTGGTGACCCCTTTAGTGATACAAAGATCTATATAGGGGAATCAGGACCTCCTTCCTCCTTCTGGTGACCCCTCTAATGATATAAAGATCTATATAGGGGAATCAGGACCTCCTTCCTCCTTCTGGTGACCCCTCTAATGATATAAAGATCTATATAGGGGAATCAGGACCTCCTTCCTCCTGCTGGTGACCCCTCTAGTGATATAAAGATCTATATAGAGGAATCAGGACCTTCTTCCTCTTGCTGGTGACCCCTCTAGTGATACATCCTAAAGCAATATTCACTTTCCCCACTGCTTGGCCACACTGTTTGCTCATTTTGCAATCATCTGAAATAAGTACCCCAAACCCTTTTCCTCTGTACTGCTGGCCAACAATGTACCCCCAATGTTGTACTCTCTCAAGGGATTCTTTTTCTCTAGGTACATTATTTTAGAAACATTGAATTGCAATTTCCACTTTTTTGACCAATCTTCCAGCAATGCCAAATCAAGTTCCATGTTACAAACACCTCCAGGGATATCAACCCTATTGCATACCTTTATGTCATCAGCAAAAAGACATACCTTACCCAACTTACCTTTTTGTACAACTATTTGTAGTTTTTTCCCCCTTTAAATGTTTCTGAATGCTAATGTGTCTCAATTTTCTTCTTCAGTGGCAAAAGGGAAGTGGAATGTTCCGCCAGAGCAAGGTTTAGAGTCCCGAGATCTAACACAAATGACAGAAATTGAGGAAAAAACAAAATATGTGTTGAACCAAGAAGAACAGGAAAAAACAAAAAAAGAGGAACATTTTCCTCTATCATACAAACAGAGACGACCAAGAAACACAGAAACCCTTTTCGCAAGAAGAAAAAAGTATTCTGTCATAGATCGGCACTTAAATAAACAATTAATTCATGCCAAAAGAGGTGCAGAACGGTTAGAGGAAAATGTTGCCCGCAGGTATTCACATAAAATTGAAATCATAGCACAATCAGAAATTGAAGGCTCTGGAGTCATGGAATCAACAACACAGATGCCTACACAAATGTACACACCACCTGAAGGCTCTGGAGAAGTACCATCAACACCAAAGGAAATTACTGAAATATTCACAACACCTGTAGGCCCTGAAGGAACAACCACTGAAAAGTTTACAACACAAGAAGGGTCAGGAGAACAAGAGACAACATCAAATACAGATGCCTCAACCATCACCACAGGTATAATCACAAACAGTGCTTTAACCCCTCGCCTACCGGGCACTTATACCCCCTTCCTGCCCAGTCCAGTTTTCAGCTTTCAGTGCTTATCACACTTTGAATGACAATTGCGCGGTCATGCAACATTGTACCCATATGACATTTTTACAATTTTTTTGAGACAGATAGTGCTTTCTTTTGGTGGTATTTAATCACATCTGTGTTTTTTTATTTTTTGCTAAACAAACCAAAAACAACCGAAAATTTAGAAAAAAAAACGTTTTTTCTTAGTTTTTGTTATAAAATTTTGTAAATAAGTGGTTTTTCTCTGTCACTGATGTGCGCTAATGAGGCTGCAGTGATGGACACTGATAGGTGGCACTGATAGGTGGCACTGATAGGCACTGATGAGGAGGCACTAGTAGGTGGCACTGATGGGCATTGACAGGCATCACTGATGGGCACTGAAAGGCACTGAAAGGCAGCACTCATATATGGTATTGATAGGCAGCGCTGGCTGGCACTGATAGGTGGCACTGACTGGCTCTTTTAGGCGGTACTGATAGGCAGCACTAACTGGCACTGATAGGCGGCACTGGCTGGCACTGATAGGTGGCACTGATTGGCACTGATAGGCGGCACTGACTGGCACTGATAGGTAGCACTGACTGGCTCTGTTAGGCGGCGCTGATAGGCAGCACTGACTGGCACTGATAGGTAGCACTGACTGGCACTGATAGGCAGCACTGACTGGCACTGATAGGTGGCACTGACTGGCACTGATAGGTGGCACTGACTGGCTCTGTTAGGCGGTGCTGATAGGCAGCACTGACTGGCACTGATAGGCGGCACTGACTGGCACTGATAGGTAGCACTGACTGGCACTTATAGGCAGCACTGACTGGCACTGATAGGGAGTAGTGTGTAGGGATGTCCCACTATACTAATATGTACGGTTCATAGGCTTTTATTGAGCTTTCAATTTTTTAGGGTTTTTTTTTATTGATATATCCATTTAGACAAGAGTAAATGATGACAAAATGGATGCCTGGTATGTTACTGAAATAGTAAAAAGAGGTCCAAAGGTTAATTGACCAGCTTACTAAATCTACAGTAGCACAGAAGACTGGTTGGTCTCTAGTGACAATGAATAAATTAGAATATATATATATATATATATATATATATATATAGTCATGGCCAAAAATATTGCACTGGAGGGTATTGAACTGGCCAGCAATGAGTCCGGATTTCAATCCCATAGAGCACCTGTGGTGAGATATCAAAACAGCAGGTGTAAGAAACTCATTGACGGTTACAGGAAGCGATCGGTTTCAGTTATTTTTTCCAAGAGGTATACTACCAAATATTAAATTGAGGGTGCCAATAATTTTGTCCAGTCCATTTATGGAGTTTTGTGCCAGATTTGGCTTTTTCCACTATTTTGTGTCACACCAATATAAGCAAAAGAAATAAACATAAGAATCCTAAATATTTATAATTGCAACAATTTTCTGGGCGAAGTGGTGCATTATCTGACGGAAATACAGGGGTGCAACTACAGTGAAAAGCTAAACAGTAACATCAAATTTATTTTAAAAAAAAATTCTTGACCCAAAGATTGTTTTTTCTTGGCTAATGTGAATTTACTGTCTTTTTGGCTCTATTTTTCTGGCTTACATACAATATATATATTGTACATATAGTCATGGCCAAAAATATTGCACTGGAGGGTACTGAACTGGCCAGCAATGAGTCCAGATTTCAATCCCATAGAGCTCCTGTGGTGAGATATCAAAACGGCAGGTGTAAGAAACTCATTGATGGTTACAGGCAGCGATCGGTTTCAGTTATTTTTTCCAAGGGGTATACTACCAAATATTAAATTGAGGGTGCCAATAATTTTGTCCAGTCCATTTATGGAGTTTTGTGCCAGATTTGGCTTTTTGTTTCTCCACTTTTTTGTGTCACACCAATATAAACAAAAGAAATAAACACGAGAATCCTAAATATTTGCAATTGCAACAATTTTCTGGGCGAAGTGGTGCATTATCTGACGGAAATACAGGGGTGCAACTGCAGTGAAAATCTAAACAGTAACATCAAATTTGTTTTTTTTTTTTAATTTTTGACCCAGTGAAGATTGTTTTTTTCTTGGCTAATGTGAATTTTCTGTTTTTTTGGCTCTATTTTTCTGGCTTACATAGATATGGCCTGGACACAAGCTAAAATTGTGAGATTTTTTACCCATATCTATGCCAAAAAAGATGAACAATTGAATATCTAATTCTAGCCAAAATTTTAAAACAAAAAATGTTCTAACCCTAAATTAGCACATTTTGTAACCTCCACAGTAAATGTGTAAGGGTATTCATACATTACACATCTGAATCATGCTTTACTGAATTGTGTCCATTTAACAATTTGTCATTTGTTTCCCCCAGCCATTTGTCAAAATGGAGGTGCTCATGATGGACTTAAATGTATTTGTCCGGGAGACTTCTTTGGAGAACTTTGTGAAACTCCCTTAGGTGACAGAGTTCTTATTGGTAAGTCCTTCCTAAATAGTTAAACTATTGGCATGTAAACAACAAACACATAGGGGATTATTTACTAAAACTTTAAAGTGTTTAATCTGGTGCAGCTCTGCATAGAATCCAATCAGCTTTCAGGTTTTATTGCCAAAGCTTAAGTGAACAAACTGAGGTTAAATGCTGATTGGCTCCCATGCACAGAAGCACCAGATTCTGAGTGCACCAGTGTTAGTAAATACACCCCAAAGCTATATTATTTTATTTGTGTTTTTTTTTATTCTTACAGTTTGAATACCGACTCTTTAAAATTTCCCATTGTATTTTTAATTCTGTGGAAATGAATAAAATACAGAAATAAAAAAAACACAACATTAATTTCTTTGCCCCCTCCTTTTTTTTTATTACGTGTGCATTTTGTTTTTATTAGTTTTTTTGTTATTTCCACAGAAAGAATAAACATTGCAACAAAGTAAAATAGAAAATTTAAAGAAAGGTGCACTTTTTTTTATTTTTCCCAGAAATAATGTTATTTACTATAATGTAAAGCACTGAGCAAACCATTAGCGCTATATAAATCCTGTATAATAATAATAATATATAAATCTTGTATAATAATAATAATAATATATAAATCCTGTATAATAATAATAATATATAAATCTTGTATAATAATAATATATAAATCCTGTATAATAATAATATATATAAATCCTGTATAATAATAATAATAATACGGTCCCTTTTTTTTCTCTTGCTGTGGAAAAAAAATTATATATATTATATATATATATATAATATTATATAAAATTATATATTATAATAAAAAATTCACTTTGCAAAGCATCGTGAGAGCATTTACTAAAAGGTATATTTTTCCTTTAAAAATTTTGCTTAAACTGAAAAAATGGTAGAATTAGAGTTACATTTTGTCAATCTCCTAGATTGTAAACTCGCAAGAGCAGGGCCCTCAATCCCCTCATGTTTTGCATTGTATTGGTATTGTTCTGTCACATGTTCTGTCCCCCTTTGTAATGTACAGCGCTGAGCGAACTATTGGCGCTTTATAAATACTGTATAATAATAATAATATTTTTGTAAAATTAGAAATTTTGCTGAAATGTTATTAATATAATATAATATATATATACTACACCGGTGCACAAAGTACTGACCACAACCCAATAGAACACCTTTGGGATGAATTAGAGCGGAGACTGCAAGCCAGGCCTTCTCGTCCGACATCAGTGCCTGACCTCACAAATGTGCTTCTGGAAGAAAGGTCAAACATTCCCAGTCAAGTTTCTCTACCCCAAACTTGCTCCTCCATGTCTTTATGGACCTTGCTTTGTGCACTGGTGGGCAGTCATGTTGGAACAGGAAGGGGCCATCCCCAAACTGTTCCCACAAAGTTGGGAGCATGAAATTGTCCAAAATGTCTTGGTATGCTTAAGAGTTCCCTTCACTGGAACTAGGGGGCCAAGCCCAACCCCTGAAAAACAATCCCACACCATAACCCCCCCTCCACCAAACTTTACACTTGGCGCAATGCAGTCAGACAAGTACCGTTCTCCTGGCAACTGTCAAACCCAGACATCAGATCCATCGGATTGTCAGACAGAAAAGCGTGATTGGTCACTCCAAAGAACACGTCTCCACTGCTCTAGAGTCCAGTGGCGGTGTGCTTTACACCACGGCATCCGACGCTTTGCATTGCACTTGGTGATGTAAGGTTTGGATGCAGCTGCTCGGCCATGGAAACCCATTCCATGAAGCTCTCTACACACTGTTGTTGTGCTAATCTGAAGGCCACATGAAGTTTGGAGGTCTTTAGCTATTGACTCTGCAGACAGTTGGTGACTTCTACGCACTGTGCTTTTCAGCATGAGCTGACCCCTCCCTGTCATGTTACGTGGCCTACCACTCGGCCGAGTTGCTGTTGATCCCAGTTGCTTCCACTTTGTTATAATCCCACTAACAGCTGACCGTGGAATATTTAGTAGCCAGGAAATGTCACGGATGGACTTATTGCACAGGTGACAACCTATCACGGGACCACGCTTGAAGTCACTGAGCTCCTGAGAGCAACCCATTCTTTCACAAATGTTTGTAGAAGCAGTCTGCATGTCTAGGAGCTTGATTATATACACCTGTGGCCATAGGTGATTGGAAAACTTGCATCCAATGGATTTGGATGGATGTCCCAATACTTTTGGCAATATAGTGTATTTTTAAGTCTGGTCATCCTTGTTTGTGCATGTTTACTTTAAATGGAATTTATATTGCATTTTTAGTGAGTATCTGTTCTGAGCTATTTTGTAACCTATCTATCTATCTATCTATCTATCTATCTATCCCCTTGGCGATTTTTCCATGAATTCTCTTAGCAATTATTTTAAAAGGTAGGTTGCCAGGTCTTTCCCCAACCCCCACCATGCAGGAGATCCCGCATGGCCAGGGATAAATTTGTAACCATTACCTGATGGTATTTTTTTATGTTTCCTATATAGTTTACATAGTTGCTGTTCCATCGTGTAATCCTCTTTTAGCTCTACTAAGCTCAAAACAGAGCCTGAATATGTAATAATCAAATATGGCCCTTGCAGTGTACATACCTTATTACAAATTATACATAGATAGGATTTTTACTGTACATATACCTATGTATTTAAAGAAAAAAAAAATCAATAATATTATACATAAACAATAGGTACCCTTTAAGAAAGATGTAGACATAATATAGGTATGTGTATGGGTATATTTGGACATTTATATTCATTGTTAACCCAGTATTCATCCTTCCTATAGGCAATACAGTGTCAGCAACAGTAACGGTGGAAATGAAAATCACTAACAGAGCTTATCGGCCTGAGTTCCAGAACCCATTATCTACTGTATATATAGAGTTTGAGATTGAATTTAAAAAAGAGGTGAGAATTAATTGATATTTAATACCTCATTTGATTTATTTGTAAAGGGCAACTCAAAGAGCAATCATGCATATTATGGTATAATTATGGTGTACACTCGCCAGACACTTTATTAGTTACACCCGTTCAATTGCTTGGTAACACAAATTGCTAATCAGCCAATCACATGGCAGCAATTCAATGCATTTAGGCATTTAGACGTGGTGAAGACAACTTGCTGAAGTTCAAACTAAGAATCCGAATGGAAAACAAAGGAAATTTAAGTTTCTTTGAACATGGCATGGTTGTTGTTTCAAAAACTGCTGATCTACTGGGATTTTCATGTACAACCATCTGTAGGGTTTACAGAGAATGGTCCGAAAAAGAGAAAATATCCAGTGAGCGGCAGTTGTGTGGATGAAAATGCCTTGTTTATGTCAGAGGTCAAAAGAGAATGGGCAGACTGGTTTGAGATGATAGACTGGCAACAGTAACTCATGTCAATGTGGACCAAAATCTCTGAGGAATGTTTCCAACACCTTGCTGAATCTATGAATGAAGGCAGTTCTGAAGGAAAAAGGGGGTCCAACCTGGTACTAGCAAGGTGGACCTAATAAAGTGGCCAGTGAGTGTATATCCTTCTTCAGCTGTGTAGGACAGTCAGAACAATACAATTAGTTGGTCCTTAAATGTTTCCATTTTTCACCGAATGTACAATTGGTTGCTGAATGTTTCTATTGCTCTCTGAATGTTACTACTGAACTTGTCTAAATGTTACCATTAGTTGCAGAGTGTTTCTTATTTGTCACTAAGTGTTTCTTTTTGGTCCCATTGGTCACTTAATCCCATTGGCCGCTTAATGTTTCCCATTGGTCGCTGAATGACTTTTATTTGTTATTGATTGTATCTCATTAGTCATTGACTGTTTCTATTGGTAACTAAAGGTTTCCCATTGGTAATGAAATGTTCCTATTGGTCATTGATAGGGATGGCTGATTCTGACTTGGTTTGAAAGGAAAATCCTGTTAGTAAGTTCTTACTTTTTTTTTAGGGCTGATAGGGCTAACAAATTAGGTTTAAAACCCAAAGACATAGAAAGCTGGATACTGCCACCAGGGAACATATAGCAATGCAAAAAAGTGTTAAAAAAGTAACACTTTATTGTGGTACTTTGAACACTCCAATGACTAAGCTGGCTGTACACTAGAGTTTTGTTAATTTTTTTTTAATGTTCATTCAATTTTTTATAATAATAATAATAATAATAATAATGGGGTCAATTTAACATCCATTTTCAACCGCCACAAAGAGAAAATTCAAAGAAGCGAGATGGCAAATCATTCTAGAATTAACAAATTTTAAACAGTGTCCAAATTTGAATGTTAAAAGCAAACACATTTTTAAAGTATTTTCAAATGACATTCATCAAAGCCATCATCTGTATGAAAAAAATCTACTAGTCTAAGGTCAGCTAGACTCATTCACATCTGGAGATTTGGGATTCTGGGCAGGATTGTTTAGATTCTGCCCACGATTTCATATCGCACTGCCATTGTGGCGAATCGAGGCACTCGTGTTTGTGTGCCTGTCATTTTTAATGGCACCTCAAACATGGTGCTTTTTAAGGGAAGTCTTGAATTAAAAAGTTTGCTTTGGACAGGACAGCTGCTAAAGGTAACTGCTGATCTCAAGTCATCTACAAAAAAACAAACTAAAAAAAGCCACCAAAATTTTACGAAAAAACAAATCAGCAAAGAAGTTGCTTGCCCAAAGGACTAGCAATCAGAGGTAAAGCAAAATTTCCTAACTGACCCTAATCTCTTCCTATTCAGTTTGTAGGCTTTCCCTATCCCCTCCCTACAACACTTTCCAATACACAGACACAGTGGATACCCTATGCCCTCTTTTTATAATGAGGGGGCTGAATTATTCAATACACCCCTTACTGGACCTTCTAAGCCTAAAGGTCATGGGTCATAATTCAAAGGTCATACAGTGCGTTGTGGTTTAAAAAAAATTCTCCTGGGCGAATCTAAAAGTCTAAAAGGAAAGTGAGCGCTCTTTAAAATCAGCAGCTAAAACACAAAGGTAACCAAATAAAAGCTTCAAAATAGTATATCAGATAAATAGGTGCAGCGCTAAAACGATTAAATCACTATTATAATGTCCATAAAATAAGCAAAGTGTCAGTAAACGCAAATCTAAGTAAAGTTAACAAGCAGAATCCAAATGATGGTGCTCCAAAGGTATGGTAGAACTACGCACTCACCAGATGCGTAACGTAAATACGCATTGGGTGAATCTACATAGCGAACCTGTAGGATTTGGTTAAACCCCATGGAAGTGGTGAACCTGAGCTTTATCCCTATTTATTGAATGTTTCCTGTTGATTACTTGATGTTCCCTTTGGTAGCTGAATGTTTCCCATTAGTTGTCTAATGTTACCATTGTCTAAAACAGAAAACTGGAGTGTACAGTTGCATCTGGTCAAACCGAGTGATCCTGTTCTATCTCCGGTGAAAAGTGAACTTTGTATGTGTCAGTCACCAGGAGGATAAATCTGTAATATCACATCCAACAACAGTAATAAAAAATAAATATACTTTTATTGGCTCATCATTAAAAAGTCACACTTCCCCTTTTTTTTTAAACCAAATGGACTTTGAAGATGATATCAGCATGTGGTTACATTCATATAGCAGTAAAATGCACAATAAGCACATAGGATCAACATTTGCTTCCTCAGGATCCCCGCTTTAGAAGAACCACTAGTATCGACTGCAAGAGTTGGACTTTAGTAAGCAGTGCTTACAGTAGTTGTATAAAGCGAGGGTCATGAGCCCTCCTCATGATGTTCCTAGTGATGATTGGAAAGATAATAATGTGTACTCCTAATGTATTTAGAAGTCTGGAACATGTGGCTTATCAACAGCTACAGGCTCAAAACTCCAAACCCAGCTTCCATCATACAGCTGAACATACTCGCCTTCCACTCTCGCCTCCAGGAATTCTCCAGAGCCTCTCCCATCCTCTGGAACTCCCTACCACAGTACGTCCGGTCAGCCCCCACCCTGTCTGCCTTAAGGCGATCTTTGAAAACTCACTTATTCAGGGAAGCCTACCCGACCTCCACCTAAGAACTGTACTTGAATCACGTCCGCCAGATCATCCCCCTCAGCTATCACCTTTTGTACCACCTCCCCCTTCATTTAGATTGTAAGCTCCACGAGCCGGGCCCTCCTATTCCTTCTGTACTGAACTGTATTGTAATTGTAATGTCTCCCTTATATTGTAAAGCGCTGAGCAAACTGTTGGCGCCATATAAATCCTGTATAATAATAATACTGCGCTTTCCACTTCCTAGCTAATCACAAAAGGACCGGCCACCAGGCCTCAACACTGACCAGCATGTCTATCCAAACTGCCTCCACCCATCACTTTTTTTTTTAATTTTATTTTTTTTTAGACATTTGCTGGGATGGTGTCACGCTGGGGGTACATATATTAAATTCCAGACCCATCTTCCGTCTTATAGATATAACGTTACCATTGGTCACTAAATGTTTCATATTGTTCCATAAATGCATTCTTATGTAGCCAAATGTTCCTTATTAGTCACTGAAAGTTTCTCATTAGTAAAGGAATTATTTCATTGGTAATTGAATGTTCCCAGTGGTCACTGATTTATTCCCATTGGTTACTAAATGTTTTCCATTGGTGGCTGAATGTTTCCATTGGTCCTAAGCCCTATACTCCAAATTGAATATATAAAATGTGACAAAAGTTGTAAATCTGAAATCAGCTTTGTTGCTACCAACAGCTGGAATTGAATTGGTTATTGCTCAGAATCATACACCATGAATGTGGTATACATTAAAAGGTTTTATTCATTTTCTCTTCTTTTCCTTTGTAGATGTACATATATTATTCAGTCATTAAAGAGTACGTCGATGTGGAGATTAAACAGCTAAGGTGAGAGTCACCGCAACTTAGCTTTGGAGGCTCATAGAATTTGACATCAAATTATTTTCTTAAAAAAAAGGTGGTTTGGAGCACAAAAAAAGTTCTGGTTCTACCCTGATCAGAATCTTATACGCAGCAGATAGTGACAGCCTCCTTATCTTTTTCCATCTGCTATCCCTATTTCCACATCATTTCTTTGCTCCCCAGCCCTTCACTTTCACTTTATCTTCTTTCTTTCACCTTCTTTTTCTCTGTTCTGTTTTTATGATAGTATCAGAAATGATAACCTCTGTATTTTTTCACAGGTTTCCTTTCAAATGCATACATAATTCTTTCAAAAGCCATTTTAAATGTTTATTCATCATGACTAGAGCACCAGAGATAGGTCATTCAAATCCCCCCCCCCCTTTTTGCTATACTGAAAGAAAAACATGACACCAATTTGGAGTAATATGGCCAACATGGCCTTTTATTAACAAACATTTTAACACACCAACCATTCCTTATAACAGAAACATACAGAGTTGTTGTTGTTGGTCTTCGAAGGCACCCCCAAAAATGATCTGAAATGCACCTGCGGACAACCATATTACACAAGGCCTCCAGCCGCAACCAACCAGCTCAGAGACAACCATACCGTCCGCAGTGCAGCACCACCACCTTCCAGTTAAACCTTGGTTAACTGGAATGTCCCCGGGCAAACCATACCAACGATGGGTCCCACACCATTATCTGTACCTCCAAGATAAGAACCGCCTCCAAAGACCAACAACCGCCCATGACCGAAATAACCCCCCTTTCCCCCCGAGAGGAACACAATACTCACTAAAATAGGGAGGGCGGGAGGGAAGCTCTCTCTTACCAACGTCCAGCTCCAACTGACGCCCCCCCCCCACCAGGACACCCCACCCTAAGGTGCGGCAGAGCCCACCCACGCTCTCTCCCTACCAACCAGCACCCCCAGCTATACTTTTCAAACCCCCTGGCACTATACTTAACCCTTTCTATTCTCCTTCCCACTCTAGGTCTAGTCATGCCTGCCCTGCGCTAATTTTCTTTTCCTTTTCCGCTACGGGCATTTCTTTCCTATACTCGAGATAAAGAGGATTTAAAAGATAAATGTACTTTTTATACAACTATCCTTTAAAACAGGTTTGGGGATGGATGTCTGAACCTGGATGCAGTCAGCTGTCTAAGACATCTGTCCCAAACCGTAGCTAACCACTCTCTGTTCAGCTACATGTGAACCGCTGCTGATCACATCACCCGATTATTCAAACAGCAAGAATCCTGCCACAACAGTTGCAGTGTCCCTGATCACCGCCACACCAGTTACAGTGTCTTTGATCATGCTCAGGCAAGTTAGTGTCCCTTTTCACTGCCAAACCAGTTACAATGTCCCTGATCACTGCCACACCTGTCATAGTGTCCCTGATCAATGCCACACCAGATACAGTGTCCCTGATCACCACCACACCAGTCACAGTGTCCCTGATCACCGCCCCTTCAGTCACAGTGTCCCTGATCACCACCACACCAGTCAGAGTATCCCTGATCACCACCACACCAGTCACAGTGTCCTTGATCAATGCCACACCAGTTACAGTGTCCCTGATCACCGCCACACCAGTTACAGTGTCCCTGATCACCGCCACACCAGTTACACTGTCCCTGATCACCGCCACATCAGTTACACTGTCCCTGATCACTGCCACACCATTTACAGTATCCCTGATCACCGCCACGTCAGTTACACTGTCCCTGATCACCACCACAACACTTACAGTGTCCCTGTTCACTCCCAGACCAATTACAATGTCCCTGATCACCACCACACCACTTAGAGTATCCCTGATCACCGCCACACTAGTTACAGTGTCCCTGATCACCGCCATACCAGTCACAGTGTCCCTGATCACCGCCTCAACAGTTACAGTGTCTCTGATCACCACCACACCAGTTACACTGTCCCCTGATCACCGCCACACCAGTTACACTGTCCCCTGATCACCGCCACACCAGTTACACTGTACCCTGATCACTGCCACACCAGTTACACTGTCCCTGATCACTGCCACACCAGTTACACTGTACCCTGATCACTGCCACACCAGTTACACTGTCCCTGATCACCGTCCCACCAGTTACAGTGTCCCTGATCACCGCCACACCAGTTACACTGTCCCTGATCACTGCCACACCAGTTACACTGTCCCTGATCACTGCCACACCAGTTACACTGTCCCTGATCACTGTCCCACCAGTTACAGTGTCCCTGATCACCGCCACACCAGTTAGAGTGTCTCTGATCATGCCCAGGCAAGTTACAGTTTCCCTGTTCACTCCCAGGCCAGTTACAGTGTCCCTGATCACCGCCACACCTGTCATAGTGTCCCTGATGACCGCCACACCACTTAGAGTATCCCTGATCACCACCACAGCAGTTACAGTGTCCCTGATCACCGCCACACCAGTTACAGCCTAGAATATTTGCACCTTTTCACAATATTCTCATTTTCTGAGATTGTGGATTTGGGGTTTTCATGAGCTGTAAGTCATAATCATCACAATGATGACAAATCATGGCTTGAACTATCTTGCTTTGCATGTAATGAGTCTATCTCATATATTAGTTTCACTTTTTAAGTTGCTGCACTGAAATAAATGACATTTTGCACTATATTCTAATTTTTTGAGTTTCACCTGTATGTAGCCAGATAACTACAGAGAGCCAGTTATGACACTGTTTGCAGCAGCTCTGTAAAATACAATTGCATTGACACGCTGGATTTAAGCACACTGTCTGCTCTCATGCAAGCAAGGGAAGCAGGCAAGCCAAATGGAGCTCCATAGACTTTTATACTAGCTGCATTGGAAGGTGGGAGTTGAATTTGGGAGAGGGAGCTATGAGAGACAGTGATACGGGTGGAGACAGAGGCTGTTTTCCCAAGCTGGAGATGGAGTAGCTTTCTCTTAGCTGCAACGAAACTACAGAGAGAACATATTGCTGTATGGAGGTGCACTAGCCTTTACGAGCCAGTGGACTGAGTGGGGATTGGGGCCTCTTACCCTGGGTGCCACAGAGAGAGAGAAAATCAAAGGGTGCAAAGACCATGGACTGAGTCATTGTGGTACACGGTTTCTTGCTGCACAGGTCCTGTAGTCTGGTGGACCGAGGACCAGAACTGCACCAAGCCAAACCAGAGGGCACCTAAACAGTGGGACTTTTGTGGCTGTATTGCTGGGTTGGTGAGAGAGTCTTGCAGCCATAACTTGTTTTTCCGCTAGCAGAGACTGAGCACTTAGGAACTGGACATTTGACTAGCATTATTCACCACTGCATGCTGGCTTTTCTGGGACTGTACCTATGTGCACCATCATAAAGACTGGTCCCCAATGCTAGTCGGCTGAATAACAAGGACAAAAGACTATTTCTTTAGATAGCTGCCCTATTTGCTGCCTAGGGAAGGAGATACCCCTGAAGTAAGATCTGGGTGTTAATATACAGGTAGTCATTCTGAGAGTGCACTCTAGTAGTATAGCAATCTGATGGCAGGGAAGATGTTATAGCATCTCTTACTATTGTGGTTAACTATATTCTCTATTTGCTCATTTATGAGCATATTGCCATTTTCCATAACCTACAACAATATACCCAGTTCTTCTTTCAATAATCAGTCTAGTGTTTCCTTGCTGAAATGGAACTATAGTTTTGTGCAGGATGTTTATCATTGTGCTCTTAACAGCTTTATGAGTTCTATTTGCTTAACGGAGGAGCTGAGGTTGTTCACAGATTCGAGTCAGATCAGAGAACCCAAACTACCGTCTGCTCCTGAGGGGTAGCACTACATATAGTAATTATTGGAAGGAGCTCCCTTAAACCGGGAAGTTATTTCAAGGGCTTCTTCATGTTAAAATGGTTGAGAATGCTTACTTTAAAAATTACCCTCTCCCCCACTACAAGGTGCTATGATTATCTATGCTCCTGGCAAATCAACTCTGGCTCACCCAGTTCAGAAAACCCTGTCAGCTGGAGTCTTTTGTGCTTACCATTCCTTTCCTCCTCTGTAGCAGCCTTTAGCCAACAGGAGTTGAGCAAAACTACCTGATACGTCTGGGTATAGAGGATCATGTGACATCATCATATCTTCCTACAATTTGACAGCACTGGTCATTGTTGCTTGGCCGTTCAGGAACAGAGATATATCAAATGGGGTTGGACTTTAAATGTTTTCTTATGCTTACCTATTACCCCTATAAGCTCAGTGGTGGAAGGTCACTTGGTAACTTGTAGGCAGGTGCAGTCTGCTTTCCCCACTGTAGGTGGAGCCCAACCAGAATGGTATCACAGCCTAGAAGGAAGGGCATTTAGGCTTCAATGTGATTTCCTGGTTCTTGGAGGCAGCGTTCTGGTTGGCTACGCTTCATCCAGGTGACCCTTGGTGGCCATCTTTGGGTCAGTAGAGTCTTTATAAGGCCATGTCCCTAGGTTTTGGTACACATTTTTGCAAAGTGGCTTTAGTCGGGAAGGAGCAGACTCCTGTCAGGGAAAGTGATAGCAGCAGGGAAAGGTTCCAGGTGAGTAGGGACAGGCTAGGGACTCACAATTCTTTACTGAAGCCTCCCTTTTGGGACCAGATGGCCAGGCCGCATTTTGCAAGTGTTAACTTGAGTGGCGCTCTCCCGCTAGGGTTGTTTGTAGTTGGTTTAGCGCTACCCTCGTAACAACGGTCCCCAAAGGTTACCCTGATGTTGCAAGCCGCCCGACACCTCTGACACCATGTAATCAGACATAATGCCCAAAGGAAACAATTGCACAGGCACCAGAATGCAGTAAAGCAATTGATTATTTACTAAGAGTTTTTCAGTCAGCAGACAGTGAATAATATTTATGGCAATACTTCCATGTAACCAGTACCTTGTTGAAATCAAAGTGTGAATACAGGTGGACCTGGCAGAGATGAACACAATGATTCAAACAGTGTTTAATATATGCTCAGTGGGAGCCTTTGACCCCAGGAATGAAAGGGAACAGAAATACTTCTTCCTTAAAATCCTGATGCCACAGGTCCAGAAATAACACCAAGCTTTGTAAGAGCTAAACGTATGAGCTATGCTATAAACACATTCTGAACAGAGTTCCCGTTTAACATACACACAGATACTAGGCACCGACTCCTTGGCTTGAGGAGTGTTAAAAGGGAGTCTTGATTGAAATAGTGCCCTGGATCATCAGCTAGCTCAGTAGGGGCCCAAAGAGATTGTTGTGCAATGGAGACCAGCAATGATGGATAATATATGCGAATGGTTGCTGATAGAGACTGCTAATTTATGAGGAGAAGTGGGGTAGAGGTGTCTGCACACAGTGTCCCTTTGTGAGGAGTGTACACAGTGTGGGCATTTGCCCACTTGCCAATTCTGACGACACCGCAACTCATGGGAATCAGGATGTCCTGGAAGGGCTTCTGCAGAATCTGCAACCAGTATAGGGGGTGCTTGGCTGAGCCCCTTGTAACACTGGGACTCTGCTGTGACTGTGGCGGTGAAGAAGCACACATCTCTGGTCAGTCACTCTGCCAACAGAAAGCTGGAGACGGATTATCTGCTTGCAGGTCTGTAGCTCGCCCGCTAAAGACCCTACACACCGTCTGAACCGCACGGCCTACTTAACTCTCCACAGCAACTGGGTCCCTCCTTGCAGCTTCAGCTGTGGTCTCAAGAGGTAGAGCTTTCTCCGGGGTTCAATATATATAGCCTCTCCAAGCATTCTACTTTCCTTCCTCCAGCCAGTTGTAACTTGTAGTACACAACAGTATTGACTCCTTGCAAATCTCAGCCTTCTGGACTATATGTCCCACAATCCCCAGCTCTTTGTTGGGTCCTCCTCTCTCTCTCGGTGCCTCTGAACACAATAGCACTATTACAACTAAACACTAGAGGGAGCATTATCTCAGCATAGTTCCCATCATGAATGTCTTGCAATGGCACAGGTAAGTTAGCCGGCACTGGGCTACTTCAGCATTTTCTGCAATACAAGTTCTGAGCTTATCTGCAACTGGACTCTGTGTCTTTACAGCCACCACATCCCATTGCATCTACCTACAAACTGTCAAGAAATTGGCAGGAGCAACAAAGAAGTATCAAGGGAGTACAAAAACAGCACCAGTTAGCAGGAGCAAAAAGCAAGCAAGCTACTCATCATCTCTAAATTAAAACATATTCAGTTTCCTTTATTGGCAATCCATAGCTTTTAAAACATTTGGAGCCGGGAGTAAAAAAACCAGGTCAGTTTTGTGTCGGGGCAAAGCATGAAATATTTAAGCCACATCTGGACTCCCCCTCCTGTCCCTCAATCAGGACAAATTCATATTGTGTTCAGAATAATATAAATATGGATTCCCTCAATTGTCCTATGTGTTTCTTTGCAAGGCCTGGAAGTGTCTCAGCTAGAAAAAGAGGAGCCTTTGCAAGAATTGCCGACGTATCTCCTAGGAGTGACAGTATGGATGTGGTTCATGACGTCATCTTCAAGTTACCTTTAGAGAAAGACCAGAATGTTACCACCACCGAATACGAAAAAGTACTGGACACAATAAAAGATCGATTGGAATTACTCAAAGATAAACAATGCACAAATGAAAACTGTAAGTATTTCTATCTGTAGTGAAATATTTCCATCTTTTCAGGCCTTCCACCCTTGCACAGGGAAGTTTTTGAATTTTGACAAATTTTCTGTTTTCTAGTCAGTCATTGTCCAGGTTACTGTTGTAATGCAAAAAGAAGGTTTTTATGAGTTTGAAATAGTAACAGTATCTGCAATGTGCAGGCCCAAAGAAGTCCCCAGGGCTCTTGACTCCACGTGGCTTTCAATCATTAACTCCATGCTAAAACTATTTTCTTCTTAATAAAAACAGCATGATTTTAAAAACTAAAATCTTTATTCTAAATGGGAATATCACAACATACAGCAATGGTATAAGTTTTCAGAAAAGCTCCACATTTTTTCATAAGAGAGCCTTTCTTCATGTCAAGTCTGTGATTTCTCTTAAGCTGGCAATACAATAGTACCGCCTTTCTCAATCTTTTTAACATGGAGGAATCCTTTAAATAACTGTCCAGTCTCAAGAAAACCCTGACTATATTTACTAGAGCTACAGCTCATGGTAGATTAGTGTGATGGTCACTGGGAAAAAAGCTTCTTACATTGGTGGTCACTGGAAAGAAAGCACCTTACATTGGTGATCATTGAGAAGAAAGCTCCTTACATTGGTGGTCATTTAGAAGAAAGCTCCTTACATTGGTGGTCATTGAGAAGAAAGCTCCTTACATTGGTGGTGATTGAGAAGAAAGCTCCTTACATTGGTGGCCATTGAGAAGAAAGCTCCTTACATTGGTGGTGATTGAGAAGAAAGCTCCTTACATTGGTGGTGATTGAGAAGAAAGCTCCTTACATTGGTGGTGATTGAGAAGAAAGCTCCTTACATTGGTGGTCATTGAGAAGAAAGCTCCTTACATTGGTGGTGATTGAGAAGAAAGCTCCTTACATTGGTGGTGATTGAGAAGAAAGCTCCTTACATTGGTGGTCATTGAGAAGAAAGCTCCTTACATTGGTGGTCATTGGGAAGAATTCTTCTTACATTAATGGTCAGTGCGAAAAATTCTCCTTGCATTAGTGGTCATTGGGAAGAATGCTCTCTACATTGGTGGTCAGTGGGAAGAACCAATCCCATGATCTCAGAGGACTCTTAGATATTTTCTCATAGTGCTTTAGGACAGCCTTTTTCAATCAGGGTGCCCAGGCCGCCTGAGGTGCCTTCAGGTTTCTTCAGAGGTGCCTTGGCAAAATGCCTAAATTTGTCCAAAAATTGTATACAAACCAGCAGGTGGATCAAGCCTGCCTTTAATTATCCAAAGCCAACAATTTTTATTGTGCAGCATTACAACCTTCCAGCCACCAGTGTTTTAACAACCAATGATGTCATCAGTTGATGAGAAGGATGTCAGTCTTCTGCACAGCATCCTTGTTTGCTCCTCCCCCGCCCCTCTCCATCAGCACTGGGGTCACATTAACTGAGTGAAGGATCAAAACTGAGGAAGAAGAGAAATGCTGGAATACTCATCAGTACCAGTGTGGAAAAGTATATTTACTTTGGAAGGATAAATCTCCTCTAATGTTGGGTGTCCTACATGTGTGGATATTGTTGTGTTATGTAAAACTATAGGTATAGTTTTTAAACATTTTGAATGGGGTTCCTTGAGATTGTCCATAATTTTAAAGGGTGCCTTGATTGTAAAAAGGTTGAGAAACACTGCTCTAGGATATTATTATGTTGACATAGTAGGGTTGAATTACTAAGGCAAATAGGCTGTTCACTTTGCCAGAAAAAATGTACTTTGCAAAGGCATTTGCCCCAGAGCTTAGTGAATGTGGTGAAGTTTCACTTTGCAAAGAATACCCAATTCTGAGCAAGAAAAAAAACCCCAAAAAAAACATTTGCTTGCATGTGATTGGATGATGGAAATCAGCAGCTCTGGGGCATATTCCCTTGGAAACTGAACAGTCTATTTATTTATTTTAGTAAATCAATCCCATTATCCCAGAATTCTAATGTATTTTCTCAGAGGACTTCGATATCTTAGAATTACAAGAGATTTTTCTTTCTTATACTTGGCCCCAGTATTCTTCCATACAGATCGACTGGTTTTGTTATGTGAATATGGAAACCGCACTTATCTAAAGGCATTTGGTCATGATAAGCACTATGCTGCATTGTATAATGTTAAAGCGGAGTTCCACCCAAAAGTGGAAGCTCTGCTTTTTTGCCTCCCCCCCCTCCACTGCCATATTTGGCACTTTTTTGGGGGGGAGCAGGTACCTGGTTTTGACAGGTACCTGCTCCCATTTCCGGCTCACTTCGCTATAGCAAAGTGAGCTGGAAGTTTGGCCCCCCTCCTTCTTCCCACAGTCTTCTGGGACACTTCACAGGTCCTAGAAGACTGCTGGACCAATTAGGAAGTGAAGTGCAATTAGCGCATGCGCAGTGGGCTTCCGGCTGTGAAGGCACAAGCTGCCACAGCCTTGCCCACAGCTGAGATGTCGGCTCCAAGGAGAGAAGAGGGAGAGAAGGGACAGCATGGGTGAGCACATCGCTGGACCCCGGGACAGGTGAGTGTGTGTTTATTAAAAGTCAGCAGCTACAGTTTTTGTAGCTGCTGACTTTTAACCCCCCTGGCGGTATTCCCGAGTGTAGCTCGGGGTTCATTTTCAGTACCAGAAGCAGTAAACCCGAGCTACACTCGGGAATACACTGCAGCGTTGCTCAGGGATCCCTCCAGCACTTGCCTTGTCCTTCGCTCCCGTGATGTCCCCCCTACAGTGTCCCCGGCCAATGCCGGCATCCGTCTTACGGGTTCCGTTCCCTGCGAGCGTCAGGACGTATGGGGGATGGAACCGGCGGGAATTTCAAAAATGAAAAAATCTGACACTCACTCAATACACTAAAATCTGATAGTATAACATTACTGTGTCAAACCATTTCACATACATTGTGTCCCGAGTGCTTTGTCCGGCGCCCTGCCTGCATTTTTACTGTTCTTTCTGCCTGGAAACTGAGAAATGTCCATGGCGTCCAAAAAGCGCCCCTTTAGGACAAAAGCGGTTTTAGACCGGCTAGAGAACAGCGATAGTAAATCAGAACCACTTGCAGAATTGAGTGATAATGATTCGTGGGGGAAATTCATCATCAGACACTGAAAACGATTCTGCGACTGAGCTCAGTGATGTGCGAACTTGGCGCTCTATTTCAAATTCCAGTGTTTTTGGTTTGATTATATTATTGAATTAAATGTATTATTATTATATTATTATTTTTTATGATTATTTATTATATTATTATTTAGGATTTCGTGTTTCAAATTTTATCATCCCCGGGATGTTTACTAGACTCTTGTTCAGACAGATTTCAGTGAGTTATTCCTACGAATTACAGGCTTACAACAAAAAAACAACATATTTCCATTGAAAACAATGTACCGCTTTGAGCACAGAAATATGGACATAATCAGACCACTAGAGAGGTTAAAAGTCAGCAGCTACAGTTTTTGTAACTGCTGACTTTTAATAAATACAAAAATGACTGGAACTCCACTTTAAGTAACTATAATATGACTGATGCGATTGTAAACGCATTCATTTACCATATTTCCTTATTCCTTATTTTCTTTCAGCTGGATTTTGTATTGATGGTGAAAGTTTGAATATCACAGAAGTAAAACCAAAAACTGCCGAGGGTAAGATATTTCATCACAGTGATTTAGGTTTGCTGCTGCCGCCATGTTTCCCATATGGGTAGTAGCCTAATAGCCTCAGTGTGCCTTTTCTTCACAGATCTTTGCATGGAATCGCTTCCTGAGGGAGTCAGAGAATTTTATAGTCCGTACTTCTCCACTGATGGAGTGACTTGTGTATCTGACTGCGATCTTTCCTCTGGGAAATACAAAAGCTGTAACAATGGCAGTTGTCGAATCCGGTATCAAACTGGCCGTGCGTGCTTGTAAGTATTTACTTTAAAGCACTTCAAGGATGTGTTCTTTTGCATGCCTCCTAACTTTCTTGTATATGAGTAGGGGTCATACAATGCCAAAAGATACAGCAGTGGCCAGGGGCGGAATGACCATTTGGAAACTCGGGCACTGCCCGAGGGCCCAGGGTCAGTAGGGGGCCCCATGAGATGCCCCTGGTACCTTTTTCATAGGCTTTTTTGAGTTTGGGCAAGGACACAGGGGCCCCATGATCTCCTATTGCCCGGGGGCCCCATGAGTTGTCAGTCCGCCCCTGGCAGTGGCACAGCCATGGTCAAAATGCTGTGTGAAGAATAGGAGTTATAGAGCTCTAAATTCCCTACTATGATTTAATTCACCCTTGGAGGCAGCATTGTGATGCAGGAGCTTTCAAGAGGCAGCTTTTGGGTGCACAAGAACTATTATTATATTATTACACAGGATTTATATAATATTATTATTATTATTATTATTATTATTATTATTATACAGGATTTATATTATTATTATTATTATTATACAGGATTTATATATTATTATTATTATTATTATACAGGATTTATATATTATTATTATTATACAGGATTTATATATTATTATTATACAGGATTTATATATTATTATTATATAGGATTTATATATTATTATTATTATACAGGATTTATATATTATTATTATATAGGATTTATATATTATTATTATACAGGATTTATATATTATTATTATACAGGATTTATATATTATTATTATACAGGATTTATATGGCGCCAACAGTTTGCCCAGCACTTTACAATATAACGGGAGACAATACAGCAACAATGCAGTTCAATACAAGAGGGATAGGAGGGCCTGATCCTGGGAGCTTACAATCTAGGAGGGAGGGGCTAGTGGTACAAAAGGTAGTAACTGTGGGGGATGGACTGGTAGGAGGAGTAAAAGATTCCATTATTAGCTGAGGGCAGGACAGGCTTCCCTGAAGAGGCACAGTGGCTTAGTGGTTAGCACTTCCGCCTGGCAGTACTCAGGTTGTTGGTTTGAATCCCAGCCACGGCACCACCTGCCTGGATTTTGCATGTTCTCCCTGTGCCTGCGTGGGTTTCCTCCAGGTACTCTGGTTTTCTCCCACACGCCAAAGACATGCAGGTAGGTTAATTGGATCCTGTCTAAACTGTCCCTAGTATGTGTATGTATGAATGTGAGTTAGGGACCTTAGATTGTACACCCCTTGAGGGTTAGGGACTGATGTGAATGTACAATATATATATATATAAAGCGCTGCATAAATTGATGGCACTATATAAGTACCTGAAATAAATAAATAGGTTTTCAGAGATCGCCTAAAAGTGAGCAGAGTAGGCGATAGTCTACTAAATTGGGGTAGAGAGCTCCAGAGGATGGGGGAATCTCTGGAGAAGTCCTAGAGACGAGCATGGGAGGAGGAGACAAGGGAGCTAGAGAGCAGGAGGTCATGTGAGGAGCAGAGAGTACGGTTTTGGTGATATTTGGAGACAAGATAGCTACTATAAAGAAATACTATAAATTATTACAGTAGGGCTATTTGATTTTAGTAGAGTTGCAAGCAGGGCCAAAACTGGGGAAGGGAGAGGGCAGAAGGAGCAGCGGCCTGGGCTGAGGTGTTTAAATGTGTTGGGGGGCACCGTTAAGCAGCAGCCTGTACACCACATTCTACTGCACTGAGAGCCCGTCCACCACTCTTTCATCCTTTACTGACCATCACCTACTTACTGACTGGTCCTGTTGCCTGGAAGCTGCCCTGCCTGACTGGGGAGCAGTGCAATCTTCGGTGGTGAGGTCTATTGTCTGCACCAATAGCATACTCGGGATGGTGTGGGGGTGGGTTCCAGCACTCAGAGGGTGCTGCCAAACGCCTGCCATTTTTTTTGCAGCGCCTTGCAACTGTCAGACAGGCAGAAAAGATACTATAGTGATATTATCATAGATCCCAGCTACACAAGACGATTGGGGGTGCTCACATCAGGATGAGGAGGTGCACAGCCCTGGACGACCTTGTCCCAGCACTCTTTACAAGAATTTCTGGTCCTGTTGCAATGACATTGAGTGTTAGGGAAAACGAAAAAGAATTCTCCTGCGCTCCAAGACTCAGACAGGTGGCACAAGATGGAACCAGGCCTGGGGAGAACGAACACCACTGCATAAAGGGCTGTGCAGCTCCAAACCAAGGCTGGGGAAGCCCAATCAGCACTGTAAAATGAAATAAAAAACAAGAAGCGCACCAGCCTTGCGCATTACCTCAGCGACCAAAATTTATTACTTGTAAAAAACATACTCACAAACAGCGAATAAAATCAGGCATGTAAGTCCTCTCAGGGACTTGAAGATAACATGAGTCCCATCAGGGGAATAGGTGTTCAGTACAGCTGACGCGTTTCGAAGGGAGTCCCTTCTTCCTCAGAGCTCTGAGGAAGAAGGGACTCCCTTCGAAACGCGTCAGCTGTACTGAACACCTATTCCCCTGATGGGACTCATGTTATCTTCAAGTCCCTGAGAGGACTTACATGCCTGATTTTATTCGCTGTTTGTGAGTATGTTTTTTACAAGTAATAAATTTTGGTCGCTGAGGTAATGCGCAAGGCTGGTGCGCTTCTTGTTTTTTATTTCATTTTACATTGAGTGTTAGGGACCAGGGGCGGACTGACCATTTGGAAACTCAGGCATTGCCCGAGGGCCTGGGGTCAGTAGGGGGCCCCATGAGATGCCCCTGGTACCTTTTTCATAGGCTTTTTAGATTTTGGGCAAGGACACAGGGGCCCCATGATCCACTATTGCCCGGGGGCCCCATGAGTTGTCAGTCCGCCCCTGTTAGGGGCCGATGTGAATGTACAATATGTATGTAAAGCATCGCGTAAATTGACGGCGCTATATAAGTACCTGAAATAAATAAATACAAATGTTATCTTTGCACAGTTGTCCTGATACAGACATCTACCTCTATATGTACTCCGACTGTGAAGGGACCATACTGAAGGCTGGTCTGTATGGAGGAGTCGGAGCAGCCATTGCTGTCCTATTCATTGCCTTAATCACTGTGACTTACTTCTTGCTCAGACGTGGTAAAAACAAAAAACTGTGAGTACTATGTTTTTGTCTTCTGTATCTCAATAGACATCTAGATTTTTCAGATTGCTGTGCTGTGTAATCTAACATCATTCATGGTAATTACTGTGTATGTAAAGCTACATTTTTTGCCATTTTTTTTTCCATTTAGATATATTAGATATGGAATAGACCCCTATCAGGTTATATTTGCTGCCTGTATCCTGCTTAGGGGTCTTACCCTCATTTCCTGTTCCTGTTGTGAGGATACAACAGGAAATAGGAAGAAATCTCTCTGCATTGAACAGAATTCCCATGTTGCCCTGATGACTTTTCTAACATTTTGGATTTCCCATCACTTTCTTTTATATGGTGGCAGTTCTTACCACCCTCTCAAAAATGATCTGCAGAGTCAGTATAGCAGCAGATGGCAGATATTCAGGAGATGATCCTGCCGCCTCCTGAATATCTGCTTTTTTTATTCCAAATGGGAACTTTGTATTGAGCATCCATAACCAAAAGCCAAGCATTTGGCTGGTGGCTGTGGAGCCCATTGACCTCAGTGGGTGACTGACAGGTGGTGTTCCCTGTCAAACTCACCAGTCCGAGTTAAAATTGCTGAGGCTGCAGCATGTGTCTTTCTGTAATGTTAAAATTTAGGAGGGTGCCCAGGGGGCAGTAAATTCACCACTCATCCATCTGTTTTAACTGCCCCATAAAAGAGTCCTTAGTGACAATGGTCACTAGGTCAAAAAAAGGAAAGAATGTCCCCAGCAGGGGCATGGACAGTGACAAAATAACCCGCTCTAAACCACGAAGATGCCTTAACATGCACTTTAATTAAAGCTGAATTCCAGGTGAACTCGGTGTAGCTATTCACCCTGAGATCATCACAGAGGACAAGGGGGCACTCTTTACATCTGGAGAAAAAGAAATGTAATCTCCAAACACGGAAAGGTTTCTTCACAGTAAGAGCTTTGAAAATGTGGAATAGACTCCCTCAAGAGTTGGTTCTGGCCAGCTCAGTGGATTGCTTTAAAAAAGTCCTGGATTCTTTCTTGGATACACAGAATATAACTGGATACTAACATTTATAGGTAAAGTTGATCCAGGGAATATCTGATTGCCTCTCGGGGGATCAGGAAGGAAAGTTTTTCCCTGCAGGAGCAAATTGGATCTTGCTTTGCTGGGTGTTTTGCCTTCCTCTGGATCCACTGTGGGTACAGGATTATAACTTTTTTTTTTTAATGGTTGAACTGGATGGACTTTTGTGTTTTTTCAACCAGACTAACTATGTAACTATGTGTGGTATTTTTCAGTTACATTATCCCAGCTTTGGCCAATGTAACTATGTATATACCATTCCTGGCCAATCCCCGTAGAGACTGGAAATCACAGAAGTAGTCACCGCTACTTCAGATGGCTTCCAGGTACCAGGCACTGTAAACCCAGGAGGTTAGAATAAACTTATATATAAACCTATATATAAAAATCGAGCGCAGTGTATAAATGTAAAATAAGGTAGCTGCTGGCAACAAAAAGGCACCTCGAGAACCTTTAGAGTAAATGGTAAAAAATAAAAGTGCAGCGCTAACCCAAATGGTGACTAAACATATGATAAACCACATATGATTGTGGATTAGTAGAATGTTAGCGTAAGTTCATCAAACGTGCAGAGATGAAGTATGCATACAGTCTCTAATATGCAAGAAACTATAAATAGTGACTTTCATAATTATAGAAAATAGTCAAATAATGCACTAACCATTTAAGACCTGCCCCTGGTGCTCAGCCACTGTATCACTGGAACAAGGAGGTGTCATCTGTAGGGCCACCACTAGATGTCATCCGTCCACATGGAAGCTATGTCCAGCTACTGTATTAATGGATCAGGTGGGTGTCATCTATAGGGCGACCACTAGATGTCATCCGTCCACATGGAAGCTATGTCCAGCTACTGTATTAATGGATCAGGTGGGTGTCATCTGTAGGGCCACCACTAGATGTCATCCGTCCACATGGAAGCTATGTCCAGCTACTGTATTAATGGATCAGGTGGGTGTCATCTGTAGGGCGACCACTAGATGTCATCCGTTCATGGAGGGACTGTATCATGGATCCAGGGATGTCACTTGCAGATGTGATCTTGCTATGCACAGCCCCAGGACCTTCAGGATTACAGGCTCCCCAGAAATAAAGAGCCCGTGGAAAAAGGCCTCAAATATCGTGATAACGTTTATTGAAGTTGATAAGTAATCAGAAATGAACTTACTAACAAAGGTCCAGCTGCTCATAAACGGCCAGACCAGAGGTACATGTACAAGGGATAAACACAGCTTGGCACTTCCCTTGGTACATGTACCAGAGGTACATGTACAAGGGATAAACACAGCTTGGGAAGTGCCAAGCTGTGTTTATCCCTTGTACATGTACCTCTGGTCTGGCCGTTTATGAGCAGCTGGACCTTTGTTAGTAAGTTCATTTCTGATTACTTATCAACTTCAATAAACGTTATCACGATATTTGAGGCCTTTTTCCACAGGCTCTTTATTTCTGGGGAGCCTGTAATCCTGAAGGTCCTGGGGCTGTGCATAGCAAGATCACATCTGCAAGTGACATCCCTGGATCCATGATACAGTCCCTCCATGAACGGATGACATCTAGTGGTCGCCCTATAGATGACACCCACCTGATCTATTAACCTCCTTAGCGGTATTCCCGAGTGTAGCTCGGGGTAACATTTCAGTACCAAGAGCAGTAACCCCGAGCTACACTCGGGAATACCATGCGGCACTGCTCCGGCATTTGTTCTTCACTTACCTTACCCTGCGCTCCCACGATGTGTCCCCTGCAGCGTCCCCGGCCATCTCCTCCGGCCGATGCCGGCATCCGGCTTCTGTGTCCTGTCCCTGTGACGTCGGGACGTACGGGCGCCGCCGACGGCAGGAAATTTGAAAATTTTAAAAAATGTCATTTTTTTTTTTTACATTTTACATAGTAAAACATTGCTGTCTCAACCAATTTCACATACATTTTGTCCCGAGTGCTTTGTCCGGCGCCCTGCCTGCATTTTGTCTGTTCTTTCTGCCTGGAAACTGAGAAATGTCCATGGCATCCAAAAAGTGTCCCTTTAGGTCAAAAGCGGTTTAGACCGCCTAGAGAACAGAGATAGTAAATCAGAACCACTTGCAGAATTGAGTGATAATGATTCGTAGGGGAAATTCCTCATCAGACACTGAAAACGATTTTGCGACTGAGCTCAGCAATGTACGAACTTGGCGCTCTATTTCAAATTTCAGTGTTTTTGGTTTGATTATATTATTGAATTAAATTTTTTATTATTTTTATATTATTTTTATGATTATTTATTAAATTATAATTTATGATTTTGTGTTTCAAATTTTATCATACCCGGGATGTTTACTAGACTCTTGTTCGGACAGATTTCAGTGAGTTTTTCCTAAAAATTACAGGCCTACAATTAAAAAAATACATACTTCCATGCAAAAAAATGGTACCACTTTCAGCACCAAAAATCTGAAATAATCATACCGCCAGGGAGGTTAATACAGTAGCAGGACATAGCTTCCATGTGGACGGATGACATCTAGTGGTGGCCCTGTAGATGACACCCACCTGATCCATTAATACAGTAGCAGGACATAGCTTCCATGTGGACGGATGACATCTAGTGGTGGCCCTGTAGATGACACCCACCTGATCCATTAATACAGTAGCTGGACATAGCTTCCATGTGGACGGATGACATCTAGTGGTGGCCCTACAGATGACACCCACCTGATCCATTAATACAGTAGCAGGACATAGCTTCCATGTGGACGGATGACATCTAGTGGTGGCCCTACAGATGACACCCACCTGATCCATTAATACAGTAGCAGGACATAGCTTCCATGTGGACGGATGACATCTAGTGGTGGCCCTACAGATGACACCCACCTGATCCATTAATACAGTAGCTGGACATAGCTTCCATGTGGACGGATGACATCTAGTGGTGGCCCTACAGATGACACCTCCTTGTTCCAGTGATACAGTGGCTGAGCACCAGGGGCAGGTCTTAAATGCCCCACGCGCTATATATGCGCTATCTGGTTAGTGCATTATTTGACTATTTTCTATCATTATGAAAGTCACTATTTATAGTTTCTTGCATATTAGAGACTGTATGCATACTTCATCTCTGCACGTTTGATGAACTTACGCTAACATTCTACTAATCCACAATCATATGTGGTTTATCATATGTTTAGTCACCATTTGGGTTAGCGCTGCACTTTTATTTTTTACCAAACCCAGGAGGTTGCTTGCTTGACACGGACACCATTCAGAGAACTATTTGCATTTTTCCAATGAATGAAAAGTGTACTCCAATTGGACAGCATGGAGGATATGACATCATCACCCCAACTCATCAAAAAAGGCTTTGTTGTTCATTGAGCGTTGTCTGAATTGCACCTGTGCCCAGTGAGCAACCTCCCCGGGTCTCTAAGCAGTAGAGCTGCCATTCAACGCAGGACCCCGAAGCCAGCGATTTCCAGTTTCCAGGGGCATCAGCCAGGTATGGCATATAAATGCTCACATTAGCCCAAGCGGTACCAGTGTAACTATGCAAAAAAAGTCATGCCTGGAATTCAGCTTTAAAGCAAAACTTTTGTTGAGGAAGAAGAGGAAGCACAGTGGCTAAGTGGTTAAGACGTCCGCCTAGCAGCACTAGAGCCTTTACCTGGATGTACAAACTGGATGTACACCTGGATGTGTACTAACACATGTCAACGTTGCAAAATTGTGCTTAGGCATTTAGATTTGTTTTATCCTTAGGCATGAAGGGGTTAAGGAAGGTGTACATGTAATAGAAGACAATAAATACTTTCCTTTCCCCTCTCATTATCACTAAATGCTGAAATCTGCGGGGAAAATGTTACTTCTGGAAGTGTTGATCTCCTGGTCCCCGCAGCTTCCACATCATTAGAGACAGTGGGGCTGTGGAGTCCGTCAGGAGGAACCGGTGAGAGCTTCAGGGAATGGAAAACATTCATTTTTTTTGTTAGTTTAAGTAGAAAAATATATATTTTAACAATAAAAAAGGTTTTAAACAAAAAAAAAAAGTTTTTCTTGAATTTTTTTCTATACCACCATGATACTTAGCCAGAATTAAGGTATTGTGTATGCAGTTTTCTTTTAAATAAAGTTTCTGCAATTTTTTTATTTTATTTTTTTTACCAGAGATCCTTTTGCTAATGATCAAGAAGACAGCTGGTGTGAGGAAAATGACAGCGAGTGGCATGTAGATCGTGGGATCACCAACCTGTCTGACCACACAGATGAAACAGATGGAGGTAGGTAGTTGCAGCCTGATTCCCTTCTGTTTGTATCACCCTGCAGGAGGAGGACAGACTCATAGCCCCCTTCTGTCTGTATCACCCTGCAGGAGGAGGACAGACTCATAGCCCCCTTCTGTCTGTATCACCCTGCAGGAGGAGGACAGACTCATAGCCCCCTTCTGTCTGTATCACCCTGCAGGAGGAGGACAGACTCATAGCCCCCTTCTGTCTGTATCACCCTGCAGGAGGAGGACAGACTCATAGCCCCCTTCTGTCTGTATCACCCTGCAGGAGGAGGACAGACTCATAGCTCCTTTCTTTCTGTATCACCCTGCAGGAGGAGGACAGACTCATAGCCCCCTTCTGTCTGTATCACCCTGCAGGAGGAGGACAGACTCATAGCTCCTTTCTTTCTGTATCACCCTGCAGGAGGAGGACAGACTCATAGCTCCTTTCTTTCTGTATCACCCTGCAGGAGGAGGACAGACTCATAGCCCCCTTCTGTCTGTATCCCCCTGCAGGAGGAGGACAGACTCATAGCTCCTTTCTGTCTGTATCACCCTGCAGGAGGAGGACAGACTCATAGCTCCTTTCTGTCTGTATCACCCTGCAGGAGGAGGACAGACTCATAGCCCCCTTCTGTCTGTATTACCCTGCAGGAGGAGGACAGACTCATAGCCCCCTTCTGTCTGTATTACCCTGCAGGAGGAGGACAGACTCATAGCCCCCTTCTGTCTGTATCACCCTGCAGGAGGAGGACAGACTCATAGCCCCCTTCTGTCTGTATCACCCTGCAGGAGGAGGACAGACTCATAGCTCCTTTCTGTCTGTATCACCCTGCAGGAGGAGGACAGACTCATAGCCCCCTTCTGTCTGTATCACCCTGCAGGAGGAGGACAGACTCATAGCCCCCTTCTGTCTGTATTACCCTGCAGGAGGAGGACAGACTCATAGCCCCATTCTGTCTGTATCACCCTGCAGGAGGAGGACAGACTCATAGCCCCCTTCTCTCTGTATCACCCTGCAGGAGGAGGACAGACTCATAGACCCCTTCTGTCTGTATCACCCTGCAGGAGGAGGACAGACTCATAGCTCTCTTCTGTCTGTATCACCCTGCAGGAGGAGGACAGACTCATAGCCCCCTTCTGTCTGTATCCCCCTGCAGGAGGAGGACAGACTCATAGCTCCCCTTCTGCCTGTATCACCCTGCAGGAGGAGGACAGACTCATTGCTCCTTCTGTCTGTATCACCCTGCAGGAGGAGGACAGACTCATAGCCCCCTTCTGTCTGTATCACCCTGCAGGAGGAGGACAGACTCATAGCCCCCTTCTGTCTGTATCACCCTGCAGGAGGAGGACAGACTCATATCCCCCTTCTGTCAGTATCACTCTTCAGGAGGAGGACAAACCTATAGCTCCCTTCTGTCTGTATCACCCTGCAGGAGGAGGACAGACTCATAGCCCCCTTCTGTCTGTATCACCCTGCAGGAGGAGGACAGACTCATAGCTCTCTTCTGTCTGTATCACCCTGCAGGAGGAGGACAGACTCATAGCTCTCTTCTGTCTGTATCACCCTGCAGGAGGAGGACAGACTCATAGCCCCCTTCTGTCTGTATCCCCCTGCAGGAGGAGGACAGACTCATAGCTCCCCTTCTGCCTGTATCACTCTGCAGGAGGAGGACAGACTCATTGCTCCTTCTGTCTGTATCACCCTGCAGGAGGAGGACAGACTCATTGCTCCTTCTGTCTGTATCACCCTGCAGGAGGAGGACAGACTCATAGCCCCCTTCTGTCTGTATCACCCTTCAGGAGGAGGACAGACTCATAGCTCCTTCTGTTTGTATCACCCTGCAGGAGGAGGACAGACACATAGCCCCCTTCTGTCTGTATCACCCTGCAGGAGGAGCACAGACTCATAGCTCTCTTTTTTCTTCACATCGTTTTCCAGTTCCTGGTGCCATCTTGGATAGAGCGTGAGCTAATATCTTCCCTATGGGCACACAAACAGCAATAACAAAGATTTCATCCCTGCCTAGTGTCCACTATGTCTAAGAAGAATGATTTTGCTTGGAATTCCACTTTAATCTCTTTAAATCAATTCTGCATCACTTTTTTCCATTTCCAGACTCATCCAAGAACAACCAATCAAGGGAGAAGTTCAAACCAGTCCTGGATAATATAAACACAACACTCGAGGTAATGAGGTTTCATAGCTGGCAATCAACATTAGAAATTGTTCTTTCCATGTGAATTATCAACATGAGCTGGTGATGCTATTGCTCTTGTCATGTAGACATGACTTCTTTAATGCTGGTTGGGAATTGGTCTTTCCACTAGGGAGCAACAGTTCAATTCACATGTCTAGTTCAGAATCAACAACCAGGAATAGTTTTCATATGGCTGATAAATATTACTGTCCCATTTGAAGTCATTCCAACCGCATTCTCAGTGTCCATTAGTCCCCGTGTGCCCCTAAGAGACACACGGTGACTTGCACATAAGAGGGATATGGGGAGCTGAGACAGGGGTCTCCCTACTTCTCCAAAGTGAGCTGGGTTCCATGGGCCCCCCATCCAAAGTCACTCCCGTCACAAGCAGCCTAATCTAATCCTCCCAAATTGTGCCCCTCCAAATTCAGCACGAAACTGCATACCTATCCCCTAAGTATAAATTCCCCCTCCTCCCAGTACAAATCCATTCCCCTGCTGAAATCCCCCTCCCCAGTACAAATCACCCCAAAAAAAATTTCCCTTCCTAGCAGGAATCCTTTACCCCTCAAATTTCCCCTTCCAACTCAAATCCTCTCTTCCAACTTCAATCCCCCTCAACACAAATTTCCCTTTCTCATCATAGTATAAATCCCCTCACCCCAAAATTTTTCCTCCTAGCATAAATACCCCCCAATCATCTCTACTAGCACAAATCTGCTAGTTCCCCTCCTAGCACAAATCCCCTTTTCCCCCTACTATATCAACTTTTCTACCACAAACCCCCCTTCCTAGCACGAATCCTCTTTCCCCATCTTCCCTGCCAATACAAATCCTCCAAGCACTACTCCTAGCACACCCCCCCAGATTTCCCCTCTTATAATAAAATTTACCCCCTGCAACCCCCAAATTTTCTCTCTCAACACAAATCCCCTCCCATCCCAATCTCCTTGAGGTGCCCCACCCCCCCACCTTACATGATACCACAATGCTCAGGGCAGTCGCCCCTCCTGCCTACCTCTTGTCCCAGGCCCTGGTTCTGATGTAATGCTCTGTATAAATGAATAGTTACATTTAAATGCAGATGTAAAGGAAATCTAATGGTGAAAAAAGAACAGAGGGGAGACTATTCTTGCAGCTGGGGGTGTGGAAAGGCTCTGTCCAATTCCTAAATATTCTGTGCTAAAAGGAGTTCCTTTCTTGCATCTGAGAGGGTTAGGTTAGGTGGAAGAGATGGTTTGGGCATAGAAAAGTCAAGTTTTTCTTAAATCCTGTTTGTCTTGTAATGGCCAATATCAAAGCTGAACCTTTTTCTGCAAACACTCTAAAATAAAAGTTAAAATACTTGGCACAATGTCTTCCAGCTGCTGTGCAGGCACAGAGCAGAACCTGGGATTGTCTATGATCTCTTGGTTTCAGCTCTTCTGGCCTCACAGATCAGAGCTTATTACCTTTCCACACCTCGCTCTTAGCGAATCATTATATTTGCCGAAGGGACACAGACCATCACTACATCAAACAGTGTGGCTATTACCAGTCCTGCCCTATGTTCTCCCTTCTTATTTGTTGACAGCATATAGTAGGAGAAAGGTGGGATTGAGTGGGGATAGAACTTTGGTGGAAGATTAGAAGAACTGATTGTATTCTCTCTTGAGAAGAGGAGATTAAGGGGGGATATGATCTCCATGTATAATACATAAGGGGGGATATGATCACCATGTATAATACATAAGGGGGGATATGATCTCCATGTATAATACATAAGGGGGGATATGATCTCCATGTATAATACATAAGGGGAGGATATGATCTCCATGTATAATACATAAGGGGGATATGATCTCCATGTATAATACATAAGGGGGATATGATCTCCATGTATAATACATAAGGGGGGATATGATCCCCATCTATAATACATAAGGGGGGATATGATCACCATGTATAATACATAAGGGGGGATATGATCTCCATGTATAATACATAAGGGGGGGATATGATCTCCATGTATAATACATAAGGGGGGATATGATCTCCATGTATAATACATAAGGGGGGATATGATCTCCATGTATAATACATAAGAGGGATATGATCTCCATGTATAATACATAAGGGGGGATATGATCTCCATGTATAATACATAAGGGGGATATGATCACCATGTATAATACATAAGGGGGGGATATGATCTCCATGTATAATACATAAGGGGGGGATATGATCTCCATGTACAATACATAAGGGGGGATATGATCTCCATGTATAATACATAAGGGGGGATATGATCTCCATGTATAATACATAAGGGGGGCTATGATCTCCATGTATAATACATAAGGGGGGATATGATCTCCATGTATAATACATAAGGGGGGGATATGATCTCCATGTATAATACATAAGGGGGATATGATCTCCATGTATAATACATAAGGGGGGATATGATCTCCATGTATAATACATAAGGGGGGATATGATCTGCATGTATAATACATAAGGGGGGGATATGATCTCCATGTATAATACATAAGGGGGATATGATCTCCATGTATAATACATAAGGGGGGGGGGATATGATCCCCATGTATAATACATAAGGGGGATATGATCACCATGTATAATACATAAGGGGGGATATGATCTCCATGTATAATACATAAGGGGGGATATGATCTCCATGTATAATACATAAGGGGGATATGATCACCATGTATAATACATAAGGGGGGATATGATCTCCATGTATAATACATAAGGGGGGATATGATCTCCATGTATAATACATAAGGGGGATATGATCACCATGTATAATACATTAGGGGGGATATGATCTCCATGTATAATACATAAGGGGGGATATGATCTCCATGTATAATACATAAGGGGGATATGATATCCATGTATAATACATAAGGGGGGATATGATCACCATGTATAATATACATAAGGGGGGATATGATCTCCATGTATAATACATAAGGGGGGATATGATCTCCATGTATAATACATAAGGGGGGATATGATCTCCATGTATAATACATAAGGGGGGATATGATCTCCATGTATAATACATAAGGGGGGATATGATCTCCATGTATAATACATAAGGAGGGATATGATCTCCATGTATAATACATAAGGGGGGGATATGATCTCCATGTATAATACATAAGGGGGATATGATCTCCATGTATAATACATAAGGGGGATATGATCTCCATGTATAATACATAAGGGGGGATATGATCAACATGTATAATACATAAGGGGGTATATGATCACCATGTATAATACATAAGGGGGGATATGATCACCATGTATAATACATAAGGGGGATATGATCTCCATGTATAATACATAAGGGGGGATATGATCTCCATGTATAATACATAAGGGGGGATATGATCTCCATGTATAATACATAAGGGGGGGATATGATCTCCATGTATAATACATAAGGGGGATATGATCTCCATGTATAATACATAAGGGGGATATGATCCCCATGTATAATACATAAGGGGGGATATGATCACCATGTATAATACATAAGGGGGCATATGATCACCATGTATAATACATAAGGGGGGATATGATCACCATGTATAATACATAAGGGGGGATATGATCTCCATGTATAATACATAAGGGGGATATGATCTCCATGTATAATACATAAGAGGGGATATGATCTCCATGTATAATACATAAAGGGGATATGATCTCCATGTATAATACATAAGGGGGATATGATCTCCATGTATAATACATAAGGGGGATATGATCTCCATGTATAATACATAAGGGGGGATATGATCAACATGTATAATACATAAGGGGGTATATGATCACCATGTATAATACATAAGGGGGGATATGATCTCCATGTATAATACATAAGGGGGATATGATCCCCATGTATAATACATAAGGGGGGATATGATCTCCATGTATAATACATAAGGGGGATATGATCCCCATTTATAATACATAAGGGGGGATATGATCTCCATGTATAATACATAAGGGGGGGATATGATCTCCATGTATAATACATAAGTGGGGGATATGATCTCCATGTATAATACATAAGGGGGGATATGATCACCATGTATAATACATAAGGGGGGATATGATCTCCATGTATAATACATAAGGGGGGGTATGATCTCCATGTATAATACATAAGGGGGGATATGATCTCCATGTATAATACATAAGGGGGGATATGATCTCCATGTATAATACATAAGGGGGATATGATCTCCATGTATAAATACATAAGGGGGATATGATCTCCATGTATAATACATAAGGGGGGATATGATCAACATGTATAATACATAAGGGGGTATATGATCACCATGTATAATACATAAGGGGGGATATGATCACCATGTATAATACATAAGGGGGGATATGATCTCCATGTATAATACATAAGGGGGGATATGATCTCCATGTATAATACATAAGGGGGGGATATGATCTCCATGTATAATACATAAGGGGGATATGATCTCCATGTATAATACATAAGGGGGATATGATCTCCATGTATAATACATAAGGGGGGATATGATCTCCATGTATAATACATAAGGGGGATATGATCACCATGTATAATACATAAGGGGGGATATGATTACCATGTATAATACACAAGGGGGGATATGATCACCATGTATAATACATAAGGGGGGATATGATCTCCATGTATAATACATAAGGGGGGATATGATCTCTATGTATAATACATAAGAGGGGATATGATCTCCATGTATAATACATAAGGGGGATATGATCTCCATGTATAATACATAAGGGGGATATGATCTCCATGTATAATACATAAGGGGGGATATGATCAACATGTATAATACATAAGGGGGTATATGATCCCCATGTATAATACATAAGGGGGGATATGATCTCCATGTATAATACATATAACATTTATAGGTAAAGTTGATCCAGGGACTATCCGATTGCCTCTCGGGGGATCAGGAAGGAATTTTTTCTCTGCAGGAGTAAACTGGATCGTGCTTTGCTGGTTTTTTTGCCTTCCTCTGGATCAACTGTGGGTATGGGATTATAACCTTTTTTTTTTCTATGGTTGAACTGGATGGACTTTTGTCTTTTTTCAGCCAGACTATCTATGTAACTATGTACAAAGAAATCATCATATCATTTCCTCAGATGGTAGCAGTCCATCATTACCTCCCACTAATGTTAATGACTTTAAAAGATGGCTTCTGAAATTTGTACAATGTAAGAGGTAACCCAGATTAGCAGAATCAGATTAGTAAGTATGCGTCCAGAATTGTTTGCTTAGAATTTTAGAGTGGATGTAAAAAAAAAATGGAAGCTGGTCATGTGACCGCATCGGAGCGACTTCAGAATAGGTAAGTATAGGCATCTTTTCTTTTACAGGGCAGATAGAATAGCCTTAGAATGGGGGTGTGAGTGTGGGAATAGGTTTAGGCCTAGTTAGGAGAGAGGAGGACATCCTTTGAAATGCGTCAGCCTTCAAGGACCCTGGTGAGGTCCCCCCTAGGTCTGGAAGACTGTTGTATCCAGCCACAGATGTGTGGCTTTAAGTGTGCTTTCCTTATATACTTGTGAGAAGTAACTTTACCTTTTTTACAATATAAATCCTGAAGATAATGCACTAGGTTGGTGCGCCCTCTTTCTTGTTATAGTGATTATGGGACATCGGGCAGCAAGACCAGTGTGATTACTTGCTTCTACACTGAACCAAGACTTATGTGCAGGAGATTTGTGTTTTGTACTGTTGGTTAGGATTAGTTAGGGTATGACTGGAATTCCACTTTAACTATTCTACAATTCTTCTAAAGGGCTGAAGTTCTCCAGTGCTTCAGTAGCCAATCACGAAGGAGCTACTTTAACCTTTTCTGTGTTAATGTTAACACCTTCTACTGAGTCTTGCTTCCTCTAGTCTAAGCTTCCTTTCACTAGGGGTTCTGTAAAATACCGTATTGTCTCGATATTTTGTTAACTTGTATTGGTGAGAAAAGTTCAAAATAGAAAGTCCTTCCAACTCTTGCATAAACTCAACAATTGATTTAATAATAATGTTGCATAAAATTAAGAATAAAATATTGGAATACAGAATGTTTAGATAATGTCCAAAAAATATAGTTAAGTTCTTAAGATAAAACTTATATGTAATTGTGTGGTGCGAAGCTGTGTGTGTCAATAATCTAGGCTACTAAAAAAGTGTGCTTAAAAAAGCCTGTGTTCTGCTCTTTAAGGAACAATTCAGCCCCCACCATCTCCTAAAAGTGGGCTGGTATTCTTTTCTGTCTCTAGTAGTTCTACAAAGATAATTGGTAACAGATGTATATAACAAACCCTCAGTCTTCTCCCCTAGTAGTCTGAAATTCAGTCCTTGAAACCTATAATCTCCTAAAAGTAATCTTAATATAAGAGTTATATCATATATAAATATCATAATCAAGAAATATTACAGCATAAATCTTGTAAGCCTAACATGTATGAAATAGATTCTTACAATTCTCTTATTAGTAAAACTTTACCTCTTATAGAGATGGGGGAAGATGGGGAGGAGAGCTTAACTAATTACTACCACATGTTGCTTGAATGTAGAGAACAAACCAAGATATAGGTATATATATTCACATAGACTATAAAAAGTCTATTTATCTTACTTTTCCCAGTCTAGAACAAATAGAAATATAACAACTCAATTATTCTTTTAAGATCCAACTCATTCACACATATGTAAGTACTGTTAATAAGCAGATATTAGATATTAGGTTAACCTCCCTGGCGGTATGATTATTTCAGATTTTTGGTGCTGAAAGCGGTACCATTTTTTTGCATGGAAATATGTATTTTTTTTATTGTAGGCTGTAATTTTTAGGAAAAACTCACTGAAATCTGTCCGAACAAGAGTCTAGTAAACATCCCGGGTATGATAAAATTTGAAACACAAAATCATAAATTATAATTTAATAAATAATCATAAAAATAATATAAAAATAATAAAAATATTAATTCAATAATATAATCAAACCAAAAACACTGAAATGTGAAATATAGCGCCAAGTTCGCACATTGCTGAGCTCAGTCGCAAAATCGTTTTCAGTTTCTGATGACGAATTTCCCCCACGAATCATTATCACTCAATTCTGTAAGTGGTTCTGATTTACTATCTCTGTTCTCTAGCTGATCTAAACCGCTTTTGACCTAAAGGGACACTTTTTGGACGCCATGGACATTTCTCAGTTTCCAGGCAGAAAGAACAGACAAAATGCAGGCAGGGCACCAGACAAAGCACTAGGGACAATATGTATGTGAAATAGGTTGAAACAGCAATGTTTTACTGTGTAAAATGAAAAAAAAAAAAAATGACATTTTTTAAAATTTTTAAATTTCCCGCCGCCGCCGCCGGCGGCGCCCGTACGTCCCGACGTCACAGGGACAGGACACAGAAGCCGGATGCCGGCATCGGCCGGAGGAGATGGCCGGGGACGCTGCAGGGGACACATCGTGGGAGCGCAGGGTAAGATAAGTGAAGAACACATGCCGGAGCAGCGCCGCATGGTATTCCCGAGTGTAGCTCGGGGTTACCGGTTTTGGTACTGAAATGTTACCCCGAGCTACACTCGGGAATACCGCCAAGGAGGTTAAGGAAAGCGTCTAACAGGTTCAAAGGGCTTTTATTGCTACTACCCACAATTAAGTCACTCTTCTCTTCTCTTCTCTTCAGATCAAGATACAGAGACCGGAGGTTACCAGGCTGAAATCTGGCCTCTAGGACAGTGCACAGTTGGAGTCACCATCATAGAAACCTCACACAGGAAAGTGTGATTGACCAGCTGCCATCTGATCTTCTTCAAAAAATGAGACCTGCCAATGGTCAACCTCCATCCACAGATTGAGTCCTTATCTTCACTGGGTTCATATAATAATGATGATGATGATGAAGATGATGAATCAGCCAAAATGAACACGTTTCTATTCAAAGCTCAATTCTCAGTTTATTAATTCAAATCTGACTATACATTCTCCTCTCAGTTCTGCACCATTGTCCTCAACTATCTGGCACCATCCTATTATCCCCATTCTTTAGGCACTTTACCCCCCATGTATTTATCATATATTTGTAAATTATTGTTTAATTTTAATATTCTCTATGTTAAAGACAGGTACATGTGGTGTTGGTTGTGAGAAACTGAGCTAGACAGAATATTTTGAGATCATTTTTTGTAATGTACATTTTACACATAGAGAAAACTCTTTGTGTATAAACAAAGGATGTTAAGATTTATTATATTTTTTTTTTACTGTATTGTTAAAATTGAACAATGCAACACCCACCTTTTTTCTTTTATTGGCAATAACTTAAAAAAGCAGAACAACGCTCTCCAAGATTTATAAATACTAGAATGGCAATTTTTCAATCAGAATACAATTTACACCTGAGCCATATACTTAAAGCGGAGCTCCACCCAAAAGGGGAAATTCCACTTTATGGACTGCTCCCCCCGCTCCCCATTAAGGACCTTTGGGGAGCGGGGGGGAGCGGGTACCTGAATTTGACAGGTACCCGCTCCCACTTCCGGTCCAATCGCCTAGGCTTTCGAAAGTGGAAGGTGTCCTCCCTCCTTGTAGTCTTTTGGGACACATGACAGGTCCCAGAAGACTACAGGACCATTCATGATGCGCAGTGCTACTCGCGCATGCGCAGTGAGTACCCGGCTGTGAAGCCGCAAGCTGTCACAGCCGGGTGCCCACACTGAAGATGCCAGCGCCAGGAATACAGGACGGCCAGTGAAACGGGCTGCGGGGGACACACCACAGGACCGAGGGACAGGTAAGTGGCTGATTTTTAAAAGTCAGCAGCTACAGTTTTTGTAGCTGCTGAGTTCTATTTTTTGACAGGTGAGTGGAACTCCGCTTTAAACAACAGCTTTGATTTTTGGTTGTTTTTTTTTACAGACAGTAAAAAACCTTAGGATTGTATAGATTCATTACCAGTCGGGGCATAGCAGCCAATATTATTTAGTTTTTATTACTTGTCAAACTTTGATTGTCAACACTCTTCCTGTTGAAATAGAAACTCTTAAAATGATCAAAAAAGAATACAAACTGCTACAATGGAGATATCTCTGAACAAGAAACAAATTCTAATATACAAACATAGTAACCAATCTACCATAAATAATAAACTGTCTAATTACTCTTTTTTTGTATCAAAAACTATTTTATGCATCAAGAGGACGTCCACACTAAACAGTTAAAGAATATGTAAACCCAACATTTCATATTCCTGTTATGTGTCTGCTGTACCATGTCCGTGTATGAAAAAGTATCCTGTTCTCTTTTTGTATTGCTTCCCTTGTGTGAAATTCTTGGTGTTCCTTCCAGTCCCTCTGCTTTCCTATCAAAACCTGACCACACTAAGCATGGGAGGACAGCATAGTCAGTTCTCTGGCTGTGAGAACTCTGCCTGCTTAATGATCAGATTTGTGCTCACACATCCCCCCCCCCCACACACAGACATTCACTTGGAAGATCAGTGTACTGCTCTTTCTCCTCACCCAGCTCTCTTAGCTCCTTATGAATCTGAGAACAGAGGATATATGATCATTTATAATAAAAAAAAGGTTTTTATAATTTTTTTTTTATATCTATACACACATTTTTAACATTTCATTTCTATTTTCAACTAAGTGGGTTTTACAAAGTGAGGGTTGTCTTGGAAATTCGCTTTAACGAATTTCTCCTTACCGTGAGTACTCGCAGTTGGATGCGCAGAAATCCCCCATAAAGCTGTGCGAATCTTGCTTACCACGACTGCAGCTAAACTACACAATTCCTGCCCATCCAAATACTTTGGCTCTGTTGAGATGTGGGGGAATTAGAGCTCTGTTACCCTAGAATGATCAAACGACACTCTCAGGATGGTGTTGCAACTCACATAAGGGCCGGTTTTAGACCCAGCTCTCTGTTTTATTAAAAATACACACATGCCCCCCACATGAATAAAGTCAATCCCCTCCCACCAAACAATGCAATGGGGAGTGCCTATACACAGGATGTATATTCCAATTGGAGCATAGCCTTTCCTATTATCTATCACTGGTCCTCCCCCATGAGTCTTCTGAGGTCAGCAGACTTCCTCCCCTTCCCCCCCATGAGCCATCTGAGGTCATATTTCCTGTCCTACTAGCTTCTATTGGTATGTCCATTCTCTGCACAAGCACTCCCTAAAAATATCAGTCTGTACCTGGATGGGCCCGATACGATCTTTATTAAAACACATCCATCCAAGATACAGTTCAGATTGGTAATGGGTTGTAAGATATGCATAAGCCTACACGCGAAGTTCGTACCGCTTGGCGCCTTGCGTTATGAAGCCCACGTGGTACTATGCTGCTGATATGTGGATACAGGCCTGCGGTCTACTGCCAGCGACATTCGCATCAAATGCCGTGGTGGTATACACGCCGGTCTATAAGCGCAGATCTGCCATCTCATCCATTACCAAGCTGAGTACTGTAATACATACATTGTACATGCGCATGGCCCAATTGCAGCCTTCAGAGCTTTAATTAAGCCACACGAGAGACATATGAATAACACGAATATATGACACATTTAAAGTTCGACCAACAATACAAAATTTCCATGACAGGGTTCACATATACTTTAAAAACGCTAAAAATGTTTTCTTGCCAAGCCCACACACACACGCTTGCACTTATCAATTTAACCCATTATGTTCTGTCTGTGCAGACTCCCAATTATCTGTAAGGCCTCATGCACACAGGCATTTTAACATATGTTGATCTACTCTCAATCTTTCTGCCAGACACAGGCATTAAAATCCAGCTTAACCAATTGCAGTCCAGCCGCTGTATATAAACGGCCGAACGGTGGCAGTCCAGGGGCGGGTTGCCGTTCATGGAGCGCGCAGCACCATGATCCAGTGCCCTCCGTGTCCTTCGGACACAGTGGAACACAGGGGCGGACTGACCATACGAGCACTCGGGCACTGCCCGAGGGCCCGGGGTCAGTAGGGGGCCCCATGAGATGCCCCTGGTACCTTTTTCATAGGCTTTTTTGGGTGTGGACGAGGACACAGGGGCCCCATGATCCCCTATTGCCCGGGGGCCGCATGAGTTGCCAGTCCGCCCCTGGTGGAACACTGATCGTCGTACAGGACCTCTGTGTGAGGTCCCGATCATGTGATCACTGATTGGCCAATCAGTGATCACATGCACAGTAGTAAGCAAGATGTCACTTCTGACTTCTGTGAAATCTGTGAATGATCACAGAGATCACATGGTACAAAGCTGTTCACAACAGCCTTGTACCATGTGACAAGCTGTGACCAATCACAGCTCACACAGTATTTCTCAATGGCTGCAAGAATGCAGACAGAGAGAAGGAGAAATGATTGCTTTTACAGCCTTTATGGGTGTAAAAGCAATCAGTGTAAAAAAAAAAAATCTTCATCACCCCCCACAAGTAGTACAGTGTAACTATGGTGACACTGTACTGCTAGGGTGACAGTATGTAGAAAAAAAAACATAGATAATAATATAAAAAAAAATAAAATAAAAATGTCAAAAAAATAAAAAAAAATATATAATTTTTTGTTATAAACTTATTTGGGTTATTTTTTTTTACTAAAAAGATAACTGAATACATGTTGGCCAAGATTTATGATGAAATATTATTTATTTGCAAATGTTATAAGAAAAACACGTTTTTTAAAAATGTTTGGACTTTTTCATATATATAGCAAAAAAAATAAAATAAAAATCCCAGTGGTGAATAAATACCACCAAAATAAAGCTTTATCTGTCTCAAAAAAATGCTAAAAAATTCATATGGGTACAGTGTGGCATGACCGCGCAATTGTCATTCAAAGTGTAATAGCACTGAAAGCTGAAAATTGGCCTGGACAGGAAGGGGGTAAAATTGGCCTGGACAGGAAGGGGGTAAAAGTGTCCGGACTTGAGTTATAAAATTTTATAAGAAAAACACGTTTTTTAAAAACAAGCAGCAATTGACCGTCTTGCAACATAAGATCCTCACCAGCAGCAATAGATCTCCCCAGCAACAATAAACCCCTGCAAGTGACAATACAGTAGATCCTCTGGCAGCCAGGATCAGTAGACCCCTCCCTTGACAGTGGATCCCTCCGACCAATAATTGGCCCCCTAGCAACTTTAGACTCCCCCAGCAAACATAGATCTCCCATCAACAAAAAATAGACCTCTCCAACAACAAATGATCCCTCCAGCAACAATCAATCCTCCAGCTGTCGGCATCAATAGACCCTCCAGCACACCCCAGCACCCCATTCAGTGCTGGAGGTGCTGGAACTGTGTATAGAGCTATGTTGGTCCTAATCATATATATTGATTACCTGAAATGCTGCTTGCTGCATTTTTGGTTTGGTGCGGTAAAAGAAAACGTACCAAAAACATACCTCCCCATTACAATCAATAGAAAACGTGGCAAAAACGCATAAAAAATGTACTGACGTTGTGTTTTTGGTGTGGTATTTGAGTCACATGTCCTGTGCAATGCAAATGCGGTAAAAACACAACATAAATGCATTTTTTGCGTTTTTGTTGCGTTTATGCTACGGATCAGTGTGAAAGTAGCCTTACAGTTCTCTATTCCTCTCATTTTCATAATTCGCCACAGAGGATGTCAACCAGCACATAGACCTTAACCAGTCATATGTATTAAAGGCGCAATTCTGATGTCACAAATAATCTGTGAATGTGGGTAACATTAAAGGGATTTTAGGGACCAGGACAAGTCAAGGTAAACCTCGAGGTGGAATAAAACGTTATAATGTTTGCAACATCCTGAGTTTGGGCTGGGCATTAAAGAGCACTGTGCATTCATTACAGAGGATCGAAATGCGAACTAGACAGTAAATTTATTGTGGCAGGTCAGCAAGCAGTCAAAATACATAGCGGACTGCAGAAATAAAAGGGACATTTTTACAAAAACACAGATGAAATACATATTATCAAGTCATTTTACTTGCCAAAGGATTTATAATGTTGTCCATTCATTTCCAAACTTTACACAGCTTTTTTACTCTGTTAGAATAAGAGACCTGATTTTTTTTTTTGGTGCAGTTCGGTAACACTTACAGGTCTTGTCCCTCCCCCAAACAGTAAAGAAGTATCACACTGATAAGCCCATCTTTCTGTCACTCTGTTTTCTACTCCAATCAGCAAACATGAACTGTTTGTGTCCTTGTGCTGGTTCACCCTCCCCGAATCTGGCCTCTGTTGTGCAGGGACTCAAGGAGGCCAATCCCAAGTTAAATTCAGGTACTTACACTGCTTGTATTGAAAAAACAAAACAAAATGTAACCACTTCCCCTATGGAGCATTTTTATTTTTTCACACACATGTTAATATTTGCATTTTTTATATGCAAATATTTAACCCCCCCCCCCCCCCCCCCAGAACATTATATTTTTTTTCTGAATGCAGAAGCCCTGTAGAATAAATTTATGGTTATTGCAAAATGATGATAACTGCAGACACTATAACTTTCACGTAAACCAATTAATATATACACTATACTGCCAAAAGTATTGTCCCTGCCCTCCAAATCATGTGATTCAGGTGTTCCAATCACCTCCATGGACACAGGTGTACACAATCAAGCACCTAGGCATGCAAACTGCTTCTACAAACATTGGTGAAAGAATGGGTCGCTCTCAGGAGCTCAGTGACTCCAAGCGTGGTCCCGTGATAGGTTGTCACCTGTGCAATAAGTCCATCCGTGACATTTCCTGGCCACTAAATATTCCACGGTCAGCTGTTAGTGGGATTATAACAAAAAGGAAGCAACTGGGAACAACAGCAACTCAGCCACCAAGTGGTAGGCCACGGAAAATGACAGAGCAGGGTCAGCGCATGCTGAAGCGCACAGTGCGCAGAAGTCGCCAACTGTCTGCAGAGTCAATAGCTGTGGCCTTCAGATTAACACAACAGTGAATAGAGAGCTTCATGGAATGGGTTTCCATGGCCGAGCAGCTGCATCCAAACCTTACATCACCAAGTGCAATGAAAAGCATTGGATACAGTGGTGTAAAGCACACCGACACTGTACTTTAGAGGAGTGGAGACGTGTTCTCTGCTGTGACCAATCACACTTCTCTGTCTGGCAATCCGATAGATTTGTCTGGGTTTGGTTCTTGCCAGAATGGTATTTGCCTGACTGCATTGTGCCAAGTGTAAAGTTTGGTGGAGGGGGGATTATGGTGTGAAGTTGTTTTTTAAGAAGTTGGGCTTGGCCCCCTAGTTCCAATGAAGGGAACTCTTAAGGTGTCAGCATACCAAGACATTTTGGACAATTTCATGCTCCCAACTTTGTGGGAACAGTTTGGGGATGGCCCCTTCCTGTTCCAACATGACTGCGCACCAGTACACGAAGCAAGGTCCATAAAGACATGGAGGAGCCAGTTTGGGGTGGAAGAACTTGACTGGCCTGCACAGAGTCCTGACCTAAACCTGACAGAACACCTGTGGGATGAATTAGACTGAGAGCCAGGCCTTCTCGTCCAACATCAGTGCCTGACCTCACAAATGATCTTCTGGAAGAATGGTCAAACCTTCCCATAGACACCCTCCTAAACCTTGTGGACGGCCTTCCCAGAAGAGTAGAAGCTGTTATAGCCGCAAAGGGCGGAGCCAACTCAATATTGAACCCTACAAACTAAGACTGGGGGGCCATTAAAGTTCACGTGGGTGTAGAGAAAGGAGGCAAAATGGTGTATGATGCATGCATATTCTTAGCCCCCAAGTACATAACTTTACATTTATCAACATTAAACCTCATTTGCCACATAGTTGCCCAATTACACAGAGCATTGAGGTTGACTTGTAGGTTGGAGACATCCTGTCAGGATGTTATTCCACTGCACAGCTTGGTGTCATCTGCAAAGACTAAAATGGTACTTTTAATCTCAGACCCTATATCATTTATATATATATATATATATTAAAAAGTAAGGGTCCCAACACTGAACCTTGGGGTACACCACTGATGACCCCTAGACCATTCAGAGTATGAATCATCAACCACTACTCTCTGAATATGATCTTTTAGCCAGTTTTCTATCATTTTACATACTGATTTGCTTAAGCCTATAGACTTTACCTTACACATTAGCTGTGTGTGGGGAACTGTGTCAAACGCTTTTGAAAAATCCAAGTATACTGCATCCACATCCACTCCTTTGTCTAAGGTTTTACTCGCCTCATAAAAAGAAATCTGATTTGTTTGACAACGTCTGTCTTTCATGAATCCATGCTGTCTGTTGCTTAAAATATTTTTTTCCAGCAAGAACTCATCTATGTGGTCTTTTATTAAACTCTCCAGTATCTTCCCAACTATAGAAGGTAAACTAACAGATTTATAATTACTTGGTAAAGACTTTGACCCCTTTTTAAATATTGGCATCACATTGGCCTTACGCCAATCCAGTGGCACTATGCCAGTCATTAAAGAGTCTCTAAAAATTTGAAACAATGGCTTTGAAATGACAGAGCTCAATTATTTTAGGACCCGTGGGTGTATGCCATCTGGCCCAGGTGCTTTATTCACCTTTATACTGTCTAAATATTTCTGGATCATATCAATTGTGAGCCAATGTGGATCATCTGGAGCTGTGTCAACATAATCCTTATTATGGACAAGAGCTCTCCCATGCTCTTTTGTATACAGAGCTCAAGAATGTATTTAATAAATTTACCTTCTTTTTGTCCCCAGTCACCGATTCTAGATTATTTTGTAAAGGGCCTACATGTTTTAACCTGAATACATTTGAAGAATTTTTTATTATCTTTTGAAATCTGCAGTTTGTTTTGAATTTTTGCGGCCTTGATTTCCTTTTTTCATATTTTGTTATAGTCCTTGTAAAAATGAAATTAAATTAAATTCACTTTTATGTTTTTTAAAAGCCATTTTCTTATTATTTATAGCTTTTTTAACTTTGGGCTTGAGCCACATAGATTTTATTTTAGGCTTATTGCCCATGGGAATATATTTTGCTGTGTGTTCACATACAATCTTTTTGAAGAACTCCCATTTCCATTCTGTGTTCAATGATGCCAATATTCCTTCCCAAGTCTTGCAGAGCAGCCCTTTTCCTTGGAAAATTCTCTTTTTTAAAGTTGAGTGTTTTTATATTTCCAGTATGTGCTTGTTGTTTACCGACAAAATTAAATGAAATCATGTTATGGTCACTGCTACCCAGATGTTCTTTTACAAGAACATTAGTAATAAGCTCGGCATGGTTTGAGATTACCAGGTCCAGCAGAGCATCATTCCTAGTTGGGGCCTCTATAAACTGTACCATAAAATTGTCCTGTAGTAGGTTTATACATTTTATGCCCTTTAACTGTTCCTGCACTACCATTACTCCAATCAATTTCCGGGTAGTTAAAATCCCCCATTATTATCACTGTCCCAGCCCCTTCTATCTGTGAAAGAAACTGAGTCTCCACCTCCTCATTAACACTGGGTGGCCTATAAGAAACGCCAATGATTGCCTTTGTAGTACACCCCCCCATGTGCACTTCCACCCATAATACTTCAGCCTCATCACACTCTCCATCAAATAGGTCCTCTTTCATACACGATGAATGTTAAAAAACAGTGATGTCTGTTTATTAGGCTAATAGGTAAGGGAATGTGCAAAACACATGACATAGAGGGCTGGGCACTGCTCTGGGGAAACAAATGTGCCTCTCTTCCTTTCTGGAGGGTTCCAGAGATGTTTCCTCACCCCCGCATTTGCTCATGAATGTCAGGAAAGGTGTGCCCATAATTCAGGCGAAGATTCGCGCAGCACAAATGTGCGCATGCTCAGAACAATGATGGGCCGGACAGATGTGCATCTACTTGGGCACAGGCGCTCACGGTTGCGCGTGTGCTTGCACACTGGCACATCCAGGTGCATGCCTGTCACTAATGCTGGTGCCAAAATGACTATTTAAACTTGCTGCAGTATTGTCTCTTTGCTGTTTGGTTTTTAGTTCCTGCATGTGTATCCTGATCCGTGTGCCTGACTCCTGATACTGAACCAACTTGTTCCTGACCTCCATTTGTCTGCTACCTGCCCTGACAGTAGAAAATATTAAATCAATAAAACATGAAACTGCTAAATTTCTTTTAATTTGCAAAAATAAGTACCATAAGATGCCACCAACACCAATATTAAAGACAAAATCAGTGTCATGGATGGACTATATCTGTGGCCGGCAGTGGTGGGGTGACAGTTGCAGTGAGTGGAGGATGATGGATCCACACTCTGACAGATCCCAGGCTAGAATTCCCCAGGCAATGGGGGGAGATAAACGCTGTGACAGCAGGCAGCTCAGCCTCCACACACACAGAGAACACCTGAACTGAGCAATCCCACACAGTGACAGATCTGACACAACACACCACCACCAACACTGACACAGATCTGCAAGCCCAGCAGGGACTAGAAGAGCAAGCTCTGGGATCGTGATGATGTCATCATTCACTGACACGTTGCACATGTGATGGATGTCCGGGTCACACTCACACAGACATGAGACATCAGAGTCAGACATTACCTTCTTCCGCAGGTGCAGCTCCGCCTCCACTGATGAATGGGAAGAGAAGGGCTGGAACTCCACAGTGATCAGCAGCCACCAACCGGCTTGCACTAAGGGACTGAGTCTGAGAGGAACACTAGAAGGAACAACAGCTCAGCTCAGCTGCACTGGACCCAGACACCTGGCATCTTCCTTGTCCTTTCTTCCTCCCCTCTGCCTTCCCTCTCCTCAGCTGGACGATCATACATAATGTGGGGGCATCCCACACAGAGAGAGTGCTGGCCTGTGCTGTGCCCAGGCTCCCCTAGGTGGCAGTGCACCCTAGGCAGCCATCTAGTTTGCCCTGGCTCTTCTATTGACTGAACTTCAGTACTGCACCATAGGATTAGCACCTCTCTTCTCAATGCCGCTTGTACCTCTGAGCTGCTGCTCCAGTAATGTAGGTCACAAGGGCGGACTGACAACTCATGGGGCCCCCGGCAATAGGGGATCATGGGGCCCCTGTGTCCTTGCCCAAACTCAAAAACGCCTATGAAAAAGGTACCAGGGGCATCTCATGGGGCCCCCTACTGACCCCGGGCCCTGGGGCAGTGCCGGAGTTTCCAAATGGTCAGTCTGCCCCTGGTTGGTCATGCCATTTGACAACCAGTAGACATACCACTGTGTGTACTACTGGCATTACTGCACCTGTCCTGCCAGTGTCACTGCGTTTGCCAATATAATAGTATCTGGAACTGTCATGTCAACTGTTGTGCCACAGCTGCTACAGCCACATACTAGCGCTAAGGAATTGCCGATTGTTGATCAAATTGTTATCTGTTACACCTGCAACTCAACCAAATAATAATTCCTCAAACTCTATGTGCCATTCTTCCAACCTAAGCATCAACCACCTAGCCCTGCCCACAGGATTGCAGCATGTGAACAGGGGCAGCGTGGTGTGCAGAGGTAGAGAACAAGCAGAGATAGAGTGCAGTGGCTTTATTCTTGTAACCCTCCCATACAAGCCACGTATGTGGAGAATTTGTGATATTGTTGTCACATGCACACAATGACCATTCTTTGTCATCAATTCCTACAACTGCTTCAGAGTTGCTGTAGGCCTCTTGATAGCCTCTCTGACCAGTTTCCTCCTGGCTCTTTCATCCAGTTTGGAGCAACGTCCTGATCCACGGAGAGTCTGTGTTGTACCAAATTATCATTATAATTATAAAGGATTTATATAGCGCCAACAGTTTGCGCAGTACTTTACAATATAAGGGAGCAGGACAATTACAATACAGTACAATTCAGAATGAACAGGAGGGCCCTGCTTATGAAGCTTACAATATAAAGGAAGGGGAGGTTATATAAAAGACGATAGCTGCGGGGGATGATATGGTGGAGGTGATTCAGTACAGTTCTTAGGTGGAGGTGGGTAGGCTTCCCTAAATAAGTGAGTTTTCAAAGATCACCTAAAGGCAGACAGGGTGGGAGCTGACCGGACATACTGAGGTAGGGAGTTCCAGAGGATGGGAAGGTTCCGGGGAAGTCCTGGAGGCAGGCATGGGAGGTGACAAGGCAGCTAGAAAGCAAGATGTCTTGGGAGGAGCAGAGCGGATGAATTGGCTATCTGCGAATGAGGATGATGATGGAATTAGGGGCACTGTTGTGAATGGCTTTGTACATTGTGGTTAATATTTTGAATTTTATATGTTGGGTTAGTGGAGGCCTGTGAAGGGATTGGCAGAGAGGGGCAGCAGTCGCTGATCGGTTGGTAAGGTGTATACGTCTAGCAGCAGCATTCATCATGGACTGAAGGGGGGATAGCCTGTGTAAAGGTAGGCCAGTGAGGAGGGAGTTGCAGTAATCAAGGTGGGATATAACCAGGACATGGATCTTATTCTTTTGAGGTGTCGTTAGTCAGAAAGGGGCAGATTTTGGAAATGTTGTGGAGGCTGAGGCAGCAGGATTTAGCCAGTGATTGGATATGGGGGCCTAAGGAGAGGTCAGAGTCTAGGATTATGCCTAACACCTTGGCATATGGGGAGAAACCAATGTTTGTGCTGTTGATCGCAATGGTAAAGCCATGAGCGGGGGATTGGGTGGGAGGAAATATTACAAGCTTGGTTTTGGAAAGATTGAGTTTGAGGAAGTGGTGTGACATCCTTACCTATATGTCGCTCAGTAGACTTATGATACATGAGGAAATCGAGGGGGTGATCTGGGGAGTGGAGAGATAGATCTGTGTGTCATCAGCATAGAGGTGGTATTGGAAGCCATGGGAGGTCCTCAATTGGCCCAGGGAGGTATAGAGAGAGAAAAGGAGGGGCCCAAGGACAGATCCTTGGGGTACCACAACAGAAAGAGGAGGAGGAGCGGAGGAGTTGGTGTTGTATGTAATGCTGAAAGTTCGCTGAGAAAGGTAAGAGGAAAACCAGGAAAGATCAGAGTCACAGAGGCCAAGAGAGTAGAGTTTACTGAGGAGGAATGGGTGGTCAACTGTGTCAAAGGCAGAGGAAAGGTCTAAGAGTATGGAGTAATACTCATTGGTTAAAGCAGTTAGTAGGTCGTTTTAGTAGGGCAATTTCAGTGGAATGTTGTGGGCAGAAGCCAGACTGTACGGGATCGAGAAGGTTGACGTTGAGGTGGCAATTCGTAAGGTTGTGGACAAGGCGCTAGAGAAGCTTGAAGGCAAACAGGATAGCTTCCACTTAATAATAGACTTCCCTGTGCTTCTAGGCATTGATGAAGCCTTTGAAATTTTTGGCATCCATCTCCTGCCTGTCCACAACTGTATCGCTGGGATCTTTTGACAGTGCCTTGCCACCCATATTTGATTGTTTGCTTCAGTTGCACTATCAGAGGCTGAAATGCTCCAGGATAGCTCTTTGCATGCTGAGCTAATCAGAATGACTACAGCTGATCACAGTTCAAAGACAAATGGTTTTGTGTGTCATTGAAAAGGTAATTAGTTAAACCAGATAGAGTTTACAAGTATTTTTTTTTTTTTTTTGGGGGGGGGGTGATTTCCAACTCTGTAATTCTGTTTTTGAATTTTAAAAAAAAAGAAATTTCTAACATGTTGGTGTTATATTTTTCACTTGGATGTAAATACAGCTGGATAAAACAAAAGCAGTGTCTGTCTTCATTTCAGGCAGCAAAATGTGAATATTTTAAAGGGAATGATTCTTTTCTATACCTACTGTAATTGAAAAATTCATCTTAATAAAAATGACATAAAAATCCTGCAAAAATATTCCATTGCTGTCTACTATAAATACATAAAGCTTAAAAATAATTCCTTAAAAAATGTGGACATATAAAAAAACAAAAAAAAATATGCTCCAAAAAAAATACATTTCAAATTTTTATGTATTGTAATACCATTGTTATTTACTTATTTTGTACTGTTTTTTTTTACATATATTTTTTAAATATGTTTTTTCATGTCCTTTACATTTTTACTGACCTACCTACCAGCAGCAGGGAGTTATACGGGGAGTAATACAAGCTTTTTTTCACAAGATAAAAGAAAAATATAGTACTGGGGCATGACCTAATGGGAGAAAGTAAGTTCTGGGGGTAAATTTGGGCAAAGTCTAGACATGAAGTTCAGTGGTAATACAGAGGCTAGAAGAGTTAGCAGCGCCACTTGAAATATTTATTTACCACTAGGTGGCCACACATACCTAGAATGGTAATATGAGAAAGGAAACTTGTCACTAGCAAAGACGTGTAATAAAATAATCTACTATTAATTACATTAGGCCTGTAGGTGTCCAGAATAATGTAAATGTACACACAATCGCCTATAGAAGTAGTCATATTAAATATTTACCATAACTATTGTGTCCATCCCTATTTTAGTATAGTGTAATTATTTATAGTATAGTGGGGGTAATTATTGTGTCCATCCCTTTGTAGTATAGTGGGGTAATCATTGTGTCCATCCCTTTGTAGTATAGTGGGGTAATTATTGTGTCCATCCCTTTATAGTATAGTGGGGTAATTATGGTGTCCATCCCTTTGTAGTATAGTGGGGTAATTATTGTGTCCATCCCTTTGTAGTATAGTGGGGTAATTATTGTGTCCATCCCTTTATAGTATAGTGGGGTAATTATTGTGTCCATCCCTTTGTAGTATAGTGGGGTAATTATTGTGTCCATCCCTTTGTAGTATAGTGGGGTAATTATTGTGTCCATCCCTTTGTAGTATAGTGGGGTTATTATTGTGTCCATCCCTTTGTAGTATAGTGGAGTAATTATTGTGTCCATCCCTTTGTAGCATAGTGGGGTAATTATGGTGTCCATCCCTTTGTAGTATAGTGGGGTTATTATTGTGTCCATCCCTTTGTAGTATAGTGGGGTAATTATTGTGTCCATCCCTTTGTAGCATAGTGGAGTAATTATTGTGTCCATCCCTTTGTAGCATAGTGGGGTAATTATTGTGTCCATCCCTTTGTAGTGTAGTGGGGTAACTATTGTATCCATCCCTTTGTAGTATAGTGGGGTAATTATTGTGTCCATCCCTTTGTAGCATAGTGGAGTAATTATTGTGTCCATCCCTTTGTAGCATAGTGGGGTAATTATTGTGTCCATCCCTTTGTAGTGTAGTGGGGTAACTATTGTATCCATCTCTTTGTAGCATAGTGGGGTAATTATTGTGTTCATCCCTTTGTAGTATAGTGGGGTAATTATTGTGTCCATCCCTTTGTAGTATAGTGGGGTAATTATTGTGTCCATCCCTTTGTAGTATAGTGGGGTAATTATGGTGTCCATCCCTTTGTAGTATAGTGGGGTAATTATTGTGTCCATCCCTTTGTAGTATAGTGGGGTAATTATTGTGTCCATCCCTTTGTAGTATAGTGGGGTAATTATTGTGTCCATCCCTTTGTAGTATAGTGGGGTAACTATGGTGTCCATCCCTTTGTAGTGTAGTGGGGTAACTATTGTATCCATCTCTTTGTAGTATAGTGGGGTAATTATTGTGTTCAGCCCTTTGTAGTATAGTGGGGTAATTATTGTGTTCAGCCCTTTGTAGTATAGTGGGGTAATAATTGTGTCCATCCCTTTGTAGTATAGTAGTACTAGTTATCTATTACATGTCTTTGCTCGTGACAAGTTTACTTTCTCATATTATCATTCTAGGTATTTGTGGCCACCTAGTGATAAATAAATATTTCATGTGGCACTGCTCTCTGAAATGCTGGTCATGTCATTAGCCTTGGATGTAACTGGTGCTGTGTCTTCTCACCGGCTACCCCCTACCTGACCTGACTTCTCTCTTTATTGCCACCTGCCTTTCATCAATCTCCTGCTGTACACTTTCCACACTGTAGCCTTCCTGTTCTCATTCACCCCAGGGTGGGGTAATCCTGAGGACCGAAGCTCAGTACTTGCTCTCGGAAAAGAGCTCCAGGGCCCATGATGGCTCCCAGCTCATCTTAAATGTAAAGGATCCTCCTGCGCTCAATGGAATGATTACTATAATACAGCTGCTGTCACTTAACTAATACCAACAAGTGTAAACAAAAATAAAAAAATAGTGAAGCGCTTATATCTCATGAATAAATAAAGTGCATTCAAAGAAGGATTAATATAAATCTGATACTCTTGTGTGACAAATCTATATAATAAACACTAATACCTCCCTCTAGTGGGAGAAACAAATAGTGCAACCGAATGTAATTAAGCTTTAGTGATTCAACACACACACTATAAAGAGACCTATTATACCGTGCATATAAAAAATTTCAATACATAACCAAATGTGAATAAATTAGTAAATATGAAATTAATTATCCACATAAAATAGTGCCTAATTCATACACATTTCATATACATCATAAGTGAAAAAGAAAAAATGTCCATGCATGTGACTCTGTGCTTTTGGAAAACACACGTGATCTCCACTTCTAGGTGCAAATAATCTCCTCCAAATGGCAGCAATGCCTGCTCACCTCCCCTCCTTGACCCACACAGGGCCCCAAAGCAGTTTCCACCTCAGTGGTGTATCTCCTCTGGCAGACTCCTTATTCCTCCTCCTCTCTTATTCAGACTCATAGAAAGACATAAAACTTTCCATAGTGTAGTATATTTATTAAGAAAGGGTAAAACACCACAAATAGTTACACTCACATAGTCCTCTTGGTTAACAGGCGTTTTTACCACAATCTATGTGTAAATCTGCATGCACTGGGGAATCCAATATGGCCGCGGCGTCCGGACATGCGTCACCAGGAATAACGAACCCATGGGTGAAGGGGTTAGGGCAGGGGCGGACTGACCACTCATGGGGCCCCTGGCAATAGGGGATCATGGGGCCTCTGTGTCCTTGCCCAAATTCAAAAAAGCCTATGAAAAAGGTACCAGGAGCATCTCATGGGGCCCCCTACTGACCCCGGGCCCTCGGGCAGTGCCCGAGTTTCCAAATGGTCAGTCCGCCCCTGGGTTATGGAGGAAGGGGGGTAGAGTAGAAGTGGGGAGTAGGAAAGGGAAGAGTCTTAATAAATATACTACACTATGGAAAGTTTTATGTCTTTCTATGAGTCTGAATAAGAGAGGAGGAGGAATAAGGAGTCTGCCAGAGGAGATACACCACTGAGGTGGAAACTGCTTTGGGGCCCTGTGTGGGTCAAGGAGGGAGGGTGAGCAGGCATTGCTGCCATTTGGAGGAGATTATTTGCACCTAGAAGTGGAGATCACGTGTGTTTTCCAAAAGCACAGAGTCACATGCATGGACATTTTTTCTTTTTCACTTATGATGTATATGAAATGTGCATGAATTAGGCACTATTTTATGTGGATAATTAATTTCATATTCACTAATTTATTCACATTTGGTTATGTATTGAAATTTTTTATATATAATAGGTCTCTTTATAGTGTGTGTTGAATCACTAAAGCTTAACCACTTCCAGTCCGGACACTTTTACCCCCTTCCTGACCAGGGCAATTTTCAGCTTTTAGCGCTATCACACTTTGAATGACAATTGCGCGGTCATGCAACACTGTACCCAAATGAATATTTTAGCATTTTTTTGAGACAGATAAAGCTTTATTTTGGTGGTATTTATTCACCACTGGGATTTGTATTTTTTTTGCTATGTAAATGAAATGTCCAAAAATTTTGAAAAAAAGTGTTTTTTTATAACATTTTGCAAATAAATAATATTTCATCATAAATCTTAGCCAAAATTTATTCCGTTATCTTTTTAGTAAAAAAAAAATCCAAATTAGTTTATAACCAAAAATTATCATTTTTAAACATTTTTTTTACATTTTTATTTTATGTTTTTATATTATTATTTTTTTTTTTTACATACTGTCACCCTAGCAGTACAGGGTCACCATAGTGACACTGTACTACTTGTGGGGGGTGATGAAGATTTTTTTTTTTTTTTACACTGTTTGCTTTTACACCCATATAGGATGTAAAGCAATCATTTCTCTTTCTCTCTGTCTGCATTCTTGCACTCATTGAGAAGTACTGAGTGAGCTGTGATTGGTCACAGCTTGTCACATGGTACAAGGCTTTTGTGAATAGCCTTGTACCATGTGACCTCTGTGATCATTCACAGATTTCACACGTAGTAAGCAATGATGTCACAAGTGACATCTTGCTTACTACTTTGTATGTGATCACTGATTGGCCAATCAGTGATCACATGATCGGGACCTCGTACAGAAGTCCCGTCCGACGATCGGTGTTTCACTGTGTCCGGAGGACACAGCGGGCACCGGATCGCGGTGCTGCGCGCTCCCAGGAAGTGCGCACAAGCAGGGTGTGGGGAGGCCATTTATAAACTGCCAACCGACCCTGCACTGCCACCGTCCGGCGATTTATATGCAACGGCCGGTCAGGAAGTGGTTAATTACATTCGGTTGCACTATTTTTTTCTCCCACTAGAGGGAGGTATTAGAGTTTATTATATAGATTTGTCACACAAGAGTATCAGATTTATATTAATCTTTTTTTGAATGCACTTTACTTTATTTATTCATGAGATATAAGCGCTTCACTATTTTTTTCTTTCCCAGCTCATCTTACCATCACTCTAGTGATACCAGTTGGTGCTTAGCTACTTGCAGTCAAGTGAAGTACTCATACATCCCTGGACTTTAAGTGGTTATACCGTGGTCGATGCATGTACAAATTTTTAGAGCCGACGGAAAGCTCTCTTGTAAAAGCAATCCTAGAGGCTAAGTAGCCACTGAATTGCTTTTACAAGGGAGGGGTCCGCCTCTCCCGCCAACTTCTGTGGCTTTCTCTAGCTGTCCTGTCCCACCCGATTCCTTCCGCCGGCTAATCATAGAGGTGAACAAAGACCATCACAGATCTGTTCGCCTCTATGATATCGTAAACCGGAAGGGATAAGGATACATCACTTCAGGATTACCTGGGTGTAAACAGTGCCGTTTTTAAAAATGAAAAGATCTTGATGTGATCAAATGCTTTTAAGAGCAGAGGAGGGATCTTGGGTCTTACAGCCCCCTTATTTCTCCATAAAGAGTACCTGGCATTCCGTATTGCTGTCACAAGGGATGTTTACGATGGACATGAATCGAAATTCAGACAAATTTTCCATTATTCAGAGATTTGGATGTATCCAAATTCCGAATTACAATAGCAACTGATTTAAATGAATCTGAAATAACGAAACAAAATTTTTTCCCGAAATTCAAATTGATTCAAATTCGAAAACACATTCAAAAACAAATGCAAACAAATCTGAAAAACAATTTGAAGTTGAAAAGAATAGAATAAAACAGACAAAAAAATAAAGAATTAAAAAAGAACAGAATATAACAGAATAGAGGGAAAAAATCAGAATAGAAAATAAAAGAATAGAACAGAATACAGTACAAAACAATAGAGTAAAACAGAACAAAATAGAACTGAAAATAAAGGAATAGAAAAGAAAATAATCCATTAGAATAGAAATGATTAGAATAGAAAATAATAGAGTAAAACAGAGCAAAATAGAACAAAACATAAAGGAATATAATATAATAAATTAGAATAGAATAGAATAGCTTAGAGTAGAATATAAAATCAAAGAATAGAATAGAAAAAAATAGAAAAGATTAGAGAATCAAAGAATAGAATAGAATAGAAAATAGCAATAGAATAGAATAAAATAGAAAGAATATAACTGCCTTCTGAAATTCAAATTTCTAATTGAATGAATTTGAATTTGAACAGAATACATTAGAGTAGAATATAAAATAATAGAAAAGAATAGAATAGATTAGAAAATACTAAAATACTTTACAAATAATTGTGAGCTGCGCTATGGTGACGTGAGTAGTGATAAACAAAGTCACTGAGAAAATTTTGCTGAAATGGAAATTTCCAATAAGGTCACACAAGTCTTCGCATAGCCCATATACCATCAAAAACACATGGATTGTGGATTATGGATTGTAATGTTAGAATTATTATCAAATCACTAGGGTTGTTGGAATTTTTTTTTAATCCGAACCAAAACGAAACACGTTTTTTCATTTTGCACATGTCTAGTTTATATCCCTTGTGATCGCAATAAAAGTGATTAAAAAAAAACCTAAAGTGACAGTGTAAAAATAAAATAAATAAATATTTTTTAAAAAAAAAGCGCTCCCATCCCCCCTTGCTCGTGCGCAAAGGAGAACACATGCGTCAGTCCCACACACACACGCAAACATCAATTATCCCACACATGTGAGGTATCACCACAAACATCAGATCATGAGCAGTAATTCTAGCACCAGCCCTCCTGTGCAAATCTAAGATGGCAACCTGTGAAGGCTTTTAAAGTGTCTCCTCTGGATAGTAAAACTTACATCATTTGTTGTTGCATGGGTGTGCGCAAATTTAAAATGTGACACGTTTGGTATCTATATACTCTGTGTAACATCATCTTTTGTATTTTACCAAAAAATGTGGTTATGTATTGTGCTTTTGCATTAAAATTCGTAAAAGGTGTATTTTTCCCCAAAAAATTGTGTTTGAAAAACTGCTGCACAACAGTCATCAATTTATTCTCTAGGGTCTCTGCTCTAAAAAAATATATATAATGTTTTTGTAGGCTTTAAGAAATTTTCTAGCAAAAAATGCTGATTGTTACATGTAAACAAAAAGCTCCAGGAAAGTCTTGATCTTCAATTGGTTAGACGCCACACCTCAGGTGAGCCCATGTCACCCACCAGGGGGTGTGGCCTTAGCACTATGCTTTGCATCCACCTGTTAGCCAGATTGAGTCACAGAGAAGAGTCCATGTTTGTGCCGAGTTTCTTGTTCAAATATTTTATTAATTTTACAGCGAATGGAAACATAGGCATGGGACAATCCATAGACATAGGAACAGGACATTAGGATTAGTGGAAACAGGTATGATGTCCATATAAAGGTGGGGAGAAAAGCACACAAATATAAAATGCAACAGCATGGACGGTAGATGGAAGACAAAACTGTATGTAGACATATATACTCATATATAGACATAGTACATTGGGGTTTCGGGGGTGCTCTAACCAAAATCACGTGGGGGTGTCGGAAAAAGAGAAGAGAAAAACAAGTGTGAAGGGGTTAGGGCAGGGGCGGACTGACAACTCATGGGGCCCCTGGGCAATAGGGGATCAAGGGGCCCCTGTTTCCTTGCCCAAACTCAAAAAAGCCTATGAAAAAGGTACCAGGGGCATCTCATGGGGCCCCCTACTAACCCCGGGCCCTCGGGCAGTGCCTGAGTTTCCAAATGGTCAGTCCCCCCCCGGGTTAGGGGGGAAGGGGGGTAGAGTAGAAGTGGGGAGTAGGAAAGGGAAGAGTTGGAGAGGGGATAGAGGAATGGGAGCAGAATGTGTGACTCCTAGGATGCCGTAGAAGGGTTCAAGGCATATTATTATTATTATTATTATTATTATTATACAGGATTTATATATTATTATTATTATTATTATACAGGATTTATATATTATTATTATTATACAGGATTTATATATTATTATTATACAGGATTTATATATTATTTATTATTATACAGGATTTATATATTATTATTATACAGGATTTATATATTATTATTATTATTATTATACAGGATTTATATATTATTATTATTATTATTATTATTATTATTATTATACAGGATTTAGATATTATTATTATTATACAGGATTTATATATTATTATTATTATTATACAGGATTTATATATTATTATTATTATACAGGATTTATATATTATTATTATACAGGATTTATATAGCGCCAACAGTTTGCTCAGCATTTTACAATATAAAGGGAGACAATACAGCAACAATACAGTTCAATACAAGAGGGATAAGAGGGCCTGATCCTTGGAGCTTAAAATCTATTATAACGAAGAACAGTTTAATGAAGAAATGGGTCAATGAGGTTGGATAAATCAAGGAAAGAGGAGGGAATCATCAAAGTTTAGCGGGAGGAAACATTCCACCCATGGGTCCAGATTGTCACAAACTTGGGGATATTATCTAAGATGGTGGCTTCCACTTGTTTGTGCCGAGCTTCATATGTTTGTGTAGTTTTCATGTGTTTCTGCGTTGTATGCATGTTTTTGCCATCGATTTCTCGATTTGTGCTTCTAATTTTGCACCAGTTTATTAAACATCAAGTTACAGGTACTCCCTGTCTGAACATACTGTTGATTACCCATTTCACTACATCATGACTGCCTGGTCTATTACTATCTCCTGAGTTGGAATTACTGGTTTTTATGACCCTTGTTATCAGTGATGGAAGAGATGCATCATTTCTCCTCACTCAAGAAAGCAATTGCAGAATTACCGGTGTTACAAAACACTAAACTGAAATAGATAAGATTCCATAAATGTCTATCTATATACAGTAGATATCTAAGCATTTAGACAATTACATAACAGCACATCCCATTTTGCGCTTCTAGTGGTGGTGAGGAAGTGAGTCGGATCCAGTGTGGACCCTTCTTTTACAAACTGAAACGAGGCACATGAGATTAAGGAATGAGATTTCTGGTTCCCACGACATAAGTAAGCACTAGTTGACTTCACTACTGAACTGGAAAGTGGTTCAAAGAAAAGTTGTATAGGTTACTGAGTGAGTAGATCAACTCAATTGGTGCATTAGGTATCTGAGCGAAACTTGCTTGTGACTTAGCTTGAACAAGGTCACCTCCCAATTTCAGTGGATTCCCAATTCTCTCATTGCAAGGTTCATACCAAACCAGTGGGGAACATAACAGCCAGCTCAAACATGGCCTCTTCTTGTTATTGCACATTTGAGAACCATCAAAAAGATTATTCCTGGGGGTGCTTTTTGGGTGGGTTTAGTTGTACTTACCCATTTTCCATTCATCAGTTAAATTTCAAGTTACAGTGCAGTGGATCTGAGGTTAATCCATTGTTCACAATGGGACATCTGTCTATCTGTAACCAATCACTTTGGGTTTGCATGCTGTAGCTCCCAACTGTCCCTAGTGAAGGGACTGTCTCTTTCGGAACCAAATCTTTCTCCATTTCTTGCCCCATGTCCTTCTTATTTGGATTAATACATATATAGTGAATGGAAAATACCATAAACAGCGCACATTGAAGGGACTGTCTCTTTTGGAACCAAATCCTTCTCCATTTCTCGCCCCATGTCCCTCTTATTTATATATATATATATATATATATATATATATATATATATATAGTGAATGTAAAATACCATAAACAGTGCCCTCAGCCCTCAAATACACAAAAAAAAAATTAACAAATGTATATACTGTATATAAATAAATGTATGAAAAAAGAAAAAACAAGAAAAAGAAAACCTGCCACCAAATAAAGTGCCAATATTGTGCCAAAAGAAATAAAAAAAAACTCAGATAAAAGTCCACTAAGTGTAGTCCAAATATATAAATCTTTCTTCAATAAAAATATATTCTCCAGAGTCGTGAATTCTTCTGTGCTCAACACCCCATCAAAGTGCTAGCTCACCAGATGCTGGTGATTAATCAGCATATCTTTCAAATATCAGTGGATGTGCAAAATTCAGCAGCATAACGATTACTCCAAATTATAATCATTCATCAGATGGTTGATCCCATTATACTCCGTCATGGTAAATATAATCCATTTATATTTAGCTGTCAGTTCCTAAAATGAGAGATCCCTTTATATTCTTAGTCAGTTCTCCACCTTAAAATTTCATGTCCGCATAAGTTCACTGTGGCCTGTGCCCATGGCACGATGCTATAGGTTATTTGATGGATTGATCTATATAGATATCATCTACATTTTTTGCTTATACATAGAATTTATATATGTATATAAATATATATATATATATATATATATATATATTTAAAAAAACTAATAATATTAATATATAATATAAAAATTAATACTAATAATAAAAAACACAACATATAAAAGTGTTGCACTGCACTGAACCCTTCATCAAATTGAAATGATTGCATTTGCTATTTCTAGAAGTTGTTAAAAAAAAAACTTGGGGGTTTAATCAATACTTTTTACATGTTAATTCTTTGTGGTCCATGAAATGGGGGAATGGGGGCATGACAGGAGTGTGTCCTTTTCCTACATACTTTGTGCTGAAAAGAGTCCTTCATGTTGATCTCAGAAAGTTGTGAGGCATGGATTTAGAAACAATTAACTGGGCTGCTGGCAGGTGCAAAGTGTAGGCACAAAGAAGTGCCTGCATATGCATATGTAGCGGCTTTCACTCCCCACTTTGCTCCTGAAAGTTCTGCTTGGACACTAAAGTGGTTATTCCTGGTAGTGATGGAGCTTGCCCCCCCCCCCAATCCCACACATTCTTATTGGCCTCTGAGGATGAACATCCTAGTGACCAACTGGTGGGAAGGTATAAAGGCGTGAGGGAGTGACAAGTTCTGACACTACCCAGAAAGGTTGGACCTTTACCAGTTTGCCTTTAAAGACATCTTGAACCAGAGTTTGTAAAAGTTCAGTCCTGTCCCTGGCTCAGAGTTGAGTTTAATTGCACAGGATGTTCACATGATCTCCACCCCCTTTCATGAACCATGCTGGCCAGTGGTTGGGGCAATAAATAGCCTCCGAAGTCCTGCTGATTAAATAATAATGACCCCATGCATTCTTCTAGTGTTCTTTGATGTTGACCTTAATACAGAGTTTTTTGCAAGTTGCAGAAACCATATTTTAGCTCAAGCACATTGATATCAAATCCAGTATTGCGCCAACCCTACTTCGTTCCTCAGACACCTAAACTCCTATAAACTATTACTCATGGCTCTATTTATGCTGCCTGTCAGTTAACTAACCTCCGTCTGCAGGCGTGTATTTAGGTTTTGTGCTGCCCTAGGCAACACAAAAATCGGTGCCCCCTGCAGAGAGAACCTGACATTGACCAACAACACCCCTGCCTCCCACCCCAGAGAGCCTTCCACTGCCACTGCCTCCCATACACCAGCCACCATCCCCCATGGCGAGAGAGAGAGACTCTCACCTTAACAGCTCCAGACATCCCTGAGAATGAGAGTTCTGCTGTGCATACACCGTCATGAAACCTGCAGCCTCTCTCGGAACCCACCAGGTCCCCATGCCGTGTGTGTCCCTTCTTCCATCCCTTCTTTCAAGGGGCAGTGCTGCCCCCCCCTGAAAAATGCCACCCTAAGCAAATGCCTTCTTTGCCTTGTGGTAAATACACCTGTCAGTCTGTATCCTGACACTGCCTCTGCCTTGTTCCTTTATCTTGTTGCTTGGCTTTTACTGACCCTGGCCTGTACCCTGAACCTGTCCTTGCCTTCTGATTCGGTTCCTCACTGCCTGGCTGAAGGTGACCTTCATTTGTGTCCTGGCTACACTCCTCATACACACAAACAGTGCACAACTATCCTTCACAGATCTTCATATATTTTCTCTAAAATATCCCCAATCAGCATACGTTGTATATCATAGGATCGCCTCTCTCTTTCTTCTTGACCATCTATTCGACGGCTTCCAATCTCCAAAGCAAAAAAAACGAATATAGTGTAGTAATTTCCACGTATAATGTAATACGTGATACACCCGTGCAAAGTATAGAACACTATGTGAATCGTATCCATCACTATCCACACTAACTACTCTTCCCCTCACAGGGTGAGAATGTGCATACAATTCTCCATCACTATAATTATCCTCTTAAATTAGAATGTGACCATGCTCCATCCACCTCCAATGTCAAATATATCAGCGTGCTCGTTCCCTTCCCCTTCAGGAATGCACCTTACCCTGCATACATCAATAAGTGCTTTTTAACACTCAGTGTAATCTTCACTTAATTGTCTCCTCAACCTGTTCAAAAATAGCCACTGGCACTTCCGGTTACTTCTGATGTCACATCATTCTGACGCGTTTCGTCATCAAATTGACTTCCTCATAGGCAGAAGACCTGGCTACACTCCTGCCTTCTGATCAGTTTCTTCCTGCAACACCCGCCCTTGTATCACTCTGTGTCCTTAAATCCCGTGACCACTACCAGGGTCGTTGGACAAGAGATGCAAGAGAAGCCCACACTTCAGCTCAATCTCCACCAGGTATGTGACAACCAATCCCCGTGCTGTAATTCTAATAAAAGCAGCTGGACTAATACATTACAAGGAAATGGCATTTATTGAGCAGTCCTGTACACATACAATGCACAAAACACCCCCAGTATTATCAGGGTTAGAAGAAAGCTATGTTTGATTTTTTGCCAGTTTTTGTAAACTAAAATTCATAGATGACTGCAAAAACTTTTTTTAAACTAAGTTTAAGCTAGAACTATAGGAAAAACTTTTTTTTTAATTTTGGATAGAGTAAGGGAGGGTTATAACCCTTGTCAGAGTTTTTTTTTTTTGCCCTCTGTGTCCTAATATATGCAGTACCCCAGTAGCAAAAAGGTATGAACAACAGTAATGGCACAGCAAATAGTTAAACAATAGCAATAAATATGCTGCAAATTGAGGAACAGTACTAAAAACATACTGTAAAAACCAGCAATTGGCATAGAGAGCAACTTTATATCAAAAAAAGTCCTATAGGGCAATCCTAACTAAGGAACGTTAATCCACTGTAACAGTTCAGGAGTCTGTAATATACTCTCTTCTACTGGTCAGCTCGTTGGGGCCCAATTCTTATGTCAAGGCCAGGGGCGGACTGACCATTTGGGAACTCGGGCACTGCCCGAGGGCCCGCGGTCAGTAGGGGGCCCCATGAGATGCCCCTGGTACCTTTCATAGGCTTTTTTGGGTGTGGTTTGAGTGTAGGCGAGGACACAGGGGCCCCATGATCCCCTATTGCCTGGGGGCCCCATGAGTTGTCAGTCCGCCCCTGGTCAAGGCACTCAGGATAATGTCCCCTTGAGCAATGATAAAGGCACTAGTTCTTTGATTCCTACAGGCAACACTGTTCCCCTTTTGGCAAAGTGTAGTGGGGTCTCTCACGGACTCCTGTGGTAGCAGGTGATCTGCAGTACCTCTGAATGGCCTTCACCTCAGCCCGGGAACAACAACCTCCTATTCCCCTTCTCAGAGCTCCAGTGAATATGGGACCTGTAGTTTCTTTGTTCAGTCTACTAAGTCAGCTCAGTCCAGGGGCGGACTGACAACTCATGTGGGGGTGTGGGGAAAAGAGAAGAGAAAAACAAGTGTGAAGGGGTTAGGGCAGGGGCGGACTGACAACTCATGGTGCCCCCGGGCAATAGGGGATCATAGGGCCCTTGTGTCCTTGCCCAAACTCAAAAAATCCTATGAAAAAGGTACAAGGGGCATCTCATGGGGCCCCCTACTGACTCCGGGCCCTCAGGCAGTGCCCGAGTTTCCAAATGGTCAGTCCACCCTGGCTCAGTCTATAAAGAACTACACCTCCTACAATCGTCCATTACTTCCAGAGTTCCTAGCAGTCCATATACTCATCCTTAGTGTTTTCCCATTGGGTAGAGGGTGGGCTTAACATTGGCTATACACAGTCTCTTCTTACAGCTATGTCTGTGAAAAGTCTAAGTTGTTGATCAGGCATAGAATCCTCTCCACAGAAGCATTTGCCACTATATCCCTCCTGCAAACATGAACAGGGCAACAGGCAGTTACAATGAAAATGCAGCCGCTTCTCTGTACCAGCATTGCGGATCGGGGATATATCAGCTTACAGTTAACCATCAACTAGGGAAATTATGATTCACAGTCCTGTGTGAGCAATAAAACACAAAATGTGTGTGGCAATTGTTTACATACACATGCATACCCTACACGTGCGCTTGCATTTCTTTGCGTGCGTGCTGGGCAACGGGGATCCTTTTACATTTTTTATTTTTTGTTATTTTTATTTATTTAGATTTTGCATACGTAATGCTTTTCTATTTTTTTTCAGTTAATGTCAGTTCAAGAGGGTGTAGCCAGGCTACAGTAATGTGGAAAAGTAGACATTGCCTTTTATTCTTCTCTCCCTGTGCTGAGATACTGACCTCATGCTGCACCATTCTCCTCCGACCAGCAGGGGGAGAGCTAAAGTCAAGCAAGCCCATAGACTTCTATGCAGAGCGCTGAGACTCCTAGGAGTTATAATTTATGATGGCAGACATATAATGGAATGGATAGACTCCTTACGCTACAGATCTCAATAGGTACTGTGCAGTGAGAGGAGTGGAGAGATGTTTTTTGTTAAACTACCTGGGAAAGTTCTTCTTGGCACAGGAAGCGAGAGAGAGCCACTCTGATTGATTATTCACCTGCCAGTGGGAGACCTTACCAGTGGAGATCCAAGCCTGTGACACTCAGGGGCACCGCAGCACCACTTATGTCACAGCACCTATACTGCTGCTCCAGGGAGACTGGAGCATCTGCTCACCCTCTGCTTCCCATCACTGATCACCAGAAGCCTTCAGGAAAGACCGAGGGGACCCCCCTTCTATAGTGAGAGGTCGCCACAGCATCCTGGGAACTGGTGAGAGGGCTATTCACCCATTGGTGATACTGCTAGCAGGGACTGAGTCACCAAGTGTATCTAATCCGTATTGCACCCATACTGCAATCTATACTGCATGTATTCCATATACCACATTATACCGAACCTTTACAGCATCTGAATCACAGCCAAATGTGCAGAGACTATGCCGTAACTTGGACTGTTATTAGGTGCACCAACGCTCCTAAAGGACCCCAGCGATAGCTGGTAGAAGAACATCCCAAAGGACTGCCTCACATGTGATAATTATTCCGCAAGTCCTCTTTGTACCCCCACCCAATCCTCCTTTTCTTTTGGACAGTGCATATCCAGTCGGTCGAGGAGTAGCATGACCACCGTAAATGGATTCTGGCAGTATAGTTCCAGCACTCAGTAGATTAGACTGTACTATTGCACACTGCTGCACTTGAGATGGCCTTTCCATTGTTTCTGCTGATCTGAATGCCAAATGTCATCTTATGCCTTAGTTCCTACTGTTAATCAAATTGTACGCCAGATTGTGTTATTACCATTTTTAATCCATTGTTTGCTTTCCTAGTTACTAACCATAGTAGGTGACAATGTATAAGTATGCTTTTACTGTCTGGTTTGGTGCCTGTTTTCTTTAATATAGCGCTACTACTGGGTACTAAGTATTACCTTCAGCGATTTCTTATGATATCGTATATTTATACACTCAACCTGGTGTATTAGAGGGGCTGTGGTTTTTTGAAAAAGCTCAAGGCAAAGAACAAAGGACCCATTCTCATCAGTGTCTCCTCCTGGTGTAGTGCTACAGGGGCTCAAAAGCCCACTACATGACAGCATTGGGCAGGTGACAGGGACTCTTTATGGAGATATCAGAGGTCTGTGTGAAGCCTATTGTCTCCCATGCCCTTTGCTCCAGTGGATTGAGTATAGAACTATGCTCAGTCTGCTTTTTTTACCTGGCTTTCCAAGCTCTGAACCCAGAACTGCTCAGAGCTGATTGATTCCAGATTCACACTCAGCAGAAGCAATTGAGGAATAGAAGTTCTCTAATCTCCCTACATTCTCCATCCTAACATTGTTGTGGTCCTGGGCTCCTGGGAAAAGCAGGGGAGCCCAGAAACCATGGAGCAGGGGGAGGTCACACCCACAAGTTTTATAAAAGTGATCTATGTGTCAGGGATCCGGGTATGACCAGAAATGTGTGGGAACACAGGCGTAGTCAGGGCTGGAGAGGTGGAATAGTCAGGCACGCCGTTTGGTACCGTTAAGCACCGCCTGGCGGCGTCTCTAGCAGCCCACAGCATGGGGTTCCTCAGGGAGCGGGGTCTAAGTCCCAATCTGGTTATTCACCAGGGCCCCTGATGGTGGGGATGGACTTGGAGCAGACTGAGACCAGGTCGCGACCCCTGAGTACGTCCGGCAATGGTAGAGAGCGTCGTCAGAGGTGTGCGGGAAAAGGAGCCCGACGTGAAGAGGCTGGTAGACCTGGTAACAGGGACAGGTCCGTGCGGGATGGATGGATCGTCTGGGTAGCGTAAGGGGTAGTCAGGCAGGCCAGGTCAGCAACGTGTGGGCAGCGAGGTACCGGAGGAGCAGGCAGAGAATGGTCAGGGTCACAAGCCAGGTTCAGTAACTCACGGGCAGCGTAGTACAGAGGATCAGGCAGAAGGATGGTCAGGCAAGCCAGGGGTTAAACAGGAGACGGTCACCAAAGGTCAGGATCAAAGCAGGGTCAGCAACAAATCAGGTAGGCAGATATACAGGAACACAGGATACCAGGTACAGGGACTCATGGGAAACAATACACCAAGGCACTGACTGCAGGCCTAGTCCTGCTTAAATACACCTCCTGCAATCAGCCTCAGGTGATGGCTTGATTGCAGGAGTGAGATTCTGGCTGCCGAGAGCACCCGCTGGCCAGCCTTGGTACTGCAGCCCACAAGGCAGGTGAGTCCCACCACCATTGGCGAGTCCATTCCTGACACTATGGCTCTACAGCCACCCATGTCACTTTTACATTAAAGTCCTAAGTACAATGCAGAAAACTGAAACCAGCTCACATCTGCTACTACAGCCGTGAGTTTGGTTTAACTTCTTCAGACTCTGGATGTGCTAGACAAGTCCAGAGAGGGGAAGAGCCTATTGATGTATTAGTTAATACAGAATATTACTTATGGATTGATTTTTGCTTTTTCTGCTTGAAGCTTGAAGTGAAGATATGCCTTAAAGTGTTACTAAACCCACAATAGTACAATCAGTCTGTATATGCAGTAAAGCATGCTTGTTATACTCACTGTGGAACCTACGGGGTTAATCCTCTGCAATGTGTCTTCTCTATTACTTCCCTTTTTCAAGCAACCACCTCTTATCTCCTAATAAGACAGACTGAACCGTAGGCATTTTGCACATGCTCAGTTTGGTGTGTATTGCTAGAAAGGTTTTTTTTTTCTAGGGAGAGTGCATGTAATCAGCACCAGGTCAATCAGCACTGGTCAGACAGAGGTCAGGGGTATTGCATCCTCCTAGAGCAGAAAGAAAACTCCTCCTACAAGCTTTAGATAGTGCTGGGCTGAACACTGATAGAAGTCACAAGACTGCTCTAACTGCTAATGAGAAGGTATTTAGCAGTTTATATTTACTAAAATAATTGTATTTTCATGTTGTGTGTACTGTGGGAGAGCAGATATAGTGAATGCAGGGTCCGGGGAGACCAGATATAGTGAATGCAGGGTCCGGGGAGAGCGGATATAATGAATGCAGGGTCCGAGGAGACCAGATATAGTGAATGCAGGGTCCAGAGAGACCAGATATAGTGAATGCAAGGTCCGGGGAGACCAGATATAATGAATTCAGGGTCTGAGGAGACCAGATATAGTGAATGCAGGGTCCAGAGAGACCAGATATAGTGAATGCAAGGTCCGGGGAGACCAGATATAGTGAATTCAGGGTCCTGGATGACCAGATATAGTGAATGCAGGGTCCGGGGAGACCAGATTTAGTGAATGCAGGGTCCGGGGAGACCAGATCTAGTGAATGCAGGGTCCGGGGAGACCAAATATAATGAATTCAGGGTCCGAGGGGACCAGATATAGTGAATGCAGGGTCCGGAGAGACCAGATATAGTAAATGCAGGGTCCGGGGAGACCAGATATAGTGAATGCAGGGTCCTGGGAGACCAGATATAGTGAATGCAGGGTCCAGGGAGACCAGATATAGTGAATGCAGGGTCCAGGGAGACCAGATATAGTGAATGCGGGGTCCGGGGAGACCAGATATAGTGAATGCGGAGTCCGGGAAGACCAGATATAGTGAATGCAGGGTCCTGGGAGACCAGATATAGTGAATGCAGGGTCCAGAGAGACCAGATATAGTGAATGCAGGGTTCGGGGAGACCGAATATAGTTAATGCAGGGTCCAGAGAGACCAGATATAGTGAATACAAAGTTTGGGGAGAGCAGATTTAGTGAATGCAGGGTCCGGGGAGACCGGATATAGTGAATGCAGAGTCCTGGAAGACCAGATATAGTGAATGCGGGGTTCGGGGAGACCAGATATAGTGAATGCAGGGTCCTGGGGAGACCAGATATAGTGAATGCAGGATCCGGGCAGACCAGATATAGTGAATGCAGGGCCCGGGGAGACCAGATATAGTGAATGCAGGGTCCTGGGAGACCAGATATAGTGAATGCAGGGTTCGAGGAGACCAGATATAATGAATGTAGGGTCCATGGGAGACCAGATATGGTGAATTCAGGGTCCTGGAAGACAGGATATAGTGAATGCAGGTTTCGGGGAGACCGGATATAGTGAATGCAGGGTCCAGAGAGACCAGATATAGTGAATACAAAGTTTGGGGAGAGCAGATTTAGTGAATGCAGGGTCCGGGGAGACCGGATATAGTGAATGCAGAGTCCTGGAAGACCAGATATAGTGAATGCGGGGTTCGGGGAGACCAGATATAGTGAATGCAGGGTCCTGGGGAGACCAGATATAGTGAATGCAGGATCCGGGCAGACCAGATATAGTGAATGCAGGGCCCGGGGAGACCAGATATAGTGAATGCAGGGTCCTGGGAGACCAGATATAGTGAATGCAGGGTTCGAGGAGACCAGATATAATGAATGTAGGGTCCATGGGAGACCAGATATGGTGAATTCAGGGTCCTGGAAGACAAGATATAGTGAATGCAGGTTTCGGGGAGACCGGATATAGTGAATGCAGGGTCCAGAGAGACCAGATATAGTGAATACAAAGTTTGGGGAGAGCAGATTTAGTGAATGCAGGGTCCGGGGAGACCAGATATAGTGAATGCAGAGTCCTGGAAGACCAGATATAGTGAATGCGGGGTTCGGGGAGACCAGATATAGTGAATGCAGGGTCCTGGGGAGACCAGATATAGTGAATGCAGGGTCCTGGGGAGACCAGATATAGTGAATGCAGGATCCGGGCAGACCAGATATAGTGAATGCAGGGTCCGGGGAGACCAGATATACTGAATGCAGGGTCCTGGAAGACCAGATATAGTGAATGCAGGGTTTGAGGAGACCAGATATAAGGAATGTAGGGTCCTGGAAGACAAGATATAGTGAATGCAGGTTTTGGGGAGACCGGATATAGTGAATGCAGGGTCCTGGGGAGACCAGATATAGTGAATGCAGGGTCCGGGCAGACCAGATATAATAAATTCAGGGTCCGGGCAGACCAGATATAATAAATTCAGGGTCCGGGGAGACCAGATATAGTGAATGCAGGATCCGGGCAGACCAGATATAGTGAATGCAGGGTCCGGGGAGACCAGATATAGTGAATGCAGGGTCCTGGAAGACCAGATATAGTGAATGCAGGGTTCGAGGAGACCAGATATAATGAATGTAGGGTCCATGGGAGACCAGATATAGTGAATGCAGGGTCCTGGAAGACAAGATATAGTGAATGCAGGTTTCGGGGAGAACGGATATAGTGAATGCAGGGTCCTGGGGAGACCAGATATAGTGAATGCAGGGTCCTGGGGAGACCGGATATAGTGAATGCAGGGTCCGGGGAGATCGGATATAGTGAATGCAGGGTCCGAGGAGACCGGATATAGTGAATGCAGGGTCCGGGGAGACCGGATATAGTGAATGCAGGGTCCGGGGAGACCGGATATAGTGAATGCAGGGTCTGGGGTTTAGTAACACTTTCAGCTTAAACTTGAAAGCAATAATCATAGGTGGCACAGTTATTGTGTACATTTTTGTACTCAATATACATTGGTATCAATGATGGGAGAATCACATACTAATTACTAGTTGCTGACCTTTCATGTGACCAAGGAGTGCTGTATAGGTTTATGACACCATTTCACCA